>NC_081417.1:103999804-104618677 GCF_949786415.1 Peromyscus eremicus
ACCACACTGGCCGGCCAGGCAGCCCTGCCTTCTTCACAGACTCCTTCTCTCTAAAGCCAGGGCTGGGGTGCTTGGAGTCTGCCCGGTGCACTTGCAAGGTTCCTGCCACACTCCTCGGGCTCTCCTCAGGGTACCGAGTTCTGGGTTCTGCTGCTGATGCCCACTAAGAGCCACCGAGAAGTGAAGGCTGACTTCTGGTCTCCTATCCTCTGTCCCCAGCTGCCTTCTCCACTGCCAGGGCACATTCACCTCCCAGGCTCCCCTTACTGATCCATTCCCCACAAGAAGCAGAATTCCGAGACAGGACACTGGGCTCAAGACTGAGTTGCTAACACATCCCTGGGAAGTCTGCTCACAGGACTTTCCTAGGAGCCCCTTGTGAGGGGTCTTGTAGAGCCTGGCCTTCCTCTTGTCCAAAGGTCCCATTCTAGGCCATCCCAAGAGAAGAGAGCCATGCCTCATGCAGACCCAGGTCTTCCCTGGCCAAAATGATCATCTGATGACTGAGAACCCACTGAGAAGCCCAAGAGCTCAGGTGCCCCACAGGCCACCCCTGTCCCACTGGAAGGAGCACCCCGGGCTATTGAAAAATGGAGGCATCCCCACAAGAAGCTCAGACTACACCAAGCAGCACAGCCAGATAGAGGCAGCACATGAGCTGTGAGCACTGTGGCTCCCGGCCTGGGCCTTTTCCTGGAGAGGCAGCCTGGTGCAAGAGATGCTGTGGATACCCAGCAGGTGGCTTCTGGAACTTCCCAGTGCCTGTGGTCCCCCAGCACTTCATTCAACTTCCAAGGTGGTGTCAGTTCCCGGGTTGCACGTCCCTTTCCCATTCCTGTTCGCTGTTTGGAGTTCTTGAGAGTTGAGAGACATTGGTGCTTTCCCCACTCTCAATCTTCCTGAAAACCACCTGTGCAGATGCTGCTGTTGTGCCTGAGGTCAGCTTCTTGGGATCAGAGTGTCCTTGGATCTGCCCAGGAGTCATGAAGTTGCCTGGGGAAGAGGAGAAGGCAGCTGAGCTGAGCGGGGCTGACTGACTCCTGGGGTCCCATGTCCTTGTGAGTGAAGAAGGGTCAGCGGCAGAGGGACAGAGGACCTCCCTCTGGGACCACTGCTGCTGGGGTGAAGAAGGGCAAAGGAGGCCCTGGGAACTCCTGAAAGCCTGCTGGGCAAACAGTTCTTTCAGGTTGCCCTGCACTGTTTCCCACAAAACTCCATCAGAGTCACCAGGCTCCACCCACTGAAACAGCAGAGAAGCTCTTGGAGCCTCAGGCCTGCAAGAGGAGCCCAATGCCAATGCTTTAGGACCATTCAGCTAAAGACAGGAGAGATCTGACTAAACGTTTCAAGAGAGAATGAGGGAGAGGTCCATATAGCCAGGAACGATAGAAAAATATATAAAATAAAATAAAATAAAATAAAATAAAATAAAATAAAATAAAATAAAATAAAATAAAATAAATAGAGAACCCGACAATCCCTAGTACTCCCTAGACACCCAGTGAAAGAATTTCTGCAAGCAGGCTGAGAAGAAGAGGACATCATCATAATCCGGGTGGGGGAGGTCCGGGCCGGGGCGGGGCGGCTGGAGTCACTAGGAGGGGTGTTCAAACTTGTGTTTCCGTTCCAGAGGGTCAGTGGATCTGAGGAGTACCAGAGATTTGTCACTTCAAGAAAGCACACTGGGGCAGAGCAAGGGGCTGTCTATCTGAGGACAGGAAATGCCATTGCATTGGGCTGAGTGTGTGGTTCAAGCAAAAGGAGGCAGAGAGCTGCCCAGCGGGAGCGCGATCCTCCTGCTTCAAGAACCTCTGGGCTGAAGTCAGCGCTGGCTGGTTCGGGAGCACGCGTGGGGCAAGCCCTGACCCGTGCCCTCTTTGGGACCCTCTTCCTTCCCAGGCAGAGCTCTCCTCTTTCCCACCCCTCACTTCCGGGTTCCCCAGGTTCCCAGCTCCTGCGGGAGAGCAGGAAGGCTACCAAGTCCCAAACACACCACTCCCGGGGAGCTTGAGACCAGAGGAAAGCATAACCAAACAAAGTGGGGCTCCCTGGGATTGGAGCCTCCACATTTGGCCCGCAATGAGTCCTCTGTCCAAGCGAGATCGTGTGGGCTTAGATTCCAGGCGCCCGTGGGCCGAACCCAAAGAGCTCAGGCAGGACGAGGCCGGCGGTCGATCGGGCTCCTGTGCGGCGCTCGATTTCGGGCGAATGGACGAGCCCGCTCAGCCAGAGCCCAAACAATGCTGGAGCCTTCAGCCTGCACTATTAAAGTAGAAACCAAAACTCCGTGCCCAATGGGTCTGCAGCCTTGCTTTACGCGCGCGCCCCCTGTCGGCCAGATCCGGAATCGTTACGCTTGGGCATGGTGCCTGGGCTTCCCCTCCTCCTGGGAGTGATGCTGGGCTGCAGCACAGCCTGCTCACTTGACAGGGGTGCATCTTGGAGACTGCACCTGCAGAGCAGGGAAAGCGCCAGGTTGTTAGGGCAGCTGAAAAGCCTGCCGGGCCACCAGTGCCTGCAGGACAGAATGGATTTCAGATGTCCCTGGAAGAAAGGGCGGATCACCCAAGGGAAGCAGAAAGAAGATGCCACCTGTTGCCACTCGGAGATGCTCAGGCAGCTCCTCCAGCTCTTCGGGACAGAGGCCAGCAGAGATGCCTGGGCAGAGAGGCCGCTTGGGCAACTTGTCACTAGTCTGTTGAGTGGCCTGGAAGCGCTGGAGGGGAGAGCAGCAGAGCCAAGCCCGTCCTGTGCGCCTCCTTTGGCCATGGCCATCCGCACCTACTTTTTGGGCATCTCCCGCTATCTCGAGGGAAAGGGATATAGCCCTTGCTCCTGGGAGATCGTCAGAGCGGAAATGCAAGTGGCCCTTTCAACATTCCCAGTGCCTGCAGAGAGAAGCCCCAAGAAGAGAAGAAGGTCCATGGAGGAATCCCCGCTGCTCAGGTGACAGCATGCTCAGGGCCTCAAGTCCTCAAGTCGGAAAACACAGTCGACTCCGGAACCGGATGAAAGGGGTCCGAATGGAAAAGGAGGACACGAGCATCCATTTCTTGGAAGCATCCCGACGAACATCACGCTCTACGAATGGGAGACTTGAAGGGCTGGGTGTGCCATATCACATCTGTTTCCTAATAAAGCTATGATTCCAAATCTTCTCGATCGGTTTCCATTCCTGGTTGGGGTCCGGCACCAGCCACGGGTGGGAAAGATTTTTCCACGTGGCAGCATGGATTGAAGCTGAGCGGGTCCTGGCTTCCTTCTGTTAGCTAGGAACTCAAGACTCTGGAGTCTGGAGGCAGAAGGCTGCCTCCTCTTTGCTCACTGAAAGGGCCCTAGGGAGAGGGATTGCAAAGCCCCTGGATGAATGCTGCCAGCATGGCCCTCGTGCAAGACCTGGGCGTTGCGCGTCTCTGTGCCTTCCAAGACAGGAGACGCCAACTGTGTCCCTGGTGTTGGCAAGATGGGTGGCCATCACTCTAGGAGGAGTAAGGGTCCAGCGATTCACCTGGGGTGGTGCACTGGGACCGGGTGACTAGACCGTCCTAATACTCCAGGAGACACACAAGGACTCTGCCCTGTTCGCTCAGCCTGCTTCTGTTCTCACAGGACAGCAGTGCCTTGGGCTTATCAGCCCAAAGCTAGCCACTGGGTGACCAGAGGCAGGAGGAGGCAAGTGTAGGAACACTGAGGAGACCCTTCCTGGTCACCCTCTTTGTGGCCCTGCTGCTTGCCAGCTTGCTCAGACATGTCTCTTGTGCTTTCCCTTCCCTTTATCCTGTGGAGACACACAGGTGCGTCAAATAGCAATATGGGCCTGGTATGGAGAATGAGACTCACAGAAGATGTCAGCTATTGAAGTTCACAGACTCTAGGCGACTTTCAAGAAGCACTGCAGCAGACAGACTCAGGAAGGAATCTAGGCTGTTGAGTGCAGGAGTGTGTGTGTGCCTGTGTGCGTGTGCCTGTGTGCGTGTGCCTCTGTGTGTGTGTGTGTGTGTGTGTGTGTGTGTGTGTGTGTGTGTGTGTTTGGTGGCTATGAGGCAAGGCCACCCGTAGACAAGCTGACCCAAAGGCCCCAGGAGGTGGGGAGGCCTGATCATATAAGTCCTTGCAGGGCACCACAGTGACCCAGACACCACACTGGCCGGCCAGGCAGCCCTGCCTTCTTCACAGACTCCTTCTCTCTAAAGCCAGGGCTGGGGTGCTTGGAGTCTGCCCGGTGCACTTGCAAGGTTCCTGCCACACTCCTCGGGCTCTCCTCAGGGTACCGAGTTCTGGGTTCTGCTGCTGATGCCCACTAAGAGCCACCGAGAAGTGAAGGCTGACTTCTGGTCTCCTATCCTCTGTCCCCAGCTGCCTTCTCCACTGCCAGGGCACATTCACCTCCCAGGCTCCCCTTACTGATCCATTCCCCACAAGAAGCAGAATTCCGAGACAGGACACTGGGCTCAAGACTGAGTTGCTAACACATCCCTGGGAAGTCTGCTCACAGGACTTTCCTAGGAGCCCCTTGTGAGGGGTCTTGTAGAGCCTGGCCTTCCTCTTGTCCAAAGGTCCCATTCTAGGCCATCCCAAGAGAAGAGAGCCATGCCTCATGCAGACCCAGGTCTTCCCTGGCCAAAATGATCATCTGATGACTGAGAACCCACTGAGAAGCCCAAGAGCTCAGGTGCCCCACAGGCCACCCCTGTCCCACTGGAAGGAGCACCCCGGGCTATTGAAAAATGGAGGCATCCCCACAAGAAGCTCAGACTACACCAAGCAGCACAGCCAGATAGAGGCAGCACATGAGCTGTGAGCACTGTGGCTCCCGGCCTGGGCCTTTTCCTGGAGAGGCAGCCTGGTGCAAGAGATGCTGTGGATACCCAGCAGGTGGCTTCTGGAACTTCCCAGTGCCTGTGGTCCCCCAGCACTTCATTCAACTTCCAAGGTGGTGTCAGTTCCCGGGTTGCACGTCCCTTTCCCATTCCTGTTCGCTGTTTGGAGTTCTTGAGAGTTGAGAGACATTGGTGCTTTCCCCACTCTCAATCTTCCTGAAAACCACCTGTGCAGATGCTGCTGTTGTGCCTGAGGTCAGCTTCTTGGGATCAGAGTGTCCTTGGATCTGCCCAGGAGTCATGAAGTTGCCTGGGGAAGAGGAGAAGGCAGCTGAGCTGAGCGGGGCTGACTGACTCCTGGGGTCCCATGTCCTTGTGAGTGAAGAAGGGTCAGCGGCAGAGGGACAGAGGACCTCCCTCTGGGACCACTGCTGCTGGGGTGAAGAAGGGCAAAGGAGGCCCTGGGAACTCCTGAAAGCCTGCTGGGCAAACAGTTCTTTCAGGTTGCCCTGCACTGTTTCCCACAAAACTCCATCAGAGTCACCAGGCTCCACCCACTGAAACAGCAGAGAAGCTCTTGGAGCCTCAGGCCTGCAAGAGGAGCCCAATGCCAATGCTTTAGGACCATTCAGCTAAAGACAGGAGAGATCTGACTAAACGTTTCAAGAGAGAATGAGGGAGAGGTCCATATAGCCAGGAACGATAGAAAAATATATAAAATAAAATAAAATAAAATAAAATAAAATAAAATAAAATAAAATAAAATAAAATAAAATAAAATAAAATAAAATAAAATAAAATAAATAGAGAACCCGACAATCCCTAGTACTCCCTAGACACCCAGTGAAAGAATTTCTGCAAGCAGGCTGAGAAGAAGAGGACATCATCATAATCCGGGTGGGGGAGGTCCGGGCCGGGGCGGGGCGGCTGGAGTCACTAGGAGGGGTGTTCAAACTTGTGTTTCCGTTCCAGAGGGTCAGTGGATCTGAGGAGTACCAGAGATTTGTCACTTCAAGAAAGCACACTGGGGCAGAGCAAGGGGCTGTCTATCTGAGGACAGGAAATGCCATTGCATTGGGCTGAGTGTGTGGTTCAAGCAAAAGGAGGCAGAGAGCTGCCCAGCGGGAGCGCGATCCTCCTGCTTCAAGTCCCTCTGGGCTGAAGTCAGCGCTGGCTGGTTCGGGAGCACGCGTGGGGCAAGCCCTGACCCGTGCCCTCTTTGGGACCCTCTTCCTTCCCAGGCAGAGCTCTCCTCTTTCCCACCCCTCACTTCCGGGTTCCCCAGGTTCCCAGCTCCTGCGGGAGAGCAGGAAGGCTACCAAGTCCCAAACACACCACTCCCGGGGAGCTTGAGACCAGAGGAAAGCATAACCAAACAAAGTGGGGCTCCCTGGGATTGGAGCCTCCACATTTGGCCCGCAATGAGTCCTCTGTCCAAGCGAGATCGTGTGGGCTTAGATTCCAGGCGCCCGTGGGCCGAACCCAAAGAGCTCAGGCAGGACGAGGCCGGCGGTCGATCGGGCTCCTGTGCGGCGCTCGATTTCGGGCGAATGGACGAGCCCGCTCAGCCAGAGCCCAAACAATGCTGGAGCCTTCAGCCTGCACTATTAAAGTAGAAACCAAAACTCCGTGCCCAATGGGTCTGCAGCCTTGCTTTACGCGCGCGCCCCCTGTCGGCCAGATCCGGAATCGTTACGCTTGGGCATGGTGCCTGGGCTTCCCCTCCTCCTGGGAGTGATGCTGGGCTGCAGCACAGCCTGCTCACTTGACAGGGGTGCATCTTGGAGACTGCACCTGCAGAGCAGGGAAAGCGCCAGGTTGTTAGGGCAGCTGAAAAGCCTGCCGGGCCACCAGTGCCTGCAGGACAGAATGGATTTCAGATGTCCCTGGAAGAAAGGGCGGATCACCCAAGGGAAGCAGAAAGAAGATGCCACCTGTTGCCACTCGGAGATGCTCAGGCAGCTCCTCCAGCTCTTCGGGACAGAGGCCAGCAGAGATGCCTGGGCAGAGAGGCCGCTTGGGCAACTTGTCACTAGTCTGTTGAGTGGCCTGGAAGCGCTGGAGGGGAGAGCAGCAGAGCCAAGCCCGTCCTGTGCGCCTCCTTTGGCCATGGCCATCCGCACCTACTTTTTGGGCATCTCCCGCTATCTCGAGGGAAAGGGATATAGCCCTTGCTCCTGGGAGATCGTCAGAGCGGAAATGCAAGTGGCCCTTTCAACATTCCCAGTGCCTGCAGAGAGAAGCCCCAAGAAGAGAAGAAGGTCCATGGAGGAATCCCCGCTGCTCAGGTGACAGCATGCTCAGGGCCTCAAGTCCTCAAGTCGGAAAACACAGTCGACTCCGGAACCGGATGAAAGGGGTCCGAATGGAAAAGGAGGACACGAGCATCCATTTCTTGGAAGCATCCCGACGAACATCACGCTCTACGAATGGGAGACTTGAAGGGCTGGGTGTGCCATATCACATCTGTTTCCTAATAAAGCTATGATTCCAAATCTTCTCGATCGGTTTCCATTCCTGGTTGGGGTCCGGCACCAGCCACGGGTGGGAAAGATTTTTCCACGTGGCAGCATGGATTGAAGCTGAGCGGGTCCTGGCTTCCTTCTGTTAGCTAGGAACTCAAGACTCTGGAGTCTGGAGGCAGAAGGCTGCCTCCTCTTTGCTCACTGAAAGGGCCCTAGGGAGAGGGATTGCAAAGCCCCTGGATGAATGCTGCCAGCATGGCCCTCGTGCAAGACCTGGGCGTTGCGCGTCTCTGTGCCTTCCAAGACAGGAGACGCCAACTGTGTCCCTGGTGTTGGCAAGATGGGTGGCCATCACTCGAGGAGGAGTAAGGGTCCAGCGATTCACCTGGGGTGGTGCACTGGGACCGGGTGACTAGACCGTCCTAATACTCCAGGAGACAAACAAGGACTCTGCCCTGTTCGCTCAGCCTGCTTCTGTTCTCACAGGACAGCAGTGCCTTGGGCTTATCAGCCCAAAGCTAGCCACTGGGTGACCAGAGGCAGGAGGAGGCAAGTGTAGGAACACTGAGGAGACCCTTCCTGGTCACCCTCTTTGTGGCCCTGCTGCTTGCCAGCTTGCTCAGACATGTCTCGTGTGCTTTCCCTTCCCTTTATCCTGTGGAGACACACAGGTGCATCAAATAGCAATATGGGCCTGGTATGGAGAATGAGACTCACAGAAGATGTCAGCTATTGAAGTTCACAGACTCTAGGCGACTTTCAAGAAGCACTGCAGCAGACAGACTCAGGAAGGAATCTAGGCTGTTGAGTGCAGGAGTGTGTGTGTGCCTGTGTGCGTGTGCCTGTGTGCGTGTGCCTCTGTGTGTGTGTGTGTGTGTGTGTGTGTGTGTGTGTGTGTGTGTGTTTGGTGGCTATGAGGCAAGGCCACCCGTAGACAAGCTGACCCAAAGGCCCCAGGAGGTGGGGAGGCCTGATCATGTAAGTCCTTGCAGGGCACCACAGTGACCCAGACACCACACTGGCCGGCCAGGCAGCCCTGCCTTCTTCACAGACTCCTTCTCTCTAAAGCCAGGGCTGGGGTGCTTGGAGTCTGCCCGGTGCACTTGCAAGGTTCCTGCCACACTCCTCGGGCTCTCCTCAGGGTACCGAGTTCTGGGTTCTGCTGCTGATGCCCACTAAGAGCCACCGAGAAGTGAAGGCTGACTTCTGGTCTCCTATCCTCTGTCCCCAGCTGCCTTCTCCACTGCCAGGGCACATTCACCTCCCAGGCTCCCCTTACTGATCCATTCCCCACAAGAAGCAGAATTCCGAGACAGGACACTGGGCTCAAGACTGAGTTGCTAACACATCCCTGGGAAGTCTGCTCACAGGACTTTCCTAGGAGCCCCTTGTGAGGGGTCTTGTAGAGCCTGGCCTTCCTCTTGTCCAAAGGTCCCATTCTAGGCCATCCCAAGAGAAGAGAGCCATGCCTCATGCAGACCCAGGTCTTCCCTGGCCAAAATGATCATCTGATGACTGAGAACCCACTGAGAAGCCCAAGAGCTCAGGTGCCCCACAGGCCACCCCTGTCCCACTGGAAGGAGCACCCCGGGCTATTGAAAAATGGAGGCATCCCCACAAGAAGCTCAGACTACACCAAGCAGCACAGCCAGATAGAGGCAGCACATGAGCTGTGAGCACTGTGGCTCCCGGCCTGGGCCTTTTCCTGGAGAGGCAGCCTGGTGCAAGAGATGCTGTGGATACCCAGCAGGTGGCTTCTGGAACTTCCCAGTGCCTGTGGTCCCCCAGCACTTCATTCAACTTCCAAGGTGGTGTCAGTTCCCGGGTTGCACGTCCCTTTCCCATTCCTGTTCGCTGTTTGGAGTTCTTGAGAGTTGAGAGACATTGGTGCTTTCCCCACTCTCAATCTTCCTGAAAACCACCTGTGCAGATGCTGCTGTTGTGCCTGAGGTCAGCTTCTTGGGATCAGAGTGTCCTTGGATCTGCCCAGGAGTCATGAAGTTGCCTGGGGAAGAGGAGAAGGCAGCTGAGCTGAGCGGGGCTGACTGACTCCTGGGGTCCCATGTCCTTGTGAGTGAAGAAGGGTCAGCGGCAGAGGGACAGAGGACCTCCATCTGGGACCACTGCTGCTGGGGTGAAGAAGGGCAAAGGAGGCCCTGGGAACTCCTGAAAGCCTGCTGGGCAAACAGTTCTTTCAGGTTGCCCTGCACTGTTTCCCACAAAACTCCATCAGAGTCACCAGGCTCCACCCACTGAAACAGCAGAGAAGCTCTTGGAGCCTCAGGCCTGCAAGAGGAGCCCAATGCCAATGCTTTAGGACCATTCAGCTAAAGACAGGAGAGATCTGACTAAACGTTTCAAGAGAGAATGAGGGAGAGGTCCATATAGCCAGGAACGATAGAAAAATATATAAAATAAAATAAAATAAAATAAAATAAAATAAAATAAAATAAAATAAAATAAAATAAAATAAAATAAATAGAGAAACCGACAATCCCTAGTACTCCCTAGACACCCAGTGAAAGAATTTCTGCAAGCAGGCTGAGAAGAAGAGGACATCATCATAATCCGGGTGGGGGAGGTCCGGGCCGGGGCGGGGCGGCTGGAGTCACTAGGAGGGGTGTTCAAACTTGTGTTTCCGTTCCAGAGGGTCAGTGGATCTGAGGAGTACCAGAGATTTGTCACTTCAAGAAAGCACACTGGGGCAGAGCAAGGGGCTGTCTATCTGAGGACAGGAAATGCCATTGCATTGGGCTGAGTGTGTGGTTCAAGCAAAAGGAGGCAGAGAGCTGCCCAGCGGGAGCGCGATCCTCCTGCTTCAAGTCCCTCTGGGCTGAAGTCAGCGCTGGCTGGTTCGGGAGCACGCGTGGGGCAAGCCCTGACCCGTGCCCTCTTTGGGACCCTCTTCCTTCCCAGGCAGAGCTCTCCTCTTTCCCACCCCTCACTTCCGGGTTCCCCAGGTTCCCAGCTCCTGCGGGAGAGCAGGAAGGCTACCAAGTCCCAAACACACCACTCGCGGGGAGCTTGAGACCAGAGGAAAGCATAACCAAACAAAGTGGGGCTCCCTGGGATTGGAGCCTCCACATTTGGCCCGCAATGAGTCCTCTGTCCAAGCGAGATCGTGTGGGCTTAGATTCCAGGCGCCCGTGGGCCGAACCCAAAGAGCTCAGGCAGGACGAGGCCGGCGGTCGATCGGGCTCCTGTGCGGCGCTCGATTTCGGGCGAATGGACGAGCCCGCTCAGCCAGAGCCCAAACAATGCTGGAGCCTTCAGCCTGCACTATTAAAGTAGAAACCAAAACTCCGTGCCCAATGGGTCTGCAGCCTTGCTTTACGCGCGCGCCCCCTGTCGGCCAGATCCGGAATCGTTACGCTTGGGCATGGTGCCTGGGCTTCCCCTCCTCCTGGGAGTGATGCTGGGCTGCAGCACAGCCTGCTCACTTGACAGGGGTGCATCTTGGAGACTGCACCTGCAGAGCAGGGAAAGCGCCAGGTTGTTAGGGCAGCTGAAAAGCCTGCCGGGCCACCAGTGCCTGCAGGACAGAATGGATTTCAGATGTCCCTGGAAGAAAGGGCGGATCACCCAAGGGAAGCAGAAAGAAGATGCCACCTGTTGCCACTCGGAGATGCTCAGGCAGCTCCTCCAGCTCTTCGGGACAGAGGCCAGCAGAGATGCCTGGGCAGAGAGGCCGCTTGGGCAACTTGTCACTAGTCTGTTGAGTGGCCTGGAAGCGCTGGAGGGGAGAGCAGCATAGCCAAGCCCGTCCTGTGCGCCTCCTTTGGCCATGGCCATCCGCACCTACTTTTTGGGCATCTCCCGCTATCTCGAGGGAAAGGGATATAGCCCTTGCTCCTGGGAGATCGTCAGAGCGGAAATGCAAGTGGCCCTTTCAACATTCCCAGTGCCTGCAGAGAGAAGCCCCAAGAAGAGAAGAAGGTCCATGGAGGAATCCCCGCTGCTCAGGTGACAGCATGCTCAGGGCCTCAAGTCCTCAAGTCGGAAAACACAGTCGACTCCGGAACCGGATGAAAGGGGTCCGAATGGAAAAGGAGGACACGAGCATCCATTTCTTGGAAGCATCCCGACGAACATCACGCTCTACGAATGGGAGACTTGAAGGGCTGGGTGTGCCATATCACATCTGTTTCCTAATAAAGCTATGATTCCAAATCTTCTCGATCGGTTTCCATTCCTGGTTGGGGTCCGGCACCAGCCACGGGTGGGAAAGATTTTTCCACGTGGCAGCATGGATTGAAGCTGAGCGGGTCCTGGCTTCCTTCTGTTAGCTAGGAACTCAAGACTCTGGAGTCTGGAGGCAGAAGGCTGCCTCCTCTTTGCTCACTGAAAGGGCCCTAGGGAGAGGGATTGCAAAGCCCCTGGATGAATGCTGCCAGCATGGCCCTCGTGCAAGACCTGGGCGTTGCGCGTCTCTGTGCCTTCCAAGACAGGAGACGCCAACTGTGTCCCTGGTGTTGGCAAGATGGGTGGCCATCACTCGAGGAGGAGTAAGGGTCCAGCGATTCACCTGGGGTGGTGCACTGGGACCGGGTGACTAGACCGTCCTAATACTCCAGGAGACAAACAAGGACTCTGCCCTGTTCGCTCAGCCTGCTTCTGTTCTCACAGGACAGCAGTGCCTTGGGCTTATCAGCCCAAAGCTAGCCACTGGGTGACCAGAGGCAGGAGGAGGCAAGTGTAGGAACACTGAGGAGACCCTTCCTGGTCACCCTCTTTGTGGCCCTGCTGCTTGCCAGCTTGCTCAGACATGTCTCGTGTGCTTTCCCTTCCCTTTATCCTGTGGAGACACACAGGTGCGTCAAATAGCAATATGGGCCTGGTATGGAGAATGAGACTCACAGAAGATGTCAGCTATTGAAGTTCACAGACTCTAGGCGACTTTCAAGAAGCACTGCAGCAGACAGACTCAGGAAGGAATCTAGGCTGTTGAGTGCAGGAGTGTGTGTGTGCCTGTGTGCGTGTGCCTGTGTGCGTGTGCCTCTGTGTGTGTGTGTGTGTGTGTGTGTGTGTGTGTGTGTGTGTGTGTGTGTTTGGTGGCTATGAGGCAAGGCCACCCGTAGACAAGCTGACCCAAAGGCCCCAGGAGGTGGGGAGGCCTGATCATATAAGTCCTTGCAGGGCACCACAGTGACCCAGACACCACACTGGCCGGCCAGGCAGCCCTGCCTTCTTCACAGACTCCTTCTCTCTAAAGCCAGGGCTGGGGTGCTTGGAGTCTGCCCGGTGCACTTGCAAGGTTCCTGCCACACTCCTCGGGCTCTCCTCAGGGTACCGAGTTCTGGGTTCTGCTGCTGATGCCCACTAAGAGCCACCGAGAAGTGAAGGCTGACTTCTGGTCTCCTATCCTCTGTCCCCAGCTGCCTTCTCCACTGCCAGGGCACATTCACCTCCCAGGCTCCCCTTACTGATCCATTCCCCACAAGAAGCAGAATTCCGAGACAGGACACTGGGCTCAAGACTGAGTTGCTAACACATCCCTGGGAAGTCTGCTCACAGGACTTTCCTAGGAGCCCCTTGTGAGGGGTCTTGTAGAGCCTGGCCTTCCTCTTGTCCAAAGGTCCCATTCTAGGCCATCCCAAGAGAAGAGAGCCATGCCTCATGCAGACCCAGGTCTTCCCTGGCCAAAATGATCATCTGATGACTGAGAACCCACTGAGAAGCCCAAGAGCTCAGGTGCCCCACAGGCCACCCCTGTCCCACTGGAAGGAGCACCCCGGGCTATTGAAAAATGGAGGCATCCCCACAAGAAGCTCAGACTACACCAAGCAGCACAGCCAGATAGAGGCAGCACATGAGCTGTGAGCACTGTGGCTCCCGGCCTGGGCCTTTTCCTGGAGAGGCAGCCTGGTGCAAGAGATGCTGTGGATACCCAGCAGGTGGCTTCTGGAACTTCCCAGTGCCTGTGGTCCCCCAGCACTTCATTCAACTTCCAAGGTGGTGTCAGTTCCCGGGTTGCACGTCCCTTTCCCATTCCTGTTCGCTGTTTGGAGTTCTTGAGAGTTGAGAGACATTGGTGCTTTCCCCACTCTCAATCTTCCTGAAAACCACCTGTGCAGATGCTGCTGTTGTGCCTGAGGTCAGCTTCTTGGGATCAGAGTGTCCTTGGATCTGCCCAGGAGTCATGAAGTTGCCTGGGGAAGAGGAGAAGGCAGCTGAGCTGAGCGGGGCTGACTGACTCCTGGGGTCCCATGTCCTTGTGAGTGAAGAAGGGTCAGCGGCAGAGGGACAGAGGACCTCCCTCTGGGACCACTGCTGCTGGGGTGAAGAAGGGCAAAGGAGGCCCTGGGAACTCCTGAAAGCCTGCTGGGCAAACAGTTCTTTCAGGTTGCCCTGCACTGTTTCCCACAAAACTCCATCAGAGTCACCAGGCTCCACCCACTGAAACAGCAGAGAAGCTCTTGGAGCCTCAGGCCTGCAAGAGGAGCCCAATGCCAATGCTTTAGGACCATTCAGCTAAAGACAGGAGAGATCTGACTAAACGTTTCAAGAGAGAATGAGGGAGAGGTCCATATAGCCAGGAACGATAGAAAAATATATAAAATAAAATAAAATAAAATAAAATAAAATAAAATAAAATAAAATAAAATAAAATAAATAGAGAACCCGACAATCCCTAGTACTCCCTAGACACCCAGTGAAAGAATTTCTGCAAGCAGGCTGAGAAGAAGAGGACATCATCATAATCCGGGTGGGGGAGGTCCGGGCCGGGGCGGGGCGGCTGGAGTCACTAGGAGGGGTGTTCAAACTTGTGTTTCCGTTCCAGAGGGTCAGTGGATCTGAGGAGTACCAGAGATTTGTCACTTCAAGAAAGCACACTGGGGCAGAGCAAGGGGCTGTCTATCTGAGGACAGGAAATGCCATTGCATTGGGCTGAGTGTGTGGTTCAAGCAAAAGGAGGCAGAGAGCTGCCCAGCGGGAGCGCGATCCTCCTGCTTCAAGTCCCTCTGGGCTGAAGTCAGCGCTGGCTGGTTCGGGAGCACGCGTGGGGCAAGCCCTGACCCGTGCCCTCTTTGGGACCCTCTTCCTTCCCAGGCAGAGCTCTCCTCTTTCCCACCCCTCACTTCCGGGTTCCCCAGGTTCCCAGCTCCTGCGGGAGAGCAGGAAGGCTACCAAGTCCCAAACACACCACTCCCGGGGAGCTTGAGACCAGAGGAAAGCATAACCAAACAAAGTGGGGCTCCCTGGGATTGGAGCCTCCACATTTGGCCCGCAATGAGTCCTCTGTCCAAGCGAGATCGTGTGGGCTTAGATTCCAGGCGCCCGTGGGCCGAACCCAAAGAGCTCAGGCAGGACGAGGCCGGCGGTCGATCGGGCTCCTGTGCGGCGCTCGATTTCGGGCGAATGGACGAGCCCGCTCAGCCAGAGCCCAAACAATGCTGGAGCCTTCAGCCTGCACTATTAAAGTAGAAACCAAAACTCCGTGCCCAATGGGTCTGCAGCCTTGCTTTACGCGCGCGCCCCCTGTCGGCCAGATCCGGAATCGTTACGCTTGGGCATGGTGCCTGGGCTTCCCCTCCTCCTGGGAGTGATGCTGGGCTGCAGCACAGCCTGCTCACTTGACAGGGGTGCATCTTGGAGACTGCACCTGCAGAGCAGGGAAAGCGCCAGGTTGTTAGGGCAGCTGAAAAGCCTGCCGGGCCACCAGTGCCTGCAGGACAGAATGGATTTCAGATGTCCCTGGAAGAAAGGGCGGATCACCCAAGGGAAGCAGAAAGAAGATGCCACCTGTTGCCACTCGGAGATGCTCAGGCAGCTCCTCCAGCTCTTCGGGACAGAGGCCAGCAGAGATGCCTGGGCAGAGAGGCCGCTTGGGCAACTTGTCACTAGTCTGTTGAGTGGCCTGGAAGCGCTGGAGGGGAGAGCAGCAGAGCCAAGCCCGTCCTGTGCGCCTCCTTTGGCCATGGCCATCCGCACCTACTTTTTGGGCATCTCCCGCTATCTCGAGGGAAAGGGATATAGCCCTTGCTCCTGGGAGATCGTCAGAGCGGAAATGCAAGTGGCCCTTTCAACATTCCCAGTGCCTGCAGAGAGAAGCCCCAAGAAGAGAAGAAGGTCCATGGAGGAATCCCCGCTGCTCAGGTGACAGCATGCTCAGGGCCTCAAGTCCTCAAGTCGGAAAACACAGTCGACTCCGGAACCGGATGAAAGGGGTCCGAATGGAAAAGGAGGACACGAGCATCCATTTCTTGGAAGCATCCCGACGAACATCACGCTCTACGAATGGGAGACTTGAAGGGCTGGGTGTGCCATATCACATCTGTTTCCTAATAAAGCTATGATTCCAAATCTTCTCGATCGGTTTCCATTCCTGGTTGGGGTCCGGCACCAGCCACGGGTGGGAAAGATTTTTCCACGTGGCAGCATGGATTGAAGCTGAGCGGGTCCTGGCTTCCTTCTGTTAGCTAGGAACTCAAGACTCTGGAGTCTGGAGGCAGAAGGCTGCCTCCTCTTTGCTCACTGAAAGGGCCCTAGGGAGAGGGATTGCAAAGCCCCTGGATGAATGCTGCCAGCATGGCCCTCGTGCAAGACCTGGGCGTTGCGCGTCTCTGTGCCTTCCAAGACAGGAGACGCCAACTGTGTCCCTGGTGTTGGCAAGATGGGTGGCCATCACTCGAGGAGGAGTAAGGGTCCAGCGATTCACCTGGGGTGGTGCACTGGGACCGGGTGACTAGACCGTCCTAATACTCCAGGAGACAAACAAGGACTCTGCCCTGTTCGCTCAGCCTGCTTCTGTTCTCACAGGACAGCAGTGCCTTGGGCTTATCAGCCCAAAGCTAGCCACTGGGTGACCAGAGGCAGGAGGAGGCAAGTGTAGGAACACTGAGGAGACCCTTCCTGGTCACCCTCTTTGTGGCCCTGCTGCTTGCCAGCTTGCTCAGACATGTCTCGTGTGCTTTCCCTTCCCTTTATCCTGTGGAGACACACAGGTGCATCAAATAGCAATATGGGCCTGGTATGGAGAATGAGACTCACAGAAGATGTCAGCTATTGAAGTTCACAGACTCTAGGCGACTTTCAAGAAGCACTGCAGCAGACAGACTCAGGAAGGAATCTAGGCTGTTGAGTGCAGGAGTGTGTGTGTGCCTGTGTGCGTGTGCCTGTGTGCGTGTGCCTCTGTGTGTGTGTGTGTGTGTGTGTGTGTGTGTGTGTGTGTGTTTGGTGGCTATGAGGCAAGGCCACCCGTAGACAAGCTGACCCAAAGGCCCCAGGAGGTGGGGAGGCCTGATCATGTAAGTCCTTGCAGGGCACCACAGTGACCCAGACACCACACTGGCCGGCCAGGCAGCCCTGCCTTCTTCACAGACTCCTTCTCTCTAAAGCCAGGGCTGGGGTGCTTGGAGTCTGCCCGGTGCACTTGCAAGGTTCCTGCCACACTCCTCGGGCTCTCCTCAGGGTACCGAGTTCTGGGTTCTGCTGCTGATGCCCACTAAGAGCCACCGAGAAGTGAAGGCTGACTTCTGGTCTCCTATCCTCTGTCCCCAGCTGCCTTCTCCACTGCCAGGGCACATTCACCTCCCAGGCTCCCCTTACTGATCCATTCCCCACAAGAAGCAGAATTCCGAGACAGGACACTGGGCTCAAGACTGAGTTGCTAACACATCCCTGGGAAGTCTGCTCACAGGACTTTCCTAGGAGCCCCTTGTGAGGGGTCTTGTAGAGCCTGGCCTTCCTCTTGTCCAAAGGTCCCATTCTAGGCCATCCCAAGAGAAGAGAGCCATGCCTCATGCAGACCCAGGTCTTCCCTGGCCAAAATGATCATCTGATGACTGAGAACCCACTGAGAAGCCCAAGAGCTCAGGTGCCCCACAGGCCACCCCTGTCCCACTGGAAGGAGCACCCCGGGCTATTGAAAAATGGAGGCATCCCCACAAGAAGCTCAGACTACACCAAGCAGCACAGCCAGATAGAGGCAGCACATGAGCTGTGAGCACTGTGGCTCCCGGCCTGGGCCTTTTCCTGGAGAGGCAGCCTGGTGCAAGAGATGCTGTGGATACCCAGCAGGTGGCTTCTGGAACTTCCCAGTGCCTGTGGTCCCCCAGCACTTCATTCAACTTCCAAGGTGGTGTCAGTTCCCGGGTTGCACGTCCCTTTCCCATTCCTGTTCGCTGTTTGGAGTTCTTGAGAGTTGAGAGACATTGGTGCTTTCCCCACTCTCAATCTTCCTGAAAACCACCTGTGCAGATGCTGCTGTTGTGCCTGAGGTCAGCTTCTTGGGATCAGAGTGTCCTTGGATCTGCCCAGGAGTCATGAAGTTGCCTGGGGAAGAGGAGAAGGCAGCTGAGCTGAGCGGGGCTGACTGACTCCTGGGGTCCCATGTCCTTGTGAGTGAAGAAGGGTCAGCGGCAGAGGGACAGAGGACCTCCCTCTGGGACCACTGCTGCTGGGGTGAAGAAGGGCAAAGGAGGCCCTGGGAACTCCTGAAAGCCTGCTGGGCAAACAGTTCTTTCAGGTTGCCCTGCACTGTTTCCCACAAAACTCCATCAGAGTCACCAGGCTCCACCCACTGAAACAGCAGAGAAGCTCTTGGAGCCTCAGGCCTGCAAGAGGAGCCCAATGCCAATGCTTTAGGACCATTCAGCTAAAGACAGGAGAGATCTGACTAAACGTTTCAAGAGAGAATGAGGGAGAGGTCCATATAGCCAGGAACGATAGAAAAATATATAAAATAAAATAAAATAAAATAAAATAAAATAAAATAAAATAAAATAAAATAAAATAAAATAAAATAAATAGAGAACCCGACAATCCCTAGTACTCCCTAGACACCCAGTGAAAGAATTTCTGCAAGCAGGCTGAGAAGAAGAGGACATCATCATAATCCGGGTGGGGGAGGTCCGGGCCGGGGCGGGGCGGCTGGAGTCACTAGGAGGGGTGTTCAAACTTGTGTTTCCGTTCCAGAGGGTCAGTGGATCTGAGGAGTACCAGAGATTTGTCACTTCAAGAAAGCACACTGGGGCAGAGCAAGGGGCTGTCTATCTGAGGACAGGAAATGCCATTGCATTGGGCTGAGTGTGTGGTTCAAGCAAAAGGAGGCAGAGAGCTGCCCAGCGGGAGCGCGATCCTCCTGCTTCAAGTCCCTCTGGGCTGAAGTCAGCGCTGGCTGGTTCGGGAGCACGCGTGGGGCAAGCCCTGACCCGTGCCCTCTTTGGGACCCTCTTCCTTCCCAGGCAGAGCTCTCCTCTTTCCCACCCCTCACTTCCGGGTTCCCCAGGTTCCCAGCTCCTGCGGGAGAGCAGGAAGGCTACCAAGTCCCAAACACACCACTCCCGGGGAGCTTGAGACCAGAGGAAAGCATAACCAAACAAAGTGGGGCTCCCTGGGATTGGAGCCTCCACATTTGGCCCGCAATGAGTCCTCTGTCCAAGCGAGATCGTGTGGGCTTAGATTCCAGGCGCCCGTGGGCCGAACCCAAAGAGCTCAGGCAGGACGAGGCCGGCGGTCGATCGGGCTCCTGTGCGGCGCTCGATTTCGGGCGAATGGACGAGCCCGCTCAGCCAGAGCCCAAACAATGCTGGAGCCTTCAGCCTGCACTATTAAAGTAGAAACCAAAACTCCGTGCCCAATGGGTCTGCAGCCTTGCTTTACGCGCGCGCCCCCTGTCGGCCAGATCCGGAATCGTTACGCTTGGGCATGGTGCCTGGGCTTCCCCTCCTCCTGGGAGTGATGCTGGGCTGCAGCACAGCCTGCTCACTTGACAGGGGTGCATCTTGGAGACTGCACCTGCAGAGCAGGGAAAGCGCCAGGTTGTTAGGGCAGCTGAAAAGCCTGCCGGGCCACCAGTGCCTGCAGGACAGAATGGATTTCAGAT
The DNA here is from genome assembly GCF_949786415.1 of Peromyscus eremicus. NCBI lineage: Eukaryota > Metazoa > Chordata > Mammalia > Rodentia > Cricetidae > Peromyscus > Peromyscus eremicus. The sequence continues at coordinate 104,018,917 of NC_081417.1, forward strand.
GTCCCTGGAAGAAAGGGCGGATCACCCAAGGGAAGCAGAAAGAAGATGCCACCTGTTGCCACTCGGAGATGCTCAGGCAGCTCCTCCAGCTCTTCGGGACAGAGGCCAGCAGAGATGCCTGGGCAGAGAGGCCGCTTGGGCAACTTGTCACTAGTCTGTTGAGTGGCCTGGAAGCGCTGGAGGGGAGAGCAGCATAGCCAAGCCCGTCCTGTGCGCCTCCTTTGGCCATGGCCATCCGCACCTACTTTTTGGGCATCTCCCGCTATCTCGAGGGAAAGGGATATAGCCCTTGCTCCTGGGAGATCGTCAGAGCGGAAATGCAAGTGGCCCTTTCAACATTCCCAGTGCCTGCAGAGAGAAGCCCCAAGAAGAGAAGAAGGTCCATGGAGGAATCCCCGCTGCTCAGGTGACAGCATGCTCAGGGCCTCAAGTCCTCAAGTCGGAAAACACAGTCGACTCCGGAACCGGATGAAAGGGGTCCGAATGGAAAAGGAGGACACGAGCATCCATTTCTTGGAAGCATCCCGACGAACATCACGCTCTACGAATGGGAGACTTGAAGGGCTGGGTGTGCCATATCACATCTGTTTCCTAATAAAGCTATGATTCCAAATCTTCTCGATCGGTTTCCATTCCTGGTTGGGGTCCGGCACCAGCCACGGGTGGGAAAGATTTTTCCACGTGGCAGCATGGATTGAAGCTGAGCGGGTCCTGGCTTCCTTCTGTTAGCTAGGAACTCAAGACTCTGGAGTCTGGAGGCAGAAGGCTGCCTCCTCTTTGCTCACTGAAAGGGCCCTAGGGAGAGGGATTGCAAAGCCCCTGGATGAATGCTGCCAGCATGGCCCTCGTGCAAGACCTGGGCGTTGCGCGTCTCTGTGCCTTCCAAGACAGGAGACGCCAACTGTGTCCCTGGTGTTGGCAAGATGGGTGGCCATCACTCGAGGAGGAGTAAGGGTCCAGCGATTCACCTGGGGTGGTGCACTGGGACCGGGTGACTAGACCGTCCTAATACTCCAGGAGACACACAAGGACTCTGCCCTGTTCGCTCAGCCTGCTTCTGTTCTCACAGGACAGCAGTGCCTTGGGCTTATCAGCCCAAAGCTAGCCACTGGGTGACCAGAGGCAGGAGGAGGCAAGTGTAGGAACACTGAGGAGACCCTTCCTGGTCACCCTCTTTGTGGCCCTGCTGCTTGCCAGCTTGCTCAGACATGTCTCGTGTGCTTTCCCTTCCCTTTATCCTGTGGAGACACACAGGTGCGTCAAATAGCAATATGGGCCTGGTATGGAGAATGAGACTCACAGAAGATGTCAGCTATTGAAGTTCACAGACTCTAGGCGACTTTCAAGAAGCACTGCAGCAGACAGACTCAGGAAGGAATCTAGGCTGTTGAGTGCAGGAGTGTGTGTGTGCCTGTGTGCGTGTGCCTGTGTGCGTGTGCCTCTGTGTGTGTGTGTGTGTGTGTGTGTGTGTGTGTGTGTGTGTGTGTGTGTTTGGTGGCTATGAGGCAAGGCCACCCGTAGACAAGCTGACCCAAAGGCCCCAGGAGGTGGGGAGGCCTGATCATATAAGTCCTTGCAGGGCACCACAGTGACCCAGACACCACACTGGCCGGCCAGGCAGCCCTGCCTTCTTCACAGACTCCTTCTCTCTAAAGCCAGGGCTGGGGTGCTTGGAGTCTGCCCGGTGCACTTGCAAGGTTCCTGCCACACTCCTCGGGCTCTCCTCAGGGTACCGAGTTCTGGGTTCTGCTGCTGATGCCCACTAAGAGCCACCGAGAAGTGAAGGCTGACTTCTGGTCTCCTATCCTCTGTCCCCAGCTGCCTTCTCCACTGCCAGGGCACATTCACCTCCCAGGCTCCCCTTACTGATCCATTCCCCACAAGAAGCAGAATTCCGAGACAGGACACTGGGCTCAAGACTGAGTTGCTAACACATCCCTGGGAAGTCTGCTCACAGGACTTTCCTAGGAGCCCCTTGTGAGGGGTCTTGTAGAGCCTGGCCTTCCTCTTGTCCAAAGGTCCCATTCTAGGCCATCCCAAGAGAAGAGAGCCATGCCTCATGCAGACCCAGGTCTTCCCTGGCCAAAATGATCATCTGATGACTGAGAACCCACTGAGAAGCCCAAGAGCTCAGGTGCCCCACAGGCCACCCCTGTCCCACTGGAAGGAGCACCCCGGGCTATTGAAAAATGGAGGCATCCCCACAAGAAGCTCAGACTACACCAAGCAGCACAGCCAGATAGAGGCAGCACATGAGCTGTGAGCACTGTGGCTCCCGGCCTGGGCCTTTTCCTGGAGAGGCAGCCTGGTGCAAGAGATGCTGTGGATACCCAGCAGGTGGCTTCTGGAACTTCCCAGTGCCTGTGGTCCCCCAGCACTTCATTCAACTTCCAAGGTGGTGTCAGTTCCCGGGTTGCACGTCCCTTTCCCATTCCTGTTCGCTGTTTGGAGTTCTTGAGAGTTGAGAGACATTGGTGCTTTCCCCACTCTCAATCTTCCTGAAAACCACCTGTGCAGATGCTGCTGTTGTGCCTGAGGTCAGCTTCTTGGGATCAGAGTGTCCTTGGATCTGCCCAGGAGTCATGAAGTTGCCTGGGGAAGAGGAGAAGGCAGCTGAGCTGAGCGGGGCTGACTGACTCCTGGGGTCCCATGTCCTTGTGAGTGAAGAAGGGTCAGCGGCAGAGGGACAGAGGACCTCCCTCTGGGACCACTGCTGCTGGGGTGAAGAAGGGCAAAGGAGGCCCTGGGAACTCCTGAAAGCCTGCTGGGCAAACAGTTCTTTCAGGTTGCCCTGCACTGTTTCCCACAAAACTCCATCAGAGTCACCAGGCTCCACCCACTGAAACAGCAGAGAAGCTCTTGGAGCCTCAGGCCTGCAAGAGGAGCCCAATGCCAATGCTTTAGGACCATTCAGCTAAAGACAGGAGAGATCTGACTAAACGTTTCAAGAGAGAATGAGGGAGAGGTCCATATAGCCAGGAACGATAGAAAAATATATAAAATAAAATAAAATAAAATAAAATAAAATAAAATAAAATAAAATAAAATAAAATAAAATAAAATAAAATAAATAGAGAACCCGACAATCCCTAGTACTCCCTAGACACCCAGTGAAAGAATTTCTGCAAGCAGGCTGAGAAGAAGAGGACATCATCATAATCCGGGTGGGGGAGGTCCGGGCCGGGGCGGGGCGGCTGGAGTCACTAGGAGGGGTGTTCAAACTTGTGTTTCCGTTCCAGAGGGTCAGTGGATCTGAGGAGTACCAGAGATTTGTCACTTCAAGAAAGCACACTGGGGCAGAGCAAGGGGCTGTCTATCTGAGGACAGGAAATGCCATTGCATTGGGCTGAGTGTGTGGTTCAAGCAAAAGGAGGCAGAGAGCTGCCCAGCGGGAGCGCGATCCTCCTGCTTCAAGTCCCTCTGGGCTGAAGTCAGCGCTGGCTGGTTCGGGAGCACGCGTGGGGCAAGCCCTGACCCGTGCCCTCTTTGGGACCCTCTTCCTTCCCAGGCAGAGCTCTCCTCTTTCCCACCCCTCACTTCCGGGTTCCCCAGGTTCCCAGCTCCTGCGGGAGAGCAGGAAGGCTACCAAGTCCCAAACACACCACTCCCGGGGAGCTTGAGACCAGAGGAAAGCATAACCAAACAAAGTGGGGCTCCCTGGGATTGGAGCCTCCACATTTGGCCCGCAATGAGTCCTCTGTCCAAGCGAGATCGTGTGGGCTTAGATTCCAGGCGCCCGTGGGCCGAACCCAAAGAGCTCAGGCAGGACGAGGCCGGCGGTCGATCGGGCTCCTGTGCGGCGCTCGATTTCGGGCGAATGGACGAGCCCGCTCAGCCAGAGCCCAAACAATGCTGGAGCCTTCAGCCTGCACTATTAAAGTAGAAACCAAAACTCCGTGCCCAATGGGTCTGCAGCCTTGCTTTACGCGCGCGCCCCCTGTCGGCCAGATCCGGAATCGTTACGCTTGGGCATGGTGCCTGGGCTTCCCCTCCTCCTGGGAGTGATGCTGGGCTGCAGCACAGCCTGCTCACTTGACAGGGGTGCATCTTGGAGACTGCACCTGCAGAGCAGGGAAAGCGCCAGGTTGTTAGGGCAGCTGAAAAGCCTGCCGGGCCACCAGTGCCTGCAGGACAGAATGGATTTCAGATGTCCCTGGAAGAAAGGGCGGATCACCCAAGGGAAGCAGAAAGAAGATGCCACCTGTTGCCACTCGGAGATGCTCAGGCAGCTCCTCCAGCTCTTCGGGACAGAGGCCAGCAGAGATGCCTGGGCAGAGAGGCCGCTTGGGCAACTTGTCACTAGTCTGTTGAGTGGCCTGGAAGCGCTGGAGGGGAGAGCAGCAGAGCCAAGCCCGTCCTGTGCGCCTCCTTTGGCCATGGCCATCCGCACCTACTTTTTGGGCATCTCCCGCTATCTCGAGGGAAAGGGATATAGCCCTTGCTCCTGGGAGATCGTCAGAGCGGAAATGCAAGTGGCCCTTTCAACATTCCCAGTGCCTGCAGAGAGAAGCCCCAAGAAGAGAAGAAGGTCCATGGAGGAATCCCCGCTGCTCAGGTGACAGCATGCTCAGGGCCTCAAGTCCTCAAGTCGGAAAACACAGTCGACTCCGGAACCGGATGAAAGGGGTCCGAATGGAAAAGGAGGACACGAGCATCCATTTCTTGGAAGCATCCCGACGAACATCACGCTCTACGAATGGGAGACTTGAAGGGCTGGGTGTGCCATATCACATCTGTTTCCTAATAAAGCTATGATTCCAAATCTTCTCGATCGGTTTCCATTCCTGGTTGGGGTCCGGCACCAGCCACGGGTGGGAAAGATTTTTCCACGTGGCAGCATGGATTGAAGCTGAGCGGGTCCTGGCTTCCTTCTGTTAGCTAGGAACTCAAGACTCTGGAGTCTGGAGGCAGAAGGCTGCCTCCTCTTTGCTCACTGAAAGGGCCCTAGGGAGAGGGATTGCAAAGCCCCTGGATGAATGCTGCCAGCATGGCCCTCGTGCAAGACCTGGGCGTTGCGCGTCTCTGTGCCTTCCAAGACAGGAGACGCCAACTGTGTCCCTGGTGTTGGCAAGATGGGTGGCCATCACTCGAGGAGGAGTAAGGGTCCAGCGATTCACCTGGGGTGGTGCACTGGGACCGGGTGACTAGACCGTCCTAATACTCCAGGAGACACACAAGGACTCTGCCCTGTTCGCTCAGCCTGCTTCTGTTCTCACAGGACAGCAGTGCCTTGGGCTTATCAGCCCAAAGCTAGCCACTGGGTGACCAGAGGCAGGAGGAGGCAAGTGTAGGAACACTGAGGAGACCCTTCCTGGTCACCCTCTTTGTGGCCCTGCTGCTTGCCAGCTTGCTCAGACATGTCTCGTGTGCTTTCCCTTCCCTTTATCCTGTGGAGACACACAGGTGCGTCAAATAGCAATATGGGCCTGGTATGGAGAATGAGACTCACAGAAGATGTCAGCTATTGAAGTTCACAGACTCTAGGCGACTTTCAAGAAGCACTGCAGCAGACAGACTCAGGAAGGAATCTAGGCTGTTGAGTGCAGGAGTGTGTGTGTGCCTGTGTGCGTGTGCCTGTGTGTGTGTGTGTGTGTGTGTGTGTGTGTGTGTTTGGTGGCTATGAGGCAAGGCCACCCGTAGACAAGCTGACCCAAAGGCCCCAGGAGGTGGGGAGGCCTGATCATGTAAGTCCTTGCAGGGCACCACAGTGACCCAGACACCACACTGGCCGGCCAGGCAGCCCTGCCTTCTTCACAGACTCCTTCTCTCTAAAGCCAGGGCTGGGGTGCTTGGAGTCTGCCCGGTGCACTTGCAAGGTTCCTGCCACACTCCTCGGGCTCTCCTCAGGGTACCGAGTTCTGGGTTCTGCTGCTGATGCCCACTAAGAGCCACCGAGAAGTGAAGGCTGACTTCTGGTCTCCTATCCTCTGTCCCCAGCTGCCTTCTCCACTGCCAGGGCACATTCACCTCCCAGGCTCCCCTTACTGATCCATTCCCCACAAGAAGCAGAATTCCGAGACAGGACACTGGGCTCAAGACTGAGTTGCTAACACATCCCTGGGAAGTCTGCTCACAGGACTTTCCTAGGAGCCCCTTGTGAGGGGTCTTGTAGAGCCTGGCCTTCCTCTTGTCCAAAGGTCCCATTCTAGGCCATCCCAAGAGAAGAGAGCCATGCCTCATGCAGACCCAGGTCTTCCCTGGCCAAAATGATCATCTGATGACTGAGAACCCACTGAGAAGCCCAAGAGCTCAGGTGCCCCACAGGCCACCCCTGTCCCACTGGAAGGAGCACCCCGGGCTATTGAAAAATGGAGGCATCCCCACAAGAAGCTCAGACTACACCAAGCAGCACAGCCAGATAGAGGCAGCACATGAGCTGTGAGCACTGTGGCTCCCGGCCTGGGCCTTTTCCTGGAGAGGCAGCCTGGTGCAAGAGATGCTGTGGATACCCAGCAGGTGGCTTCTGGAACTTCCCAGTGCCTGTGGTCCCCCAGCACTTCATTCAACTTCCAAGGTGGTGTCAGTTCCCGGGTTGCACGTCCCTTTCCCATTCCTGTTCGCTGTTTGGAGTTCTTGAGAGTTGAGAGACATTGGTGCTTTCCCCACTCTCAATCTTCCTGAAAACCACCTGTGCAGATGCTGCTGTTGTGCCTGAGGTCAGCTTCTTGGGATCAGAGTGTCCTTGGATCTGCCCAGGAGTCATGAAGTTGCCTGGGGAAGAGGAGAAGGCAGCTGAGCTGAGCGGGGCTGACTGACTCCTGGGGTCCCATGTCCTTGTGAGTGAAGAAGGGTCAGCGGCAGAGGGACAGAGGACCTCCCTCTGGGACCACTGCTGCTGGGGTGAAGAAGGGCAAAGGAGGCCCTGGGAACTCCTGAAAGCCTGCTGGGCAAACAGTTCTTTCAGGTTGCCCTGCACTGTTTCCCACAAAACTCCATCAGAGTCACCAGGCTCCACCCACTGAAACAGCAGAGAAGCTCTTGGAGCCTCAGGCCTGCAAGAGGAGCCCAATGCCAATGCTTTAGGACCATTCAGCTAAAGACAGGAGAGATCTGACTAAACGTTTCAAGAGAGAATGAGGGAGAGGTCCATATAGCCAGGAACGATAGAAAAATATATAAAATAAAATAAAATAAAATAAAATAAAATAAAATAAAATAAAATAAAATAAATAGAGAAACCGACAATCCCTAGTACTCCCTAGACACCCAGTGAAAGAATTTCTGCAAGCAGGCTGAGAAGAAGAGGACATCATCATAATCCGGGTGGGGGAGGTCCGGGCCGGGGCGGGGCGGCTGGAGTCACTAGGAGGGGTGTTCAAACTTGTGTTTCCGTTCCAGAGGGTCAGTGGATCTGAGGAGTACCAGAGATTTGTCACTTCAAGAAAGCACACTGGGGCAGAGCAAGGGGCTGTCTATCTGAGGACAGGAAATGCCATTGCATTGGGCTGAGTGTGTGGTTCAAGCAAAAGGAGGCAGAGAGCTGCCCAGCGGGAGCGCGATCCTCCTGCTTCAAGTCCCTCTGGGCTGAAGTCAGCGCTGGCTGGTTCGGGAGCACGCGTGGGGCAAGCCCTGACCCGTGCCCTCTTTGGGACCCTCTTCCTTCCCAGGCAGAGCTCTCCTCTTTCCCACCCCTCACTTCCGGGTTCCCCAGGTTCCCAGCTCCTGCGGGAGAGCAGGAAGGCTACCAAGTCCCAAACACACCACTCCCGGGGAGCTTGAGACCAGAGGAAAGCATAACCAAACAAAGTGGGGCTCCCTGGGATTGGAGCCTCCACATTTGGCCCGCAATGAGTCCTCTGTCCAAGCGAGATCGTGTGGGCTTAGATTCCAGGCGCCCGTGGGCCGAACCCAAAGAGCTCAGGCAGGACGAGGCCGGCGGTCGATCGGGCTCCTGTGCGGCGCTCGATTTCGGGCGAATGGACGAGCCCGCTCAGCCAGAGCCCAAACAATGCTGGAGCCTTCAGCCTGCACTATTAAAGTAGAAACCAAAACTCCGTGCCCAATGGGTCTGCAGCCTTGCTTTACGCGCGCGCCCCCTGTCGGCCAGATCCGGAATCGTTACGCTTGGGCATGGTGCCTGGGCTTCCCCTCCTCCTGGGAGTGATGCTGGGCTGCAGCACAGCCTGCTCACTTGACAGGGGTGCATCTTGGAGACTGCACCTGCAGAGCAGGGAAAGCGCCAGGTTGTTAGGGCAGCTGAAAAGCCTGCCGGGCCACCAGTGCCTGCAGGACAGAATGGATTTCAGATGTCCCTGGAAGAAAGGGCGGATCACCCAAGGGAAGCAGAAAGAAGATGCCACCTGTTGCCACTCGGAGATGCTCAGGCAGCTCCTCCAGCTCTTCGGGACAGAGGCCAGCAGAGATGCCTGGGCAGAGAGGCCGCTTGGGCAACTTGTCACTAGTCTGTTGAGTGGCCTGGAAGCGCTGGAGGGGAGAGCAGCATAGCCAAGCCCGTCCTGTGCGCCTCCTTTGGCCATGGCCATCCGCACCTACTTTTTGGGCATCTCCCGCTATCTCGAGGGAAAGGGATATAGCCCTTGCTCCTGGGAGATCGTCAGAGCGGAAATGCAAGTGGCCCTTTCAACATTCCCAGTGCCTGCAGAGAGAAGCCCCAAGAAGAGAAGAAGGTCCATGGAGGAATCCCCGCTGCTCAGGTGACAGCATGCTCAGGGCCTCAAGTCCTCAAGTCGGAAAACACAGTCGACTCCGGAACCGGATGAAAGGGGTCCGAATGGAAAAGGAGGACACGAGCATCCATTTCTTGGAAGCATCCCGACGAACATCACGCTCTACGAATGGGAGACTTGAAGGGCTGGGTGTGCCATATCACATCTGTTTCCTAATAAAGCTATGATTCCAAATCTTCTCGATCGGTTTCCATTCCTGGTTGGGGTCCGGCACCAGCCACGGGTGGGAAAGATTTTTCCACGTGGCAGCATGGATTGAAGCTGAGCGGGTCCTGGCTTCCTTCTGTTAGCTAGGAACTCAAGACTCTGGAGTCTGGAGGCAGAAGGCTGCCTCCTCTTTGCTCACTGAAAGGGCCCTAGGGAGAGGGATTGCAAAGCCCCTGGATGAATGCTGCCAGCATGGCCCTCGTGCAAGACCTGGGCGTTGCGCGTCTCTGTGCCTTCCAAGACAGGAGACGCCAACTGTGTCCCTGGTGTTGGCAAGATGGGTGGCCATCACTCGAGGAGGAGTAAGGGTCCAGCGATTCACCTGGGGTGGTGCACTGGGACCGGGTGACTAGACCGTCCTAATACTCCAGGAGACAAACAAGGACTCTGCCCTGTTCGCTCAGCCTGCTTCTGTTCTCACAGGACAGCAGTGCCTTGGGCTTATCAGCCCAAAGCTAGCCACTGGGTGACCAGAGGCAGGAGGAGGCAAGTGTAGGAACACTGAGGAGACCCTTCCTGGTCACCCTCTTTGTGGCCCTGCTGCTTGCCAGCTTGCTCAGACATGTCTCGTGTGCTTTCCCTTCCCTTTATCCTGTGGAGACACACAGGTGCGTCAAATAGCAATATGGGCCTGGTATGGAGAATGAGACTCACAGAAGATGTCAGCTATTGAAGTTCACAGACTCTAGGCGACTTTCAAGAAGCACTGCAGCAGACAGACTCAGGAAGGAATCTAGGCTGTTGAGTGCAGGAGTGTGTGTGTGCCTGTGTGCGTGTGCCTGTGTGTGTGTGTGTGTGTGTGTGTGTGTGTGTGTGTGTTTGGTGGCTATGAGGCAAGGCCACCCGTAGACAAGCTGACCCAAAGGCCCCAGGAGGTGGGGAGGCCTGATCATGTAAGTCCTTGCAGGGCACCACAGTGACCCAGACACCACACTGGCCGGCCAGGCAGCCCTGCCTTCTTCACAGACTCCTTCTCTCTAAAGCCAGGGCTGGGGTGCTTGGAGTCTGCCCGGTGCACTTGCAAGGTTCCTGCCACACTCCTCGGGCTCTCCTCAGGGTACCGAGTTCTGGGTTCTGCTGCTGATGCCCACTAAGAGCCACCGAGAAGTGAAGGCTGACTTCTGGTCTCCTATCCTCTGTCCCCAGCTGCCTTCTCCACTGCCAGGGCACATTCACCTCCCAGGCTCCCCTTACTGATCCATTCCCCACAAGAAGCAGAATTCCGAGACAGGACACTGGGCTCAAGACTGAGTTGCTAACACATCCCTGGGAAGTCTGCTCACAGGACTTTCCTAGGAGCCCCTTGTGAGGGGTCTTGTAGAGCCTGGCCTTCCTCTTGTCCAAAGGTCCCATTCTAGGCCATCCCAAGAGAAGAGAGCCATGCCTCATGCAGACCCAGGTCTTCCCTGGCCAAAATGATCATCTGATGACTGAGAACCCACTGAGAAGCCCAAGAGCTCAGGTGCCCCACAGGCCACCCCTGTCCCACTGGAAGGAGCACCCCGGGCTATTGAAAAATGGAGGCATCCCCACAAGAAGCTCAGACTACACCAAGCAGCACAGCCAGATAGAGGCAGCACATGAGCTGTGAGCACTGTGGCTCCCGGCCTGGGCCTTTTCCTGGAGAGGCAGCCTGGTGCAAGAGATGCTGTGGATACCCAGCAGGTGGCTTCTGGAACTTCCCAGTGCCTGTGGTCCCCCAGCACTTCATTCAACTTCCAAGGTGGTGTCAGTTCCCGGGTTGCACGTCCCTTTCCCATTCCTGTTCGCTGTTTGGAGTTCTTGAGAGTTGAGAGACATTGGTGCTTTCCCCACTCTCAATCTTCCTGAAAACCACCTGTGCAGATGCTGCTGTTGTGCCTGAGGTCAGCTTCTTGGGATCAGAGTGTCCTTGGATCTGCCCAGGAGTCATGAAGTTGCCTGGGGAAGAGGAGAAGGCAGCTGAGCTGAGCGGGGCTGACTGACTCCTGGGGTCCCATGTCCTTGTGAGTGAAGAAGGGTCAGCGGCAGAGGGACAGAGGACCTCCCTCTGGGACCACTGCTGCTGGGGTGAAGAAGGGCAAAGGAGGCCCTGGGAACTCCTGAAAGCCTGCTGGGCAAACAGTTCTTTCAGGTTGCCCTGCACTGTTTCCCACAAAACTCCATCAGAGTCACCAGGCTCCACCCACTGAAACAGCAGAGAAGCTCTTGGAGCCTCAGGCCTGCAAGAGGAGCCCAATGCCAATGCTTTAGGACCATTCAGCTAAAGACAGGAGAGATCTGACTAAACGTTTCAAGAGAGAATGAGGGAGAGGTCCATATAGCCAGGAACGATAGAAAAATATATAAAATAAAATAAAATAAAATAAAATAAAATAAAATAAAATAAAATAAAATAAAATAAAATAAAATAAAATAAAATAAAATAAATAGAGAACCCGACAATCCCTAGTACTCCCTAGACACCCAGTGAAAGAATTTCTGCAAGCAGGCTGAGAAGAAGAGGACATCATCATAATCCGGGTGGGGGAGGTCCGGGCCGGGGCGGGGCGGCTGGAGTCACTAGGAGGGGTGTTCAAACTTGTGTTTCCGTTCCAGAGGGTCAGTGGATCTGAGGAGTACCAGAGATTTGTCACTTCAAGAAAGCACACTGGGGCAGAGCAAGGGGCTGTCTATCTGAGGACAGGAAATGCCATTGCATTGGGCTGAGTGTGTGGTTCAAGCAAAAGGAGGCAGAGAGCTGCCCAGCGGGAGCGCGATCCTCCTGCTTCAAGTCCCTCTGGGCTGAAGTCAGCGCTGGCTGGTTCGGGAGCACGCGTGGGGCAAGCCCTGACCCGTGCCCTCTTTGGGACCCTCTTCCTTCCCAGGCAGAGCTCTCCTCTTTCCCACCCCTCACTTCCGGGTTCCCCAGGTTCCCAGCTCCTGCGGGAGAGCAGGAAGGCTACCAAGTCCCAAACACACCACTCCCGGGGAGCTTGAGACCAGAGGAAAGCATAACCAAACAAAGTGGGGCTCCCTGGGATTGGAGCCTCCACATTTGGCCCGCAATGAGTCCTCTGTCCAAGCGAGATCGTGTGGGCTTAGATTCCAGGCGCCCGTGGGCCGAACCCAAAGAGCTCAGGCAGGACGAGGCCGGCGGTCGATCGGGCTCCTGTGCGGCGCTCGATTTCGGGCGAATGGACGAGCCCGCTCAGCCAGAGCCCAAACAATGCTGGAGCCTTCAGCCTGCACTATTAAAGTAGAAACCAAAACTCCGTGCCCAATGGGTCTGCAGCCTTGCTTTACGCGCGCGCCCCCTGTCGGCCAGATCCGGAATCGTTACGCTTGGGCATGGTGCCTGGGCTTCCCCTCCTCCTGGGAGTGATGCTGGGCTGCAGCACAGCCTGCTCACTTGACAGGGGTGCATCTTGGAGACTGCACCTGCAGAGCAGGGAAAGCGCCAGGTTGTTAGGGCAGCTGAAAAGCCTGCCGGGCCACCAGTGCCTGCAGGACAGAATGGATTTCAGATGTCCCTGGAAGAAAGGGCGGATCACCCAAGGGAAGCAGAAAGAAGATGCCACCTGTTGCCACTCGGAGATGCTCAGGCAGCTCCTCCAGCTCTTCGGGACAGAGGCCAGCAGAGATGCCTGGGCAGAGAGGCCGCTTGGGCAACTTGTCACTAGTCTGTTGAGTGGCCTGGAAGCGCTGGAGGGGAGAGCAGCAGAGCCAAGCCCGTCCTGTGCGCCTCCTTTGGCCATGGCCATCCGCACCTACTTTTTGGGCATCTCCCGCTATCTCGAGGGAAAGGGATATAGCCCTTGCTCCTGGGAGATCGTCAGAGCGGAAATGCAAGTGGCCCTTTCAACATTCCCAGTGCCTGCAGAGAGAAGCCCCAAGAAGAGAAGAAGGTCCATGGAGGAATCCCCGCTGCTCAGGTGACAGCATGCTCAGGGCCTCAAGTCCTCAAGTCGGAAAACACAGTCGACTCCGGAACCGGATGAAAGGGGTCCGAATGGAAAAGGAGGACACGAGCATCCATTTCTTGGAAGCATCCCGACGAACATCACGCTCTACGAATGGGAGACTTGAAGGGCTGGGTGTGCCATATCACATCTGTTTCCTAATAAAGCTATGATTCCAAATCTTCTCGATCGGTTTCCATTCCTGGTTGGGGTCCGGCACCAGCCACGGGTGGGAAAGATTTTTCCACGTGGCAGCATGGATTGAAGCTGAGCGGGTCCTGGCTTCCTTCTGTTAGCTAGGAACTCAAGACTCTGGAGTCTGGAGGCAGAAGGCTGCCTCCTCTTTGCTCACTGAAAGGGCCCTAGGGAGAGGGATTGCAAAGCCCCTGGATGAATGCTGCCAGCATGGCCCTCGTGCAAGACCTGGGCGTTGCGCGTCTCTGTGCCTTCCAAGACAGGAGACGCCAACTGTGTCCTTGGTGTTGTCAAGATGGGTGGCCATCACTCTAGGAGGAGTAAGGGTCCAGCGATTCACCTGGGGTGGTGCACTGGGACCGGGTGACTAGACCGTCCTAATACTCCAGGAGACACACAAGGACTCTGCCCTGTTCGCTCAGCCTGCTTCTGTTCTCACAGGACAGCAGTGCCTTGGGCTTATCAGCCCAAAGCTAGCCACTGGGTGACCAGAGGCAGGAGGAGGCAAGTGTAGGAACACTGAGGAGACCCTTCCTGGTCACCCTCTTTGTGGCCCTGCTGCTTGCCAGCTTGCTCAGACATGTCTCGTGTGCTTTCCCTTCCCTTTATCCTGTGGAGACACACAGGTGCGTCAAATAGCAATATGGGCCTGGTATGGAGAATGAGACTCACAGAAGATGTCAGCTATTGAAGTTCACAGACTCTAGGCGACTTTCAAGAAGCACTGCAGCAGACAGACTCAGGAAGGAATCTAGGCTGTTGAGTGCAGGAGTGTGTGTGTGCCTGTGTGCGTGTGCCTGTGTGCGTGTGCCTCTGTGTGTGTGTGTGTGTGTGTGTGTGTGTGTGTGTGTGTGTGTGTGTGTTTGGTGGCTATGAGGCAAGGCCACCCGTAGACAAGCTGACCCAAAGGCCCCAGGAGGTGGGGAGGCCTGATCATATAAGTCCTTGCAGGGCACCACAGTGACCCAGACACCACACTGGCCGGCCAGGCAGCCCTGCCTTCTTCACAGACTCCTTCTCTCTAAAGCCAGGGCTGGGGTGCTTGGAGTCTGCCCGGTGCACTTGCAAGGTTCCTGCCACACTCCTCGGGCTCTCCTCAGGGTACCGAGTTCTGGGTTCTGCTGCTGATGCCCACTAAGAGCCACCGAGAAGTGAAGGCTGACTTCTGGTCTCCTATCCTCTGTCCCCAGCTGCCTTCTCCACTGCCAGGGCACATTCACCTCCCAGGCTCCCCTTACTGATCCATTCCCCACAAGAAGCAGAATTCCGAGACAGGACACTGGGCTCAAGACTGAGTTGCTAACACATCCCTGGGAAGTCTGCTCACAGGACTTTCCTAGGAGCCCCTTGTGAGGGGTCTTGTAGAGCCTGGCCTTCCTCTTGTCCAAAGGTCCCATTCTAGGCCATCCCAAGAGAAGAGAGCCATGCCTCATGCAGACCCAGGTCTTCCCTGGCCAAAATGATCATCTGATGACTGAGAACCCACTGAGAAGCCCAAGAGCTCAGGTGCCCCACAGGCCACCCCTGTCCCACTGGAAGGAGCACCCCGGGCTATTGAAAAATGGAGGCATCCCCACAAGAAGCTCAGACTACACCAAGCAGCACAGCCAGATAGAGGCAGCACATGAGCTGTGAGCACTGTGGCTCCCGGCCTGGGCCTTTTCCTGGAGAGGCAGCCTGGTGCAAGAGATGCTGTGGATACCCAGCAGGTGGCTTCTGGAACTTCCCAGTGCCTGTGGTCCCCCAGCACTTCATTCAACTTCCAAGGTGGTGTCAGTTCCCGGGTTGCACGTCCCTTTCCCATTCCTGTTCGCTGTTTGGAGTTCTTGAGAGTTGAGAGACATTGGTGCTTTCCCCACTCTCAATCTTCCTGAAAACCACCTGTGCAGATGCTGCTGTTGTGCCTGAGGTCAGCTTCTTGGGATCAGAGTGTCCTTGGATCTGCCCAGGAGTCATGAAGTTGCCTGGGGAAGAGGAGAAGGCAGCTGAGCTGAGCGGGGCTGACTGACTCCTGGGGTCCCATGTCCTTGTGAGTGAAGAAGGGTCAGCGGCAGAGGGACAGAGGACCTCCCTCTGGGACCACTGCTGCTGGGGTGAAGAAGGGCAAAGGAGGCCCTGGGAACTCCTGAAAGCCTGCTGGGCAAACAGTTCTTTCAGGTTGCCCTGCACTGTTTCCCACAAAACTCCATCAGAGTCACCAGGCTCCACCCACTGAAACAGCAGAGAAGCTCTTGGAGCCTCAGGCCTGCAAGAGGAGCCCAATGCCAATGCTTTAGGACCATTCAGCTAAAGACAGGAGAGATCTGACTAAACGTTTCAAGAGAGAATGAGGGAGAGGTCCATATAGCCAGGAACGATAGAAAAATATATAAAATAAAATAAAATAAAATAAAATAAAATAAAATAAATAGAGAACCCGACAATCCCTAGTACTCCCTAGACACCCAGTGAAAGAATTTCTGCAAGCAGGCTGAGAAGAAGAGGACATCATCATAATCCGGGTGGGGGAGGTCCGGGCCGGGGCGGGGCGGCTGGAGTCACTAGGAGGGGTGTTCAAACTTGTGTTTCCGTTCCAGAGGGTCAGTGGATCTGAGGAGTACCAGAGATTTGTCACTTCAAGAAAGCACACTGGGGCAGAGCAAGGGGCTGTCTATCTGAGGACAGGAAATGCCATTGCATTGGGCTGAGTGTGTGGTTCAAGCAAAAGGAGGCAGAGAGCTGCCCAGCGGGAGCGCGATCCTCCTGCTTCAAGTCCCTCTGGGCTGAAGTCAGCGCTGGCTGGTTCGGGAGCACGCGTGGGGCAAGCCCTGACCCGTGCCCTCTTTGGGACCCTCTTCCTTCCCAGGCAGAGCTCTCCTCTTTCCCACCCCTCACTTCCGGGTTCCCCAGGTTCCCAGCTCCTGCGGGAGAGCAGGAAGGCTACCAAGTCCCAAACACACCACTCCCGGGGAGCTTGAGACCAGAGGAAAGCATAACCAAACAAAGTGGGGCTCCCTGGGATTGGAGCCTCCACATTTGGCCCGCAATGAGTCCTCTGTCCAAGCGAGATCGTGTGGGCTTAGATTCCAGGCGCCCGTGGGCCGAACCCAAAGAGCTCAGGCAGGACGAGGCCGGCGGTCGATCGGGCTCCTGTGCGGCGCTCGATTTCGGGCGAATGGACGAGCCCGCTCAGCCAGAGCCCAAACAATGCTGGAGCCTTCAGCCTGCACTATTAAAGTAGAAACCAAAACTCCGTGCCCAATGGGTCTGCAGCCTTGCTTTACGCGCGCGCCCCCTGTCGGCCAGATCCGGAATCGTTACGCTTGGGCATGGTGCCTGGGCTTCCCCTCCTCCTGGGAGTGATGCTGGGCTGCAGCACAGCCTGCTCACTTGACAGGGGTGCATCTTGGAGACTGCACCTGCAGAGCAGGGAAAGCGCCAGGTTGTTAGGGCAGCTGAAAAGCCTGCCGGGCCACCAGTGCCTGCAGGACAGAATGGATTTCAGATGTCCCTGGAAGAAAGGGCGGATCACCCAAGGGAAGCAGAAAGAAGATGCCACCTGTTGCCACTCGGAGATGCTCAGGCAGCTCCTCCAGCTCTTCGGGACAGAGGCCAGCAGAGATGCCTGGGCAGAGAGGCCGCTTGGGCAACTTGTCACTAGTCTGTTGAGTGGCCTGGAAGCGCTGGAGGGGAGAGCAGCAGAGCCAAGCCCGTCCTGTGCGCCTCCTTTGGCCATGGCCATCCGCACCTACTTTTTGGGCATCTCCCGCTATCTCGAGGGAAAGGGATATAGCCCTTGCTCCTGGGAGATCGTCAGAGCGGAAATGCAAGTGGCCCTTTCAACATTCCCAGTGCCTGCAGAGAGAAGCCCCAAGAAGAGAAGAAGGTCCATGGAGGAATCCCCGCTGCTCAGGTGACAGCATGCTCAGGGCCTCAAGTCCTCAAGTCGGAAAACACAGTCGACTCCGGAACCGGATGAAAGGGGTCCGAATGGAAAAGGAGGACACGAGCATCCATTTCTTGGAAGCATCCCGACGAACATCACGCTCTACGAATGGGAGACTTGAAGGGCTGGGTGTGCCATATCACATCTGTTTCCTAATAAAGCTATGATTCCAAATCTTCTCGATCGGTTTCCATTCCTGGTTGGGGTCCGGCACCAGCCACGGGTGGGAAAGATTTTTCCACGTGGCAGCATGGATTGAAGCTGAGCGGGTCCTGGCTTCCTTCTGTTAGCTAGGAACTCAAGACTCTGGAGTCTGGAGGCAGAAGGCTGCCTCCTCTTTGCTCACTGAAAGGGCCCTAGGGAGAGGGATTGCAAAGCCCCTGGATGAATGCTGCCAGCATGGCCCTCGTGCAAGACCTGGGCGTTGCGCGTCTCTGTGCCTTCCAAGACAGGAGACGCCAACTGTGTCCCTGGTGTTGGCAAGATGGGTGGCCATCACTCGAGGAGGAGTAAGGGTCCAGCGATTCACCTGGGGTGGTGCACTGGGACCGGGTGACTAGACCGTCCTAATACTCCAGGAGACACACAAGGACTCTGCCCTGTTCGCTCAGCCTGCTTCTGTTCTCACAGGACAGCAGTGCCTTGGGCTTATCAGCCCAAAGCTAGCCACTGGGTGACCAGAGGCAGGAGGAGGCAAGTGTAGGAACACTGAGGAGACCCTTCCTGGTCACCCTCTTTGTGGCCCTGCTGCTTGCCAGCTTGCTCAGACATGTCTCGTGTGCTTTCCCTTCCCTTTATCCTGTGGAGACACACAGGTGCGTCAAATAGCAATATGGGCCTGGTATGGAGAATGAGACTCACAGAAGATGTCAGCTATTGAAGTTCACAGACTCTAGGCGACTTTCAAGAAGCACTGCAGCAGACAGACTCAGGAAGGAATCTAGGCTGTTGAGTGCAGGAGTGTGTGTGTGCCTGTGTGCGTGTGCCTGTGTGCGTGTGCCTCTGTGTGTGTGTGTGTGTGTGTGTGTGTGTGTGTGTGTGTGTGTTTGGTGGCTATGAGGCAAGGCCACCCGTAGACAAGCTGACCCAAAGGCCCCAGGAGGTGGGGAGGCCTGATCATATAAGTCCTTGCAGGGCACCACAGTGACCCAGACACCACACTGGCCGGCCAGGCAGCCCTGCCTTCTTCACAGACTCCTTCTCTCTAAAGCCAGGGCTGGGGTGCTTGGAGTCTGCCCGGTGCACTTGCAAGGTTCCTGCCACACTCCTCGGGCTCTCCTCAGGGTACCGAGTTCTGGGTTCTGCTGCTGATGCCCACTAAGAGCCACCGAGAAGTGAAGGCTGACTTCTGGTCTCCTATCCTCTGTCCCCAGCTGCCTTCTCCACTGCCAGGGCACATTCACCTCCCAGGCTCCCCTTACTGATCCATTCCCCACAAGAAGCAGAATTCCGAGACAGGACACTGGGCTCAAGACTGAGTTGCTAACACATCCCTGGGAAGTCTGCTCACAGGACTTTCCTAGGAGCCCCTTGTGAGGGGTCTTGTAGAGCCTGGCCTTCCTCTTGTCCAAAGGTCCCATTCTAGGCCATCCCAAGAGAAGAGAGCCATGCCTCATGCAGACCCAGGTCTTCCCTGGCCAAAATGATCATCTGATGACTGAGAACCCACTGAGAAGCCCAAGAGCTCAGGTGCCCCACAGGCCACCCCTGTCCCACTGGAAGGAGCACCCCGGGCTATTGAAAAATGGAGGCATCCCCACAAGAAGCTCAGACTACACCAAGCAGCACAGCCAGATAGAGGCAGCACATGAGCTGTGAGCACTGTGGCTCCCGGCCTGGGCCTTTTCCTGGAGAGGCAGCCTGGTGCAAGAGATGCTGTGGATACCCAGCAGGTGGCTTCTGGAACTTCCCAGTGCCTGTGGTCCCCCAGCACTTCATTCAACTTCCAAGGTGGTGTCAGTTCCCGGGTTGCACGTCCCTTTCCCATTCCTGTTCGCTGTTTGGAGTTCTTGAGAGTTGAGAGACATTGGTGCTTTCCCCACTCTCAATCTTCCTGAAAACCACCTGTGCAGATGCTGCTGTTGTGCCTGAGGTCAGCTTCTTGGGATCAGAGTGTCCTTGGATCTGCCCAGGAGTCATGAAGTTGCCTGGGGAAGAGGAGAAGGCAGCTGAGCTGAGCGGGGCTGACTGACTCCTGGGGTCCCATGTCCTTGTGAGTGAAGAAGGGTCAGCGGCAGAGGGACAGAGGACCTCCCTCTGGGACCACTGCTGCTGGGGTGAAGAAGGGCAAAGGAGGCCCTGGGAACTCCTGAAAGCCTGCTGGGCAAACAGTTCTTTCAGGTTGCCCTGCACTGTTTCCCACAAAACTCCATCAGAGTCACCAGGCTCCACCCACTGAAACAGCAGAGAAGCTCTTGGAGCCTCAGGCCTGCAAGAGGAGCCCAATGCCAATGCTTTAGGACCATTCAGCTAAAGACAGGAGAGATCTGACTAAATGTTTCAAGAGAGAATGAGGGAGAGGTCCATATAGCCAGGAACGATAGAAAAATATATAAAATAAAATAAAATAAAATAAAATAAAATAAAATAAAATAAAATAAAATAAAATAAAATAAAATAAATAGAGAACCCGACAATCCCTAGTACTCCCTAGACACCCAGTGAAAGAATTTCTGCAAGCAGGCTGAGAAGAAGAGGACATCATCATAATCCGGGTGGGGGAGGTCCGGGCCGGGGCGGGGCGGCTGGAGTCACTAGGAGGGGTGTTCAAACTTGTGTTTCCGTTCCAGAGGGTCAGTGGATCTGAGGAGTACCAGAGATTTGTCACTTCAAGAAAGCACACTGGGGCAGAGCAAGGGGCTGTCTATCTGAGGACAGGAAATGCCATTGCATTGGGCTGAGTGTGTGGTTCAAGCAAAAGGAGGCAGAGAGCTGCCCAGCGGGAGCGCGATCCTCCTGCTTCAAGTCCCTCTGGGCTGAAGTCAGCGCTGGCTGGTTCGGGAGCACGCGTGGGGCAAGCCCTGACCCGTGCCCTCTTTGGGACCCTCTTCCTTCCCAGGCAGAGCTCTCCTCTTTCCCACCCCTCACTTCCGGGTTCCCCAGGTTCCCAGCTCCTGCGGGAGAGCAGGAAGGCTACCAAGTCCCAAACACACCACTCGCGGGGAGCTTGAGACCAGAGGAAAGCATAACCAAACAAAGTGGGGCTCCCTGGGATTGGAGCCTCCACATTTGGCCCGCAATGAGTCCTCTGTCCAAGCGAGATCGTGTGGGCTTAGATTCCAGGCGCCCGTGGGCCGAACCCAAAGAGCTCAGGCAGGACGAGGCCGGCGGTCGATCGGGCTCCTGTGTGGCGCTCGATTTCGGGCGAATGGACGAGCCCGCTCAGCCAGAGCCCAAACAATGCTGGAGCCTTCAGCCTGCACTATTAAAGTAGAAACCAAAACTCCGTGCCCAATGGGTCTGCAGCCTTGCTTTACGCGCGCGCCCCCTGTCGGCCAGATCCGGAATCGTTACGCTTGGGCATGGTGCCTGGGCTTCCCCTCCTCCTGGGAGTGATGCTGGGCTGCAGCACAGCCTGCTCACTTGACAGGGGTGCATCTTGGAGACTGCACCTGCAGAGCAGGGAAAGCGCCAGGTTGTTAGGGCAGCTGAAAAGCCTGCCGGGCCACCAGTGCCTGCAGGACAGAATGGATTTCAGATGTCCCTGGAAGAAAGGGCGGATCACCCAAGGGAAGCAGAAAGAAGATGCCACCTGTTGCCACTCGGAGATGCTCAGGCAGCTCCTCCAGCTCTTCGGGACAGAGGCCAGCAGAGATGCCTGGGCAGAGAGGCCGCTTGGGCAACTTGTCACTAGTCTGTTGAGTGGCCTGGAAGCGCTGGAGGGGAGAGCAGCAGAGCCAAGCCCGTCCTGTGCGCCTCCTTTGGCCATGGCCATCCGCACCTACTTTTTGGGCATCTCCCGCTATCTCGAGGGAAAGGGATATAGCCCTTGCTCCTGGGAGATCGTCAGAGCGGAAATGCAAGTGGCCCTTTCAACATTCCCAGTGCCTGCAGAGAGAAGCCCCAAGAAGAGAAGAAGGTCCATGGAGGAATCCCCGCTGCTCAGGTGACAGCATGCTCAGGGCCTCAAGTCCTCAAGTCGGAAAACACAGTCGACTCCGGAACCGGATGAAAGGGGTCCGAATGGAAAAGGAGGACACGAGCATCCATTTCTTGGAAGCATCCCGACGAACATCACGCTCTACGAATGGGAGACTTGAAGGGCTGGGTGTGCCATATCACATCTGTTTCCTAATAAAGCTATGATTCCAAATCTTCTCGATCGGTTTCCATTCCTGGTTGGGGTCCGGCACCAGCCACGGGTGGGAAAGATTTTTCCACGTGGCAGCATGGATTGAAGCTGAGCGGGTCCTGGCTTCCTTCTGTTAGCTAGGAACTCAAGACTCTGGAGTCTGGAGGCAGAAGGCTGCCTCCTCTTTGCTCACTGAAAGGGCCCTAGGGAGAGGGATTGCAAAGCCCCTGGATGAATGCTGCCAGCATGGCCCTCGTGCAAGACCTGGGCGTTGCGCGTCTCTGTGCCTTCCAAGACAGGAGACGCCAACTGTGTCCCTGGTGTTGGCAAGATGGGTGGCCATCACTCGAGGAGGAGTAAGGGTCCAGCGATTCACCTGGGGTGGTGCACTGGGACCGGGTGACTAGACCGTCCTAATACTCCAGGAGACAAACAAGGACTCTGCCCTGTTCGCTCAGCCTGCTTCTGTTCTCACAGGACAGCAGTGCCTTGGGCTTATCAGCCCAAAGCTAGCCACTGGGTGACCAGAGGCAGGAGGAGGCAAGTGTAGGAACACTGAGGAGACCCTTCCTGGTCACCCTCTTTGTGGCCCTGCTGCTTGCCAGCTTGCTCAGACATGTCTCGTGTGCTTTCCCTTCCCTTTATCCTGTGGAGACACACAGGTGCGTCAAATAGCAATATGGGCCTGGTATGGAGAATGAGACTCACAGAAGATGTCAGCTATTGAAGTTCACAGACTCTAGGCGACTTTCAAGAAGCACTGCAGCAGACAGACTCAGGAAGGAATCTAGGCTGTTGAGTGCAGGAGTGTGTGTGTGCCTGTGTGCGTGTGCCTGTGTGCGTGTGCCTCTGTGTGTGTGTGTGTGTGTGTGTGTGTGTGTGTGTGTGTGTGTGTGTGTTTGGTGGCTATGAGGCAAGGCCACCCGTAGACAAGCTGACCCAAAGGCCCCAGGAGGTGGGGAGGCCTGATCATATAAGTCCTTGCAGGGCACCACAGTGACCCAGACACCACACTGGCCGGCCAGGCAGCCCTGCCTTCTTCACAGACTCCTTCTCTCTAAAGCCAGGGCTGGGGTGCTTGGAGTCTGCCCGGTGCACTTGCAAGGTTCCTGCCACACTCCTCGGGCTCTCCTCAGGGTACCGAGTTCTGGGTTCTGCTGCTGATGCCCACTAAGAGCCACCGAGAAGTGAAGGCTGACTTCTGGTCTCCTATCCTCTGTCCCCAGCTGCCTTCTCCACTGCCAGGGCACATTCACCTCCCAGGCTCCCCTTACTGATCCATTCCCCACAAGAAGCAGAATTCCGAGACAGGACACTGGGCTCAAGACTGAGTTGCTAACACATCCCTGGGAAGTCTGCTCACAGGACTTTCCTAGGAGCCCCTTGTGAGGGGTCTTGTAGAGCCTGGCCTTCCTCTTGTCCAAAGGTCCCATTCTAGGCCATCCCAAGAGAAGAGAGCCATGCCTCATGCAGACCCAGGTCTTCCCTGGCCAAAATGATCATCTGATGACTGAGAACCCACTGAGAAGCCCAAGAGCTCAGGTGCCCCACAGGCCACCCCTGTCCCACTGGAAGGAGCACCCCGGGCTATTGAAAAATGGAGGCATCCCCACAAGAAGCTCAGACTACACCAAGCAGCACAGCCAGATAGAGGCAGCACATGAGCTGTGAGCACTGTGGCTCCCGGCCTGGGCCTTTTCCTGGAGAGGCAGCCTGGTGCAAGAGATGCTGTGGATACCCAGCAGGTGGCTTCTGGAACTTCCCAGTGCCTGTGGTCCCCCAGCACTTCATTCAACTTCCAAGGTGGTGTCAGTTCCCGGGTTGCACGTCCCTTTCCCATTCCTGTTCGCTGTTTGGAGTTCTTGAGAGTTGAGAGACATTGGTGCTTTCCCCACTCTCAATCTTCCTGAGAACCACCTGTGCAGATGCTGCTGTTGTGCCTGAGGTCAGCTTCTTGGGATCAGAGTGTCCTTGGATCTGCCCAGGAGTCATGAAGTTGCCTGGGGAAGAGGAGAAGGCAGCTGAGCTGAGCGGGGCTGACTGACTCCTGGGGTCCCATGTCCTTGTGAGTGAAGAAGGGTCAGCGGCAGAGGGACAGAGGACCTCCCTCTGGGACCACTGCTGCTGGGGTGAAGAAGGGCAAAGGAGGCCCTGGGAACTCCTGAAAGCCTGCTGGGCAAACAGTTCTTTCAGGTTGCCCTGCACTGTTTCCCACAAAACTCCATCAGAGTCACCAGGCTCCACCCACTGAAACAGCAGAGAAGCTCTTGGAGCCTCAGGCCTGCAAGAGGAGCCCAATGCCAATGCTTTAGGACCATTCAGCTAAAGACAGGAGAGATCTGACTAAATGTTTCAAGAGAGAATGAGGGAGAGGTCCATATAGCCAGGAACGATAGAAAAATATATAAAATAAAATAAAATAAAATAAAATAAAATAAAATAAAATAAAATAAAATAAAATAAAATAAAATAAAATAAAATAAAATAAATAGAGAACCCGACAATCCCTAGTACTCCCTAGACACCCAGTGAAAGAATTTCTGCAAGCAGGCTGAGAAGAAGAGGACATCATCATAATCCGGGTGGGGGAGGTCCGGGCCGGGGCGGGGCGGCTGGAGTCACTAGGAGGGGTGTTCAAACTTGTGTTTCCGTTCCAGAGGGTCAGTGGATCTGAGGAGTACCAGAGATTTGTCACTTCAAGAAAGCACACTGGGGCAGAGCAAGGGGCTGTCTATCTGAGGACAGGAAATGCCATTGCATTGGGCTGAGTGTGTGGTTCAAGCAAAAGGAGGCAGAGAGCTGCCCAGCGGGAGCGCGATCCTCCTGCTTCAAGTCCCTCTGGGCTGAAGTCAGCGCTGGCTGGTTCGGGAGCACGCGTGGGGCAAGCCCTGACCCGTGCCCTCTTTGGGACCCTCTTCCTTCCCAGGCAGAGCTCTCCTCTTTCCCACCCCTCACTTCCGGGTTCCCCAGGTTCCCAGCTCCTGCGGGAGAGCAGGAAGGCTACCAAGTCCCAAACACACCACTCCCGGGGAGCTTGAGACCAGAGGAAAGCATAACCAAACAAAGTGGGGCTCCCTGGGATTGGAGCCTCCACATTTGGCCCGCAATGAGTCCTCTGTCCAAGCGAGATCGTGTGGGCTTAGATTCCAGGCGCCCGTGGGCCGAACCCAAAGAGCTCAGGCAGGACGAGGCCGGCGGTCGATCGGGCTCCTGTGTGGCGCTCGATTTCGGGCGAATGGACGAGCCCGCTCAGCCAGAGCCCAAACAATGCTGGAGCCTTCAGCCTGCACTATTAAAGTAGAAACCAAAACTCCGTGCCCAATGGGTCTGCAGCCTTGCTTTACGCGCGCGCCCCCTGTCGGCCAGATCCGGAATCGTTACGCTTGGGCATGGTGCCTGGGCTTCCCCTCCTCCTGGGAGTGATGCTGGGCTGCAGCACAGCCTGCTCACTTGACAGGGGTGCATCTTGGAGACTGCACCTGCAGAGCAGGGAAAGCGCCAGGTTGTTAGGGCAGCTGAAAAGCCTGCCGGGCCACCAGTGCCTGCAGGACAGAATGGATTTCAGATGTCCCTGGAAGAAAGGGCGGATCACCCAAGGGAAGCAGAAAGAAGATGCCACCTGTTGCCACTCGGAGATGCTCAGGCAGCTCCTCCAGCTCTTCGGGACAGAGGCCAGCAGAGATGCCTGGGCAGAGAGGCCGCTTGGGCAACTTGTCACTAGTCTGTTGAGTGGCCTGGAAGCGCTGGAGGGGAGAGCAGCAGAGCCAAGCCCGTCCTGTGCGCCTCCTTTGGCCATGGCCATCCGCACCTACTTTTTGGGCATCTCCCGCTATCTCGAGGGAAAGGGATATAGCCCTTGCTCCTGGGAGATCGTCAGAGCGGAAATGCAAGTGGCCCTTTCAACATTCCCAGTGCCTGCAGAGAGAAGCCCCAAGAAGAGAAGAAGGTCCATGGAGGAATCCCCGCTGCTCAGGTGACAGCATGCTCAGGGCCTCAAGTCCTCAAGTCGGAAAACACAGTCGACTCCGGAACCGGATGAAAGGGGTCCGAATGGAAAAGGAGGACACGAGCATCCATTTCTTGGAAGCATCCCGACGAACATCACGCTCTACGAATGGGAGACTTGAAGGGCTGGGTGTGCCATATCACATCTGTTTCCTAATAAAGCTATGATTCCAAATCTTCTCGATCGGTTTCCATTCCTGGTTGGGGTCCGGCACCAGCCACGGGTGGGAAAGATTTTTCCACGTGGCAGCATGGATTGAAGCTGAGCGGGTCCTGGCTTCCTTCTGTTAGCTAGGAACTCAAGACTCTGGAGTCTGGAGGCAGAAGGCTGCCTCCTCTTTGCTCACTGAAAGGGCCCTAGGGAGAGGGATTGCAAAGCCCCTGGATGAATGCTGCCAGCATGGCCCTCGTGCAAGACCTGGGCGTTGCGCGTCTCTGTGCCTTCCAAGACAGGAGACGCCAACTGTGTCCCTGGTGTTGGCAAGATGGGTGGCCATCACTCGAGGAGGAGTAAGGGTCCAGCGATTCACCTGGGGTGGTGCACTGGGACCGGGTGACTAGACCGTCCTAATACTCCAGGAGACAAACAAGGACTCTGCCCTGTTCGCTCAGCCTGCTTCTGTTCTCACAGGACAGCAGTGCCTTGGGCTTATCAGCCCAAAGCTAGCCACTGGGTGACCAGAGGCAGGAGGAGGCAAGTGTAGGAACACTGAGGAGACCCTTCCTGGTCACCCTCTTTGTGGCCCTGCTGCTTGCCAGCTTGCTCAGACATGTCTCGTGTGCTTTCCCTTCCCTTTATCCTGTGGAGACACACAGGTGCGTCAAATAGCAATATGGGCCTGGTATGGAGAATGAGACTCACAGAAGATGTCAGCTATTGAAGTTCACAGACTCTAGGCGACTTTCAAGAAGCACTGCAGCAGACAGACTCAGGAAGGAATCTAGGCTGTTGAGTGCAGGAGTGTGTGTGTGCCTGTGTGCGTGTGCCTGTGTGCGTGTGCCTCTGTGTGTGTGTGTGTGTGTGTGTGTGTGTGTGTGTGTGTGTTTGGTGGCTATGAGGCAAGGCCACCCGTAGACAAGCTGACCCAAAGGCCCCAGGAGGTGGGGAGGCCTGATCATATAAGTCCTTGCAGGGCACCACAGTGACCCAGACACCACACTGGCCGGCCAGGCAGCCCTGCCTTCTTCACAGACTCCTTCTCTCTAAAGCCAGGGCTGGGGTGCTTGGAGTCTGCCCGGTGCACTTGCAAGGTTCCTGCCACACTCCTCGGGCTCTCCTCAGGGTACCGAGTTCTGGGTTCTGCTGCTGATGCCCACTAAGAGCCACCGAGAAGTGAAGGCTGACTTCTGGTCTCCTATCCTCTGTCCCCAGCTGCCTTCTCCACTGCCAGGGCACATTCACCTCCCAGGCTCCCCTTACTGATCCATTCCCCACAAGAAGCAGAATTCCGAGACAGGACACTGGGCTCAAGACTGAGTTGCTAACACATCCCTGGGAAGTCTGCTCACAGGACTTTCCTAGGAGCCCCTTGTGAGGGGTCTTGTAGAGCCTGGCCTTCCTCTTGTCCAAAGGTCCCATTCTAGGCCATCCCAAGAGAAGAGAGCCATGCCTCATGCAGACCCAGGTCTTCCCTGGCCAAAATGATCATCTGATGACTGAGAACCCACTGAGAAGCCCAAGAGCTCAGGTGCCCCACAGGCCACCCCTGTCCCACTGGAAGGAGCACCCCGGGCTATTGAAAAATGGAGGCATCCCCACAAGAAGCTCAGACTACACCAAGCAGCACAGCCAGATAGAGGCAGCACATGAGCTGTGAGCACTGTGGCTCCCGGCCTGGGCCTTTTCCTGGAGAGGCAGCCTGGTGCAAGAGATGCTGTGGATACCCAGCAGGTGGCTTCTGGAACTTCCCAGTGCCTGTGGTCCCCCAGCACTTCATTCAACTTCCAAGGTGGTGTCAGTTCCCGGGTTGCACGTCCCTTTCCCATTCCTGTTCGCTGTTTGGAGTTCTTGAGAGTTGAGAGACATTGGTGCTTTCCCCACTCTCAATCTTCCTGAAAACCACCTGTGCAGATGCTGCTGTTGTGCCTGAGGTCAGCTTCTTGGGATCAGAGTGTCCTTGGATCTGCCCAGGAGTCATGAAGTTGCCTGGGGAAGAGGAGAAGGCAGCTGAGCTGAGCGGGGCTGACTGACTCCTGGGGTCCCATGTCCTTGTGAGTGAAGAAGGGTCAGCGGCAGAGGGACAGAGGACCTCCCTCTGGGACCACTGCTGCTGGGGTGAAGAAGGGCAAAGGAGGCCCTGGGAACTCCTGAAAGCCTGCTGGGCAAACAGTTCTTTCAGGTTGCCCTGCACTGTTTCCCACAAAACTCCATCAGAGTCACCAGGCTCCACCCACTGAAACAGCAGAGAAGCTCTTGGAGCCTCAGGCCTGCAAGAGGAGCCCAATGCCAATGCTTTAGGACCATTCAGCTAAAGACAGGAGAGATCTGACTAAACGTTTCAAGAGAGAATGAGGGAGAGGTCCATATAGCCAGGAACGATAGAAAAATATATAAAATAAAATAAAATAAAATAAAATAAAATAAAATAAAATAAAATAAAATAAATAGAGAACCCGACAATCCCTAGTACTCCCTAGACACCCAGTGAAAGAATTTCTGCAAGCAGGCTGAGAAGAAGAGGACATCATCATAATCCGGGTGGGGGAGGTCCGGGCCGGGGCGGGGCGGCTGGAGTCACTAGGAGGGGTGTTCAAACTTGTGTTTCCGTTCCAGAGGGTCAGTGGATCTGAGGAGTACCAGAGATTTGTCACTTCAAGAAAGCACACTGGGGCAGAGCAAGGGGCTGTCTATCTGAGGACAGGAAATGCCATTGCATTGGGCTGAGTGTGTGGTTCAAGCAAAAGGAGGCAGAGAGCTGCCCAGCGGGAGCGCGATCCTCCTGCTTCAAGTCCCTCTGGGCTGAAGTCAGCGCTGGCTGGTTCGGGAGCACGCGTGGGGCAAGCCCTGACCCGTGCCCTCTTTGGGACCCTCTTCCTTCCCAGGCAGAGCTCTCCTCTTTCCCACCCCTCACTTCCGGGTTCCCCAGGTTCCCAGCTCCTGCGGGAGAGCAGGAAGGCTACCAAGTCCCAAACACACCACTCCCGGGGAGCTTGAGACCAGAGGAAAGCATAACCAAACAAAGTGGGGCTCCCTGGGATTGGAGCCTCCACATTTGGCCCGCAATGAGTCCTCTGTCCAAGCGAGATCGTGTGGGCTTAGATTCCAGGCGCCCGTGGGCCGAACCCAAAGAGCTCAGGCAGGACGAGGCCGGCGGTCGATCGGGCTCCTGTGCGGCGCTCGATTTCGGGCGAATGGACGAGCCCGCTCAGCCAGAGCCCAAACAATGCTGGAGCCTTCAGCCTGCACTATTAAAGTAGAAACCAAAACTCCATGCCCAATGGGTCTGCAGCCTTGCTTTACGCGCGCGCCCCCTGTCGGCCAGATCCGGAATCGTTACGCTTGGGCATGGTGCCTGGGCTTCCCCTCCTCCTGGGAGTGATGCTGGGCTGCAGCACAGCCTGCTCACTTGACAGGGGTGCATCTTGGAGACTGCACCTGCAGAGCAGGGAAAGCGCCAGGTTGTTAGGGCAGCTGAAAAGCCTGCCGGGCCACCAGTGCCTGCAGGACAGAATGGATTTCAGATGTCCCTGGAAGAAAGGGCGGATCACCCAAGGGAAGCAGAAAGAAGATGCCACCTGTTGCCACTCGGAGATGCTCAGGCAGCTCCTCCAGCTCTTCGGGACAGAGGCCAGCAGAGATGCCTGGGCAGAGAGGCCGCTTGGGCAACTTGTCACTAGTCTGTTGAGTGGCCTGGAAGCGCTGGAGGGGAGAGCAGCAGAGCCAAGCCCGTCCTGTGCGCCTCCTTTGGCCATGGCCATCCGCACCTACTTTTTGGGCATCTCCCGCTATCTCGAGGGAAAGGGATATAGCCCTTGCTCCTGGGAGATCGTCAGAGCGGAAATGCAAGTGGCCCTTTCAACATTCCCAGTGCCTGCAGAGAGAAGCCCCAAGAAGAGAAGAAGGTCCATGGAGGAATCCCCGCTGCTCAGGTGACAGCATGCTCAGGGCCTCAAGTCCTCAAGTCGGAAAACACAGTCGACTCCGGAACCGGATGAAAGGGGTCCGAATGGAAAAGGAGGACACGAGCATCCATTTCTTGGAAGCATCCCGACGAACATCACGCTCTACGAATGGGAGACTTGAAGGGCTGGGTGTGCCATATCACATCTGTTTCCTAATAAAGCTATGATTCCAAATCTTCTCGATCGGTTTCCATTCCTGGTTGGGGTCCGGCACCAGCCACGGGTGGGAAAGATTTTTCCACGTGGCAGCATGGATTGAAGCTGAGCGGGTCCTGGCTTCCTTCTGTTAGCTAGGAACTCAAGACTCTGGAGTCTGGAGGCAGAAGGCTGCCTCCTCTTTGCTCACTGAAAGGGCCCTAGGGAGAGGGATTGCAAAGCCCCTGGATGAATGCTGCCAGCATGGCCCTCGTGCAAGACCTGGGCGTTGCGCGTCTCTGTGCCTTCCAAGACAGGAGACGCCAACTGTGTCCCTGGTGTTGGCAAGATGGGTGGCCATCACTCGAGGAGGAGTAAGGGTCCAGCGATTCACCTGGGGTGGTGCACTGGGACCGGGTGACTAGACCGTCCTAATACTCCAGGAGACAAACAAGGACTCTGCCCTGTTCGCTCAGCCTGCTTCTGTTCTCACAGGACAGCAGTGCCTTGGGCTTATCAGCCCAAAGCTAGCCACTGGGTGACCAGAGGCAGGAGGAGGCAAGTGTAGGAACACTGAGGAGACCCTTCCTGGTCACCCTCTTTGTGGCCCTGCTGCTTGCCAGCTTGCTCAGACATGTCTCGTGTGCTTTCCCTTCCCTTTATCCTGTGGAGACACACAGGTGCATCAAATAGCAATATTTGCCTGTTATGGAGAATGAGACTCACAGAAGATGTCAGCTATTCAAGTTCCCAGACTCTAGGCCATTTTTAAGAAGCACTGCTGTAGACAGACTCATGAAGGGATCTAGGCTGTTGAGTGCAGGAGTGTGTGGGTGTGTGTGCATGTGCATGCGTGTGCCTGTGTGTGTGTTTGTGTGTGTGTGTGTGTGTGTGTGTGTGTGTGTGTGTGTGTGTGTGTGTGTGTTTGGTGGCTATGAGGCAAGGCCACCCGTAGACAAGCTGACCCAAAGGCCCCAGGAGCTGGGGGAGGCCTGATCATGTAAGTCCTTGCAGGGCACCACAGTG
Source organism: Peromyscus eremicus (assembly GCF_949786415.1). Classification (NCBI taxonomy): domain Eukaryota; kingdom Metazoa; phylum Chordata; class Mammalia; order Rodentia; family Cricetidae; genus Peromyscus; species Peromyscus eremicus. Next base: position 104,049,430 of record NC_081417.1, read on the forward strand.
ACCCAGACACCACACTGGCCGGCCAGGCAGCCCTGCCTTCTTCACAGACTCCTTCTCTCTAAAGCCAGGGCTGGGGTGCTTCGAGTCGGCAAGGTGCACTAGCAAGGTTCCTGCCACACTCCTCAGGCTCTCCTCTTTTTCCCGAGTTCTTGGTTCTGCTGCTGATGCCCACTAAGAACCACCCAGAAGTGAAGGCTGACTTCTGGTCTCCTATCCTCTGTCCCCAGCTGCCTTCTCCACTGCCAGGGCACATTCACCTCCCAGCCTCCCCTTACTGATCCATTCCCCACAAGAAGCAGAATTCCCAGACAGGACACTGGGCTCAAGACTGAGTTGCAAACACATCCCTGGGAAGTCTGCTCACAGGACTTTCCTAGGAGCCCCTTGTGAGGGGTCTTGTAGAGCCTGGCCTTCCTCTTGTCCAAAGGTCCCATTCTAGGCCCGCAAGAGAAGAGAGCCATGCCTCATGCAGACCCAGGTCTTCCCTGGCCAAAATGATCATCTGATGACTGAAAACCCACTGAGAATCCCAAGAGCTCAGGTGCCCCACAGGCCACCCCTGTCCCACTCAAAGGAGCACCCCAGGGTATTGAAAAATGGAGGAACTCCTACAAGAAGCTCAGACTACACCAAGCAGCACAGCCAGATAGAGGCAGCACATGAGCTGTGAGCACTGTGGCTCCTGGCCTGGGCCTTTTCCTGGAGAGGCAGGTAGGTGCAAGAGATGCTGTGGATACCCAGCAGGTGGCTTCTGGAACTTCCCAGTGCCTGTGGTCCCCCAGCACTTCATTCAACTTCCCAGGTGGTGTCAGTTCCTGGGTTGCATGTCCCTTTCCCGTTCCTGTTCGCTGTTTGGAGTTCTTGAGAGTTGAGAGACATTGGTGCTTTCCCCACTCTCAATCTTCTTGAAAACCACCTGTGCAGGTGCTGCTGTTGTGCCTGAGGTCAGCTTCTTGGGATCAGAGTGTCCTCGGGTCGGCCTGGTAGCCATGATGTTGCTTGGGGAAGAGGAGAAGGCAGCTGGGTAGGGCTTGCTCTCTCTGTAGTAGATAAGTATCTGGTGCTCCTGACTTTCCTCTGATTTGAATTGCTGCTGGGATAGCCAAGTCTCTAAGCTTTTGGCCCAGGTGTCTCAACTGCTGGGATTGGGTGATACTCAGCTCTTGCCTGCAGACTGGACATCACCCACAGTCTTGAGTTGGACATAGGCAAGAATATGAAGCCTCTAGGATAGTGGAATGAATGGACAAGTGTAAGGTGATCTAAAGCCTCTATGTCCCTCTTATTGGTGGGTGGTGCCTCTGGGCCAGATGCCTGAAGAACCCCTGTGCATTTGCTCTGAAGAAGAACATGCTGAGCTCTCTGCAGTAGAGCAGCACATGAGGACGATTGTCACAGAGAGTAGTGGCACCTTGAAGATCAGGAGAGCAGTGCAAGCCGAAGGAAGAGACACTTTCATGCCTTGGAAGGATTCCTGCTTGGTACCTATGTGCCCATCCCCCACTGCCCTCCTTTGACAGGCCTGTATGAAGTTGAAGTAGATTGTGTCCTCCTCATCCTCACCTTGCTCCTCATTCCAGCCACCAGGGAAAAGTAGACTGGCAGTGAGAAATAGTTAAGACCTCCTTGTCCTGCTTAACCAGCAGGCACTCATTTTTCTCTTCAAGCTATCTGACCCTGAAGATTTGAGACTCACAGTTTAGCTTAGGAAACAGCTTATACAAGAACCCAGAAGCCCTTGGCCTTGGCCTTCCTCTTGGCTCTTTTGCTGCCAGAGTCCAGGCCCACCTGCTTTGGTCACTCTGGACTAGAAACCTGATGAACAGAAAGTCTTTGATCCTAATGTGAAAAATGGAGAGAGTCCTCTACTTCTGCTGCCTGAAAGGCATGAAAGACTCTAGGTTGCTTCAGGAGGAATCCCATGGCCAGCAGGCAGATAACTCTAGTGCAATCCCTGTTCTCTGGCATAGAGGATGTCAGTGTCTCTTCCTTGTCCTGGAAGGAAGTGCCCCTGGAGATGTTCTTCTCTGGCTTCCTTCATCAACCCTGTTTCCTATCAGCCTGTGTGTTGCAAACGTCTCTGCCCCATTTCCTTTAGATCCACCTGTCAGCGCAGGGACAGGTGCCCTCCAGGAACACTCCTTGGAGGGAAAGAGTGGAAATTGAGGCCCCAAGGACTCTGGAAAGCCTGATGGATAACTTTTGTTTTCCGTTTTTCTGAACTGCTTCATGGCAAACTTCAAGCAGAAACAGCATCGGCACCAATTGAAGAAGGAAAGAAAGGCAGGGAATGTAACATGAGGACTGAAGGTGAGCTAAAGACACAGTTGAACTGGTTAACGTTTTAAAAAATAGCATGCCATTAGGTTACATAAAGCAATAGGAAAACACACACACACACACACACACACACACACACACACACACACAGAGGAAAATCATATGTACCTAGTGAAAGAATTACTCAAAGGAAGCTGAGAAAGAAGAGGACACCATTGTAATCCAGGGAGGGAGAGAACTTGTCTTTAGTTCCATAGGGACAGAGGATCTCACTAGTACCAGAGACAGGGACAGGTCAATGAAGCACTTTAAGGCAGAGCAAGAGGATTTCTGCCAGGAAATGCCACTTCGGTGGATGTCGTGTTCAAGCACGGGAAGACAGTGATCTGCCCAGCAGGAGCGCCATCCTCTTGGCTGAGGTCTGACTTGGCGCGGGTCAGTGCAGCTCCCATGCAGCTCCCGTGCAGCTCCCGTGCAGCTCCCGTGCAGGGGTGAGCCCCATCATGTGCCCTCTCCGGGACCCTGTTAATTTCCGAGCTCAGCTCTCATCTTTCCCACCCCCACTTCCCATTTCCCTCTAGTGTCTGAGAGCTGGAAGGCTGATGTGCCCCCAAACAAAGATTCGAACCCAAGGAAACCATTCCAAAGTACTGCTCCCTGGGATCTTAAACGGGACAGCCATTCAAAGGTCACTTGAGAGATTCTCTTTATGTAAATAATTAATACGACTATAAATAGTATGGGGAAAATCTAACACATTACAACAACACATGCCAGGAAATTGTTGGCAACCAAGATTATGCTCCAGCAACAAATAATCTATAGTAGCTCTGTTTTGTAAAGCTGTGGTCCTTAATTCACTCATCCCTACATGTATTTCTGCTAATATTTTTGCTGTAATGTTCGTAGTTTTACTAATAACACTGATCAATTTCATAGGTTTACTGAACAAAATAAGTGTAATATGGGGCCTATTCCACATAAACCTTTATAAACAGTCCTTTAGCTTGGTGGAACGATATCATACTGTTTCCTATCACAGATGTGTTTTATCCACTCTCCACCGGACAAAAGGCATTTGGATTCTGCAGTGACAAGCTGAGTGTTAACATGTAACACTCAGTATCATCTTGGGATCAGTCTTTGTTGGTTTCCCAAAGTCTCAGCTTGATGAATTAAAGCCCTGATGTCTCCCCAAGTTACAAGCTTCCTTTTCCTCTTGGGATGTCTCCTTTGGATGACTTGTCATCTACTTTCAAGATGGTTCATTTGTTCAGTGGTCTCTGGATATCCTGGTTGGATGCATCAGATCAGGAGCCATCTGGGACCTTGTTCATCTCCTGGAAAGACAGAAGCACAACCTAGCCCAATGTTAACATCAAGACTTTTTCATTGGTTAGATTCTAAATCTTTTCATTTAACATATACTTTAGGTTTTGTCTCCTTTAGGGCAAAACACTTTGGGGCAGCAAAAAAAGCATTATCCTTTAAACTGAAAAAATTTTTAAATTTGAGGTTACCATAGTTAATAATATGTGAGGATGTGGGGATTTGGGTGGGTGTAAAAAAAACCCTTATTTATTTATTTACTTATTTATTTATTTACCTAGTAAGTACTTGATGATGTCATTCCACAATAGCTTGACCCCGTGAATAGTAAGGGATTTCAGTAACATGACTAATATTAAAATTTCTCAAATCATTTGTTAGCATAAGCATTATGGAGTATTTAGCTGTAATGAGAGTCCTAGAGAGGAAATGGATAAAGGACTATTTGACAAAGTTAAGTTCCAGATATGATGCTGTAGTATTTCTCTGGAGTTTCCAGGGCCCCATGGCATGCCTGGGGCTGTGCTCTGCAGCTGACTAGTTAGGAAGAGGCATTGTATGAACTGTTAGTGCACTCTGAACACGGATTTCTCACACCTGACAGCAGAGAAGGCCCCAGACACCGACAGATGTATTTCCAGGTGTCAAGCTGGTGTCCATTCACTAATAACTATGCACTAGAAGCTTAAAACATTGTATAAAATAAGGTGTTCAACAGAGGATAGACCCTTGTGAGCCTCTTCTAACTTTCTCCCTTGCCAGAATCTGATCTCTTATCAGACCAAGAGAAAGCACAAAACTAAGAAACAAACAAAACCTATTAAATCAACAGCGGTCATTAACCTTTAAAGATTTAAATGTGATGATTTTAACTTAAGACTTGGGGTCCTTAAAATTCAGGACAATTTTAATTGTGAGTATTAAAAAAAATGCTACTACGTTACAGGGTATTCAGAAGTACCTGAGAAATAATGACAGAAAATCCTGATGTAGAAAACAGTAGGGTTTTCCCATGCAAGCATGAGACTATCTTCCTAGCTGATACTGTCAATGAAACAAAAATGGGAACAATATTAAAGCATAACAGTTCGTGGAGGAAGAGCTTGTTGGAAGTCATTTTATTACATTCTGCCTACAGTTTGATGTCACAGATTCTCAGGCTATACTAAAAATGATTTAGGTGAAAACTTCAAAATAATCCAATTTTTACTGATTATATTTTTGGTTTAACTCTCTTTTGGCCTCAAAGGGAATTTGAAAAACATGCAATTATGTTTGATTTTTGGGTAACCATGAGATCCAGAAGAAAGGTTTTACAAAATTTCTTCATTCCAATTTACTACTATTTTTCTTTCCAATCCGCCCAAAAAGGCTGTATATATTGTTATTCTTAAATTTTTTGTTATGTTTCACAAAAATACAAATTTTGAAAATGAAGTTTTAGTAATCACAAATCTAAACGAGTCTGGGTAGTTTGGGTTTTCAGTGCCTGATAGGCCTGGAATGAGAAAAAAATCTTTATTTCTTTTTAATTTAAAGAACAAGATAAACGTTTTTATTTTGCTAAGGCTGTAAGTATGTTACTGGATGGATGTATAATTTGGCCAGGCATCAGAAAGAAAGCACCTATTCTCTCAATTACGGACAACTCATACAGTTGGCTATCAACATCATTAGAGATCTGAGGAGAAATTAGATCAGGAAGCATAATCTAAATGGCCTCTGTATCAATCATTAAATAAAATAAAATTAAATAATTAATTAAATAATCATTAAATAAATCAATCATGTTCTGCAGATGTCTGGGAATTTTGAGGACCACCTACTAAGAATACTTGATTTTAAATACACTTTACTTGTTTTAGTTATTTGTTTTAGGGTTAACCTTGACAGCATATAGAGGTTAAATTAAGCTTGTGTTTGTAAATAAATACATTTATACTTAGCCTGACTTACAAGCATAATTTTGAGCACATTAAAAAGTTTGATCATTTATAAGGTGATTGACCATTAGCTTGAATGTCTTAATTATCTTTAACAGTTTACAACAAGGTAGTAGCTTTTTATAAGATTGTGATTTTACCATTTTATCCCTGTTAAGTTTGAGCCTTAAGAATTTGAATTAAAGATCCCTTAACATCAAAATAAAACTTTCAAGCAAATGTACAATATAGTTCAAAGGTAGTGCTGTCTTGATGGCTGCGTTTTTGTTTTTCTTCTTTGTATGCCTATGAACGTATAATGAACTGCTACAAACATGAGCTTTCCCATACCTACTCCTCTTTAAAACTATCTATCTACACTTTGCCTGTTTTTTGTTTGTTTGTTTGTTTAAGTTGGTGACTTACAGTGAATCATTGTTGGATCCACCCAACAGTAACCTGGAGCAGGTCACGTAGAAGGTGCCTCATGAAGCAGAGAAATCAGCTTACGGAGGTTAATCCTTCCTCTCATAGCTCAACATCTAATGTGTCAGACTCTCCGCACCCTACTGAGTCTGCTTCCATTTTGACCTTTCTAAGCTGAGAGTTCTGAGCCTCAATTGCCTGGTTTGGGTTTGATATAGCTCATGTCTATCAACTGACCTTTTAAAGGAAATTTCCTATTTTTGTTCTTTCAGGAGCTGTAGACTGATAATGCCTTGGGATGGGGAAACATCTGGAGAAAAGTAGAAGACATGTGGTTCTCAGTGATGGGTTACCTTCCCTCCTTTGCCCTTAGAACCCAAGATTCATTCCAATGGTGTGAGTTTCACATCTGCCTAAGACAGGCGTTGCATGTGCATTTTGCTTTCCTCCCTCTGCCTTCCTGCCTGTTCATACAAAGCCGCTTTCTGTTTCGTTCTGGTGTCTTCTCCATGGTTTCCTAAAGAGCAGAATGCCACAAAGAAAAAGTTAAACCACAAGCCTAGCTTGTGCAAAACATCTGCCAGAGAGCTCTGCTAAAGTCTGTTTCGTGTAGTTAAACGCCACATTTAAAGGAAACAGGCAGGATGTAGTGTTCCCAGGTCATGAGAAACTCAGAGAAGAGCTGTGATCAAGAGTGACAAGGGCAGAAACCAAGATTTCAGAGCACGTTTCTGATCCTACCTCTGTCTTCAGCAATAGAGTCTTCTTTTTAGATAAGGGTCTTTAGACAGGACCCTGTCACTGAAGACACAACACACTTAGTTGTAAGACACGGAAATATCAATCTTAAACTGACAGGGAGACTCTATCACTCCTGTCTTTCATAGTGCTAGTAGATGCTATGCAGACCACTAGGGGAGAAAAGCCATCAATTGTCTTACCAAATGCTGGACTCTAAATGTTGCAATACTGTCCTGTCACACAAATGTCCCACTGATGCAATAGTGTCATGACTGTTGTAGGGATAACCAACAACTTTCTGATTGCATTGAGGATTCCTCTACAGGAGTGGATTATACCTGGTATTGTAAGTCTGGTTAAATCTCCGACTAGAGAGGCCATAAAGGGAATCTACTGTTGTTATTTTTTCTAAGTGGTCATGGTCTCAAACTGTCTTCTAAATATTTATGTTTATACCCATAGATACATCCTGTTCTCAGGCTTAGTTAGAGAAGCTTCTTCTTCTTCTTCTTCTTCTTCTTCTTCTTCTTCTTCTTCTTCTTCTTCTCCTCCTCCTCCTCCTCCTCCTCCTCCTCCTCCTCCTCCTCCTCCTTCTCCTCCTCCTCCTCCTCCTTCTTCTTTTGTTTTCAGTAGGAGTTAATGCTAAGACTCATAACTGTCCAAGGTGCTGAGTATGAAACAGTGTGATTACTTTGCCATCTAATCGACAACTGTATGAACCTTCTTCCCCAAGGCTCAGGGAACATAGTAGGAAAAGAAACAGAAAAAAAAAATGTCAGGGCTGGAGGATGTATAAAAGTGCTATATGATGCTGTCTCCTGGACATGAAGTGGCTGTTTTACACAAGAACTCATAGCAGATGTGGTTACCTGCTCAAGACCTGCACAACAACAGATGAGTTAAAAATTCCAGCATGAACAAGAGAGGGGCTACCAAGGCCCCCTCCTTGCTGATGATCTATTAGTGGCTTATAGTTGCTGTGGAAGGGAAAGTCACCTACCATTTGGGGTGAGTCTTGTGGTAGGTTGCTCATGCCACAGTGGATGGATCCGCACCCATGCATATATGGGCAGCAATAATTGGACTCATAGGGTGATTAATAATAATAATAGTAATAATAATAACAATAATAATGAGGACATGAAGTTGGAAGAGAGATATGTTGGAGCACAAGGGGGGATTTAGAGGAGGTAATGGAGATGAATATAAGCAAGACTGAATACATGTATGTAATTTTCAAAGAATAAATTAAAACTTAAAAAAAAAGAAGTCTCACTATAGCATGGGGATTTCTCTTCACACTGAAGAAACCATTTGGTAATCCTAATGGTTATGATATATTAACATTTTAAAAGATGTTCGTAAAGATATGTATCACAATATTGAAGTCTTCTATACATCTTAGTTGCCACTTGCAAAACATACCTTTTTTTTTTCTAAAAAAGAAAAAACATATTAAGGAATAATACCTTAGTTACTGTTCTATTGCTGTGAAGAGATATCATAACCAAAGCAGCTTATAAAAGAAAAAAATGATTGGGGAACATGGTGGCATGTAGACAGGCATGGCACAGGAGCAGTAGCTGAGAACTTACCTTAGATCCATAAGTTGGAGGCAGAGCAAAAGAGATTTTTGAAATCTCAAAGCCTGCCCCCAGTATCATATGCCTTCCAATAAGACTAAACCTACTAATCCTTCCTAAACAGTTCAGCCAACTAGGGACCAAGCATTCAAACATATGAGCCTATGGGGAGCGTTTTCATTGATACCATCACAAATAGTTCTGGTAAGACTGAAGAATATCGAATAAGTAAGCTTACTCATGTTCAGTGAGGAAGTAGCAGATTGGAGGCATGTAGGAGGAGAGTCTATGTCTCTTACAGAAGTGACATGTATGTGCTCTTCCCTAGCTTCTTATGACACAGGCACACTGACTCTTTCTGCCACTATTGTTTGGAAACATACTTTCACTGTGAAGTCACAAGCATTTTCCCTCTAGAAGTCCCCTTTTGTTCTGTTCATTCACCACTCATTAACCTGCTCTTCATATTCAAATGACTGTTTTATCTTGTGGTGTCTGCCCTCAGTTTCTCTCTCCTAAAGAAAACAGAGCCACAAATTAAAAGCAAGGGTGAGTGGAACTTCTGGGTTTGTAGAAATTCCTGCACGAGAGAATTCTTTTTGTTTTTCCTGCTGATGAGTAATTCTTAAAATTACTAAGCACCCTTGTTAAGATTACGTAACCGTAGCTGAGCTGAAAGGAAATGGAAAGCAATTTAATGATTCTATGTGACCAGCACTGACTCTTGGTCAGCAGGAGAGGAAGCCAGGCGAGTCTGGAGACAGGCTTTCTTCTGTTTGCGTAGACTTTGCCTTGTCTCAGGTAAAAAACAAAAAACAAACAAACAAAACTTTCCTGGAAGAAACATCCCAGGAGTGAGACGATCCTCTTTCCTTTGTCTTTCCATCTTGGAAAAAGAAATTCTCAGTAATTCAAGTCCTCATGTTCATTCTCCTTGGGCAAGAGACAGCTTGTGTGGACAAAAGTGTCAGAAGTGTCCTTTGTCTCCATTCTGCTCAAAGGGCAGGAGCAGTTTGGGCTTATTTGTGCTTGTGTGCATGCGGAGGGATATTCTGGGGGCAGGAGGAATGCCCCGCTTCAGTGACGTCACGAAGCTGAAAGCGAAGGGAAACCGCGCAGTGGCTGAGCGGCTTAGCGAGCGGCGCGTGGGAGAGCGCCCCCTGCTGGCTCCTCTTATCCACACCCGGGGAAGCAGCCAAGGCAACAGTTGGCTCCAAAAGGCACAGGAGGTCCTTAACGAAAACTGACCCGGTTCCGAATATCACCATTCTCTGTATTATATTACTACAGAAAAGATCAAGTCTCCAGCTTCAGTCTTCTTTGGGCAGTGAGCAGCTGTAAGGAGAACGGAAAAGAATGGAGTTTTGTGCCTCCTGCCTGCGGTGAGGTCACACCTCCTGACACCACCCCTTATCCACGCTGTGGGACAGGTCCCGGAGGAACTCAGGGCAGAGGGGGCGAGGGGGTGGCTGCAAAGGGAAGTCTCCTGTCTGACTGAGTAAATAAATTCTTCTTAAATATCATATCCCATCTGATTTTCATATACTAAAAATGTACCCCTTGCTATGGTGCATACTGGCAGCTCTTCTATATAGTTAAGTAGAAACTGCAGGCGCATTTTAAGAATTATCAGACAATTCTAATATTGCAGAATGATAGCCAGTGATGCCTTTTCATTGATGTGTGTGGGTGTTGGTGGAATTTGGGAAGTTGAACCGTAGTATGCATAGTTTGGGTTTTGAAATTATTTAACCAAGATTTGGGAGATTGGAACATATATAAATATTATGCATGGTATGCAAGTTCTTTATGTATATCATAAAGAACTTTATGTATATTAGGTCTTCTAATAGGTACTTTATGTATATTATGTATATTAGTTCTAATATACAACTTCTTTATGTGTATTAAGTTTTCTTAAGTTCTGCTGTAAAAGTTAAATGTACATGTGTATTATCTACAATATTTAAGAAGTAAATTTGAATGGTACATATGTTGCTGTTAGAAGGGTTCAGGAGCATCTGTGCATCATATCTAATGCATATGTGTTATATATTTATGTGTTGGTTAGTTTTTGTCAACTTGACACAACTGAGAGGTACTTGGGAAGAGGCAACCTCGACTGAGGGATTGGCTTCCATCAGACCGCCCTGTGGGCATGTCTGCCAAGCATTTTCTTAATTGCTAAATTATGTAGGAGGGCTCAGACCACCACGGGCAGTGCCATCCCTAGAAAAGTGGGCCTGAGCTATATAAAAAATGTAGTTAAATGTGAGCCTGGGAGCAAACCCGTGAGCAGCATTCCTCTATGGCCATGGCCTCTGCTTCAGTTCCTGCCTCCATGTTCCTGCCTTGAGTTCCTGCCTTAGTTTCCCTCGGTGATGGTCTGTAGTTAAACCAAAGACACCCTTCCTTCCTCCAAGTTGCTCTTGGTCTGTGTTTCATCACAGTCACAGAGAAGTAAACTAGAATAGTTTACATAGAATAGTCTCTTTTACATCACTCCTTGAATGGAGGATCATAATATTTGAAAGGTATAACAGAATATAATACATATACACAACTTGTGTGTATACGCACATACATACATATGAAATATACATGTAGATATAATCTTACTGACTTTTGGCTCAAGTTTACATTTCCAGTGTGAAAAGGTTTTCCTAGCGGGTTCTGTATTGTCACATTGACCCGCACATCTCTGTAACCGTATCACTCACAATCCTCAGAAGTTCAACTGAAGTACAGGAAAAGCCGGAGTGGCAGTCTGTGCACAGCACCTCCTCCTGGCACAGGTCCTGCTCTGGTTCTGGAGTTTACCCACCTCCCTCACACGCCATCAGCTAAGAAAGAGGGTGAGGAGAGACTTGGGCCTTTGTCATGGAGTGCTGTGACAGATGATGACAGCTGCATGTGACCCTGGTCACAGCTAGCTCTTCTCCATGTCATAACACCCCGGGCCAATTGGCAAGGCCACACACAGGACCCGACAGGCACAGAAAAATAGATGGCAGAGTTGCAGCACTGACTCTTATCTATACACAACACACACACACACACGCTCACTGCACTGTGCTTTGCACTTTGAAATTTGAGTTCTTCCAGGGGCAGACTATACCAGGTGCTTGCTACACATTTGCTCAGTAAGTGAAAGGGAGTTGAAGAGCCAGAAGCATGTCAGAACTTGAAACTTAAAGTGGGCAAGTTCAGTTGGATGTGGTAGTCCACACCTTCAGCCCCACCACTCAGGAGGAAGGTGGAGGCAGGTGGATCTCTGAGAGTTGGAGGTCAGTCTTATCTACATAGCAAAGTTCAAGGCTAGCCAGGGCTACAGACTTGAGAGAGAGAGAGAGAGAGAGAGAGGGGGGGGGGAGACTTTGCAAACTTAGATACAGTGGGTATTAAATCATGGCCTGCCCCCAAGATGCTGGCCACTCTCAGAGAACAGATCTCACAGCCTGAAGAAATCAGGCCTTGCTCCTCTGCAGTTCTCTCTTGGACAGAGAGCTAAGAATCCATCTTTGCTGTGTCTAAGGGTGACTAATTTGGGAACCTGGCTCCTCCATGCTCTTTGTCATGTATGCTCATTGGATAAACTAGCACGGCATGAAAAGTTTCAAACATCCGCTGAAAGGACATAAAAGTCAGACATTTTCCTTTGTGGGGGGATTTCTCTGGAGGATCCCCTGGGCTTTCCCTTCCCTTCTGTCATCCACCCTCATGCCCCGCCCCGTAATTCTTCTCATTATCTCTCTTCTTCTTACTATTATACTTTAAGTGATTCCTCTCAATGAAGCTCTCCCCTTCCCCCTTAAGCCTCCATCATGCTGTATCTGACATATAATATAATGTAATGTAATATAATATAATATAATATAATATAATATAATATAATATAATATATTGTTACTTCCTAATGTTCTCCCATGTCGATGCCTGGTCATGGTCTTTGGACCCTTCCTAATAAACCCCACCACTGAAGGGCAATTATATATTAGATCTTTTCCCAGACCAGCCAACGGCCATTCCACTCCTGTTTCTGTATCTAACACTGGGTTCTAGTCCAAACAATGAATAGGAGATGCCAAGCTTGCTACATAAACTCTGCTGGCTGGGTAGGGTGGGACTCTCCTAGCCTTTTCTGTGAAGATGGTGGTAGGCTGAGAGACTATGGCCTCCACTTCCAGCTGTAAGATCGGGTAGCCTGAGGGGCAGGGTGACTGGCTGGGTCATTGGGAGCAAGGATATTAGGGAGCACATCTGGGTTAAGATACAAAGACCTGAGCTGGATGGGAGTGGCGCACGCCTTAAATCCCAGCACTCGGGAGGCAGAGCCAGGTGGATCTCTGTGAGTTCAAGGCCTGGTCTACAGAACAGGCACCAAAACTACACAGAGAAACCCTGTCACAAGATCTGGAAGAGAGTCCCTAGAACTGAGCTTCCACACTGGTTGTGATGTGCTACCTTCAAGGAAGGAGGCTTTTCCCAAAGTAATGCTCAAAGTGGGACCCATCGCTTGTTCTCTCCTCACTAACAAGCCTATGACAAATGGAGAAAAGAGAAAAAAAATTGACACCTCACAAAATGGCAATAAAAAGACTCTTAGGAAGGCCAAGCACTCAGGCATTCTGCAAGTTGTCTCTTCAACTGAAAATCAAAGCCAGATGTCAACAACAGTGGCCTTAAAAGTGAACCATGAACCATGGTCCGTGGTAAGTCTAAGATATTTAATTTAGCCCTCATGATTATTCTAAGCATGACATTTATGCTTTATAGAAAAGGATGCTTTCAGTACATGTATAATCATTTCATTTTGTAAAAATAGAGGCAACTTCTTAAAAGTTACATATGCTATATACATACCCATGCCTCAGTAAGAGGACCCATCCCCCACCCCCCAGGAGCAAAGAGTCTCTGCCTTTTCCCCTTGGGATAAAGCAGTTTCCTTAGGTTGGTCTTGACTCATACACCACTTGATGGTGATTTTTTTTTAAGTTTTGGTTTTGGTTCTTTTGAGACAGGGTTTCACTATGAAGCCCAATGTGTCTGTAATTCAAAATTCTCCTGCATCAGCTTCCCTAGTGCTGGGATTACATAAGCATGTTTGCCATGCTCATCAGAAGGGCTGTTGCTGTTGAATCCTAGAAGGTGTAGGTAAGTGGACAGAGGGCATTGCAGAAACATTAGTGTAAGCTTAAGCATCTCATAAGAAAGGATTTGTGTGGGGATTGTAGATTGTAGATTCCTTGGGAGTTTTAAAACTTAACATTCACAATGAATTAGAGCATTTTCCCCGATGACATTATAATTTAAAGAATATTTTGATTACACTGAATGTTTAATATACTATACCTGATGTTATAGTTAGTATTTTTTCAACTCGACACAAGTCAAAGTCGTCTTGGAAGAGGGAGCCTCAGTTGAGAAAATGTCTCCATCAGATTAACCTGTAGGCAAGTCTGTGCAGGATTTTCTTGATTTAATGGTTGATATGGGAGGGACTGATCCACTGTGGGCAGTGCCACAGTTATACAAGAAAGCAAACTGAGGGGGCCAGAGATATGGCTTGCTGCTCTTGCAGAGGACCTGGGTTTCATTCCCAGCACCGATGTGTCAGCTCATAACTGTCTGTAATGCCAGTTCCAGGGGTTCTGATGCCCTCTTCTGACCTCTGAAAGCACCAGGTATACATACAGGCAAAACACTTATCCATAAAATAAAAGTAAATCTTTTAAGGAAGGAAGGAGGGGAAGAAGGAAGGAAGGAAGCGGGCTGAGCAAGCCATGGAAAGCAAGCAAGTAAGCAACATTCCTTCATGGTCTCTGCTTCAGTTCCTGCCTCCAGGTTCCTGCCCTGACTTCCCCTTCATAATGGTGTGTCCTGAAAGATGAAATATACCATTTTCTTCTTAAATTGGTTTTAGTCAGTATTTTACAATCAAATTGGGACACTTGATTAAAAAGATAAAGCAGATGAGTCATTAATGATTACAATGTACCGTTTAAGCCCCCTTGCCCACATCACCAAAGCAGTTGACTAGTTCTTGGCTGATATAAATAAAAAAAATAAGCTTCTGCTTTAATGGCAACAGATCTGAGGGCACAGACTAGTAAAGAGTTGGGCAGGCTTTTATTGATCCATGCTAGCACAGGGACTGTGAGCACTGAGAAAACAAAACCAGGTATCCAAGGAGCTTCATCCATTCTCTCTGACACTGATTGTTGCCTAAACTGGTTCCTCTGGTTATATCCATTGCAAACAGATGGAAACATGGGCAGGACAGCTGCAGTCCACAAGGCACCATTAAATAGCACATGTTTGCAGCTACATCCATCCTAGGAGGAGGGGGAAGTGGCCAGGTTAGGAAAAGAGCATGCAAAGAGAAAATGCTGGAGGATGGGTATGCACAGAGCTAATGCCACTGGACTGTTTGGTAGCCAATAGAGCCTTGATTGAAACGTGCGTGGCAGTGCGAACATTTGAATAAGCTGAGTCAGAAAACCATTCTGTGTCTTTCACAAGCACTTCCTTGTGCAGATGCTGTATGGTGGGTACTGAATAAAGTGAAAGGTACTTGGCTGCAGAAGCAAATAGATAAAAAACATTTATAACCTAAAAGATGGTCATTTGACATCTGAATAGTCCTTAAGATTTGAAAATAAGGCTTTCCACTTCAAAAATGACATGGCTATGAAAAAAATTACTGGCTATGAATGCTTAAAATCAGGTTGAAACATTCCAGGCATTTTGAAAGCTTTTAAAAATGTTTCTAATTGAAATAGAATTATGTCACTTCTTCCTCTTCCCTCCTTCCAGCCCCTCCAGGTACCCTCTTTCCAGTCCCTCCCATGCCCCCTTCAAGTTGATAGCATCTTTAAAAATTATTGTTAAATAATAAGTGTTTATATGTGTGTATGCACACATGTATAAATACAACCTGCTGAGTCTCTTTCAGTTGTTTGTGTGTATATGGTTTCAGCGATGACCACCCGGCATTGCCCACCAATATGGGACTCCTTCCTGGGTGAGGCTAGTTCTTCCTTTCCCATCAGTCATTAGTTGCTGTAGATCTTTGTCTAGGGGTTGGACCCCACAAAATTTTCTCCTTTCCACTTTGATATGTCCATTGATATTACCATTGTTCTGGTTTTCTTTCGTGCAGCCATTTCTAGGATAGACTGTTTCACAGAAGATTTCCTTACATTCTGACTCTTACAGTCTTTCTGCTCCCCTCTTCCTGGAGTTCCCCGAGTCATAGATCCTGGAGCTGTGGTATAGATGTAGATGTATCTGTTGGGCCCGGTTCTCCCACAATCCTGCCTGTATTGTGTCCACTTACGGTACTCTGTGATGATCTCCATTTGCTGTAAAGAGAGGCTTCTTTGATGAGAAGTGGTAACTACACTTATCCAGAAAAAGCAGTGTGCACACCTTTTGGATGATGTAATGGGATTAACAATGTAAATCCAAGATTGGATAATGTTCACACATTTTCTGCTCTTATTATTTGACCAAGGTATGCAGATCAAGATTTAATGCTGTATAGTGATATTTTATTTGTACTGAAATTTATTTGTATGTTAATAAATAAAGTTGTCCGGGGGTCAGAGCTATTAGCAAGCCATAGCGAAATCTGGGTGGTGGTGGTGAACGCCTTTAATCCCAGCACCTGAGATCTGGTAGGCAGAGCTAGGTAGATCTCTGTGTGTTCAAGGATACAGCCAGCATTGGGGACACACACCTTTAATCTCAATACCAACCATAGGAGGTCTGTACAGACAGGCAGTGACTAGGAGGTCATGTGGTTGGGTTTACAACCAGTGAGAAGGCAGAACAGAAACTATAAAAAAAGACAGACACAGGAAGTAGGTCTCTTTCAGAGAGGTATAGCGACAGTGAAGGGTAAGGTTTTTAGCTCTTAGCTATTGCTCTGACCTCTTGGCTTTCGTCTCTGTATTGGCTTTGTGTCTTATTTAATAAGACGGTTGGTTACATCTACAATGCTGTTTTTATTTTGCTCATTTGCTTTAAGGGGAGATATTCACTAACATTCTAGTTCGGGTCAGGTGTGGCTGCTCATGACTTTAATCCCAGCACTTGAGATACAAAGGCAGGCAGACGTCTGTGAATTCAAAACAAGCATGGTCTACAAAGCCAGTTCCAGGCCAGTCAAGGCTATACAATGAGACCCTGGGGAAGGAGGCAGGGAGGGGAGGGAGGGAGGGAGGGAGGGAGGGAGGGAGGGAGGGAGGGAGGGAGATTGATTCAAGTTGGTGACTGCGTCTCTGGGCTGGAACCCATCTGAGTGGGGATTCCAATTTTAACCACTAGAGGACAGAATAACATCATTCACGAGAATGTGTTTGGCTGCACCATTTAGGAAACAAAACAGTTCTGGGTATCCATGTGTCTTAAGTCCCTCTGGCTAATTAGATAAATCTAGATTATATTCATCTTTAATGAGAACAGTTAAGGTCTCAGGCATTTAAATACCCCCACCGGTTAATAGTACATAGGACAAAGCTAAGTTATTAAAACACAAGTTGAAAAAAAAAACTTTTCTTCAAAAACAATATTGGATCGTCTAGCTAGAAGAGGTCTGAGGTTAAGAGCACTGTTTTAAGCTCACCTTTTCAGTATTCACCTGTTCTCGATTACTATCTGTATTTTGTTGTTTATTGAGAGACCGGGCTAATGTGGCTATTCAGTCAATTGACAGCATCTACGTGTGCTCACTGAGTTGTGATACGTGAGTCACCAATCAAGTGAACATACGAGCATTGCGTCCTCTGCTTCGTTTTTTCCATTGCTCAACTTGTTTTTCAACTTTCCTCCCAATAGCGAATCTATATTATTATCATTCTTCCCGCTTTGCTTGTTTTTAAATATTAATTTAGCTGTTGTAGATCTTTTGGATTATAATGATTATTTCAGAGTTTTTTCAATTCCCCCCCCCCCCAAAAAAAAATACCTATTACAATTTCATTGGTATTTTGGAAAAGCTGACTTCTTGATCATT
Organism: Peromyscus eremicus; assembly: GCF_949786415.1. NCBI lineage: Eukaryota > Metazoa > Chordata > Mammalia > Rodentia > Cricetidae > Peromyscus > Peromyscus eremicus. The sequence continues at coordinate 104,066,730 of NC_081417.1, forward strand.
TGAACGTCTGAAGCTATTGATAGTTCTTGTTTCTAATCTGCCAGAGGCTTATGTTTTCCCTTGGGTCTGTTGGTCATGGAGTTGTTATTGGCCAGGACATGAAGAAGATGGCTGATGTCTGTCTTGTTTTGTATCACTAGGAACATAACCAGAAGCAAGCAAGTAGACGCCTCAGGAAAGTCTATTTTTGTAGCAAGAAGGAAAATTCATGGTCAGATTTTAATGTCTGGCAGGCTCTCTGGTCCTACTCCGCCATCGCCCTGCCTGGTCTCTTGAGTTACTTAGCACTTCATTTCTGTCCACTGACACAGTTGAGAACCGCAGACCCCACAGCCACTAGTCAACTTGGGAGAACAATACTGCAGCCCTATTTTTTTTTTTAATTGAGAATAGATTCTTATACCATACATCCTAGCCAGTTTCCCTTCCCTCCACTTCCTCCAGCTCCTTACCACCTCCCCTCTCCCCCAAACCCACTCCCCTCCATTTTTTCTTCAGAAAAGAGCAGGCCTCCAAAAAGACAACAGCCAAACAGGACAAAACAGGATGCAATAAATCAAGGCAAAAGCCCTCATATCCAGGTTGGACAGGGCAACCTGATAGGGGAAAAGAGTCCGAAGAGCAAGCAAGAGAGTCAGAAATAAACCCGCTCCCACTCTTAGGAGTCCCACAAAAATCCCAAGCTAACAGCCATAACACATACTCAGAGGACCTGGTGTAGTCCCATGCAGGCCCCATGCTTGTCTCTTCAGTCTTTGTGAGCCCATGTGTGTGGTGGTGTAGCAGGAATCTTAGAAGGTCTTATTAATAAAATCAAACCCAGGGCCAGTTATTGGGGTGAAATGCTGGATGGTTAGAGAGACAGAACAAGCCACAGCTAACCTCACCTGGCCAACTTCTCAGCTGGTCTTGTTTCCTCAGACTGGAAGCCTCTGTGTCCTCATCCGAATGGCTTTCAGCTGAACTGTGCTGCTAGAAGCCTGAAAGCTTAACCAAGCCAAAAAGCTTCTAGTTTCTGGTCCTCACTCCTTATATACCTTTCTGCTTTCTACCACCGCTCCCTGGAATTAAAGGCTCGCTTTCTGGGATTAAAGGCATGTGTCACCTTGCCTGGCTGTTTCCAATGTGGACCTGAACTCACAGAGATCCAGAGGAATTTCTGTCTCTGGAATGCTAGGATTAAAGGTGTGAGTGCCACCATTTTCTAGCCTCTGTATCTAGTGGCTGTCTGTTCTCTGACTCCAGATAAATTTATTAGGGTGCACAATACTTATCTGAGGTCAGAGAAGAGAACAGCCACAATATTAAACGTAGAGGATAGGCAGTGGTAGCACACACCTTTAATTCTAGCATTCCAGAGGCAGAAATCCCTCTATATCTCTGTGAGTTCAAGGCCACATTGTAAACAGCCAGGCATGGTGACACACGCCTTTAATCCCAGAAAGTGAGCCTTTAATCCCAGGGAGTGATGGCAGAAAGCAGAAAGATATATAAGGCGTGGGGACCAGAAACTAGAAGCTTTTAGCTGGTTAAGCTTCAGGCTTTCGAGCAGCAGTTCAGCTGAGAGCCATTGGGATGAGGACACAGAGGCTTCCAGTCTGAGGAAACAAGATCAGCTGAGGAACTGTTGAGGCGAGGAAGCTGTGGCTTGTTCTGCTTCTCTGATCTTCCAGCGTTCAGCCCAATAACTGGCCTCAGGTTTGATTTTATTAATAAGACTCTTTAAGATTCCTGCTACACATGTGAGCCCTGTTTAGTTGATTCAGTGGACCATGTTCTCCTGGTGTCTCCCATCCCCTCTGACTCCTACAGTCTCCCCACCCCCACCGGCTTCCATGGGTTTCCTTGATCTCCAAGTAAAGGGACCCAATGGGGACCTCCAATTTAGACCCTGCATAATGTCTGGCTGTGGGTCTCTGTACCCTGCAGCCCTACTTTCTAGCAGAAATAATAAAATTTAAAGATGTGCCTATTGCTCCTCTTCTTCCCTTCCACTCAGCCTCTCTTCCTTGCTCCTGACCTTCATTGTTCCAGTGTGAGTGGTAAGTTTTCTTTCAAACGTCAGTGGGGCCTATGTGGCATCCTTGGTCTAGACAGCCAAAGCACTCTCAATTGGGGGCTGATAATTTCCCTGGAATGATAGTTAGTAAAGCAGAAATGGAGACAAGTTTGCTACATATATCAGGGTTAAGTGTTTCCATTTCCCTCCCCGCTTTTTAAAAAAAGATTTATTTATTTTTAGATGTGTGAGTATTTTGTCTGCCTGTATGTATGTGCATCTTATGTTCTTGGTGTCCATGGAGGCCAGAAGAGGGCATCAGATCCATGGAACTGAAGTTACAGAGGGCTGTGAGTTGCCATGTGAGTGCTGGGGACTGATTTCAGGTCCTTTGCATAAGCAACAAGTGCCAAATCTGCCCCTGACCAGCTGAACATGAAATCAATGAATCCCTGAATAGGAAAACCAACCAATCCCTGAGCAGAAAACCAACCAAACCCCGAGCAAGAGCACAAAACTCGAGTCAATCTTAGCTTGTCCAAGCTCAAGGGGATTGAAATCTGACCAATTCCCTTCCTGAAAATCTTCTCCCTGGAAAAACTCCACCCCTAAGAAGCCCTATATTGTAACTAGAGTTTTCCTGCCTTGCCCACAGTCAGGACAAATCTCTGTCACCCGCCAGTCCCATAGCTGCTCAGACCCAACCAAGTAAACACAGAGACTTATATTGCTTACAAACACTATGCCGTGGCAGGCTTCTTGCTAACTGTTCTTATAGCTTAAATTAATCCATTTCCATAAATCTATACCTTGCCACATGGCTCCTGGCTTCCGGCGTCTTCATATGCAGCTTGTCATGGCGGTGGCTGGATGTGACTCCCTCCACCTTCCTGTTTTCTCTGTTCTCCTCTCTGTTAGTCCCACCTATACCTCCTGCCTGGCCACTGGCCAATCAGTGTTTTATTTATTGACCAATCAGAGCAATTTGACATACAGACCATCCCACAGCACTATGTAAGCTCCACCGCCTGTTCAGTTGACTGCTGTCCTTCTCCACCCTGGCAGAGGCAGCCACTCTCCTGGATTCCTCCTTCCCAAACACATCTCTTGAAGGAGTTTTGAGTGAAGATCTTTTTTGCTGGTACTGAGCAGAATCTCTTCTGGGAAGCTCCCTTAGGGTAGCATAGCAGAGCTCAGCTGCAAAGTCTCTGTCTCTGTCTCTCTCTGTCTCTGTCTGTGTCTCTGTGTCTCTGTCTCTCTCTCTCTTTCTCTTTCTCTCTCCCCACCTCTCTCTTAGAGAGGAGCAGGATTGCCACATCCTGCAGGGAGACCATCCCCTACTGGATCCCAGCTTCAGGTATAGCCTGACTTCCAGACAAGTCAAGATACATTTCCCTCTGGAGCTGTAACACTTTCACAGACTCCAGAAGAATGTTGAAATAAAATGGAACAAAACAAAATCACCACAGCTAGAAAAGTGTGGTCGTGCATCTCTAATCCAGAGGCATGTTAATGTGAGTATCGTTTCCCCACAGGACTCAAGAATAGCTCAAACAACCACTATAATTTGGTTAATACATGTGTGATCTAAACTGAGAACAATGTGAAGTTCTACACACAACACTCAGAGACACAGGGGGAAAAATTCATATTATTCCCAGGGGTTATGAGATGTGAGGTGAAATGAAGAGTCAAAACGATGACAGGGGAATTGCTAGAACATTCCTTGGGACAGAGTAAGAAAGGAGCTTATCTTTCCCATTCAGTGCAAAGGCTCATCCCAGCCACACAGGGAATGCCAAGCACTACCTTGAAAAGTTGGTCTGTTCCTTAACATCCTGTGACAAAAAGTTAACTGATACCTTTTTTTAAGACTTTCTGTCCTTGTATCTTTGGTTGTGAGTCTAGCCTTTAAGAGCTGAGCCAAACTGTCCAGCCCAGGAGAGACTACCACCTTCCTTAGACCAGTATATTCCTAACTATACGCTAATACTTAACCACAGGCAAGGGTAGATAGATCTTCCTCCCATCAAAGACGTTCTCACACCCCCAACTCTTTCAAAGAAGTTCCCTTTTTTACAGCAGAAGGTGACCATCACAGTCAAATGCATGGGGTGCTGAGCCCAGTTGATACATCTATAATACAAATCCCCAACCGAAGGCTCAGGGAACATTGCAGAAGAGAGTCAGAAAGAGTCTAAGAGTCAGGGTGCCAAGAAGTCTGCTGTGAGATTGTGCCTTGTAGATATGACAGGGAAGCTACACCAGGAAATCTCAACAACATGGCTGCCTAAACCAGACCTGAACAATGACAACGGCAGTTGACATGGCGACCCAGATGGGGCTTCACCCTTAAGGAAGCCTTATAAGCAATGAACAACTTCTGATAGAGGGAGAATTAGTCTTCCCTAGGGACGAGCCCCTTAATTGGTTCCCCAATATTGAGTGGTTTCTTGCTTATATGTATATAGAACAACAATGGCTGGAGAATAGGAGGCTATGAATGGAAAAGAGAGGCAAGCATGGGAGGGTAGGTGGAAGGAGAAGCAGGAAATGATTTATTATATTTTAATTAAATTAAAAAAAGAATTTCTGTCTTTGATGCTCATTAATAAGTTTTTTTTTCCATTTTGTCTTTTCAATGCTCATGTGCTCATACAATAGTTTTGTTTGTTTGTTTGTTTGTTTGTTTTTGAGACAGGGTTTCTCTGTGTAGTTTTGGTGCCTGTCCTGGATCTTGCTCTATAGACCAGGCTGGCCTCCAACTCACAGAGATCTGCCTGGCTCTGCCTCCCAAATGCTGGGATTAAAAGTGTATGCTACCACCACCTGGCACATACAGCAGTTTTAAAATAATTATTTAATGAAAGTAAAAAAGGGTAAGTGAATTAATGGAAATGCATAAAAGGTATATTGTAACCAATCCTTATTCAGCTGGGTGCATTAGTTAAATGGTTTGGTGGCACAAGCTATAACTCAGTTGTTCTGAATTTCAAGTTCAAAGCCTTGCCTGGATTTCAGAATGAATTCAGTGTAGTGAGATGTTATCTCAAAATGTATCCCCCAAAAAAGGGAAAGGAAAAGAGGGTGAGGCACATGGAGTGCTTGAGTGAGGACCTAGGCTGGACCACAATATTGAAAAACTCATAGAAAGATTGTAACAGATGAGGAGGAGTGTCCCAGAGAGCAGCATCAGAGATTAAGGAGACACAAACATGGAAAGCTTATCATGGTGAGGGCAGGATCACTGCCTGACTCATGAAAATACTCTACAAATCTATGAGTGTACCCTACCTATCTCAGCACCCAAGAGTGGACCATAAAAATGCACTTTCATGTCCTTGAATGTCGGCTTTTGTCGTCATTGTCCTATCTCCACAGTGCACAAGGCCATGTCCATCCATTGTAAAGAAGACTGTGTGTGATGCAAAGATTCTGGACTCTGCACTTGAAGGGATTACTAGGAAACACTTGAAAGCACCCTTGCAGGTGGGAATGTGTGCACTTGTGGTTTCCCATAGGTACAGGTGTTGGATACTTAATCCCCAGCCAGTGGGGCTGTTTGGGAAAGCTGAAGAAAATAAGACACGGGATTTTGTAGACAGTTTGAGTCACTGGGATCGGGTGTTGAAGTTTGCTAGATTGACCCCATTTCTGCCTGTTGTCTGATTCTTGACTGTGAACTATATGGCCAGATGCCTCACATTCCTGCTCCTATGCCTTGGCCACTGTGCTGGACTGTGACTCTTTGAACTGAGAGCCAAGTAAGCCCTTCCTCCCTTAGGTCCCTTCTTGTTAGTTACTTGGTCACGGTAATGAGAAGAGTGATACAGTGCCCTGCATGTGGGGCAGGGAGAAGCATGACTATCTATTCATTTTAACATACATTATATGTGTCAGAACCGCTGCTCTGTAGTCACTAATCCCATTCGTTTTCCTTTTGGACACAGCTACATACGTTTCCTTGTAGTTGATGGAAGCCATTTTTTTTCCTTTCCCAATAGTTGCATTGTAGAACATGTTTTTTTTTTTTTTTAAATGGGAAAGACTCAGTCATTTGATTGATCCCACCCAGCTCACTCATGGCCCAAATGGAGTCTAGCAGAACAATTGCTTTTTTTTTTTTCTTTTTTTTTTTTCTGAGATGGGGTTTCTCTGTATAGTTTTGGTGCCTGTCCCGGATCTCACTCTGTAGACCAGGCTGGCCTGAAACTCACAGAGATCCTCCTGACTCTGCCTCCCAAGTGCTGGGATTAAAGGCATGCACCACGGCCACCTGGTAAGATCCTTTTTTTTTTTAAAGTAGACATAAAATTTCAGGCTATGTCTTCCATATCCAGGGCCAAGGCTACACTTCAGTGTCATCATCCACCTCCACAATTTTACCAAGAGGTGAGCAATTCCCACCCTCTACTTCCATTTCTGTCTCTTACTGATTGCTATTCAGAACCAGAGATGGTTTTACTCTACCCCACCGCTCCTCCAAATGGTTTCTCTGTGTAGGCCTGGCTGTCTGGAACTCACACTGTAGACCAGGTTGGCCTGTCTGCCTCTGCCTCCTGAGTGCTGGGGTTAAAGTGGTGCTTGGCAACTGCCTGGCTTACTCTATACTCTTGTATAACAGCTATGGTGGTTTCCACTTCTCACCTTTCATAGAGCATCTGATTTCTCAGTTTTGAGGAAAGGGATATCTAGAGGAGGGGAAATGTCTTTTCTTTAATTCAGGATTCAGAGGGCATAACACAGGCTAGAAGATAATTATTATCCCAAACGATTATTTTGCTGCAATATTACAACAGTGAGGGCATTTGTGCCACAAGTCGGGGTACCTTGGGATGGAGTTTCTGCTGTGGCTTCTGTTAGCTCTGGCTGGGGCTTGCTGTGTTACTTTAAGCATGTTGCTTCATCTTTGAAGTCTTGTTTTCACCTGAGAAAAACAGATAATCACAGAAAGTACCTTGCGAGGTTGTTTGGAGAGTTGAATAATTGTTAGATGACGGATTTGGTTCTGGAAACTTCCTGGTTTAAAGGAGAAAAACAGCAACAAAAAGTTTTCCAGACCACGAGAAGCAAAACGACCTGTATTTTCAGTCAAGTGTGGTAAATATTTCTTCCCTGACTCCACTACCTCTGCATGAACTTAAAGGTAAACAGATCCTGTCCTGGGCCTCACGGTGAAGTCAGCAAGGACTTTTTCCTGCCAGCTAGCTCCTGTGTTTCAGTTGCTGGAGAGATTGCTTTACTGTGGAGACTGCTTCACATTCAGAAGCCCATTCAGCTTCTCCCCGTTCATTTCAAGCTCAATCTAGAAGCATCCACCAACAGTTGCTTGCAATGAGTAAGCTAAACTGGGATTGTCTGGTTCTCCAGTAAGTCTCTCCATTCAGTAGTAACTTCCATGGCAGATTACACAACGACTGTGAAGCAGAATTTGTCCTTTACCTTGCTGCTTGTATTTGGATAATGTGGCAAAGATACCAAGTCTCAGTGGACTTCAGACATTTTACTCCACATTGCTTTGTGACGACTTCTTAAAAGGCTTGCCTAGGAGAGGTGCAATCCTGTCACCAGCAGACCCTTCATGAAGCAGAAACCCCTCCCTGTGGCATGATCAGCTTCCTCCCAGCACTCCACCTCCCAGCCATTGCCAGCCAAGGGCAGGCTGCTTCATTCTTGTTTCCTCTGGCCTTCAACTAGCACCTTGGTTCAGCAGCAAGGCTCTTTCACTGATACTTCTGATAGTTCTAACTAGCTAGATACATTTAACTTAATTTGTCATATGCACATGACTCAAAATTACCACTTAGAAACAAGAGTAAAAACTCTCCTTCTCCAGTCTGCATCCCCAAATCTGCCATTCCTTCCTCTATAGTACAGTAATTTATTGCTGTACTTTATATCTCATATGTTCTTTAGTTCTTCATGGATAGTAAGTACAAATATTAAAGTTATTTCAAGGTTTTTGCCCAAATATACCACTTATATGCATTTTCCTATTTTTTTTGCTTTATGTATTTTTGTAGGGGAAGTGTCTCCTTATTCTCTTCAGCAGAATCATGTTCCCTTGTGTGAATATGGCTTGTACCAACTTCTGCTGATCTGGCACATTATAAGAGCATTTACCAATCAATCCAGCAGTGTCTAGCACACAGGAAAAATTTCCTGCCTCCTCAGAAGTCTGTGAGTCTATTTTTCTTAATTAAACCTTGGGGAGTTACTGAATAGGTTAAATGGGATGTTATTTAGTTGTAATCTGCATTATTATTATTATTATTATTATAGTGAGATTAAATCTGTTTTCATTCCTTTGCAAATTGTTCATGTCTTTTGGCTATATTTATATTAGTCTCTTGTAACAGAAATATTCAGTATTTGGTGCTAGTTTCAAATCTTACTCATTGCCTCTAACAATTTCTGGTAAACAAGGAATTCATTGGAATGAATGCTGTACGTTAAGGAATGCTCACTACATTAAAGGCATAGTTCATCATATCTAACTGCAAAATTCTGTGAAAACTTCACCATTAAATTCATTTTAATTCTCAAATAAATTAAAATTGGTAGAAAACATAACATGGCATGGCAAAATGAAAACAACTGTGGCCAACTCATGCACTCTTCAGACACAGTTAAAGTCCTGCAGAAGCAAAACAATGCAGCCCAAAGAAGAAACCAGAAAGCTCATAGATCTCACTCTGCCACCAACCTATGCTTTTAAAACCCATTGTTGGCTCTTGCTTCACAGTGTTCAAGGGTCTAGTTCTTGTTTGCTCAGCCGTCCTGTGAGCCTGAACACAAAGACCATACAGCGGTTGAGTTCTACCTGGACAATGATCCAGGCACAGCTGTTGTACCTCTGGTTTTCCAAGTAATCGTGGATCCTCCTGAAGTATGCTTTAATCCGTAACCTAAGGTTCTGCACACTCAAGCCACGGCTCTTCTGCTCTGCTTTTAGCCCAGCTAGTGACTCCATGGATGTCAGCTGTTGGTGAAGCGCAGCTAGGACCCTCTCTATATGGCTTTCCTCCCAAATGCCCAGAGAAACATGTGTCTGGAAGAGGCTGAAGGTCTGCTGGAGGATCTCGTGCAGAACAGCCAGGGCATGTCCCTTTTGGTACTGGTGACGATTCACAGGCTGCCAAGGAAGCAGGAAATTTTTCCTGTGTGCTAGACACTGCTGGCTGGATGAGACTGGCAAAGCTTTCAGTAGCTGTAGACTTTCTCCATCCATTCTTGACTGGAAGCGAATCAGTTTCGAGTCTAGCGAGGAGACAGCGCAAGAAGCCAACAGCAGCAGCACCATTTCAGGGAGCTGTTTGTGGATCATGGTGAAGGACAAAAACACCGCTCTCCGTGCTCACCTTGTGAAACTCCAGTTCTAGGCAATGCTGGCCTTTCATCTATCTCAGATTATGACGGACAACATTCTTTCTGCTGCCTCTGCTTCCTTGTGTGTCATTTCCCCAAGTTAATGTCTTAGGTTTTCTGGTTCCCACTTCAAGGTTTTTATGGAACATTTCCTTTACTCTCCCCATTGTGTTGGCTGTTTGAGGAAGTACTGAAAGAGCGGGCCTCACTGTCTACTTTTCTGGAGACAATTACAGTTGTCCAATCTGATCGGCTACTACCCTCATTATTTATTACATACAAGGTTTCATTGAACACAATGCACTTTCTAAGTGTTTAATCAGGCTTAGTAATGTTCTTTTATTGAGAAGAAGCTTTTTTTTAAGCCGTATTATTTCGTGGAGTATTATTTATCAAAGCCTTAGCAGTACTTAGACCACACTCAGAGGTAAACATTAAAATCCACAGGCTGATAACTTTGAAACTTCAAGTAGAACTGTAAATGTGCACAAGTATTTGGGCAAATGAATCTGAAAATAGGTATCAACAATCTTGGATTGTTTTGTATCTCGTTGAATCCATTTAATATTAAAATTTTAGCTTATAAAATAATAAAAGTAAAAATTATCAAAAGACTGTGGCTAGAGTTTCATGAGATCAGCAGAGTAGAAACAACCTACAAGAGCAATATAATGGTTACAAATGTGTTGGTTCCTCTACGAACATACGAAAACCTGTAAGTGATAAAATGATGTATGAGAAGAGATGGAGGCAGGTGGTTGGTCCATCTTCCCTAGGCCAGCTGAGACTATGGTAAGCCAACGAGAACATCTCTACAGCAGTAATGGCTCTTGAACGATGAACACCCAGCTCCACATTGCTAAGACCCTCCTGAGTAAGTCTCTGCCTTCTACCTACCTTCTTAGTCTCACCCCACACAGCTGTAGTAAGTGTAGTTGAGGGAACCAGACTCCAGAGGAAGTAAAAGACTCAGTACCCCCATAACACAGGTAGTACTCACAAGACTCAGTGCCCCCTTAACACAGCTGGTGTGTTTGCTGATGATTCTTCCTCTCTGAAGCATCGCTAGTGCTTCTTTAGTGACTATGGCCTATCTGAGGCCCAAACTCCTCTCTCTGTGTCTCTGTTTCTGTCTCTGTCTCTCTGTGTCCCTCTCCTCTCTCTCTTCTGGAAACCCAGTGTACTTTGTACCCCCTTTAAAATTTCTAACATATGTGAAGCATTTCATCTGCCTGTCTTACAACCTCCTCAAATTAAAAGTCTCTTAAGAATATAAAACATGCCGGGCGGTGGTGGCGCACACCTTTAATCCCAGCACTTGGGAGGCAGAGCCAGGTGGATCTCTGTGAGTTCGAGGCCAGCCTGGACTACCAAGTGAGTTCCAGGAAAGGCACAAAGCTACACAGAGAGGCCCTGTCTCGAAAACCCCCCCCAAAAAAATATAAAACAAATGAGCTTATTACCTATACGGCCATAGTAAACATTAGTAAATATTCACTGAGTGAAGTAATGTGTCCTACCATAAAATGATACAGCATATTAAATCTCTGATTATTTCTCTGAAGGCAGTTTTTGGGTGAAACAACACATGCTAAAAACACATACCTTTTAAATTTTATTGTCTCACTAAATGTTTGGATAATGGAATTTAAGTAGTCTCAACATATACCTTCAATGTGGAGCTTTGGGGGAAAGAATATTAAATGGTAATGAGCTCTGATTCACAACCAAGGCTTTCACATAGATTGCTTTGTATTAATTTATTTGTTCAAACAAATAAAATTTAACTTTCAGTAGCTTATACTTCATTCTAAAATTAACTTGTTTTAGCCGATTTTTGCGGCTTGATTGTGACCTGTTTCCTTTATGTTTGGGCATTCCTCCCCAGGTGGTGGCACTATTTTGAGGCAATATGGAACCTCTGCGACGTGGAGTCTGATGTACCCAGGCTGCTGGAGCAAGTCCTAAGGGTTATAACCCGGCCCCACTTCCAGCCCCTTCTCTGTTTTTAAGCTGCCAGGATGTGATGAAGCTGTGCCGTGAGCTGTCCTCCCACCATGCTTTCCCCGCTGCCACGCCTTTCTTGCCATGATGGATGAGACGCTCTGAACTGTGAGCAAACGTAAGTTCTTTCCTAGCTAAGTTGCATCTATTATTGCCACTATGAGAAAGGCACCTGACATATCTATCTATCTATCTATCTATCTATCTATCTATCTATCTATCTATCTATCTAATCAAAACAATGTATGTTGAGTGCCATTGATATTTTAACATGTGTATCAAATCAGGGCAAACACATCTATCTTCTCATTTATTGTTGCTTTATGGCAAAGACGTTCTAAATCCTCTTACTCAAGTTTTCAGAAATATCCATTACTGTTTATAGCCACCCTGCTGTTTCCCACACCAAACTCCTTGCTCCCATCTAACTGGAGCTCAGCAGCTGTTGGTCGGTCTCCCTCCAGCCTTTTGTTTCCTTATTCATCGTCAGCTTCCCTAACCACAGTTCTATTCTTTACCTCTCTGAGATCAACATCTTTAGCTTCCACATGCGAGGTGCTTGGCTCTCTGTACCTGGCTTATTTCAGGTGCCATAACTATCTCCCTTTCCATCCATGCTGTCATAAATGGCATAACTTTGCTCTCTTTTTAAAAAAGATTTAAACATCAAAAAAATTACCTGTGTTGGAAGTGATTAGGGGGCAGAAGTGCATGTGAGTGCAGGTGCCTGTGGAGACAGAAGAGGGCATAGGATCCCTGAAAGTGGAGTCACAGGCAGTTGTGAGCTGCCTGAAATGTGTGCTGGAAAGTGATCTTGGGTCTTCTCCAAGAGGAGTGTGTGCCCATAACCATTGAACCATTTCTTCGGCACCTCCTTCTGTTTTCATAAGGCCAAACCATTTCACGGTGTATGTACAACATTTTCCTCATTCATTCATCTGTCAATGGGGACACTTGTTTCTGTTCCATGGCTATTGTAATTCCACAGCAAATATGGAAATGAAGATACCTCTTCAACAGACTGCTTTTATTTTCTCAAGATCTATACTCGGCAGTGAGATTACTGAATCACATGGTAGTTCTACTTTCAATGTCTTGAGGAACCCCCTACCATTTTCTATTATCATACTAATTTATATTCCCACCAACAGTGCTAAATAATTTCCTTTCACACAAATTTCTTTCAGTTTACAATAATGATCTGAAGTTATGTTGGTTTTTAAACATTTGGGAATTTTCCAGATAGTTTTGTGTTATTGATTTCTAATTTGAATGTTGTGATTAAAGACTCTGCTGCCTCTGATTGGACCAAGAGAGCTTTCATCCAGTAACTAATGGAAGCAGATGCAGAGATCCACAGCTAAAACACCAGACTAAGCTCTGGGAGTCCAGTTGAAGAGAGGGAAGAGGGATTCTATGAGCAAAGGGGGGTTAAGATCATGATGGGAAAATCTACAGAGACAACAGAACCAAGCTCATGGGAACTCACAAACTCCAACAGCTGTGGAGACTGCATGGGACCAGACTGGGTCCTATGTATACGGGAGACAGTTGTGTAGCTTTGTCTGTTTGAGGGGCCCCTGGCAGTGTGATCAGGATCTATCCCTGGTACATGAGCTGGCTTTCTGGAGTCTATTCCCTATGGTGGGATGCCTTCCTCAGCCTTGATGCAGGGGGCAAGGGCTTGGTCCTGCCTCAACTGAATGTACCAGGCTTTGCTGACCCCCCATGTCTTACCCTTTTGAAGGAGGGCATGGAGTGGGAAACGCCTGGGGGGGCACGGGAGAAGGGATGAGAGGGGGATCTGTGGTTGATATGTAAAATAAATACAAAATTTCTTAAATAAAATAATAAAAAGAATCAAGTTTGAGTTTATTGGTTTTTATGTATCGGAGTATGCTCTACCATGGTGATGCTCCTGGTGAACTTGAAATAATTCTACTTTTGTAGGTGGGACTGATCTATGAACATCAGATAGGTTCCTGTGGTTGACAGCGTTGAACATTTCCATATTTTCCTGATGTTGTGTTCTGTCAAGAAATAAGTCTTAATGAGAGTGCCTGCATGAATGTGTGTGTGTGTGTGTGTGTGTGTGTGTGTGTGTGTGAGAGAGAGAGAGAGAGAGAGAGAGAGAGAGAGAGAAAGAGAGAGAGAGGCAGAGACAGACAAGAGACAAAGCCTTCCCCCACAGATATCTTGATATTTCCAGCTGTGATTTTAGATTTGTTTTTCTCCCATTTCAGTTACATAATGTGTTTAAAACTGCATTATGTATAACACATTTTGTGTTATTATGTAATCTTGATGAGCTGACTAGATTAAAATGTTCTTCATCTTGTTCTTATTCTGTAATTACCTTTTTCCTGATGTATATTTATGCTTCGTTTTGATTAATTTTGCATGATTCTCTTTTTTGTGTGTTTTTCTTGTAAACATCCCAATGGGTTTATATTTGAAGTGATTTCTGTTATGTAGCATATGCTGGGCTTTATGTTTTATCTGATCTGACAGCCTTTGATTTTTTATCTTTGTGTTTGTGTGTATGTAGTGTGTGCATGTTTGTGTTCAAGTGAAGTTTTCTTGTCTTCTCTTTATTTCCTTTATTTTTTTAAAAAACAGTATCTTGCTATGTAGCCTAGTCAGGACTAGAACTTTAGCAAAATCCAAATAAATGATAACCTAAGGGAATATTATTACACTTAAAGCATACTATATCTAGGCAAAAATAAATACAGATTTTTAATATTACAAAAACATTCCTCCACATGCAACTATTTCAAATGTCAACCTAATAAACTATCTCCCAGAATCACTAATTGTTACACAGATACAGCAAAGGAATGCACACTTGCTTGGCGTGGTTGGGGTAAGATACTTGATTGTGTAAGAATCTATTGTCTCCATTTAGTGCATTCAAAAATTTTGTGTTTTTCTTCTGAAGCTTAAATTTCTCTTACTCCAAAGCACTGTTTTCTTCATGATATCAGGCATGATAGTGGTTCAGGAGGGCTCCACTACATTGACATTGTTGGTGCAAATGGCCATGTTTAAAATAATCACAATGGAGTGTGGGCACATGTGCACAAATGCTTGGATGTAGTTAAATGCATGTGCATAGAGTACCATATCTGATGTTCAGGGCCCTTGAGAATGGACTTACCCAGTGTAAGGACTCTGTTAGGAGAATTTACTACACACTTAACCTGGGAGGAACAGTAGTGAGGTGTTGGGATGCAGAAAAGGATGATGTTAAACATTACCGAGTATGACAAAAATCTTTAACAAAAATGCAGAATTAATGATGATAGTCTGTCTTTAGCTAGTATGAATTTTATATGTCCTTAACTTAATTTATTATATAAGTATATATATATATATATATATATATATATATATATATATATATTTCACTTCTATATTTCCATTCCATGAGTTATTTATCATTACATTTTATCCAAAAACATACTAATTTTTATTAAAATTCTAACACTCTGTGTTTAAAATATATAGTTCTAATTAGTGAAGAAGGCATTTAAATTCAACCAAAAGATGGTGGCATAACATAAGTTACCAGTAGCCTAGTGTCTGCTCCTCAATGGGCAAGCAAAACAATGAGTTTTAGCATCTATGAAACTGGGTGATACTATGTAATCAATACATTAACAGACCACATGAATTGGTTTCAGAACAATCACTAATCTCTTTGGCACATATTAAGATGCTCATTAGTTAACACTTTGCTTTCTGGCCTGAACAACACTGACATATATTTACTTATTTTCTGGCCATCTTCCACTATTATCTGCTCTCCCTTTGGGAGCTGCTGTGGCTAAACATATCCTGACTTCTCTGCCCATGTTCAGATCTTGCACTTCCAACCATATTCACATATATGCCACATCTACTGCCCCTACTCAAAGCTATTTATGCCCTACCTTTACTTAGCATTAGTGATTATTTTAAACATGGCCATTTGTGCCAACAATGTCAATGCATCCCTAGCCCATTTTCTGAGCATGAACTTGCAAATATTTAACTATGTTAATTTATCTATTATAGAATTTCTGAGTGGGAAGTGGTCTTAATAACATCTAATCTCTGATTCCCGCTCCCTTTCTCAAAAATTTAGTCACCATACTTTAACATATTGTGCTGGAGTTGGAGAGGGGCCCACATTGTTGGAGTTAAAAAAGGGTAAAGTAAGTGTCCCTGTGAAGAGATGACCAGCCATGAGACATCAGGGCCTGAGAAGAACAAGAAGACACATATGGAGGGATGCCTTCAGCAGGATCATAGACCTTCAGCAGGATGCCTTCAGCAGGATCATAGACTGCCTTCAGCGGGATCATAGACCTTCAGCGGGATCATAGACCTTCAGCAGGATCATAGACATCTTGAAATCTCTCAAAGTCATGACAAAGAAAGACCCAGAAACTGTCTCAGACTAAAGAGAAAATAGATGTGACAACCAGTTATGAACCATTATGCTGCACAGGACTCACTGGGACTAGATAGATAAACCTAAACATGAAGACTGCCTCTGTTTGGTCCAATGTCACTGCCAAGTTCCGAATTTGGTGATTCATTGTAGCTGTATGGGGGGAATATCCTTATGGCAACAAATACACAGTAGGATTAAAACATTACCTCCGGTGCCTCTCACTGAAGTGGTTTTCAAGAGAAGGCTCTTCCTGCCGCATGTTCAGATTTTGTAATCATTTTAGAGTTGAAAACAGTATATGCATACATTTTAAACTAAATAATTACTATTTAAGATGTGGTCACTGAGGCCAAACAGGCTAAGAATATCCTTTTTTCTACACTGCTTATCATTATCATCAGCACCTTTCCGTAATTTTAATTCAGGCCAAGAATGGCAAACACATGGTGAAGACGAAGGTCATCACTCTTTGTTAAAAGGGTAGCCGGATGTATAAATGTGTCAGCCAGAGCATGGGATGGGTGAGGTTTGAATCTCACTGGTTTCCCTTGCTTGTATGTAGTCTTGGGCAAGCTGGTAACTCCCCGTGTCTCCGTTGCATCAGTGTTAGCACAAGGATAATGGTGATATCTCAGGGAATATTATGAAATCTAAGATAACCCGCCTGATATTCTGAGTACAGCGTGTGGTACGTGGCCAGCCTCAACTAAAGCTATTATGTTATGTGTGCTAGACGTGACATTATTGATAGAGTAGAGCCGTCTTCTCGCCGAGCTATGACTAATTAGTTTCTACATATTCTGCAGCATCCCCCTATTAATCAGTCACAGCTAGAATTAAGATGAAGTCTATTTTATTTCAATTTTTTTTCAGTAAACATCATTCAAAAGAAATAAGGACCAGAGCCTAGAAAGCATGCAACCTATACTTGGTCCCCATGATTTTAATTCATGCAACAAATTTTCATTGATTAGTTATTATATTCTTGGCTCAGTTCCAGGTCTTTTTAGTGAACCAGACATGGAGCTCCCTAAAATGGGATTTAATTAGATTAGACTGGACAGAGGGTGGAAACAGTAAAGAATAGGCAAATAACACAGCATATTAAAATTAAAATATTCCAGAATAGTTGGGAGCACCTTTTCTTTTTTTTAAAAAAAAATTTATTTAAAATTCTTTTTCATTTTACATACCAACCACAGTTCCTCCTCCCATCCCTCCTCCCGTTCCCCCCCCCAACCTGCCTCCCCCCCTCACCCACCCCTTATCTACTCCTCCAAAAGGGTAAGGCCTCCCATGGGGAGTCAACAAAGCCTGGTACATTCAGTTGAGGCAGGACCAAGACCCTCCCCCCTGCATCAAGGCTGAGCAAGGCATCCCATCATAGGGATTGGGCTCCAAAAAGCCAGGGGAGCACCTTTTCTTTCCAAAGTCATGAACTCCTGGCTGTGAAATTCCCACACATGGAATGAGAAGTAGAAATAGCCTATGAGGAGCACAGGGAAGCAGCATTACTCAATGACCAAGTAGAGGAGCACCAAGTGAAACAGAGGATCCGACTGAGAGGGAGCAAGGCAGCTACTAAGAATGGAGGGAACATGGGCAGAAGCGCTTGGAAACACCTTAGAGTTAGTGACATGGACATTATTAGTGATGCTGATGAATAGAATTTTCAAGACTATTAAGGGTAGAAGTCTCATTTCTATGTTTACAAAAAAGAGTCGGAAAAAGACAGGCTATGTAAATAAAAATTTCATCACTACACAGAGGGGAAAAAATCAAATGGGAGCAAGATTAGAAAGCTTTGCTTTTCTTTTTTAAAAATTATTTATTTTTATTCTATGTGTATTCATGTTTTGCCTGCATGTATATCGGTGTGAGGATGCTGGATCCTCTAGAACTGGAGTTACAGACAGTTGTGAGCTGCCATGTAGGTGGTGAGAATTTAACCTGGGTCCTCTGGAAGAGCAATCAGTGCTCTTAACTGCTGAGCCATCTCTCCAGCTCCTGATTTTCATTTTTTTATAGGAATCAATATTTTGTTTGAAGAAAGGAGACAAAACATTGATATGATTATTTGCTTTCCAACACACATACTTTCAAATAAAAATAAGAAAATAATAGCCAAAATTGAGAACATATTACCTATTAGACACTCCTTTATGCCTCTGGTCTGTCACTTCTTTTATTTTCCTTATAGTCATTAGAATTCTTTAGTTGAATACAGTAACACAATACAGATTCTAGTAACATATCTGAGTTACGTTGGAAGTAGCCCAGATATAAAGGAAAATATTTATTCTACAGATGCTCCATTCTAGAAAAATTAAAGACCCTAGTTTTTCAAAGACAACTGTTAAAAGACATGTAAATAATAAATGATGTAGGCAAACACGTCCATCAGGATCTGAGCATATATCATCACATGGCCAGGAGTAAAACAGGAGGCCAGACACAGAAAGACAGATTAAGACAGTGTGAAATGAGATAGAGGAAATGAGAGATACAACTCAAGATGGAATCTCAATGGATTGAAAAATATCTCACTGTGAACAGTTAAGTAGTTTGCATGCTTTCAAAGATGAGCTACATTCCGTGTTTAATGATGATTGTCTCCTTTTTCATAGTAGACAATACATCTTGACTAACCAAAATGATTTAAGCAATACTTACTACTTCTTGTAAATATAAAGGAATCATAAGTTTTCATTCATGGCATCCACACTACCACCCTGTGGACTACTACTGTCACCCCTATGCATAAACACAGAAATTCAGATGCAAGCATATTAAATCCAAATATTGTGTGCATTACTAACAGAATACATATAATGTTATTTCTAATCCTTATAATGCTATTGGAAGACAGACCTTATGAAAACATGATTGCTTTTTAATATGAAAATGTAAACATACACACACTGATTAGAAAAGCTAAATACTAGTTTCGAATAGCCAGCTGGTTCTTCTATCTCATTCTGGGCACGAGGACTGACAGGGTCAAAAATTATACTCCCACTCTAAACAATTGGAGACCCAGACAAAATATAGGACATATCTATTTTCAGCTATTGGATAATAGCCAGGGTAAGAGAGAAAGCCCGAGAGGTGGAAGCCAGCGAGGCTTTCTGCCTGGGGAAATTTCTCGACTGTGGTGCCAGGAGAAACCTCCCTCTGCAGAGAGGAGGAGTTTGAAAAGTGAAACATTTAAACTTGCAAGGCAGACTACCCAATGAGAGAGAGCTTTCAGGAGAGTTCCTGACACCTTCCTGAATGTCTCCCTGGTTCTCTGATGGATGGTAATGTGTCAGGGAAGGCTCACAAAGCCCAGCAAATGTAATCTTCAAAGAAAAAAAATTCCAGGGGAACTTTAAGACAAACATAGTCAATCTGGAGTTTTCTCAAATTTCACCAGCCACAGGGAAGAAATCTTACTGATTACATAGAGCATTCTGTAAAGATTCCCCAAACAAAATGTTAATTGTGGGACTGAAGACTACTCTAAAGCTGTCCTGAAAGGGCTTATGACCAATACTTTATAGAATTAATGATACATAGCTAATATAGCTGCCTACCAGAACAAGAGCCAACATTTTATTACAACATAAATTTAGCACACAAAACATCAAACTATAGTTTATTAAATGCCTGGCATAATAAAGACTACTATAGATGTGATAAAATAAAATACGACCTGTAATTGTAAGAGTTTCATAACAGACTGTGAGCAAGAAATGATGAACTTAGCAGACTGCAATGTCAAAATAGCTTTTACATATATACTCCATATGTTCAAGGATGGAGAAGAAATCAGGTATAGGCACAATGAAAAGTGGAATGGAAACTAACTAGTCAGAACCAAAGAGAGGGGCTGGAGAGAGAGCTCAGTGGTTAAGACCACTTGCTGCTCTTGCAGAGGATCTGGATTGGTTTCCCAGCACCCACGTAACAGCTGGCAACCATCTGTAACTCCAGTTCCAGGAGATCTGATGCACCCTTCTGACTTCCAAGGGCATGTGGTACACACACGTACATACATACAGGCAAGACGTTAATACACATAAAAAATAAAAATAATCTTTAACAAAGAACCAAAGATTTAGGAAATGGAATATCTGAACATGTTGCTAGCTAGGATTAATAGCCAAAGACAGCAGAGACAATTGGATCATAGATAAAATGAAAATCCATGGACTCTAAAGTCTTCATTTTCCCACAGTGCTTCATACTTTATAGGGTTATTTAAAACCAATAAGATAGTATTCATTCATTCAGTCAGAGGGGCTAGGAGTAGAGGGGCAAATGTAAACTGATAAAAGGAAAGGTGCTTTTAGACTCAAAACAGCTAAGTGAATGTGCACAAATCTGAAACACAAAGAAGAAAGACAAAGGCCTACCTCACACACAGTGTGATAATGGAGAGCACAGGTAAGAAAGTGCTGTTGTTATATTTGGTAATACTACCATTAATCTTTTTCAATTGCTGACGGGAGAAAAGCCAGAAATTATCAAATAGAAATCAAGGAACCAAGTGTGTATCAGTGACTAGAAGGCTTAGGGAGACTTGTAGTGCCTTGTGGAGGAAGAAGGGGGTCCTAGCTGCCAAGAGGGTTTTTGAACTAAGTATCAGGGCACGTCGTTTAAAAGCCAGAAGATTGGATGACCCAAGGATGGTATCCGTGGATGAATACTACTCTTCTGACCTACAAAAGTTGGCAGGCATTCTAGGTGGGAGTCACGTAGATTATGCCAGTTTACCTGAGGAAAAATAGATAGCCAACTTTAAAATGGGATGGATACTTTTTATTTTTCTTTTGAAACATAAGGATGCTTCAAAGATCTTGGCTTTTACATTGAAACAAAATGCAGTCTGAAATCCACTTGGACAATCCATACACTTTAGTAGGCTTTGTTTTTGTAAAAAGAAGCATTCTCATAATGATTTTGCAGAATAATCATAAGGGGGAGATAACATCTATATATTGCTTAGTGGTAGTTTTAATGTTTAATGTTTACCCCCCCCCCACCTGTTCAGGTCCCCGTCACTCCTCCCTTTGCGGGGGAACTAAACAAAATCCCCACTGGCCTCTGGTGCTTTTCTGGTGTCACTTCTTCCTTTCCCGAAAAATCATTTGAGGGATTAAATGAGACAACCACAGAGAAATTACTGGAACCTCTGAGGACTGTGTCACATTTGGGATTCATTAACATGAGTTTTGAGAAAAAAACTCAGTTGTCTGCATTTGTTGGTAGAACAAAGATGAAAAAAAAACCCACTGAAGATTATGACATATTAAAAAGCTCTGACCTTTGCTCCTTGCCTTCTTAATCGAGGCTACATTTTCCAAAGTTCTAAGCAATTACCAAGTGACGGAGTCATCCAAAATCAATATTGCATACCTTGTGTAACTACTAGAAAGCAGATTGCAAGACCAGTACCTTGACCTGGCCCAGAGATTAATGAGTTTGCTGAGCAACAAAGTCTGACTACTTGGTCACACCTTTTTCTTGGCACAATCAGCAGCCAGGATGAAGGCTGACTAGTGTAGAGGCTATGACTTAAAATGGTCAACGAAAATGCTGAGATCATGTGTATGTTATCAAAAGACCAGATAGGAAGCTGTCCAAATGACCTTTCTACCACCCTACCAGGAGCCCAAGTTCATGTGGATGCCAGGTACTTTCATGAGCTCACAGAATTGTTGCCTCATATACACAAGTCACTCTTCCACACAAACAAAAATGAATAGAACTAAGACAAGGCATTGATACTTAAAAACCCACAAAGAACTTAGTAAGATAGAATGCTAATCTGTAAATGTCTTGGCGACCACTACAGATCTGTGCCTGAAGTTTGCAGAGGGAATTGTGGAACACAGTTATTTAAACTCATTTATTTTTGTACTGGGCTTAATTACATTTATTGACATTGGGCCAATTTATCTTCATGATCTACTTCCTGAGAGCATCCTTGCTTGATGCCATCTGTCAGTGTCAGATTCACTTTGACTAGCCTAGGAAGCTGCGAAACTCAATCTGCGCACATCTAGTCACATAGAAAGGCAAAAGAGAGCATTCTAAAGACTGCTGTTCAGAGTGGCCCCTCTTGAAATTCAAGAGATGATGGCATAGAAATGGTAAGACACAGCCAATAACAGGCAGTAATTGGGACACAGGTGGAGTAAGCTGGGAAGCTGTAGTGTCATTGATAAGCATCTTGTATGGTAATAGTTCTACTCTGTGGGGCAAGAATAAAGGTTCTTAACAAAATCTTACACACAGAAACAAATGTCCTCTTTGTCATCGTGACTGTGTAGACGATACAGGTAAGCCCCATAATGAAACCATTCATATGCCTTGGGAATATAAATGAACTGGTTCTTATTCATCCCATCCATCCTGAAGGTCAGAACAAGATTAAGATCACTCTGAAATAAACCAACTCCTAGCTGGAAGTGTACTGATAACTTTCAAGACTGTTTGGTCATAATTGCTCTTCTTCAGTCCTCAGGATTTTTTTTTTTCATTTTGAAATCATCAGTATAAATACTGATGCACAAAGAAGAAAATGGAATTGTCAAAGAAAATAATTTGTGGAAATAGAAGCTGGGCGTGGAGGCACACACCTTTTAAACAGCACTTGGAAGGCTGAGACAGGAAGATCTTGAATTCAAGGCCAGCCTGGAATGGGCAGTACACACACACACACACACACACACACACACACACACACACACGATATGAAGTAATTCGGGAAGTAGATACTCTGCAATGGCTGGTATTAAGTACTGGGATAGAAAGTATTACAGTACTTCATTTTGAGGGTTGTCACGTGGACTTTTCAGATGGCATAATTAACGTAATTTATGGCCATATCCTTTGGACTTTCACATTACCTTTCTACCTGACAAAAGAAAGACTTTCTTGTATGTTTGGGGGTTGGGGTGTTGGGATAGGCTTGTGTACATGCATGCAAACATGTGGAGGTCAGAAGCAGACACTGAGAGCCTTTACCATGTTTTTTGAGAGACACTGTAGTTCATCAATTAGCTAGACTGCCTTGCCAGAAAGTTCCAGGGATCCTCCCGTCTCTGCTTCCCCAGCACGGGGATTAGTTTCCACTGCCACATCAGGCTTCTTACATGGGTGCCAGGGATCTGAACACAGGAGCACATGCTTAGGCAGCAAGTACTTTACCAGTAGAGCCAACTTTCTAGCCCCAGTGGTTACTTTATGTTGTTCTTTTCCTTTCTCCCCCTCCCTTTTTCTTTTCCCCCTGCTCTTCTCTCCTCTCTTCTCCTTTCCTCCCCCTCCTGCTCTTTTGAGACACCATGTAGCTGAGGTAGGCCTTAAATAGTTAATATTCTTGCCTCTACCTAAGACTGTAGCCATCTGTTACCATCCCCTTCTCTTCCTTTTGTGGAACACACTCACATACCTGTTCATATTTAGAAATCCATACACCAGTGAGAAAAGACACTCGTGTATGTTAGAGAGATGGGGCTAGAAAGGGAGGAGCTGAGACGGTAAGATACCTACCTGACATGTCTGATGCACTGGGTCCCATCCCTAGTACCACTAAAGCCAAAGGTGATAGGTACAAAGTAGTTTGCCATTTATTGAAGTATAGGACAATCACTTTTAAAAAGAAAGGCACTGATAACTATCCTGAGCGTCTAAAACTTTTACATTGGACTTTAGATGACTTGTCATTTTATTTGTCAAATGATATATCATTATAGCCATTGGCTCAGATCCAGGGGAACAAAGGTTTTATAAGTTGAAGCTAGGTGCTTTTCTGCTAACATTAAATAATGGGCTTTTCCTAGATCATACACAAATAAGCTAATGGAAAGAGCTTTCTAAGTTGTTAGCATTCCCCAACATAAAATTTTCTCAAACCACTGGTATGAACAATGGCTTGTTAATCTCGGCTTCTCAAGGTGATATCTGATTTGTGTAGAACAGGTAGGTAATTAAAGTTGTCCCAGCAATAATTCATGATGTTCAGTTTACAGTCCATGACTGCTAGATGTGTTCTTTCCCTTAAAGAAGTCAGAAAACAATAGACTAGCACATTGATTTATTGGCAGGTGTGCAGTGTAAGGGCTCCTGAAGAAAAATCAGGGTAACCAGGCTTGTTTTTTCACTGAGGACTTAAACCAATTGAGGACACTGGATAGAATCCATGGAGAAGAAGACCACTGTACTTAGGCAGTCTTTTCTTTCTTTTATATTTATTTATTATATCATTAATATTATTATTATATTTACTACTGAAAGGCAGGTGCATGGTATGTGGGGTTGTGTAGGTTATGTGTGGGAGTGTGCATGTTACGACACACACATGGAAATCAGAGGACAACTGGTTTTCTCTACCTACCTTCATGTGGGTTCCAAGGATCGAACTCAGGTTGCCAGGACTGCAGAGCTGAACCACCTCGCTGCTCAAGTATGAAGCTCCAGCTTTAGTGTGTGATACACAATTAATTTTGAGACTTTTCTGGAAAGCAGCGTTGCCATTAATTATTCTCTGTGTTCCTCCCCAAAGAAGTGTGCTTTGTTTTCAGCTTACTATATTAAAACCTTGTTTGTGAGAATTATTTTAAAAGGCCATAAACCTTTGTTCCACTTAATGAAAATCCTGGCAGTCATTTCAACCACTGTGTTGTAGACAAATTTCTAAAGAGTCTTATTAAATAAGAAACACAGAGCCAATTACAGGGATGCAAGCCGTAGAGATCAGAGCAATAGCCCCCAACTAACCTTAGCTCACCACTTCGCTGTAGCTTCCCAAGAGAGCCTCTTCCTGTCTAACCTGCGCCTTTATTGCCTTCCTGTCCTGCCTTCTCATTGGCTCCAAGCCCAGCCACCTCACTTCCTCTGTCTATACAGGTCTGTCTATACAGACCTCCAGGGCTCTATGGTTGGTACTGGGATTAAAGGGTGTGTCACCACACTTGGCTGTGTCCTTGAACACACAGAGACTCTGCCTACCATGTGATCAGATTAAGGGTGTGTGCTACCACTGACTGGCTTCTGTTTATAGCTGGCTATGACCTCTGATCTCCAGGCAAAATTTTATTAACATACAAGTAAAATATCATATTTCAGTACAAATAAAATATCATCACATTTCCCCCTTTTTTCTAATAAAATTAAAAAGAATAAAAAATTATAACTAATATAAGAAAAACTATATACAGTAAGTACAATAACTATATATAACATATACAAGCAATAAATACCTAAACAATGACTAGTCCATTTGCATTTGACAAACTCAGAGAAAATATTCCATTATCTATCCTGTTTTGGTAAGTACAAAATGTACCTGAATCACTTTCTATCCTAACTTATATTACTGACAGAGAACTGTCTTATAATGTCTTTCAAATTTATACACTTTACACCTCTTAGTGAGTTTCTTTTCTGAAATTCTTAACAAGGAAAACTATGACTATAACTATCTAATCTTCAAGTAACTGTAACTATAACTATCTAATCTTCAACTCCCTCAGAGACCCAAGAAGGACATAATCTTCTGGCTACACCGTGTGCTGAGAGCAGAGACCTGACAGCAGTGACGTCATCCCTTAGGAACCAGTTTTAAGGTGACATTACATCGTTTCCCTGAGTTGTCCCTCCTCTCGGTCTTGATGAGAGGAAGAGCAAGTCATTAACTTTTAGATTCTTTTATAATTTTATCATGTCCTAAAAGGAGCTAGGAATAAAACCCACATCCCAGAACACACTAGCGAGAGATTACAAAAAAATAGCCAGAGGCCAGAGAAATGCCAAAGGAAATGCTGCTGCTCACCACTGCTTTCGAAAACCCAGCCAACTGATGTTTAAAAAGTAAAGACAGCCAAACGTAAGGGAATGCTTAGATCTGGTTCTCAGGACAGTCACCGTGTGCGTGGTGGGACTTAAGGAGATGTTCAGTGTTTCACAACTAGGAGTTGGATCAAAATTGTAAAATCTTGGAAATCTCAGAGTATTAGAGTTAATCAGGCCCATTGATTAGAAAAACCCCTCCGTCTTTATAGCCTCTTTAACTTGTTCCCTCAGTAAATCGCAGAACAAAATTCCACCTGTAGCTTGAGTCTGAAGAACATGCCCTACTGATCGGGCATGATATGAGGTGACGCAATGTTACATTTTCTTCTAACACAATTTATCAACAGTGTAAGTAATCAGGTAAAGGATGGTGAAAGGAATGGTAAGCGTATGAAGTTGGGAAATTATGTGCGATGTATTAGGGAAATGCAAGAAAGAGAAACAATGACTATAAGATTTGAGGCTCTGCATCATCAGCGATTCTAAGTCTTACAAATGGGACATTTAGGTGATAAAACACAGTAAGAATAGAGTAGGAATAAGAGGGAGACAAGAATTAGGGGTTTTGATTTTTATCAAGAAAACCATGTGAGAGTTTGTGGAAGTCATATTAGGATATTTAATTGGAGAATTATAATTCTAAAATGTTAAGTGTACGTGGATATGTAACTATTTACACTCAGCGGTGGCATTTGGTAAGGGAGGACAGCCAGGACTCGTGGCCCTATGAGGCAGACATTCCCTGCCATAATTCTTATGACCTCAGCAATCAAGATTCATTGTAGGCTGACATACATGGACCAGAGGTGATGCATGATCAAAGGTCATACTCATTCAAGACATCTCTGATGTGTTAGAGCCCCCTGAAGAGGCTAGGCACCATCAAGTTACCACACTGAAAAGAGGGTCTGCTGCAATCCACAGCAAGGAATGTAGATGAGAAGAGGTGATACACAGAATCTGGAAGTGTATGGTGAACTATATCTATCTCTTCCAAGCTAAGGCTATAGTAAGAAAGAGGAATAAGAAAGGAAAAGCACAGAGGACAATGAAGTAGGTAGATTCTCCAAGGAGAGGGGTTAGAGATGCAATAAGTAATAGTCACACAGAAAGCAAAGGGTGGAGAGAAGACTGTGTCCTTAAAGATGTCACCTTTGGTTCTTGATGCCTTCTACTTGCATATCTTGTGAGTTCATACACTGGATACCTTATCCTCAAGGTAGCCTGAGACAGTATCTGATCCTTAAACTATATAGACATAACCAAAATAGCTTATGTAAGAAGGTACTCTTGGAGAGCCTGGTCAAAGAAGTGGCTGCAGTATTTTGTATGCATGTATGTTCGTATTGGAAGTATTTTTTTTTTGAGACAGGGTCTTAGTATGTGGTCCTGGCTGGCCTGAAACTTGCTCTGTAGACCAGAATGGCCTCAAACGCATAGATATCTGCCTGCCTCTGCATCCCCAGTGCTGGAATTAAAGGTGTGTACTACCATGTCCAACCTTGGAGGGTACTTTATATATTAAACAGAATGTTTGGTTATCAGATACTGACTAAATATATTATAATGCAAGCCTTCATTCTGGGTATTGTAAAGACTCATAACCCACACACCATCATTTTAAAGCACTTTCCAAAATCTCTCCCTTTCTTATAAAACAAGCTGAATTATAAAACATCTATTCACACATGATGCTGTTTTATAGAAATGTATGGTTTATAGGATTGAGTTATATAGAAAAAAATAGATTTTATTTGGAAAGCTCAGGGAAGATATCAATGAGGAAAAGTCAATTTTGGTACAGGTAGTTTCCGTTCAAAAATGGAACACAGAAAGATAATACACAAAGAAAAGAAAGTATGAGTAAATATGAAATTTTTAGAATAGTTGGTAAGCTGCAGGTATCTGGAAGATGAAAGGGAAAGACAGTGTGATGGTTAATTTCCATTGTCAGTTTGACTGTACTTAGAATCACCACTGTGAACAAACCTCAGAGTGTGTCTATGAGGGAGCCTCCGGAGAGGTTTAACTGAAGAAAGACCGGTCCGCAACAGAGGCACACCACTCTGTGGGCTCTGGTTCTGGACTGAATAAAAAGAAGAAATCTGGGTTGGGGATTTAGCTCAGTGGTAGAGTGCTTGCCTAGCAAGCGCAAGTCCCTGGGTTCGGTCCTCAGCTCTGAAAAAAGAAGAAGGAGGAGGAGGAGGAGGAGGAGGAGGCGGAAGAGGAAGAAGAAGCAGCAGCAGCAGCAACAGAGTACTGGCATCCCCCCGGCCCCCTCCTCCCGGCTTCCTGACTAAAGATACATTGTGACAAACTGTCTCTACTCTTGCGGCCATGTCTTTCCTGCCATGATGGGTGTCACCCAAACTGTAAGCTAAAGTCAAGAATTCCCTCCTGAAGTTGCCTCTTGTCAGGTATTTGATCTCAGCAAAGAGGAAAGCAACAGATACAGAGAACTGGTTCCAAGAAACGCGGTTGTCGTCGCTGTGGAAGACCGGACTGTGGTTTGCATGCCTCTGGGGCCGATTTACAGAGGTAAGGTGAAGAATTTGGAGCTACAGGCTGGAGGAGTCCTAGTAAATAGATTTCAGTGGGCCATTTCGTGGGATTCGAAAGAGCAGGATGCTGAGAGAAATGGAAACAGTGGAGGGACAGCTCATGAGGTGGAGAGAACAAGGAATCATTTGGGGACTGGGCTAGAGGCCATTTGTGTCACATTCTGCCATGGGACCTGCTTTTATTCTGTGTGTATCCTAAGAACTTGAATTGGGGCTGAATGTAGAAGTAGTGGACTAACTTGTTTTGCTTAGAAATTTTCAAAGACAGGAAAACATGCAGGCTGTATTCTGATTACTGAAAATTTTTGCATTTTTCATTTTTATACTATCTTCAAAAGTCTTAAATACAATATCGCCATTAATTCTCTGAGAATTTCACGCAATGTATTTTGATCATATTTACCCCTATTCCTTCCCTTAACTACTGGTGCACCCCTTCCAACCTGTTTTGTGTCCTCTTTTTTTTTATTTTATAATCCATGGAGTCCAACCCATCAGTGCTCCTATCCAAGTCTACAGTGAAAGAGAGCAAGTGGGGCAGAAAGACAAGGGAAACTCGCGGTTTAAGCATATTCTCTCTCATGTGTGGATCCTAGCTTCCCATTTTAGATTTGTGTGTTTAACTTGGAATGGCTGTAGAGGTCAGGAAGCAAGAAAGTGCCGTAAGAAGAAGAGGAGGAGAGGCCTTCAGTGGTGAAGGAGATGGTAGATTGTGCAATATGAAATGGAGTAAGAGAGAACACTGGGAGTTAAAGGGTTAAGCCGGAAGAGGGTAGGAGGAAAAAAGAAAGTGTGTGTGTGTGTGTGTGTGTGTGTGTGTGTGTGTGTGTGTAATCTAAACTAAGGATTTATGAAAAAATCTTATAAACACTCAATACTTTGTAAGCCAATTAAAATTATGATTAAAAAATAAAAAGAATTCAAACAGCTATTTTGCATGGGTGAATAATGCTGCTCCCAAAAGACCAGCTGATTAAATGAAAACCTCAGTGCCAGGCACAGGATACCTCCTGATGGGTGATTAGTCATAAAGGCCCCAGAGGCCCTAAAGCAAAGCAGACTATCATGGCTCTTGGTTGCTCACAGGCCTAGATTGTCAGACTCTATTATGGAAGGTCCAATGCTATGCTCCTGTTCTTCACTTTGGGAATGGGAATGTTTATTCAATGTCATTGTATATTGGGAATAGATATCTTGTTTTTGATTCTATATGAGCCACACATTAATAGATTGTGATCTTCACAGGCCTGGGAATTTTGAACAACATGGGAACTTCTAAGACTTTGAGGAATTTCATAAATGGACTAGGGCCAAGTGGATTTTGTACTGAGATAAAAATGAGACTTTAGGGGCAAGAGATAGAATGGAATGATTTAAAGTGTTTTATTTGACAAGGGGGTGGGGTCGTGATGGTGTCTTGTTTGCTTTCTATCTTTGTGATAAACACCATGACCAAAAGCAACTTTGGGAGGAAAGGGTTTATTTCAGCCTATAGCTTATAGTCCATCTTAAAGGGAAGTCATGGCAGAAACTCAAGCAGGAACCTGGAGGCAGGAACTGAAGCAGAAACAATGGAGGAGTGCTGCTTACTGGCTTGCTCTTCATGGCTTGATCAGCTTGCTATTTATTAAAGCCCGGGACTGCCACTGCCCTTAATGAGCTGAGCCTGCTTACATCAATCATTAATCAAGAATATTCCTCACAGACTTGACAACTGTCTAATCTGATGGAAGGATTTTCTCAATTGACTTTAACTCTTCCCAGATGATCTAAGGCTGTGTTAAGTTGGCCAAAAACAAAACAAAACAAGACAAAACAAAAACCTAATCATAAATGTTTAATCTTCATGGTTGATTTGACTAGATTTATAATCACTATGGCAATGCACCTGTAGTGTTGTTATGAAGCTATTCCTAGAAAGGATTAACTGAGGTAGGAAGACCCACCCTGGAGGTGGGCAGCACTATCCCATGGACTGGGATCCTGGACTGAACAAAAAGGAGAAAGAGATCTGGGTACCTGCATTTTTCTCTCTCCTTCCTAGCTGCAGATGCCACACAATCAGACCTCATACTCATGCAACCACGCTTTCCTCAACATCATGGATTGTATTCTCTTAAACTGCAAGCCAGAATAAGCTTCCTCTCTTGAGTGGCTTGTCAGAAGTTCAGGTACAGCAATGAAAAAAGTAAAAGTAACCAGCACAAGAGTTTTTTCAACCAGGCTAAATCAGCGATGTATTAAGACAACCAAATATATGTTTTAGGAGGACACTTTTAGCAGGGTTGTGAAGTAGATTTGAGTTGTGTGGAGGGTGGAATAGAGGCGGGAAGAACTGGAAGACTTTTACTGTGTAATTGGAAGCTGGGTATGAATGTAGACAATGTCAATAGGAATGAGAATCATTGAGTATAGGTAAGAGAGACTGTTGATATGGAATTTATAGGATGTAGCACTTAACAGATGGAAAGAGGCAGTTGACGACTGGTAAGAAAAAAAGCAAGATGACATTTGGTTCCCAAGGTATATTAGTGATGAAGCATTTCATCAAGATGAAAGAGGATGTCATTTGGGTGGAGTGAGTTTCTGGTTTTCTACAAGTTGTGCTGGTGGTACTGTCTGCATAGCCCTGTATAGTGACATAGGAGGTGTAAAAGCCATACAGACTCCATTTTAGGGTAGGGCCACCGTCTTAGACCATCTGCTGTACTCAGTTCCAGGAAGGACCTCAGGAACATGCCATGACAACTCAACAGATACAGAGCAGTATGCTCCTGCAGACATTTTTTTCTGTGGTTTATGGCCCTTGACGCTATCTAGATAATCCCACTGAGCAGTCCAGATAATCCTGCTCAGCTAGTTGTGGTTCCCCACCAAAAAGTCTAACCCAATGGTTTTAAATGCAGTTTTGCACCCAAAGTCTAGACCAATAGTTTCAAAAAATCACCTTGCCCCATATTCCTTCTACCCAATCCCAAGTTGCCAAAGCATGTAATTCCCGACTTGTGGTTTTTCCCTATAAAAACTCTCTACACCTGGGCTTGCGACTGCTGTCACATTTCCCTCCATCTGCCATGCGGTGGCCCAGGTTCAAACCTGACAATAAAAAGGACCCTTATGTGCTTGCATCGGAAACCGGTGCCTTGGTGGTCTCTGGAGGTTTCTTGAAATGGGTACAACAAAGGCAATTCGAAATGCAAAACAGAAATAAAACAGGTCTTGGCTACAAAGATGTGTTTAGTGTATGCAATAGTGGAAAACCATGATGCAGATACAGAGGAAAAAAATGAGAAATCAAGATGCAAAAAAGGAGAAGTAATTTAAAAGATGCCTGAAGAGGAAAGGAAGGAGAGGCCAGGGGGAGACAAACACTATAGTTAGATGTGGTATATATGAATGTTTCAGAGGTCAAACATGTAGGCTCAAGGAATCTGGGGGACAACACCAGAATGACTGCTGGACTCAAGACTATTAAATCACGAGCCGCTAGGAAAGTGAACTTTTATCTACTTGGGGGAACAGACTACAGATTGCAAAGGGCCAAGCTCATAACAGATCATGAAGAAGCTGAGCCAGTATTTGTTCTTTTTGCTGGAATTTAGCAAACTAAGTGAAGAATGGCCCAAAGCAGAGAGGAAGGAGTTCCAGCTCCAAGAAGAGTTTAAATTCTAGGATATGTGAGAGGGAAGAAGTGAATGAGCCTATGGAGAGACTATGAGTATTCAAGAAAAAAACCTCATAGGGCATGATGGTATAGGCCAAGAACTTGGGATGTAGAGGTGGGCAGACCTGTGAGTGTGAGGCCAGCTTGGTCTACATTGCAAATTCCAGGCCAACCTGGGCTACATAGTGAGACCTTGTCTCAAAGCAAAACAATAACCAATTATAAACTTCTTCATTTTTTTATGGGCAATGACTTTAGATACTTCTGCAGCTCACCCCATTCATAAAAGCTGTGCTCTTTCATAGGGATGAGGAGACTTGTGTGGTCCCTGCTTATATATCTTAAGCTGTTCTTTCCCTCATTACTATGAACTTTCCAGACACTTGTTCCTGATGTACTGAAATCTCACACATACCCTCTGCCTTACGACGATACTCATCACCCATCTTTAATTTTAACCTTAACAAACGAACATACCTCTTCCTTGGACTGTACTTCCCATATTGTTTCCATAAATTATGTCACTCAAACTCCTCATATAGCATGTTTATCTGTTTTCTTAGACTGAAAGTAGTGGGAAGGTGCTATGTACCTGATACAATGAGAATGGATCAATAACTTTTGGATGAATGACTGAAAAATTCTATCTAATAACAGAGGAAGTTAGGTAAAGGTTTTCTTTCTGTATGTGTTCGTGTGGGTGAAGGTGTGCATGGAGGCAATTAGTTAACATCAAGAATCTTTCTCAGTTGTTCGTTCTCCACCTTATTTTGTGAGACAGGGTCTCGCTCAACCTGGAGTTCATACATTAGTAGGCCAGCAATCCCTAGTGACCGCCCCCTCCCCTATTTTTGCTTCTCCAATGCTGGGATTCAAGGCTGGCACTGTTGTGTCTGGCTTTTGTGTGTGTGCACACACATGTGTTGGGAGAGGGGTGAACTCAGATCCTCAAGCTTGAACTGTAAGCATTTTCCCAACTGAGACATCTTCCCAGCCCCATGTGAGGGTTTTTCACACTTCCCAAAACACTACGAGAACTTTTACATTCAGTTCAATTATTGAGGCAATTTTATATATAGAATTTATATAGTTGAAAACAATTATAAGCACAATGTGATTATTTGGAATGTGTTCAGAGAAATGTTTAAAAAACAGTCACCTAAAGATTGATCATTTTAAAGTGGGAATTTCTTTTCTTTCCCAGCTTGAGACTGTATCATCGCACTTTATCACTGCACTTGCTCCCTTTGCTTTTTTTAAAAGCCTTCTCAAGGGTAATCTTTCTTTCTAGTAAACTAGAGTTGGGTATCTACAACTATCCCTGCCTCCCAGCCGAGCCACAGATGAAATTGCAGGTTGTTAATGCTAAATCTCTGAAGTCCATTATGTGGAATTAATTTGGAACCAGCAAATCGAGTCACTCATTTTTCTGCAAAGTTAAGTAATCAGACAGGACATTTCAAAGTATGCAAACCATTAAGCTAAAGCATGGCTCATTTCCCAGTCACTCAATTTCTCGGTTTTATTTCCTTCATTCTTCTCCCTGTAGGTATTTCTAGACTTCTTGTCAAGTTTTGGCAAACTGTCTTTGATGATACCTTTCTAACTCATGGGTCTCATGGCAGGTACATAGGCACCATAAAGCAAATGCTTTACTGGGTTTTTTTTTGTTGTTTGTTTATTTGTTTTTCATGTAAACTAAGATGTTCCAAGTTTTCTAGACTACACAGAAAGGGTTTCTGCTTTTGTTGCATGTCGCAGATCATGCGCCTCTGTGGATGTAAAAGACCCATTTGACAATGAATACCATCTTATCTTCATGAAAGTACAAATACCCAGTGACCTGCTTAACTCTTAAACTGACTTCTCAGCTTCTAAATGAACTTATCACAATGCTTTAGCTTAGACACTTCCCTTATTATCTGAGAAGTTGTATTAACCCTTAACAGCAACCCTGTGTGTGTGTGGGGGGGGCTGAGTGTGTGTATAATTTTGGGGGTGAAGTACATTAATCCTCATTTGAAAAATTCTTCATGCATAAATAATACACATATGTCAAAATGAACCACACACTGGAGAAACTTCAGGTAAAAATCTAGCATATTCTTCATGAGGCTTTCACGAACTGTTCCCTGCATGATTTTACCTAAACTTCAGTTTTCCAAAGTTTGAGCAATGTTTTCCTAGTATCTGTGATAGTCACTACCCATACATTTTCTTAACATTTTATTTAACTGTCAATACATTAAAGCAAAGTTGCATTTTAAAAGGAAACTGGTGTGTATTTTCCTGCTATAAAATCCATTCAGGTAGTCTAACAGGAATGAAAACATTGTCTATGACTCAGCAAAAACCAAAAGCAGGACACCGATTTACTTGTGGTTTGGAAAACGTTTATTCTTTAGGAGATGCACCGCTACGGTGGACACCCCAACCTTCTCCTCTATGTCTACTCCGTACCCCTCAAGAACACAGCTGAGACAAGATGAACTTCCTATACAAATAATCTGACCTTCCTGTTACATACCGAAAGGAAGCAATTAGGATCTCCTGTAGACAGGATTAAAGCCGAGTCATTTTACTAACATCTCAACTATTTCCAAAGCAAACTTTTGTAGGAGTATAGAACAGAGTTGGAGGAGTTTATAAAGGATGTAAGATTATAAACCATTTAATCTTGTTTCTAGTTACAGCATTTGACACTTTGCAACGCCAATAAGTTAAGTGTGGGTCATGAGTCATTAATCAAGGTACTCTTGATTTCTATTTATTTGTCATATAGCCAGGGATTGGACCCATAGCCTTGAACATTAGGGAAGTGCTCTGTCACTGAGCTACACTCCCTGTCTGGCTTTGACCTCTTTATGTAGTCCATACTGGCTTCTCAAATAATGATCCTCCTGCCTCTCCCTCATGATTACTAGCCTTATAGGCATGTGTAGCCACACCCCACTTCAAAATTTTTTGTTTGTTTTTATTTACTTGCAGAGCTGGGGACTGAACCCCTGGCACATTACTACTGAGCTACATCTTACTCCCTAGTTCCATAGTTTTCAACAGCATATAAGCTTTAGGAGTTTCCCTTGGGACAAAGTTAAGTAGAAAAGAAGTACTTCATATTGGATGAGAACAAAAGTTATTTGCTTTTGACTCAGAATACTATATTTTTTCTTATTGAATTGGACAATAGTACAAAGCAATAAGACATTGAAAAAAATCTAATGACATTTATTTGTGTACATTCATCAGTGGGAATGTGGAGGTCAGAGGACAACCAGAGGGAATTGGTTCTCTCATTCCACTTCGAGAGTCCTGGAGATCAAACACAGGTTGTCAAGCTGGGCAGAAAGGGCCATTATGTGCTGAGTCTTTTTGATGGCTTTGAAAATTTTTAAATAAAGTTAATTCCTACTAAAATCCACAGATAGTCTCTTTTATAGATTATTTTCCATCTTGCATATATAGTTTTTATAGCTGTTATTTTTCTTTTATCCCCTTTCTTTCTAATATTTCACATAATATTTCCTACCATTATCTGTTTTACAATTAAGAGTCAATTAAATGATCTGCACCGAATCATGACTAGTACAGGAAAATGACAGGTCTGGGGGGCCTGCCCAAATCTTTTTGCCTTTCCATCTGAAGCTTTTCATTACACAACACTGTCTCCAAATGAAAAAAATGTCCTAATTCATAAAAATATCCACAAAAACGTAAACTTAAGAAATGGATCAATTAAGACATGACCCTTTGGGTTACAGAAAGATTTACAACTGTTAAGAGTCCTATAAATCTTGGAAATTCCCCTTCTGCACAAGTAGACCTCATCTGTAGCCTGGAGGAACTCGTGTATCATTTACATTTTGACAGAAATCCTACAGAAGAGTGACTATTTAGAGGTGAAAGATTTGGGTCAACATTATGTCAATCAGTAAAGAAAATAAAACAGCTTGGAAGTTGTAATGTGAACCCCTGGAGAAAAGATGATAGACATTAAAAACAACCCGCAGTGGCGGCCCAGGGTGCAGTGCTCCTGAGTGCAGTTATATGGGCTGTTTATGTAAGTGACCTCGGAGGACAGAACATGATCACAAAACATTGTTCCAGTTTCCCTAAGCATAGACACAGTGGGAAAGCAGACTCTTTTTCATGGCTGTGGCCAACTTCCATACTGAAAACTGTGTACGAGGTTTTAAATACTTGCCCTCTGACTTAGAACTTAGGTTGAATGTTTTCAAAGTATGGCACCTTCTCAAACAGAATCCAGATCAACAGGGTGCTCATCAAAAATGAAGATTCTTAAGTCATGGTTTGGGAATCTACATTTTAAAACAGACTGAAAATGCAGCATCATTCAAAAATTCAGAACACGTAAAGGTTGCCGGTAACGTGAGAATCCTGACTTGTTAGCATCTCCCTTTGATGTTTCTTTGCACTAAGCCCCCTCCATGACTGTTCACTTGACATAAAAAAGGAGAGTGCAGGTGTTTATAAATTACAATCAAGTCCTTTCAGATGAGGAGGGCTTATCTAAGCTCCAAGCTCATTTCCACACTCGGAACACAGCTTATCAGCTGCGCTGAGGTCAAGGGGGCAATGGATATCTCTATCATTGAATGCAGTCAGAACTCTGGAAAAGGGAAAAGATCTCCAAGCTCCAGCAACTTCTAAAAACTAAGTATAGGTGGAAATAAATCTTCAAAGTCTCAGTTCTTACAATAAGCTGTAAGTTCTGGCCTATTGATTCCCCGACATTTTTTTCCCCATCAAAATAATGAACGAACAAAGCAACATGGTTACCAGGTTCAGCTGTTAATTGGGTTCCTCAAAGTCTTCATGGAAAGTGCTGCATTTATAAGGACCTCCCAGGGTTAGTGTCTATTGTCCTTTATTTCTGGCTAATAACTTCTAGAAGTGAAAGACCAAAACAAGCTGATAAATTCACAAAGTACCAAGAGAATCAAATCTGTAGATAACTAAGATAAAAAAAAAGTACCTAACATTTTTGAAGTTACTTAATTATCATATTGCCTTGTAAATGATAATTACCCTTGTATAAACAGAACATTTATGTATATAAAAAACAGTAGGCCAAATTGCCACACCTTTGTGCTGCCCACCTGTTAAATTAAGGGCTTTGTTCAGTATACTCTCAAAGGCATGAACAAGACATAATGAGTGTTTTCTGGATGCAGTAGTTACAACACCCAGCCAAGAGTGATTGTTACTTTCTTCCTTGGAAAAGCATCAAGTTAATATAACATTTAATGCATTAAAAGCAAAACTTCCTACTAAAACTTCAATGCTTTAAAATATGAATATCAAATAGTCAAGTATTCTTACTCTAATGAGACAGTGGATAAGTAAAAGCCACATATTGATAGACAATGAATAACTCCAGAAATAAAGGACGGTGACCAGTATGAAGGAACCAGAAGAAACATTTGAGATCTGAGATGATTAACTGTTTGGTCTCTGCTTTTCTGTGTCTTGATGGAGAATTCTACATGTGCTATAGGTCTGGAATTTCCACTTAAGATCACTTGCTTCAAGGTAAGGACTTATGGGTAATAAAATAATTAAAACTCATGACATTTTTACCAGTATGAACACATCATAAATTTTCTAGATAAGAACTTTTAGACATGATTAAGACTAATCTCACTAACGTTACCTCAAGGATCCTGTGGAGTCAGTATTATCTTGCAACAGAAAAAATTATAGTTTAACTAAGAACACAGACGTGACAGCCACGGTGAGACTGGAGAATAACTTTTATTTCAAATATGTCTTTTCAATACAATATATTGTCTTCTGAGTTGGTATCCTCGAAGATAGCATATTGTGGCTCCTTTAAGATGGGTTTGCAAGCCTAGAAATCAATATTACTTATTTATTTTTTTGTTACTTATAAACTAGTGTTTCATCAGAACCATTCATGACACGATAAAATCTAATTATTTGACACCTCTATTGCACAATAAGTTCAGGGTAGAGTTTCAAAAACATGAATTGAGGACTTACAAGTGTCAGGGTCTAGGGATACAGTGAATAAATAGGTCAAGATTAGTATTCCTTAAAAGAATCACAATCTGGTACAGGAAATAAGGTAGCAACTAAGCAAGCAAACATGTTCAGGTAGTGACCAATGTTTTTGAAAAGACAAAGCAGGATCATGAGATGAGCAGTGGCTGGGCACATGGAAGCTTTTACAGGCAAGGCCACTATTAAAGAGTTCCCCAAGAACGTGATGTCTTCACTGAGACTCAAATGATGAGACAGAGGCAGATGAATGAAGAGGCAGGAACATCCCTGATATGTCCAATAACAGCCCCAAAAGCCAGTGTGGCTAGAAGAGTGAGTGATTCAGTACATGATTGGAGAGAAGTTGGGGTAAGTCAGACCAAGTGACAAAACCCCTACATGTCACGTATTGGTTGTAGCAAGATATGTTGGGACGTCATGGAGGCGGCCAAGCTGCGGTTAGACGGGAAAGATGGCAATATGTTGGCATAGCAGGTTCTCAGTTCAACAGCTATGCCAGCATCTTGCCTCCTCTCCGGTTCCAAGTTAGAGGAGCAGTACCACGCCTTTGGGTTGTTCTACTTCCACGATCTCTCCTTCCACCTGAGGGAGGGAAAACACACTCATTAGTCGAAAGTAACAACACAGTCTTCCTTAGACTGTCCAACTTTGAAGGCAGTTATGCAGAGGGAGGTCATGGTTCGTTCCTCTTTTAAATGTCCCTTGAATAAAAATGACCCCCAGAATATTTGCTGCTTGTGAGATGACAAGGCAATTCTGAAGGAACATTAAGTCATAAATGCTGACAGTGATGATTACAGCCATATTCACAGCCCATAGCACATAGTGACCTCAGTACAGTATTTCCTGTAGTGCAATACTCGTTGTTGGTTAAGGTCAGCCATTTGGATGCACCTTAACAACATTTGGCTGTCACCTCACAGTGTATGGTTACTTCATTGCTTCATGAACTCTAAATATAAAGCTTTTTGAGCCAACAATTCTCAGGGTGAAATATTGTTTACAAACATAGTGGAAAAAGTTCTGTGTTCAAAGATGTTCACTACAATATTGGTCTTAATGGTGAAAGACTAGAAAGATTGTCAATGTCCACTAATATAACAGACACCACCTAAATGAATTATGGTAAGTTTATAAAATAGTGTTTT
Source organism: Peromyscus eremicus (assembly GCF_949786415.1). Classification (NCBI taxonomy): domain Eukaryota; kingdom Metazoa; phylum Chordata; class Mammalia; order Rodentia; family Cricetidae; genus Peromyscus; species Peromyscus eremicus. Next base: position 104,105,800 of record NC_081417.1, read on the forward strand.
CTGGTCCTTATAAATGATTAAGGCAGAATAATGATATTATGGTATGGTAATTTCTGTGTAAAATGTATACATATATTGGAGAGTATGCTTATAACATTTTTCTTGAAGGGTACGGAAGTGATTACTTTTAAATAATGATTTATTATTTTAAAATAATTACGATTACAAATTACTTTTGTTTTCTGCTTTAATGGATTTCTGTTAAGATATCATTTACAAGCAATACGTAAGTGTGAGATAGGTCTACACTCTACAGAGACGAAACATTGTCCTCGCTTGGATATAGCTAACAGCAACTGTGTTTTCTAGAAACCAAAGTTGTCAGCATGACACAGTCATCCAGTGACACATGGGAAGTGCATGGCATGTGCTTCTCTTGGTCAGCTAAGAGCTTATGAAGGCTCTATTTCACAAGCCCCCTGACAGTCTTGCCCCGGGGCCAGGTACCTAGTGAAAAAGATACTAATTAATGTAAGAATATTTAAGAGATGATACTAATTACTGTATAGATATTTACTAGATCTTGGTTTGTCCAGTACAGCATCTGGTTGGAATATGAATGCCAAAGAAATACAGATCAGATAACAAAATACGCCATAATATGAAAATTTCATGGAGTAAAGTTTCTCAAAAAAAAAAAAGAAACAAAACTCATTTTTTTTTCATTTTCCTAATCTCTCATGCTTGCAACTGAGAGGCAAACACAGGTTACATCATTTTAAGAGGGCACATTTAAAAACACTCGCTGGGTGTGACCTTTTCAGATTCATTTTATAACGTGAAAATTTCAGACTCAGTTTACAAAGAAACATGAATGCTGGTGATTATTTGATTTACCAGAAACAATAATTATCTGAGAACTCGCAGGCTAATGATGAGGCTCACTTAGGTTCTGGAAAGACAGAGTAATACAGGAATTCATACCCTCCTTCCACTTCCTATTTCCCGCCATATTTTAAAAGGAGTAGTGGCTTACTTTATGCCTCAATTTCTAGTTCAAACCCCTGGAAGAAGACAGTTTGAACCCTGACTATCTTAGTGTCTTTTCTGTTGCTGTGATAAACTCACAGAACTCAAGGGAGCAGTGTTTACTTTAGCTCACAGTTCAAAGAGCAGCTCCCCATGGCAGGGAGGTCAGGGCAGCAGGGGCCTGGGGCAGCTGCTCACGTTCTGTCCATAATCAGAAGACTTCAGAGAATGTACACTGTTCCCCAGATCTCCTCCTCTTATATGTGCAGGGAATTCTCCTCCCCATGCTTAAGATGGGTCTTCCTACATCAATCAACAGAAACAAGATAATGCCCCAGGCCTCCCCAGAGGCCTCACCCAGGTGGCTGCATAGTCTGTCAAACTGGTAATTCACTGCAACCATCACACTACCCCTACGTAAGGAAGCTGTTACCATTGTTATACACTGGTTTTGTTTGTTTGTTTGAATATTTCTCTGATACTCAGAGAACCAAGGATTCGGAGTGTCTACTGGTAATATATATATATATATATATATATATATATATATCCCTTATGACATAAACTTCAAGCCTAACCATAATGACATTATGACTAGAAAACAAAACAAAAAATGGATTATGAATACCTGATTATAAGCCCTTAGCAGTTACAGTTGAATTATGAAAAATGCTGGCAGTGAAATGCCCTGAAGAAGATGCGTGGAACGTTTATAACCTTCTTATCCTAGAGGAATTTTTTCTTTTACATCTCAAACTTTTTTAGTACAAATGTCAAAATAAAATTCAAACTAATTTTAACTTTGAAACAATCTGATTTCCTTTGTAGACAACTGATTTGAAACCATTCTGGGAGCAATTCTAGCATGTCCTGGACACCTGGGAGCCAGGGGAGAGCCTACGCAGGCCCTATCTCCTCTGCAGAGATAAGGAAGGAGTCAGCTCAACCACAGTACCGCAAAACTGGCATTGTGACACTCCCTGTCTCTTTCCAGACTGGAATACAATTTACTTCATGTGTCATATTTAAAATATTTTTCCTAAAGAAGGCTGGCACGGGAGTTACTGATGATTATGAATAAGGAGTAAAATGTACTATTTTTTTAAGTACAGAATTATGGAAAACTTTGTGGTCCAATCAAGAACATAACTGTGGGGGGAAGTAACATTTACTAAATATGTTGGGATAGCTTTTGGGAACAGACAATTTAACAGGATGTGCTTAAAGCTACTCCCTAACTGATAGAAGCCAGATGTGTGTCTGCTTTGCATCTGGTGGGCTGCAAAAAGGAGCAAAATAGAAATGTACACATTTAATATACATATTATATATATACATGTGCTTACACACACATATACATATGTGTGTGTGTGTGTGTGTGTGTGTGTGTGTGTTACATCGAAAAAATACTGTTTCTCAGACATGGCAATGATAATAAGAAAGTCACTGGAAGAGCTCAAAATCTACCAGAGAACCCAAATATTAATGTCATACATTGTGTAGTCACTGCTCATTTACATATAAAAATGTCCCAATGAAAGAAAAAAAATCACAAGGTGGCAGGGGTATCAACTCCTGAGAGTGTGCGCTTGCACGCCTCCCCCCCACACGCACACATGCACTCACTTGTGCAGCCACACAGCAGATAAAAATAAACACATAAAAACAACAAAAAGTTTCAAGTTGCTGTACTAGAGCACTCAGCCATAGGATTATTGAGGAAAAAATTGAAATGTGAGATCTTTTAGAAGAGTTAAAAAAAAAGACAATTTATAGAAAAGAAAATGAAGTACTATCACTTAGGTCTCTCAAAGTGCCTTTTCAGTAGGAGGACTGTGTACCGTTGCTTGTATATGCACACAGACATATCTATGGCATATATAATTTTAATTTTTTATGGAACTCTTTCTATGGAAGAAAACTACTAAAGACAGAATTGTTTAATTTAGGAATAGTTGGAGGACTGTGTACCGTTGCTTGCATATGCACACAGACACATCTATGGCATATATAATTTTAATTTTTTATAGAACTCTTTCCATGGAAGAAAACTACTAAAGACAGAATTGTTTAATTTAGGAATAGCTATGAGATTCAACTGAATATTTGTAAAGCTACTACAACTGCTAATATACAGAGGAACTAGTCCAAACAAGTTTTATCCCCTGCCTGTCCTATGGAGCCCCGTCTTGTCTGCAGAATGACCATAGGCTCCTCCCTTAGCCCATCCAATATCTGTTCTTTTCCCAGTACACATCTGTGATACTATCAGGCTTGTTTCCTCTCAGGGAGTCCCATTTGCCAGTGTTACACCTTCTACTCATCCTTCACTTCTTTTCCTTTTTTGTATAAGTTCTTTACAGAGGTGAGAAAGAGGAAATACATCTAGAATTACAAGAATTTAGGACAAAGAGTAAATGATAAACTTAAGCCTTCAAAATCTTAATTTTTAAGCAAATTCTATACAGAATTAGTTTTTGACCAGTAGAAAACGTGGAAGACATTTTAATAGGAGGATCTCTAGTAAAGAAGGTTCAAACTAAACAATTTTCTATTTGCCTAAATTTATATTGCCTAAAATATAAACCCAGTGGGAAATAGGGGAGGAAACGCAATTAGCTTTTTAAGTGAACAGCATGAATGTTTCCCTTACATACTCCTCGGGAAAATGGCAATGGTAGTATTAGCCCCTGTTTGCAGGAATTGGGATGATGCTGACAGGGTCTAGTGACCTCAAGGAGGTCAGCAATTCCATCAGTTGAACACTTGCTGAACATCTGCTATATGTGAAGCACTGCTTGGGTATCTGGTCGCGATGAGTTCCCAAGTGGGAGCTGGGTCAGGGTGAACCTTCAACACAGCACAGGCTGGATAGTGCTGGCAACCATTTTCACAAAGAATAAGAGCAAAGACAGCATTATGATGGATCCCAGACCCTGCCCTGTGATTCTGCAGCAGTCATCCTAGCCTGGAGTGAGCTGGAGGACTTGTTTTTGGTTGACCTGTGACACTAAACAGTTATGGCACAAGTATCATAACCAGCGGGTGATACAGCTCACAGGACAAGACTACAATCTCCTCCCAGCCTGTAAGGGTACTGGCGATTTCATAATTAGTAAATTACCTAATTGATCTAAGCCTTGTGTCGCTGCTTACCGGAGACAAATGATATCGACCTTCTAGGGTCATGGAGAGACTCAAATGAGACAATATCATAATAACTAAACACGATGATGTGTACACAAGTTTTCAACAACATCTGGCATATGAAAGTTCTTTACTACAGCCTAACATACAGCCCTTTATAATTTTCTACTCTTTTGAATAGATAAATGTTAACAAATTAAAGTGATGATTGTGGACTGAATATTCGTGTCCTCCATTACCCCCAAACTGAAATCCTTCCTAACGCTAGTGTGGCAGCACTTAAAAAGATGGGGCTCCTAAGATGACTAAATTTAAAGAAATTAAGATCCTGATTCAACAGGATTTGTGACCTGGTAAGAAGTATTTGTGCTCTTTTTTTTTTGTCCCCACAGAGTGGAAGTAAGGGAAAGTCTCTGAAGACAGCAGGAAATGGCCATTTGTAAGCTGGGAGAGCCATCAGAACCCGGGTCAGCTGGAGATCTGTTGGAATTCTAGACTTCAGAGCAGAGAGAAAGTAAGCAGTCTGTGCCATTTTCCTAAAAAAAACAGTCCAAATAGACTAATGCCATGATGACAATGATCAGTTCCTTCTGAAAAGACCAAGGAGTACGACATTACACCCTGGATGTTTTCTGCTGTTCCACCCTGCACGGCATTTTGGTGCCACTGATGAAGGCATGTTGGGACCTTGGGCTCAATCACCATTTTGTTCATGGAAGCTTGTGATCTACTAAAATCTAGCACTGCCAGTCACTAACGATGACAGGGCAGTCTTCAGATCCTAAGACTCCCACAGTGCCCAGATGAGCTGACTCTAGATGGGGTTTCAAGAAGGAATGAAGCCTGGCCTCTCTCTGTAAGGGGACTTCTGGGAGGACAATCAAAGGGAACAAGCTCAGGTGACCTATGGTGAGTCGTGGACCAATCAGCACTCTGCAGGAGAGAACAGAAGTGCTTTTAGCCACAACAGCTGCCGCCCTTAGTGTCCACATTATGCAGGCATTGCACCATTATTCAATTATTTCCAAGCCTCCTAAAGCCCCGACAAGGTTAAGCAATATTTTATTCTCTTCATAAAACTGTACAGAGTTGCACGTGGTGGCTTACGCTCTCGGGAGACTGAAGCAGGAGGACTGCTTTGAGTTCAAGCCCGCACTGATGCACACACAGAGCAAGACCCTGTCTAAAAAGCAGAGGAACATCAAGAGCATGCTACTTCCCTCTGTCCTTCTCCTTATGTCTCCTTCATTAGATGTATCTCCAGGGTCTCACACTGAGCCAAACTTTGAAAACACTGATTCCCACCAAGGAAAGATAAACACTAGTGCACATGGGAGAAGAAGCTGGAATCTGAGTATATGTGTGTATTTAGATACTCCCACCAAATCACTCAAGTACTCTGGAAACACTTAGAATACATAAATCATTTCCCCAGTAAATACCCAACACAAATAATGAAGAAACAAGGAAACCCAAAGAAAACCAGGACAGCCAAGGCCATGAGCTCAACTTCAGAGAAGACGCGTGCCAGTAAGAGGATCTGCCAGGGAGCTGAAGGGACGGATGGCCCTGTGGGCCATGATGGCAATACTGCAACACACATCTCCCTCCAACACACATCTCTCCACCAGCATCTAGCAATGTACTAACCCCAGGAAGAAGTGCTTGTCCCTGCAGATGGCAAGGAAGCCTCTGCCTCGGACGTGTGTTATTTGCAGTATCAGGTATATTACTACAAATTTGTTTATTTTCTTTTTTAATCAGTGTGAAAAGCCATTCTTATACTCTTAGTTTTTGCTTTTGTATTTTTTTTTTGTCTTTGGGGTTTTTTTTTTAGTTTTAGTTTTGTTTTGTTTTGTTTGTTTGTTGCTGGCATTGAGAAGGACTGTTTCTTTCTAAAGCATTACATCTTGATTATGATGTCAGTCTAGTAAATGTTTGCTCTGGAAGGGCAGCATGAAAACAAAGCAATTTCATTTCCTGACAATGGCCACTAATAGATTTCATAAACATATTGCCTTCTTTACAACAGAAGCATGGGAAGAACATTTTTAATTAATTTACACTCATTTTCTCTTGTGGAGCTGCAACTGGGAATTTTGGCAAGAAGGATGAAGGATGTATTCATTGGGTAATTTCAATTCGGGTTTAACATTCAGGAGGAAGATGCACAGGCCTGGCTATACTACACTGCAATGCATTTATTAGGAAGTCACTGATATTGCAACAAAAAAATCAGAGTCGACTGTGCTGAGCAGAAACATGGGATAAGACCCTTTCCCAGTCCACTGAGATGCTCAGCCTAGAACTAGCAATGCACAGGTTTTATAATAATGGAAAAAAGGAAGTGCAATCAAAAGATGTATGGCTTACTACTTATTTAGACAGGCTATAAAAGTGTCTTTATATAATAAACTTAGGGACACTTATTATATGAGAGAAGTGGGTACTTTTAGAAATACCATTCTCTTGAAATTATACCTAGAAATACTATTAAAATTTACTGCCTAATTTAGAATAATTCAGCTGAGCCACGTTGGAAACATTAAAAATACGATTACCCATGGTTAAAATACACATACTTCCCTATAAACATAAATATTACAAATATTTATTTTTTTTGCCTCCAGAACACAGAGTAATCATTTAACAAGTAAGATGTCCATGGGTGAATCATGGGAAACATAACTCTGTACATTCAATCATGTATACACACAAGTATTTGTGTCTCACTAGAGTTTTATTACTCAATGTATTTCTAATTTACAAAGTATCTTAAGAACAAGACAATCATAAGCAGCTTACCCAATTTCCAAATCACAAAACCAGAGTCTTTCTTCAAGATAGAGTGTGCTTTCATTTCCCCCAGATTTTACAATCTGGTAGAGCCGAGACAATCCGCCACTGCCTGGGGTTGGACTAGACCCCCACCAGATCAGAAATTCTCAGCCCTTGCTATTCACTAGAATCTCAGGGTGTTTAAACACTGCTGTATTCTGTGCACATACAGCACAGTGAATGATTCAGACTCTGCAGAAAGCACCAATATATTTACAAAAGTTTGGAGATCACATGTGTATTTGTGGTAGATTATCACAGGTAGTAGGATCTCAGATAGCTGGATGGTTATATCACCACCAATTCATTATTAACTAGCTAATTAAGTAAGTGTAGAGTAGAGAAAACATGAAAAGCCTCCATAATCTGGGAACTACCGGGAGAAGGCTCCATCTACAGACATGGAAGACAGAGTCTATAATCACGAGACTGTACAACCTGGCATGACCTCATCACATCATCTAAGTGCCCAGGTACACATCAGAAAATGAGGGGCACTACCCCAAACACAGAAGTTTTATTTTTGTGTTTTATGTTGGGCTTCTTCATGAAACTCCATTTCATGAAAGGATTCAGTGGCTATCTAGCTGAGTTATATAGTAGAGGCATTCTTCAAGGTCTCTATTGAGGTGGTTTTGGCACATGCATGAATATAGGCGTTGGCTCACAGGTCCTATGGAGAAAGAACTAAAGATAATCAGGGTGATGCTTGCTCTCTGTGGTTATACACCCACTCCTGTCACTGCTGACCTCTGTGGCCAGGAGGTGTTTATTCAAGGTGCTCCCACATCCGCAGTGGTTTTCTCTCTCTCTGCATCTCTCAGGTCCTTCAGGCCCCTGTGGTTTCTGCCTCCACTGCTGCACCAGGCTACATTCGTTTCCAGTCATTTCAGGTTACCTGTCAAGTAAATATAATCAACTCATTTCCCAATTACAGCCTACATTTGCGTCTCCAAAATATGTTTCTAGATATGAACTTTCATTGTGGAATAAAAAAGCTAAATGTGTGCCAACGCTCTTCTAGGCTTACCCCTCCAAATTAATGCTCTACCCTGGAGGCTAGCCTAAAAAAAAAAAAAACTATAGAGACAATTCTCTGACTACCTCTTGGGACCAGCCAGGGGAATCCTTGGTAAAAGACCAGAGGGAGGAAGCTGGGGTGTCTAGTCCCTAGGCTTTTTCCTTAGGGGGTCCAATGGCTGCTGGCTGTGGCTCTCAACTGCGAGTCTCTCTGCTTCCCAAAAGGGCCTTTCAGAGTACGAGACTTGTGACAAGGCATGAACAAATGTTTGCTAACTGAGACCAGACTACAAATGGGAAACCCAAGGATCCCATAGGAAGGAGCCACCTCAGCACTCCTGGAATCACACTCTTGTGGATAGTCACGTCCTTTGTCTACTACAGATTATTTCAAAACAGATCTGCAGTATCTTTCCTTTTATTATATTCTAGCAGTTTCCTGGCCACACAGAAGGAATTGAGAAGAGTTACTTATGTAATTGGTATTTATCTACTTCCACATTGCCACAGTGTTGAATATTAACTCACTTTTGGTATCAGTCCATGGTGTGGGAGGGGGTTGTAAGTGTTAGCAGAGAGAGGAGCAATCAGGAAATAACGTGCCTCCTTAGGAGAACCTCCTGAAAAGTAAACCTGTCAAGGAAACCAAGTTTCCAAAGTCCATGGAAATTATTCTAAATATTAAAATCTATTCTAAACTTTTAATATATACTTACATTTTTGTTTTGAAAACATGTTTCAGTGCTATTTTAGGCCAATTATTGGGATGGAATAACTCTGAGCTTACTCATTACTTTTAGCTATCTCCCAAGTTAAGTGTGGAAAAAGTAATGGTCCCAAATCTAAAAGTACTTACGGCACATATCAGGTCAAGGATCACCGCACAGTCTCAATAACGCAGGAACCACATTAAACCGTGTCTATTTTACTTACCACTAAAGGATTTTATTCGGCCAAGCCAATATAGTTGGTTTTCTTCAGCATGAGCCAAATTATTTTCTTAGAAGCACATTACTTTACCTCACTTAGATTGTTCCTCTTTGAAGCCCAGGCATCTTATTAATAAGGATATTTTAATAGTTCTATTTTAGCTCAATTATAGCTCAATTTTACACCACCTGCCTTCAGTGAGATACTCACTACAAAAAGGCTGAGCTGGCTGGAGTTCCTTTAAAGTTTCGAAAAGTTAATTAATATTCAGCAAGCACTTTGAAGATAAAATGTAAGTGTCTATAATAATTATGGTTCTTTTTTTTTCTCTTTGCTGGGCATTGAAGCCAAGGCCTTATGCATGCTGGGTAGACTCTCGATCACTAAGTAATATCCCCAGATCTACTTTCTAAGGTAAAAATAAAATCACAGGAGCTGCCATTCTACACTCTTTCATGACTACACTTTTGTTTTTGCATCCATGGTTCAATCACCTCAAAATCACAGGACACTGTACATATAAAATAACTAAATCTGTGATTTCTTTCGAGTAAATGTAAAGTCAAGCCAAACGTACTTGAGACACTGTATTACCCCCCAGCCCACACGACTGTGGGGTCCTCAGCACATATAAACACACTGTTCTGAGCGTGGAGAGGGTATGGCATCACAAAGCAATGAAATGGAAACTGACCAGGTGTGGTGTGAAGTCTCACTTCTGAACCTCAAGGTCCTGTTATCCCAACCACACTTCCCAAAACTGTAAGTAAAGGAGGTGGACTGCATACCCTATCCCAGCTCCCTTTACTTGGTCAGCGCTCCCCAAACTACAAGCTCCATTTACCGTCCAGGTCAGATTATCAAGAACCATGATTCAGACTGGCGGTGGAAGCTGATAGTGATATAAGTCAATTTAAACATTTTTGACACAGGTCTTACTCTACAGGCTTGTCTGGAACTCACTCTATAGTCAGGCTGGCTTTGAACTTATATTAATCCTCCTGTCTCAGCAAGCACTAGAACTATAGGGATGAGCCACCACACCTGGATTTTTAAAGACTTTTTTTTCCCCCGAGACAGGGTTTCTCTGTGTAGCTTTGTGCCTTTCCTGGAACTCACTCTGTAGCCCAGGCTGGCCTCAAATTCACAGAGATCCGCCTGGCTCTGCCTTCCGAGTGCTGGGATTAAAGGTGTGCGCCACCACTGCCCAGCTTTAAAGACTTTTAAAAGATGGTATTTCAAAAGAAAAATTGCCAAAGGATCCAACAGCGAAAACTACATATAAGACCAGAGTTACCACATTCTAGTAAACTATAGCAATTTCCTGGCAGGAAAATTAAAATTGTGCTTAGGGGAAATAGCCATCCACTCTCCAGGACTTCTGTTTATGTATAAGCCTTTGGGCTAAGTGACCTTCCACAGAGTTAGTTTGTTTTGTTTATTTATTCATGCACTTATTTAATGTATCAAGTCACTATAAGTATTTCTAAATTATGACACTGTTTCCAAATATTTCTGAAATGGCTCTAAACAAACTTCTGCTTTATGGGAACTCTGTATGTACATGAAGAGGGATATCCACTAAAGATTATAAAATTAAAATATGGATCAACTCTGAAAAGTACTTAATATGCTCTTTTTTGCAGTATCAAATATCCAGCCAAGTTTTGTGTACGTAAAGGTAAATAAATACCCCCATCTCATTAGTATGAAAATTTACTGTGTATGTACTAAATGAAAATTTCATGGTTTTAAAATAAGTTTCTCTGTAATTTATTATCAGCTAATGTTATTTGAATACCTATTTTACATATGTATAAATTTCTCAGGTGGAAAGTACTCATGAGTAATAAAAATAAAAGTAAATTAAGCCTACTCTAGAAAATCACTCAGAGTCTTGGCTTTTGTGAGAAATGACGTTCAGTTAACTATATCCATGACAGTCTTTCAGCTTAGTATTAAAAAAAAAAGCCTACTATCAAAGCAGACACTGAATTCTTCTAAGTTTCCCTAGCTTTGATGATGTATCGAGATTGGAAGAACCAGAGGACCAGGATGCCTGTTTCTAGGCAGTGTCTTCTAGACAGGACAGGGATGCTGCACCCATGACATCTCAACAAGACCTGCATAATGACAACAGCCAACACACCATTGGTGGCGGGATTTCACAGGGCGCCACCCCTAGATGGAGAACTATTGGTGGCCGCAGAGAGATGGAGAATCGGCCTTCTCCAGGGAGAAGCTCCATGACAGGCTATCCAGTCACAAGTGGTCGGCCCTAGGCTCTTGTACACATGAGCAGCTCTGCATGGACTCAGCAGGTCATGTATGTATACATATGCAAAAATAAGTTACAGAAGAGGTCATGAATTTGAGAGGGAGTGTGGAGAAGGACACGGGAAGAGCTGGGGAGAAAAAGGGGTGGAAATGATGCAACTACAGTACTCATGCACGAAATTATTAAAAAAAAATAAAGAAAATTCTTTTCTTTAATCTTAAAGAGCGGCCAATAGCTTTAAGACATTTCATAATTTTTTTGGATCTTCTAAAAATAATTTTGACCTTTTATGTTCTTTAACTAATTTCTTTGTATTTGGTGGTAGTCCCTAAAATTACAATAACTGTTCAGAGACTCAGCGAACTTCAAAATACACATAACATTAGAGAAAATAGTAACAGCACAAAAGTAGCCAGAGTTGGCTAGGTCAATAAAACATCAAAGAAAAAAATTATTCCTTAAGGGCTCAGAATTGCAATATTTTTCCAATAAATATGTAAAATTTCATATATATATATTAAATATCAGCTTCTAAAAGTCAGTAGCTCATAAAGGGCAAAGTATTCACTCTTAAATTTTAATTATTTAAATTAAGCATTCCAAATTGGAAATTAATTCCAAGGTCAGGGAAAAACATCAAAATAGCTGTTGCTATGCGACTGGGCCACCAATACCTTTCTTCTTCTTCAACAGCATTCTCTTGGTGACTGAGGAGCAATATGAAAACTGCAATTCCAAGGTCTTCCTTAAGTACCCTGTATTTTAGACTCTTAACTGAGCAAGCAGAAAAGTTTCATGTAAAAAAGGTATAGTGCCGCTACGGATTGCTGGACATGTTAATGTCATTCTCCAATGACAGAGCAGAACAGAAAACACACCCCAAAGCCACTAGTAGAGAGAGGTATGGCACCGGGTTAGCAACTGACATATACTGGAGTGGGACAAGTGTGGTCAGCTCTGGTTTGATCCTCCCCTTTAAGACAAACGAACAATTTTTTTTTAAGGGACCCCTTCTCCGAGGTGAACTTCTCCGAGACTTAATAAACTGAACGCGGGAACAGGGACCTCCTTGGACAGAGGAAACACTGGTTTTTGTTCACAGGCCAACGGCTTGCTATGCCTCACTTGTGGATTATTTCCTGAAAGTGGAGTCCTGCTTTAAGCAGTTCTAGGAAACAATGAGAGTTTGCAGCCACTGATTTTGGGAGATGGAGACTGAGGATGCAGGGGAAGAACATCTATTTTGGGGTGGTACCCAGTTACTTGACCAGACTGGATAGGAGAACTGCTTCACCAAACTCAGAGAAGTAAAAACTAGTCACCACAAACACCCCTCATGTACAAATGGAGTGAGTGGTCAGCAGACCTGGGAGGGCACCCTTGGTGAACTACTTCTCTTTGTGCCTCAAACCGAGAGCCACAAGTGCACGGTCAGGGTGCGGCAAACGAAATGACTTTGCCACTAAGGTTTACTTTTTAAATTTTCATCTTGTCCATTTGTTTCCAAGGATGTGTATATGGAAACTGCTTTTGAAAAATGCAAATCTGACTATGGTGGTTTGAATGAGAATGTCCTCCAAAAGCTTATATATTTGAATATTCAGTCCCCAGTTTGTGAAACTGTTTGGGAGGGATTAGGAGGCGTGACCTTAATGGAGGAGGCGTGTCACTGGGGCAGGCTTTGAGGTTTAAAAGATGCGGTGACACTATTCCCAGTATCCTCTTTGCCTCCTGCTTGTGGATGAAGATGTAGCCCTCAGCTGTTCCTATTACCACGCCTTCACTCCACCATTGTGGACTCTACCCCTCTGAAATGGTAATCCCAATTAAATGCTTTATTTTATAAGCTGCCTTGGACATGGTGTTTTATCACAACTACAGAAAAGTAACTAAGACACTGGCTTTCTCTAACTAGGTTAGTGTTCAGGGACAATTAAGCATCTGGCCATTCATGATGCAATGGCTACATTAACATAAAAACTTTCTGTTTATCTTAGTTATCTAGGTAATCACCCTGTGATGTGTATTGCCACGTACATTTCACATGTGAGACAACTAAGGATCTAAGAGTACAGTGTTCTGCCAAGGGCCACAGAGCCTGGGAAAGTAGAACCAGTTTTAAACCCAGTTCTGTTACAGGCTGGCCTTTCTTATCTAGTTTCTAAGCATCCTATTCTCAGCCTGCAGTCTTCAAAGTTTCCAGACACTTTCCCTTTCCACGTGCACCTTTCTTATCCCCCTTGTAGGTTTTCACTTCTCTCTACACTTCAGGAATAAACAGAACCAAAAACTAGGCCAAATGGTAAAACAGCATTTGTGGTTCCTCGTCCCTCCCAGTAGACACGTTCGTTCCCAGCACGTGACACATGGCATCGCTTTTACTTTCTGTGCTCAACTCCGATGCTGTTTCCACAAATTCCTGCTGTGTGATAGGACAATCAGGCCTTGTGGCCGAAAATCAGAGTGTATCACTCTGGTGCCTAGGTGTCTAAATACGTGACTATTTGTCTCCTCAGAGAACTTACTGAATTACACATTCTCTACACAAATGTGTTCACAAAAGCAGACTTGAAGTGCTGAAGGATGACTGCCAGGATAAACATTTGTCCAACCTTTCTATTAATAGGACTAAAACTATTAAATGTGTACTCAATTCCAAAAAACAAAGAGCGGGGGAGTGGTTACATTTTTCATGGGAGTCATTGTAAGAGAGGTATTCTACATTGTGACCTGGTACCCAACGTGTACAAGACCAAAACAATGTTTCACAAAGCAATAGGTCACTATGAACAATTCACTTTAACATTTCTTTGTCTCCCCCTTTCAATTCTTGAATAACACTCAGTGTCACCCATAAAGCTGATTCCATGATATCCTAATGGGTCAGACCCTCGTGCTGAAAGACTGTAGCAGAGGACTATCAAATCCTGTGCCGTCACTGCCTTTATCTCTTTCCCACAGCAGATAGCATTACTGCATCCCAAAATTCTTTCTGAGTTCAGCCAAACGAGCATTCCCAGCAGCAAGTATCACTTGGACAGAGCTGGTACAAAGACATCACATGGCCACTAATTACTAAGGAGCCAGGGAACAAGGACAGACTAGCTAACTTCTGTTGTTTGCCCTCTCTACATCTCCAGGGTCTGCAGTGTCCAGCACATGGCAGGCTTTCAAGCGTCTGCTAAAAGTGGAACCAGAGGGCGAGTTTTGGCTCCACAGACCCTCTGTGGCCCCTCTCTGTCCCCATGTGACCCTACTGACTTTAAATGTAAATCTTTCAACATTCAGTGATCTTGAGCACTGTATATTCCCCCTGCTTTCCAGGCCATGCCTTCTAATGGTTATCTGCACAAAGCTACTTGATAGTGTCTATTGCTCTCCAAAACAGCTGGTCTAGACCTAAAGATCATGAAGATAAAGTCATCAGATAAGCTGGTCCAAGAAGGAAAAGGGGAAACTTACAGGCTAGGACCTGAGCTGGATACTGATGCACATTCTCTCATTTCAACTCTTCAATCATGTGATCAGTTTCACATCATTACCTCATTTTACTCGTGGGGAAACAAACCCCTGGGGGGGGGGGGAAGACACCGGTTATATGGTTAGCGTGTTTGGCAAGGCTAGAATTTAAATCAATCAATCTCAATCCCTGCCCCCGCCGCCACCACCCCCTGCCTTCTCTCTCTCTCTCTCTCTCTCTCTCTCTCTCTCTCTCTCTCTCTCTCTCTATCTCTCTCTCTCTCTCCCCCCCCCTCTCTCTCTCTCCCCAGCTGCTCCTGAACATAGAATATAAGATTACAAAGAAACAATGACCCAAAGCCTCAAACTCCTTTCACTTGTGTGAATTTAACAGGTTATCGCACTGAATAAACAAAACTCAATATCTTAGTAATAAACTTCATCATATAACTTTCCTTTTTCTTCACCAAATCTTTGTGAGCTATTCATTGCTGGGTATGTTTTTCTTGGCAGCTGCTAGTCTTGGCTGAGACATAAATTCTTACTGAGAAGCAATTCAGATATATTAAGTTCTCTATTACACAGAGAAAATTAGGATTGCCTGTGTGTTTGTGTGTGTATGATGGGTCAAGTCCAAGGGGAAGTATAAAAAAGAAACAACATGTGAACTGGGGATGTGTACACAGGGCAATTAAAAGAAGTTAAAAGCAGAATAAAGAATTGTAGCCTTTGGCTCTCCTTAGAAGCAATATGAGGAAATGCTGCAGAACTGAGTAGTACGGGTCAAGTTTAACTCATATCCACCCCACACAAGTGCATCCTGCCTGGTGTAGATACAGGTTCTGCAGTGTGTAATTTGCCCAGTCATGACCGTGGGTCATCGTAAATGTCACTAAGAAGGTCTTTCAAGAGAGTGTATTTCTGTTACAAGTTGACAACAGTAATTCTCAACCAGGAGCAATTCAAGTATTTTTGGTTGACATCGCTGAGTGAAGGACAGGAATGGTGCTGGACACTGTACAATGCATGGAGGTCATCTCCTTCTTACAACAAATTCCACGGCCCAAACGTGAGGAGTACCAAGGTGGAGAGCCTATGCTGCGGAGTTCTCCCACCTGTGAACATAGTGCCTGCTTGGATGGATGGGTGGTTGTGGGCCCTGGTCTGCTTTATGTGAAGTGTTTAGAATACTCTTTGGTGTTGTGACTAATAAATAAAAGCTGTTACATCTGTGTCTTCATCACTTAAGTGCCGAACATTGCAGAGATGTATTCTCTGGTATGACCTACTTATTAGGTAGACTGGAGGGGGGCACTCTGTGGCCAAATGAATTCTGAAACTGGTGGGCCAAAAAAAAAAATCAAACAAATATAACATGGAAATTATTAAAATATTTATCTGTATTTTATGTTTATTAGTGTTTGCCTACATATCCCATGAGTGCCCAGTGCCCACAAAGGCCAGAAGACAGCATCAGATCCCCCCTTTTTTTACTGGAGGTAAAAAAGATGGTTGTGAGCACCCTTTGGGTGGGTGCTGGGAACTGAACTCAGGAGGTCCCTGCAAAGGCATTAAGTGCTTCTAAATGCTGAGTTTTATTTAAAATCTTTAATAAGTGAAATACATTGCCTCCAGTTTTTACAAGGAACATGACCAGTGAATCCTATGTAGAACTTTGTAGAAAACACTCTAAAAAAAAGTTGATATGTTAAAAAAAAAGTAAGATTACAAGGTTATAGACTCCTGAGTCTACCATTTACCCTTTCAGGAGCCTTGGAAAATAGCTTACTTTCCTTCACCTCGATAATCATTAACCCAAAGAAAATCTAGGCCCCTCCAGATTTGAAAATTTCTCTCTCTCTCTCTCTCTCTCTCTCTCTCTCTCTCTCTCTCTCTCTCTCTCTCTCTCTCTCTCTCTCTGTGTGATGCACATGTGTGTGCAGGTGCATGTGTCCATGACCACATATGCGCAGGGCAAAGGAGTATGTTAGGTATCTTCCTATTGTTCTAATATTATTTTTTAAAGACAGGGTCTCCCACTAAACATATAACCAGCCTTTAGACTAGCCTGGCTGGCCAGAATCCTACCCAGAGCCTCCCGTCCCCAACAATGGGGTTACAGGCGTGCACAGCCATGCTAGGTTTCTTAAGTGGGTGCCAAGGATTTGAACCCATGTCCTCCTGCTTTCATATCAAGCGTGCTTGCTGAACAAGCCATCTCCTTAGCCACAGAAAAAGTTTGTGGTGCACATGGTTGTTGCTGGTTACTAAAACCTTAAACAAATGCTTTCTCAATGGCAATGACACCATGATCAGATGAAATGAAGAACAACGTCAAATTCCCAGGATGACCATTCCTCTAAATGTCTACTATTGAGGAACTTCAAGTAACCAACACTGGAAATTGAGATGAAGACTATGTAGAACTTCAATACTCATTCATGTGCTGTGCTTTTGTAAGTGAATCTCAATTCTTTAAAGCACAAAGGAGAACTAGAAGAGAAGACTCAAAAGATACTCTGGCATAACCTTCTCAACTGTCTTTTGTTAGGTGCCAAGTAAAGTTGGCAGAGAGTATGGCACAAGAGTGAGAACTGAAGGAACCAAGACAGTTGAGGGCACACACACACACACACACACACACACACACACACAAACACACATTTGTACTGGGCATCCAGTAAGTGCTCTGAGGAGGACTGAGCAAAGATCTCAGTGGGCAGAGCAGTCTCGGTCACTGTCATTTTTATGGTTGAAATGCATTATGGCAAATACATGAAATTTAAAAGTAAAACGCAAACATCTGCCCTTTTTTTAAATGTGTTTCCAGATGATATCTCTGATGGCCCTTGTTCTGGCATTGTCTAGGTTTCCAGAAGGTATTAACACAGGCTGTGTGTATTGCTTACCACTCACTATGATCATCACCCCTGGAAGTAGGCTGGCACAGTTTGACCTGCATCTTCCAGGACAGACAGAAATGGCACTTTCCTGGACTACAGAATGGAACACTGTGCTTTGCATCACACAAAGCACTGTTTTCATCACATTATAACACTAAGAGTTTTTTTTTTTAATTTTATTTTGAGACAAGGTCTCACTATGCAGCCAATGTGGACCTTGAACTCATGATCATCATGCCTCTGCCTCCCAAGTGCTAAGATGACAAGCATATACTACAATGGCTGACTTTTTTTTTAAATGTAGGTCCTGGGGGTTAACTCAGGTCCTTATGCTTAAAAAACAAGCACTTTCTATCTACTGAACTATCTCCCAAGTCTCTATATGTGATTCTTTATTAATAGATTAAAAACAGGTCTAATAGTAGTTCTCATGATTACCATAATGTCGAAGATATCCCATACATAAGTCATTTCAAATATCAGGAACAACTATAATGTGCTATTAAAGTATCCCAATCCATCCAAGATAAAGTTACAGTTATGGTAAAACTGACTGCAGTACTGATAAAATGCTAAATTTCAATTAGAGATTAGTAAAAGTCAACACAATTTTTATAGTTTTACCAACCTCATACCACCTTGAATTCTATCCACAGACTGTCCCATAATCTATGGACTACAGGGAGGAAACTCTGAATCCAGATGATTTCATGAAGGCTCAAGAACTTTGAACAATGAAAAGAATAAAAACACAGATTCATCGTCTTGTCTAATTTCTTTTCATTGGAACCAAACTCTGCATGTATATGGTTTTTGCATATAAAGAGCTCTTTTGATATTCTCTGTGAGGAAAACATTAATCTGATTTCACAAATAAGGAAGGTGTGGCAGGGAGTTTTAAGTCTTGCCCACGTTAACACACACGAGAGCTAAGTGCTGATCTGGAATCCAACGGTCAGAGTCTGATGTCTATGTACAGTCCCTACCTTCTGCTTGGACTCTCTGAGGGGTCGTGTGGAGCAACATTAGGTATATGCTAAGGCTGTTCCATCCCCAGCAACCTTCTTAAGTCGATGCTGCTCGGACCGAGTGGTCCTGGTAGCTAATGAACAGAACTTGCTGACTTCCTTGTTCATTCTCATACATGACTGTGCATAACCTGGTGTCATTTTGTAGAATGTCACGTATTCTGGGAACTCCATTTCTGATAACAATATTGTCTATTCAAGTGTTTTCTTCCAGAGCTATAAACTACTGTGTAGCCCCTAATTTCCATAGGCAAACACAAAAAGAAATAATGGCTTCCCATTTGCAAACCACAATAGAATAGTCTTTTGTGTTTGGTTCGGTTGTCCTTGGGATGATGAGGCATTGCTTTCCTGGAATATATCCATTACCATTCAGTGAGTATCAAAGAGGTACGCAAATAAAAACTCTAAAGCTCTAAGTATTTTTGCTGTCTAAAGGTCATTTATACATTATGAGACTTATAGTCTATGTTTGTATTTTTTAATTTAAATTCCCTAATCTTTTCTTTAACTTTTGTTTTGAACTCGAATTTATTTTCATCTCTCCCTCCACACAAATATTACCAATATTCGTATATATTAAAGTTCTCCTCTGCACTGTAATCACTGTTTTATTTATCCTGAAGCTCTGTCTATCCTTTTGTCAGAAGTTTCTGTTGTTTTACTATGTCCCTCACACTGAGTTTCAGATACAACAAAACGCTAGCCTTGAAAGGGGTCTTTGCACTTGTACAAGATCTTTAAACCACCACCAAATACAAACTAACTAGTATAACCACTGTTCGGTCTCAGCTAGATACCAGTGGGAAGAAAAGATAAGAACCTTAAATCCAACTATTGCAGGACCTGAAAGTTGTGTGTGTGTGTGTGTGTGTGTGTGTGTGTGTGTGTGTGTGTGTGTGTTGACACACATATGCCATGACTCATGTGTGACAGTCAGAGGACAGTTTGTGGGAGTCAGTTCTCTCCTTCCCCCATGTGAGTTCTGGGCTAGCACTGAGAACACCAGGTTTGGCAGTAGTAGGCACCTTTATATACTGAGGCATCTCACCAGACCTGCCATTACACTATAACCCATATACACATTAGAACTTTATAAGTCAAAGAAAGTTGTCCTTTTAGTCATTTGTCAAGGTTCAGGGGGAAATTTTTCCACATGTTTTTCATGGGATAATCTCCAGAGAAAATTTACAATCTATCTAAAACAGTAGAGTTGTTTCCCTGGTTCCCTAACATACCACCTCACCTTTTTTTTTTTTTTTTTTGGTCATAAAAGCAATTACCTATGTCTATCTCCTGCATCTTGATAGATGTGGACATGAGCTTGAACCAATTCTTAGAGTCAAGGAAGAAAAGAATACACACACTGTGATATAATGATTGTCAAACCACTTTTTAAAAAGCTTTGCAAATAATCTGCCTAAAAATCATGATATACAGCAAATCTAAAACAGAGATGAGTTAGGAAACACACAGGTTAAAAAGATGAGGCTGTGCCGTTTAGGAGAATCCTGGCATCTTTAATCTTGCCGGGCCAGTTTTCTAGTCGGTAAAACAGAAACAGTCATGGCAGGTGAATCACGAGTGCTGTGGAGATAGATGGTCTCCCACAGCACAGACGAAGCACAGTGCACAGAAAACCACTCCCAGATGCAGATAACCGCTGCAGTCTGTACTGCTCTGGGATCTAAGGCAGGTGAGACACATATTTTATTTGATGCCGACAGAAAGTTTTGGATGAAGTTGATTCCCTGGCCAGTCCAGAAGGCAGTTCTGTGTGAGCGTTAGTTAATATTTGGAGATGGGTTCTGAATTACAAGTGAATAATAATGACAGACTGCATTTATATTTTCATATTTCCAGCATGAATTATTTTTAGTTTAGCTAATTAGTGCTAAAGCCTGTCGTCTTAACAGTTCTTTCTAAATACACAGTTTTCTTATCACTTCTAATTTAGAAAATTTTGCAAAAAAATCTAACAATCCAACACTTGTGCTTGGTAAAATGGATTCTTCAAAACAAAGACTGGCTTTTAAACGAATTTGTTTCTTCACTGAGACTTGATTTTCCATTTTTATTTATTGTTTTGATCAAGTATTTAAACAAAACAGGAAATTCTGGACATCAGTTTTGAATAATTATCAAATACATTCATATTTAAAGGAAAGTGGATCTTTCAAATTCATCCTTTGTCATTACTTCAGATGTATGGTTGTTTCTCCAGAACTTGAAAACCCACAAACAGGAAAAGTTACATGAAAGATTTAGTTCTTTAAAAATTAATCCAATTGGTCTTTATTTTACATTTTCCTCATTTTATTTTCATGTATTTTTCTTTTTTATCAAAATATTTTCAGTTACTGCTGGCTGGAAATGATAAATTGCTGAAAGGAAACACTTTTGGGCTAATTTGACTTAATATTTAATAAGATCAAGAGGACTTAAGTAAAACTTTCCTTTCACATAAAACTAGAAATTTGTCTCCAGAAGTTAAAATGTTATAAAATTTTAACTACTTAACTATTAGAAGCAATTAGAAGCTAGTCATCGTACACCAATCTAGGTATAATTTAACTTTGGAATACAATCCAAACTTTTTTTCACATACACATGCTGCACCTAAAACATTACCCTAGTCCCAACTCCAAAGACAAAAAATAACAACCGAGCTAATGGCTTTAATCTGTCACTGGGAGCCAGGTACAGAGTGTTGTTTCACAATTACTGGTCTGGTTGAAAACTGGGGTTTACTTCTTTTTCTTTTTTAAGTTAAGTTCCACACTCTATCCATAAAGAAAGGAAAACCATTTTGAGTTACAGCGCAGGACAGGACCGGAAACACCAGGCAATAGAATGACCAGCAGGAATGTGAAAGTTCTGGTCTCAGGCTGCAGGAACCCCTCACAGTGTAGAACGGAAGAGCTCAGACGTCCATCCAACCACTGCTACTGGGTCTTACTTTTAATCTGGTTTTGTCTTATTTCAGTTCTGGGGATTGGAACCTGGGCTTTGTGGTGCAAAGCAAGTTCACTGTTCTTATTTAAGACTCACAAAAAATTAAGTTAATGGAGTTGAGATAATCACTAAATGGCCAGGCTTAAGTCAGGAAAAAGTTACCAAAATCCACAGGTGATCCAGTAGTGACTTTATGAAAGGGAGTGTGCACTATAGTTTAACAATCCCAGATTTTGTTAGGTCGGAGATCTCATTAGTTCGACTTTGGGGCTATCAGTCCCTTGCCTGCACTAAAACCCTAGATTCTAAACAGTTTTCAACATAGATGTATAACAATATTGGTCTTAACTAGATATTGCATGTCACATTTAAATTAGAAAAAAAAAAAAAAAAGCCACTCAGCCCACAAGTTCTGGGGCATGACTTTCAGGGCTGAACTCTCTAAGTTACTCAATACACATTCAATTTATTAACAGGGCCAACGTCTATATGAAATTGACAGAGATGATTAAAGACATCAGTTATTAGGTTAGTTTGCTTTTAGACAGTGGGGATGTTTTTCCCCCTTTGCTGCCATCCCGGTTCAGAATCAGAATTACTTCAAAAGAACAGCAACTGAAAACATAATGAAGAGAATCTACCATAGAATTACTTCAACAGAACAAAAATTACACCAATTTGAAAACTAAAATTTACTACTTTATTATAATTCCCCATCTTCCAAACTATATAATATGAAGCAAATCTCTCTCTCTCTCTCTCTCTCTCTCTCTCTCTCTCTCTCTCTCTCACACACACACACACACACACACACACACACACACACACACACACACACACAGGAACTACAATGCAAACTATAAACAATCCAAAATAAGTGAAAAAACTAAATGTATTCTTGAGCCACAGACTCCTACACACTACCCACCCTGGGGGACTTATAATTAAATCATACTATGTCTTGATTTTTTTTCCCAATTAGTTTGAAAGCACTTTGAATAAGGCTACTGCCTATACACAAATGGCACTAATTTTCCCATTTGGGTCTACGTCTTTAAACTACAGTTGTTACGCCCACGGCAAGGAAGTGAAGCTGAGTTGGACAGGGCTAAGAGACTTCATGGGCTTGATTTGCTATAGATCATGAAGTCCGCTGTACAAATGGCGGCACTGACTCCTGCCTCCACCGTCTGCTCTCCGAATCAGTAGAGCCATGGGGTTAAACTCTAAGACTTGTGATTCTGAATTCATGCAGGCACAGGCTGACGGAAGAAAGAGGGTCAACATGCATTGCTTGTTTTATTAATTTTCCCCAGGGTCTCCAGCACTAGACTGATCTGTCAGAGGCAGCGCAAATACAGAAACGTAAAGTGAGCGAAAAATGCCCTTACTAAGAGCATTGACAGTCCATATAAACTGTATTTCCCCTGCTAAAAGCATATTTTTAAATTACCAGAGCTATTGTTTTGCTCAAAAGAGTGGTGCTATTTGTGATACTGAAATAATAATGGTGTCTCAAAAGAGTATTTCTCTTAAAATGGAAATCACTTGGTTAATTCTGTGTAATGTGTAAGTTGGCCTCAAGTGCTCAGTCGCTAGGAACAGTACAGAAAACACAGAACAGAGCACATTTGATAAAGCCGTCCTCAAGGTTTCAAGGATGGATCTGATGTCATGTACGCAATAACTGTATATTGGCTAAAGTGTTGATTATACAACAAAATAGAAAATGCTAGAGAATCTACAAGTAAATCTTGAGCTGAAATTCCACCTTTTAACCTCCTTACTGCTGAAGCCAACACACATTTTCCCCACAGCCACACCTAGACTTTCCCCCTCTCATCTCAAATCTCCTCCTGATTTTTTTTTTTTAAATAACTTCCTAGGGTCTCCCTCAGAGAAAAGCATGGAATGAAAGCGTGTTAGGGCACTTACATGTACAAATTAAATAACTGATCTTTCTACACAGTGCCATTGTTTAAAAGCCCCCAGTGAAAATGTAGCTCACAATTCAAAGATCAGATTTCACCATTTCTTACTGAAGTTGAATCTACTCTAGATTCAACAAAAGTGGTTTTTTTTCCTCTGCATTACAGAACTATGTTGTAACAAAATTTCTCTCTCATTAAAACTTTTAAAACCTTTGGGGGTTACTTTTAAGCAAAGTCGTTAAATACACCAAGAAGATATTAAAGATTTATTTTTAGTCCTTTCCTATTTAAAATACATTAAGATGTTAAAGATTTATTATAAGTCCTTTCTTATTTATGATTAGAGAATTATCTATCCTAAAATGTCTTCAAATTCTATATTATCTTTTAATACTATACTTTATTCCAAAATATTAATAATCAGAGACTACATTTTAGTCTTTTTGCAGTTTAGAGCTTCCACGATATTCAGATGCTAAAAATACTTAGACATAAGTCATGAACAGAAATTGTGACAAGCATGTAATATTTAATGGTGTCTAATCTCAAGATGTCAATATCTCCAGCAAAACACATCCCACAAAAGCCTATCACTGAAGAAAAGTATTATTAGAGTAAATCAACTAATGTTCTGTAATTACTCTAAATACTTAACTACTGTCTTTAACTGTAGCTTCAATTCTAGGGCAAATTAAGAAAGCTGATTTCAAACGGAAGGAAAATTGATACACAGGAAAACTGGTTTTTTCTTTCCTTTTTTTTCCACTTTTTATAAAGATGTGCAAATATTAAACATTTCATAGCTTTCTTCTTATAATAACCTATTCTTATAATTAACCTATTTAACAACCCAGCTCCACGCTGTCAGTCAAGTATTTTGTCCCTACTACATACTCTTCAGAACTTGTAAAACTTCACCCAGAGTCTACCAGATACTTTTCAAGTTTCTTGCTTTTTCTAACATCTACCATGAAACCAATAGTTACATATATAATAAAGACCTAATATGATGTAAAGAAAAAAATTCCCATAAGCCCTCTCCCCCAAATCTATTAAACACAAACCAAAAATGCCTATTTGGGGCCCAACCTAATTTTCAAGAAACTCGGTACAAAGTACAAAAGAAAAAAGAGACTAACTATATTACTTCTTTGGCGGGGGATGACTAAACACTATCATTTTGACCCTTTTTGATGATAAAATTAAGATAAAGGCCTTGTCTAAGGAATTACCTCTGGAGACACTGAAAAATAGCCAGAATTAACAGTGGAGAACAACTTTAAAAGTTAGCCTCCACTGCAACCAAACACAAACTCACTACACCTAAAGTTGAGCGTCACTTTTCAATCACTTAAAAATCAAGTCAACCAAAACTTTCTCAAAACAAATTACAAAATTGGGCCTTGTCGAAACTTCTGCCCACCAAGCATTTTTTTAATCCACAGGTAATAAACTCCGCACGAAAATCTTGGTTTTTGTTTGTTTGTTTGTTTGGTTTTTTTTTTCCTCCCTAATTCCACTTCAAAGGTGCCAAGGCTTCAGTGCGGAAGCTGAAAGGCCGGATTCGGATTCCAAAAGATGTCCCCAGGCAGGAGGGTGTCTGGCCTGAGCCCCAGACACCAGACACTTGCTCCAACACTAGGTGCAGGTTCTGAGCCCTCATTCCTAGCCCTTCAGGGCAGGGACAAAGCTGTCCCCAGAGAAGCTTCTTAGGAGGCCACTTGTGCCTGTCTAGCTGCCTCCTGCGCTGCCACTGCCTGCCTAAGGGAACCCTGCAACAGCTGTCTCCCTAGAGAA
The DNA here is from genome assembly GCF_949786415.1 of Peromyscus eremicus. Lineage (NCBI taxonomy): Eukaryota > Metazoa > Chordata > Mammalia > Rodentia > Cricetidae > Peromyscus > Peromyscus eremicus. Next base: position 104,131,055 of record NC_081417.1, read on the forward strand.
GGGGCTTTCCAGGTGGGGTCACCGAGCGAAGAGGCAGGGGCTTCCGAACATCCCCACTGCACGCACGGAAAGCAAACCAATCGTCCTGGTCTGGGTTTTCCTCGCGCGCCTGATTTCTGTTCACTCTCCCGGAGCAGCCCGGGAAGTTTCCAAGCACCCGGAGTTTGGAGTGGTGCGTGGGCCACGGGGACTCCCCAGCGGAGAGCGCTAGCAGCCACCGCGCGCTCAGGTTCCCTGCGCGCTCGAGGATCGCGCGCGGCCCCGGGCGTGTGGCCGAGCGCGGGCGGCCGTGCGGGATCGCGCTCCGCTCCCCACGCGCCCTGCGGGGCCACTTCGTCCCTCGTCCCCCGGGTGCTCGCTGCGCGCCCATCCCCACGCCCGCTTACCTGCTGCGGCCTCCCCGGGGCCCCGCGCGCGCGCGGCTTCGTCCCGCGTTGTGCGCAGGTCGGAGACGCAGCGGGCTGTGCCACCTCCGCTCGCCCACACCTGCCGCGCGGCCCGACGCCCCGCCCCGGTCCCGCCCCGAGGGGCCACCGGGCCGCGCCTCCGCCACGGCTGGCATTAGCGCAGCTCCCGAGCGCCACGGCACGGCGAGGGACGTGACGGCCACCGCCCGTGCTGCCAGCCACCACGCCGCCACCTGCGTGAGCCTGAGCGCTCCGGATGTGCTGGCGGCTCTGATGGCAGGGGTTCTCTGAAACACTGTTGGGCGGCGACCCTCCCCGGAAGGCGGGCGTGGGGTGGCGAGGAGGGGACGGTGTCTAAATGGCCTTGAAGCCTGAGAAGAGTTCTCCCATCCCTAGTATTCCGGAACCTGGCTGCCTAGAGGCCTTCCTGGACGTTTTTTCCCAGGTACCCACCAGCGGCCAGTGTCTTGCTCTTTTAGAGCAGCCTGGGCGCTCTGAATCTCTCCACTGGCCTTCTCTTTGGATGAAAGTTCCCTTTGCACTGCTATGTCTTTTTTTTTTTTTCCCCGTGACTTTTACTGCCCAGGAGATTCATGTTTAATACAAGAGCATGCAAGCAGAGATGTGTGCTTCCCTAATCCTTTCCAACTAAATTTCAATGACCTGAAGGTAGAGGCTAAGTTGCCCATCTTGAAATTTTCCAAGTAAATACAGAATTATATACACAGCAACGGGTTTTTGTCTATGGTCTCTGAAAGCACAGACAGCATGAGGCCTTTTATCCTGATGTAGGAGGGGTGGAAATAGTCTTTGTGCAAGTAAATGCAATTACATTTTACCAAAGGCACCATTACCCACGAGAAAAATTCTACAGGTGGGATGCAGAAAGGAGATGAGCAACAATCATAGTGATGTTTTATTAATTAAGTGATGACATCTCAGTGTAAAAATTATTTATTCAACCCAGGTGAAAATTATTCACCAGATGTTCACTAATGGAACGGTACTCATTGCTTAGCCAACTATAGAAAAGGCAAGTCAAGTAGGATTGGCTTATTACAGAAATTGCCCTAACATGAACCTATATGAGAGCCCGACTTATGTGTGAGACTCAAGTTTAATTTTTCCTTATAAAGTAGGTGCATAAAATGCTTCTACACTCTCTCCTACACTGTACTTATGTATTAGGAGGTCAGTGGTGCTTAATGGTTATGGTTAATAGTATCCAATACACAATAGTAGGAATCATTACACTTCACTTAAGATGGCTCTGATTCATGACCTCTGTTTTGAAGAACAGAAAACTCGTAAGCTATCTCGACTACCTTGATCAAGAAATAAGAATCAACAATTAAACATGTTATCAGTATTAAAATAGTCCTGAAATTTTTTGAAAGAAAATTAGCTTTCAAGTTTGTAGTCATTGTGCATAGGAAAAATCAAATACTTCCAAATCGTGAAGAGCATGCCTTGAAATGTGAACCCAGCTAAGCGTTTGTTTGGGGAGAAACACGTAGTTAAATCTATTCATAGAAAACCCAAAAGCATTCTTTGAAGTGCAAAAGTATCACTCTAAATTTATTTATTGAATCATGATAGCACCAAATACAGGTAGCCATTTAACACAATTCTTTTGGTGAAATAGGGGGAAATCCTTTTATATGAATTCCCCCAGGAAGGACTGTCAGAATCCAGCAGAGTACCCAATAGATGGGTAAATGCAAGCACTTCATTTGTGGTACTTTTTTTTTAAGATTTTAGACAGAAGCCTAAAATAATATTATAGGTAAGATTTTCTAATTGCTTATCCAAAATTATGTATCATGATATTTTGCATAGAAAATAGTCAAAGAAGAGATAATACATCTCAACTAATAAATATCAACATTAAAAAAAATCCCAAAATTTGTCTTTCAGACTTTGATCCAGGCAAACAAGTTGTTTGTCCCCAAACAAATACAAATGATGGCATCATAATTTTGAACCCCCGAAATGCTGCACAAAGCATAGGAAAGAGGCCTCGTCTCATCCATTAAAGTTCCATTGAGCTTCTGAGTGGAACGTGCCAGATGATCTCAGTGTTGGTCATTCACCCAACCAACTGGTAATGTTGTCAGTTTCTTAGACGTTAAACATGATTTTTAAGAAATATTTCTCTTTAGTGGAAAAAACCTAAAAGACATCATAATAGGTATCTATGAATAGTGTTAACATCTGTTAAAACTACGTGGTGGTGTATGACTAACTGAAAGTATTTTCAAATGTCTTAGCGTTAAAGATGAGATTGAAGCAAATGAAAACATATAACAGTGATGAATAAAACACTGAAATCTTTAAAAAAAAAAAAACCAACAACTGTGGTTCCTTGTTTGTCCTTATAAGACCTACAAAATTGTCAGACACTTAAAGGAATTATCTCCCAGTATTAGATGAAAAAAAAAGAAGGGGTATATTTTGGGTTATGTGTACCATGAAAATGAAAAACCCTAATGGAGACAATGTCATGCCTTTCAGATTAAATATCATAGGTAAATAGAAACATGCTGAGGGTGTTATCTGACATTATGTCTTTTATTCCATACTGGGTTTTAGAATGTTACTTTACACAATTAGTGTTACTTTCTCTAAACAGTAACTCGAAAACACATTTTGATTTCATCTAATTTCCATACAGAAGAACAGTAAAGAAGTAAATAAATTATTGAAATCAACTGAGTGAGGAAGAAAAAGAACCATATCCAATTTTGTTCCTTAAATGAATTTGTTAGAGAAACATGTTCAAAAACAAACATGAAAAATGTTTGTTTCATTCCATTAAAAATGAAGTGGGTAAGGAAGGGATCTTGTCTCATGACCTAAGCTTGATTCCTTAGACCCACATGGGGAAGGAGAGACCAACTTCTACAAGTTGTACTTTGACCTTCACGTGTGTGTCATGGCTCTCTCATGTGCATATACACACATGCTCTCTCTCTCTCTCTCTCTCTCTCTCTCTCTCTCTCTCTCTCTCTCTCTCTCACACACACACACACACACACACACACACACACACACACACTTCACAGGCTAAGTAAATAAACAATATGGTAATAATTTTAAAAACCAAAACGACATCTTTGGATTACCTGTAGATGTACAAAATGTCTTAAATGCTAAATCAGTTTCCAGACTTTTTCAGCATTGCTCACTCAGCTTCCATTTTCGGAACTGCCATGAAATTTCTCTTTATTGAAAACGTAATGAACAGCACAAGCTGCTGACATGTAGAAATCTCTGAAATCTTTCTCACAAACACATCTTTCTGATCCATGGTCTTATTCATCTTTGAGTCATCCATAATTTGAAGCCACAAAGGATAACAGTGAGAAGGAAGTAGTTCTCAACTCCAAACACAAGAGAAAGCTAAGAGTAGATCTACACAGGCTCAACATCAATTATTAACTGGGCTGTGGCAGTGTAATTTTCGGTACTATCTAACTCTGATCTAACTCTCATCTCTTGAAAGCAATATTGTAATACCTTTAGCCAGGCTCTGGGCTGCAGATGCGAGTCATCCATATTCGTTACTTGTAATCCACTTCACAACTTATAGACATCAAATGTTAAGTATCACAAAAGCAGAGGAACATTGAAACTGGGCTGTAATAAACTCAAGACCATTTCAAAGAAAAAAGTCATTCTTCTTACCCCAAACCTGGTAATGGCTTCCGGTCTGTTGGATTTAGGTTTAAGCAAGTGGTGGAGTGGTGACATGGAGTGGCATATGGATATATATATGAGAGAAAATGGGAGGGGCTGCTGGGAGGGGCTTCGTGCAATAGATGTGTAGTAGAATTGGCTCCACAGCTAGAGACTTCCTGCTCACTAAGAGTGTGCCACAGACCAGCAGCATTGGCATCACTTGGGAATTGGCTTGAAATGCCTGCTGAGCCAGAATCGGTCTTTCAAGAAGATGCTCAGTCTGAGAGCACATTAGTGTTTGGGAAGTGCTGACTATGGAGATCACAGAATGGAGATAAATGTTGCCTGTCTGGTGTTTTTGGCTGCTGGTATCTCTAACTGGAAAAACAGAGAAATTCTCATGCCATTAAAAATCCCGGGACTTTTTTTTTTTTTAATGAGAGCCTCAAATATGGTGAAAGATTTCTCAAGGTAAGGATTTTAGAAGAGTCTTCTGAAACCGTATCATTAGGACCACAGGCTGGGTAGAAACAGTTGCTGGGAGGATGCATGTGATCTCTGCTCCTTGTTCTGGACAGTTTGCTGTTTTGCTTCAAGTTCTTCAGAATTATATAAAAAAAAAAACCCTGGGTTGAGATTCTTTTCAGGTTTTAGAGACTGAGAAAACCAACTGAATGTATAGTGTGACTCTGAATGCTTACTTTCCTAAAAAGGAATAACAGTATCAGCTTCTCAAACGGTCTGTTGCTAGCTGTTTAAGAGCCATTTATCTCCTCCCTTTAACTCTCCATCAACTCCATCCTCAGACCACAGTTTCCCTTATTTCCAATCAAAACCCTGCCTGTTTAAATAGAACTCTTGCTCAGGTTATTTGCAGCATGATATTTAGGACACTTAAGAACCATCCCCCACCCCCAAATTCAACTGAACAAAATATTTTCTGTCAAGAATTTTTTTTCTTAAGAACTAGAAATATGGAATGATCTAGCTAAACCCACAAAAAGTTGGGATGCCCAACTCTTAATGTATGCATGAGAACATAGTAAGCCAAGACAAAAGCAAAGAACATCTGGGCTTCTTCCAATACTGTCAGGGAAGTCAGTCAAGTTTTCTAAATATCACCCTAAACTCAACTCACCCATTTCTTATTGTAAAAAAAAAAGGGGGGTCAGTCGCTTAAAAAATGTGGTTATTTGCAAAACGAAAAATACAGAATTGATACATTGTGCTTTGAACCATTTTAAACAAGATAAATAATAGTCAGCTGCTTCCATTGTGAAAATAAAGTCCTAGAAATCATGTTCAAAGGAATTGATGCTTTTGCATTTATAAACTAAACCAGGACTACACCAATGAGTCTTAGGCACCTTCTTATACTACTTTATAGGGTACAAGGGAAAACACAGTCAGGCCTCATAATGAGCAGATGTCATGGATTAATTCCCAAGATCCTAGTCCCTTGGTTTGTCAAGCAGGAAAAAAATGGTGAAAATACTAAAATACTGACATTCTGTAATCTCTGCAATAATTAAACAAAGTACCGTGTATGAATTGTTTAGCAGAGTTTAATTCACATTACTGAATCAGAGAGAAAGAGAGAGAGAGGAAAAGAGAGAGAGGAGACTCTAAAATGGTGTTGATGTTGTTGAGCCCAAGTGTGCTGTACCGTATGGAGCACATCAAAGCCTTCAGATGTCTTTGGGCTGTTGGTTTTAAGGCTAAAAAGCCAGCAACATTTGGAACCACATCAAGGATTCCATTCCATTCCCACTCCCCATCCAGTGAATGACTAGTTAAAAGGCCACGCCAATATGCATGTTGGATACAAGAAAAAACAAGTTCATAGCCAAAGAAGCCTGGCACATTCCTTAAATCCTTGTCCAGCCATGGGAAGAGAGCAAGAACCTAAGCAGATGCCCAATTAAGACACAAATTTATGTGTGTGCCTCTCCCCCGCCACCCTGAGTTGTGTTAAAGAAATGCGCAGATTATTGTTCCTTATGGCCACTATCCACACACACTCCAAGGAATGACCTAAAATGGGAGCTGGCTGTCTTTAGGGATGATGAGAGGCAGGAGGCATTCTTATTACTTGGGTGCACTGGGGGGAGAGGGAGTGCTTCCATCACTCAGGAGGCAGAGGCAGGTGAATTTCTGTGCATTCAAGGCCAACCTGGTCTACATAAAGAGTTTCAGGTCAGCTAGGGATACATAGTGAGACCCTGCCTCAAACAAACAAACTAACTAACTAACCAAATAAATAAATAAACAAATGGGGTCTTTCCCTCAATGCTGCCTGTTTAATTCATCTCTCTTACCTGACACACACATCGATGTATTCTTGAAGCTGGACTTTTCCCCAAGTGGTCCTCACCCGCCTCTGAATCTCTGCTCAGTCGTTCTGTCTCCTGTTACCTTACGTTTGCAAAGCAGACCAAACCAACTCTTCAGTCGTGTTCCCTGTCCTCTGCTCGCTTGTCACCGAAAAGCACTCTTCCTTACTGTGCTTTGCCTGATGAGTTTGTCCCATTTTCGAACAGCTCATTTGTCCCATTTTCAAACAGTCCCATTTTCAATAAGTTCAGAAGTAAATACCCTGTCCAGCACTTTAATTTTCAAACTTGATATTCTATTTAGGTATTCTGTGAAGATGAAGAGAAAAAGACAGAGATTCGAGATATCTTGTGTGTTTCTAAAGTATTTAATATCATATGAGTCCCCAGATTTTTTTTTCATATCCTAACAAGCATTATAGTCCATGCCTTTCCCTATTGGATGCGCTCCCACATTTTCTGCTGTTTAGTAATGGATAGTTTGCAAATCTCAGCCATAATGAAAACAACAGGAATTCACACACTAGGTAGTTAGGTAGCTGTTTTTTGTTTTTTTGTTTTTTTAATGAAAGATTTTTTTTCTAATTAGAAGGAGTAACTGTGAATTATTCAGCTCTAAATGGATCATTTATGTTACACCTCCTCCACTCATGGTCCAGGGAACACTGTAGAGGAGGGGGCTGGAATATTATAAGAGTCAGAGGCTGGGGAGGACTGTTATGAGACAGTGTCTCCTGGAGATGGTGTTGCTATTGCACTCATGAACTCCCAGCAGCTGTGGGTATCTGCACAAGGCCTGCACAAGATCAAGCTAGTCTGAATAAGATCAAGTCAGTCCAAATATCTGCATGGATTCGGGAGGGGCTCATAAGGCCCCATCACTAGCTAAGGACTTTTGGCAGTAAGGTTACTGGGGAGGGAGAGTCAGTTTTCTTCAGGGAAGTGGCCCCTGGTAGGTTGCTCATGCTCCAGTATGTGGCCTACACCCATGCACGTATGGACAGCACTGGTGGGATCCAGTTGGGCTATGGCAAAAGGACATGAAGTTGTGAGAGGGACATGACAGGGGGTGTCCGGGAGGAGTTGTGATGGGGTTGATAGGATCAAAATGCATCATATACTTAAGTAACATCAAAAACTGCATACATTTTTTTAAAAAGGAAAATCTATTTCTATCATCTAAAATACACTTTGAAACCATGAAGACAGTGGATTATATCTTCGTTGCAGTTATGAAGAGAAAAACCTCAATACTTCCAGGTGGAATTCAAGATCTATTCACATATAACCTCAGGAAAATGCTATATATTGATATCAAAATCCCCTTTGTTGTGGAGAGTTCAAAGCTAAAGTAGCCTGGGTACCTACCAAGGATGATAGCCAGTGGCAAAGCAGATGTTGGAATCCTGGTCATGCAATGCTCAGAGGACTCCAAGTGAAGGAATTACTGATAAGTGGACTTTTGCCAACAAATTCATGACATTTTCCTAAAAATGTTTAAAATAAATACTCAGATCTATTTTATATCACTGTTATCTAAATAAATCACCCTGGGATAAACTGAGGTGCAATACAATGTTAGTAATTTACTGTGCAACTATTACAAGTCACCATGTACCTGAGGCAAGTTTTAAAGTTGAAATGGGCTCTGATACATACAAGAGTTTAAAAGGTTAATTTAAAAGGTTAATTCATTATATGTTGTATATATAATAACAGAGTAAACTTTGATTGTCTTATGTGAATTGAAAGCAACTTAAGCCTTTTCAACACAAACAATATAATACACAAATTCCCCCTGCCCCGTGTGTGTGTGTGTGTGTGTGTGTGTGTGTGTGTGTGTGTAAGAAAGAGTGAGAGAGAGATCAGGAGCACCCCCCCCATTTGCCTGCTCTAGTTTTCTCTTAGCAAGCAATGCTAAGTCTATAGAGATATTAAAGTGGATATTGTTAGCTATTGGTGGACTGTCTTAGAGCAGGCTAACACTCACAGGTGCAGTGTTTTTACATCATTTCCCTGCAATAGACCACACTGGATTATTTTTCGTAGATGTGAGAATACATATGGGCTACAAAAAATAGAAGGTATGCACTTTTTTGAGGGCTAGAAGAAGATAAAGATAAAATTATTTGTGAGCTGAGCCAGCATAGAGTTAGTGCTTAGTATAAAAAGATAGACCTAAGAAGATAATTGATGATCTTGTTTTTGGATGGTTGTTGTTATTAAAATAATAAGGAGCTTAGACATAATCTATGATTTTCAGAATCCATGAAATTTGAGAAAGAATAACAACAAAAAAGCTATTTGCAGATAAATATCAAGAATGATACACAAACAAGATTATAGTTGTAAACCCTTCAGTTTTCGGAGAGTTACTTATTTATATTAACCATCAGTCTGGTCCCTTTAAATGATAAATGCCATAGAAATATCACTTTGATAATTGACTATTTTGGTACCACAAGAGGGAATAAAAATGTATTAGTAAGTTCTAGCTGACAGAATGCTACGGTATGGAGACACTTTTCCAAAATAACCAAGTAAAACAGCTTTTATTGAGGTTTTTTAACAGAGATGGAGAATATTTTTCTTTACACATATGTGAACTTTTGTATAAAAGAGAAAATACTTCAGCTGGTGCAGCCTGGGAACAGAGGCAGGTTGGATTTAGTTGGATCCATGTATTTAATGAGCTATAATGGAACCTAGAAGTTTTGGGAGGGGGCATTCCTAGCTTTTCAAGCAACAGAGAGCCATGCAGAGAGGCAAAGTGCCAGGGTGAGAGTTATCTATTTGCACAAAGTCATGTTTCTTTTTGTAAGCTCCCAAATTTGCCGTACACAAATACTGCTTTGTATAAACACTCATCATGTTTTCAAACTAATTAGAGTAGAAAACTGTATATAAATTAATAAAGTATATATTTTCTTAAGGAATGGTTTTTCTGCCTTGATCCTTGTTAAAATTTGTGATGAGAAAAAAAAACTACAGGTTCTGAAATGAAAATAGCTCTATATTCTCACCATTTTATTTAAGTGCATTTGAGCAACCAAAATCTAATTGTTGGAACATTAATACTAGTGATTTTTGGCCTTTTTTCTATATGTTGTAATTCATATGCTAAAGCTTTGCTCAAACCAGATTGAGTTACTGATTTTGAACTAGCCAGCAAACTCTGCTTAATGCGTTCTTACCAAGAGATCTCTTTCTCTGTCACTTAAGAAAAGTAGGGCGTGCTAAACTAATATGACATCATTTCTTTTTCTCCACTGGTATACAAATTCTGGTTTTTAAGTGCTTTCTTGGAAATGTGTTCTCCTTATACTGCCTCGTCAGCTTATTTTCAACAAAATCTTTTAAGATGCATTTACAGTACAAGGTCGCTGTTAAAGACTTCTAATTAGAGAATGGCAGAAAATGGAGACGGGACAGCCCAGCTTTCTTAAGACCAAGCCCTTGCCAATTGGAATTTCCTCTGTGTAGAACTCAGTGTCATTTGAGTTTATTTCCTTGTATAGTTAAGGATTTTAGAAGTTACCCTAAGCCCTAGCAGTTCTCACAATTGGGATATTTTTCCATTTCCTTTTCTGCTGTCCAACCTAATGTACAAATGTAATTAACTAGAACTTCCTTTTTGTACTGTGTGCACGCTCCTCCTTGCTATTGTTGTTGGAGAAAGAAATCTTTGCTGATATAAAAATGAAGAAATGAGGAAATTAATTGTTTTTGCAATGACAAGGTGATAAAATGGAACAGAATCCCATAGAGATAGAAAGATGGAACTTAGAGGCAATGTATTTAAATTTCAATATATGTTGTTCAGGATTTCATCTTTACTGCCAACAGTGGAGCTTCCCTTTTCCCATCAAGAAAATCTGAAACAAAGTATATTTTCCTTTAGAAAAACCAGAATTAAAAAGCCAAAGCAAGAGTGGTGCTACTACCATCAACAAGAGGTTCGACTATCCCCTGGAAGGGAAGGGGACCTTGAGAGTGAGTGGGGAATGAGAGAGGAGTAGACTTTCTTCAGAACCATCCGTAGGCAAAAGCAAAGGAGAAGATAACAGAATGGAATACCAGACAAGGAGAGTGGAGGAAAGTGTCACCAAAATGATACCCCATATGGACACATGGCATAAGAGTAATTCACTTGTGATTGTTTACCTACTAGACGCCCAGTACATATTCTGAGTATAGATGTGTAAGCTAATACCCTTCAATCACTTATCATCTGGTCTGTGGACTTAACTAGTCAGGGCACTTAGTCAGGTAACCAGCGATGCACAGTGTTCTTTGTTTAGCGTTGGAGTCTGGAATTAAGTTAGAGAACTCAAGTAGAGCGAACTGGAAGCAGACTGGTGACTTGAGAGTGGGCTAGCTCTCCGGTCCCTGCTGCCAGCTCTCCCAGTCAGTGGCCACTGGGACCCTTACAATACCCAGATAGATGAAGAGTGACTTGTCTGGAATAACTTAGGTTTTAAAGGGCAATTTCTAAAGGTGAAAAAAAAAATCAATATAGCCCATAGGACAGTAAGTTTGCTCTCCATTCCAAATTCTCAGTATAGAACTTACAAAGCTTGAAAACAACAAAATATGTGCTATTGTACAAAACTCCACTATAATTAATTTGATTCTCTTATTGTCTGCAATAGAACCAGAAAAGTGAAAGGAATCTTGGAAATCATGCCATTTAAATTTTTGATTTCACGAGTGAGTCAACAAAGCCCCATCAGATGCAGGTATGTGAGCTGAGTCACACAGCCAGTGACTGACCAGACTGCATGTCGGCAAACTGGCTTCTTAAGTACACTGTACTCTTTCTAGTTACAGTGTTTTCCAACTTAAAATTACATGCTTTCCATGTAAATAACCTACAAATTTGTAAATATTAGGTTACATTATAGCAAAAAAGTGCTCAAATTGGAATCAAACACTGTAAAACTGGAATCTTGTTCAGTTCATCTACTGACTGAGGAGAGGATCTTGACAAATCTATTTATTCACTTGTCACATGGTGTTGAACACCTACCATGAACACCTGCCATGACTCTCTGCCTTTTACTTTAGGTACAGAAGACAAGTAGCAAGCAAAAATCTTTCATTCTTGGTAAGTGTAATTAAAAATTAGCAGATGTTGGAACTGGTAAGTCAGCCTGGTGGTTGAGAACACTTTTGCTTTTGCAGAAGACACAAGTTCAGTTCCCAACACCCAAATGGTGGCTCAAAACCATCCCTCACTCCACTTTCAGGATATCAGATGGCCTCTTCTGAACTCTGAGGGCACTAGGTATATGCACATACATGGTGGCAAAACATTCATGCACATAAAATCAAGTAAATTTTAAAAATTTAAGAAAATAAACATATTTAATATGTCAAGTGTGATGCATGTAAGGAGAAAAATAAAGCTGAATGAGGAATAAGAATGACAGAAAGTTTTATAAAGGGTATTATTAAATGTCTCTCTGAGAATAATAGCTATTTGATACAGGGGACAGTAGAGTTTTATGTATCAGGCTTCAACTCTTTCAGGTCTTACACTAAAAACTGACCAATGAGCCTTGGCTTTGTTTTCACTCACTGAGGTAAGTCCCGTGACATCCCCATGTAGTTGATGCAGCTGATGAGAAAAATTGAAGAAAAACTTACCCAAAGCCACGAGCTTTGAAGGACGCAGACTTAAGACGGTCAGTCCTAAGCCCAGTGTCCTCAAACCAACACATTCTGCTTGAGGTAAGTTTTCAAGTTACACTCATTTAAAAGAAATTAAGAATTGCAATATATTTGCGACAGAATTTATACCACTAGATGCAGACAGACCATATTTGGAGACTTTAGCCCTTTTTTCACACTGTGCGTGTGCTGGGGCTGGCTTCTTTCCCTGGGCCTCCTCCTGCCCTCACACGGAGGCCAGTTTGTTTGTACATGCTTTTTTTTTTTTTTTTTTTTTTTTTTTTTTTTTTTGCCAGTGGAACTTACGTTGGAACTCTGCTGATTAACCCCCTTTCTACTTTTGAAGTTGGTCTCTGAATTGTGTTTTTGCCTTTGTCTGCATCAGGAATTTGTGAGATGAGGTCAGTGTGCTTCATAGTTCCCTTTCAAGTATCGTAGGAATGCCCAGGATAGGTAGATGGAGTCAATTTTCTGGACAGGAAGGTGGACTGTAACAATCATACACCTCTAGTGATGGCGTCTAGAGATGGAGGATACCAGTCACATCTAAAAAGCCTCAGTCATCTAGTTCCAGGGAACTGTTTTCAAACCTGCACAACAGGCTTGACTGCTCTGTTCTCTTCATGGAGCTTCATTTTAAATTGCCTTCGATACTGCATTTGTTCAAAGTGTGGACAGCAGTTCACCGTGGCAAAGCGCCTTCATAATAGAACCACCCAAAAAAGGCTCAGAAATGAGTGTCGGAAGAAAAGAGAAAGAATGGATTCTCACAGATATATTCTGCAGAAATGGAGGCTGTATCTATAAGAAGAAATCTCCCTCTGTAGATGCTGGGCATGGAATCAGTTCTGATTCAGAATTCATCGTTCTTCTACTTTGGTCAGGTAGCCTACCACACTGAGTTTGGTTTCCTTAAAAAGTGTCCAGAATTATTTTATGATATCTATAAAAACGCAAGCGCTAAATAGAACTGTTTAAAATTGTTGAGTAAATATGCAGTTCAGTATAATTCCTCTAGTGTTAATAACTCATATAGGTGCTATGACAGACTCCGCTATAAAGTAAAAATCAATCAGGTAAAGGGTCACCCACAAGCCAGTGTCTAGGTGGGATGTGAGGGAAGCTGGAAGATTGAAGCCACGATCCATAATGCTCTGAGCTCCCTAGTTAGAGATATTATCTTATTCATTTCCATATTTCAAATGTGGATCATAGCGCATATTATATAATAGTTTGTTTTTATGGGCAACTGAATAGCTTGCTTCTGCTGAGACTCCGTAGGAAATCTGATAGTTAAAGGAGATTATCCAGCTTCAAAGTAAGTGGTCCTACATTGATGAATGGAGAAAGAGATAAAACTAGAAAATAGGCTAGACAAGGTAGGAGAGCTGAGTGAGCAAGACGGCAGTGATTGAGAGCAGCAGGACCTTGGCTTGGGTACGGCCAAAAAGGTTCCTCTCCTACAGACCTTAGTGGCAACTGCTGTGTTATAGGCGCCCATGCTGAGCGGCTTTGCAGTGCTCAAGACGCTGTGATTATTGGGTTGGTTGCTCGTTTTCACTAGCCCTTAAAATAACGTGTAGTTACAACAGCTTCCCACAGAACTAGTTCCATAACAACATAATAGAGAGCTTGACAAAAAGAGTTGTATGAAGTAAATACTATCTGACTATAATCTAACTCGTGATTCTCATGAGTCCTGTGTCCTGATTAGCTACAGAACCAGTCTTTAACCTGGATCCGGTTTCTGTTAGATGATGATGATGATGATGATGATGATGATGATGATGATGATGATGTTGATGAGAGTGATAATGAAAAGGATCAGGAGACAACAGCTAAGACCTACCGAGCACTTACTATATGCCTAGTATTATGCACATATTCGCTAATTTTGATACCATCATACTTTCCTAACTCTTAAAGTAACAGAGTGTACAGTTTATGGTGCACACTGTCTATGAGCAGCATTTTCCTTGCTGGGCACATTTTTGTCCACAATGAGCAAAGAAGGAAAAGGTTACTGTGTTTGTGGTTACGTATGATAATTGTGCGATGCTGAATTATGTCTATGTGGTGTACAAATATATATTCTCCTCTGATTCTTGCAGACTTGAAGCAAGCAACTCACCTGCTCTTAACCTTTACTGGCAAGAAGACTATAATTGCATCTGCATCCAAAGTGTTGTTGGAATTCAGAAGATGCACATCCAAATTACTCAGTTCACTGTCTGAACCAGTGAGCTCCCTGTAAATATAAAATGTTCTGGACAGTAATCACAATCAGAAATCTGTGTCCTTTCTTACAAGCAGTCCCCATGCTGCAGTTAGAAAGTCTCTTATTAACAAGATGAAGTTACAGAGTGCATTCTGTCTTTATATCTTCCGCACTCTAACAGAACCATGCGGTTCTTTGTCTCAAAGCAAAATGAAAGTTGTTTTTCTTTCTGCTACTATATTAATTCCTTTGGTTAGAGTAAGAAAGCCATTGGTCAGTTTCTGAAGTGTGAATAAGCAAACACACACACACACACACACACACACACACACACACAGAGAGAGAGAGAGAGAGAGAGAGAGAGAGAGAGAGAGAGAGAGAGGACCTGGGTTTGTTGAACAGACATTGTCCATTCTAGACCGATGACACAACTTTGAGTTAAGAATAGCGAAGACAGAGAAAGCGGTCACACGGAGCTCACCGCAGTCTTGCTAGTAACTCCCATATTCTGGATTCAGGGCAGGGTCTTCTCGAAGCTGGCGACTGCCATCTCAGAGATGTGCCTTTAAATGAATTGGAAAAAAGCCCTGAAGAGAAAGCTTGCCTTTAGTGTCCCCACCCCCACCTCTATTCTCGGTGATTGTGGGCACAGGGCTATCACCTCCCCATCTCCCAGCTTAGGTCTTCTTTCCCGGGTGAAGTTGCTTTGTTTTGGTGTCTCTGGGAGGCTTGCCAACTCTGGCCTCAAAGATCCAAAATGATGAGATAGAGAGTTTCGAGACCGTGTTACACTGGCTCTTCTTCTCCAAGCTTTTCTTTGCTGATATCCCTGCCTTGTTTGACATCTTTCTCTTGGGTAGTGCCTCTTCAGCCAGAGATATTGAAGTCATAGAATCAGATGGTTGGCAAAATACCAAGAGTACTCAAACCCAATTTCCAGTGTAGGAATCTCTCACAGCAACTTCAACTTACTGTTATATGCACATTATCCACAGGGGAGAATTTCTTAGCACATTAGGTGCTCATTTCATTTAGTTTATAGAAAGTTCTTCCTCATGATCTTAGATCTTATACTTTTAGCTAATGAAGGTGTGTCGCATACTTATGTGATAAGTATATTCCTTTCTCTCCTCCATGACTTCTCTGTTTCAGATTTAGATCACCTTTCTTTCTGAATATTATGGAGAAATTAAAGTGTGGAAGTGGAGAGTGATTATAAAAATTTGCAGATCAATAAGCTTTACTTGGTTCATTCATTCATTCACAAACTAGATTACTCTAGGAGCCAAGGCTTTGCAGTAAATTCAAGGCATATATGATAAGTACTGTCCTTATAGAGTTTATAGCCCAGAAAGAAATACAAACATGAGAAAGACTACCTATGGTGTCAACAGAATCGGTGTGCATTGGGGATCAACTTCATACATCAAAGGGTTGTTAGACTCAGAGCAAGGGGTGTGGAGTCTTCCAGGATGAATCAGGGTCTGGCTGGGCCCTGACCTTTGCTCTGACAAATAAGAAACCAGAGGAGAAACTTAAGCTGTGAGTCAAAAGGTTTCAGACACATTGCCACCCTTGTCCCACTTACCATTCTGCCTGAGATGGTAAGCACTGCCTCCAGGTAGGACTCTGAGAGTCTGCCAGAGGCTAGGTCACCTCTGTATTTGCTCTGGACAATCGATGGTCACATCCTACTGACTCATTTGCTTGAATGGCCGGCTTCTCACTCTGAACTGTGCTATACAGACCTGTGGTCAGTGGAAAACAATCCTTGCTTTGCTTTGGCGTTTTGATCCTAGTTGGCTACACAGACTTTTGCTACAAATGACCCCCAGGTCAAACTTAGACATCTAGAAATGATTTGTTTTCCTCCTCCATTTCTCCACCGTATATAGCCTGTCTGATCAGAGACTTTAGATTACAGTGGGGTTTTCCTCTCCTTAATTCTATACTTTTTCTAAATATGAACTTGGAAAATAGTTTAAAATAAGAAGTTAAAATAATGACTCAGATTGAGAAAGCTGTAGCGTACATCACTTTCGAGGCCCCTCCCCGATGGTTGGGAGCCACTGTCATGGTGTTTATAGCTGGCGTTGAAGCTTATTATCATTAGGTCATAAGAATCTGTCTTCAGATGTCATCAGATGATCTTTTTATGAGCTCTTGCTTTGGGATATTAAGGTTCTCTGGTTTTTAACTTCATAAAATGACTGCCAGGCATGATGACAGATGCCAATAATCCTGCCACTTAGGAAGTAGAGACAACGGAATAAGGACTGGAAGACCAGCCTCGACTCCCTGTCTCAAACAACAACATAAAAAGGAAGAAAGAAAAGAAGAGGAGCAGAAGCTTCCTTTATACTGAAATATTTGTTTGTCTTTAAGAACGTTTCTTCATGTGGCTTCTAAACATATGCTTAAAGCTTGCTTTACACTTTTATTAACTTCCTTTACCAAACTGCCTGGCAAATTTGAACATATGCCTACTTTTTTGTGTGTATATGTTGAAGTCAAATAAAATTTTCCCATAATGCCTTAAGACAGTGTAAGTATATTATTGTCTTAACTTTTATTTTAATTACTATGAATGTCAAAATTTTAAAAAATCTGCTTATTAAAACACCTCTCTTCCTTTTATTTAAACACTTGGTTCTCTTCTCTTTCCATGCATGATGGTTTTATTGATTTGTTATTAATTCACCTAATCCTCTCAAATATAAAGCTTTATCTCTCAGGTTTCCATAGATCTATGGTATTCATTTCAATGTATTTGTAAGGTTTTAATTTTGTTTACAATGAATTAAAAAGTGCAACCAAGCTTTAAACGGTCTCAGCTGCACAGACACTGTGTGCAACCGCAGTAAAAAGGGCAGAGATTTCCTCTCCTGATTTAGTTTCTCTTTCAGTTTGACATAAAAAAGCTTAAAAAGAAAACAGAAATAAGATTCCTGAACTTAACTCTTTAAAAAAAAAAAAGAAGAAAAAGACTAACTAAATCCTTCTAAGTGTGGTTATAAATAAGTCAAGAGGAGTCCTATTTCTCTGACAAAACTACGAACTTTAAAATGTAATTGCGGGTATGAGTTGGGGCCTGCAAAGACTGACTCTGAGACTTGCCTCAATATTGCAGTGTGTGTGTGTGTGTGCGTGTGTGCAGAGCTCTGGAAAGGAATCTAGTAAGATTCATATAATTTACTCCTTTCTGGGGTGTGGTAACTTCTCAGTCACCATTAAAAATGTTAAGTTGACATTTATTACAATTTTTGTTTAAATTCTAATCTCTAATGAATTCTCCTTAGTGAAAGCTTTGAGACCAAACAGGTCTGAAGCTATTTGCTCATCTGTAAATGGGAGAAAGTTTCCATCTTGCAGTATTCTGTTCAGACTAACTGTCCCAGAGAATACTGAAAATCAAGCTAGCTACAGCTCACAGGAGACCTTATAATGCTGAATTCCGTTCCATTTTACCATCTCATCTCAGATCAAAAGGGAAAGACTTTTTTTAAGTATGTGTGCATTTAAATGTGGTTATTCTGTGTTGACATGAGTCCTTACAGTGTGCCAGGATATTTAAATAGAAAAATATGTGATGGTTGAATTTCACATATCATGCACCTTTCAGCAAGTCTTTTTGGAAACCAACATGTGTCTGGTATTGTGAAAGGCACTGGTCCCACAGAATAAAACTCTCTTTGTGCATTGACAAAACACTATGAAACTTTGTGAGTAAACCCCACTGAAAATATTTCATCAAATTTTACCACTAGGTCTAATTCTTAGTGCTGCACTGGTCAAACACTAACTCCCCAGAAACAGAGAACTGGGCATTGAGTGCTGAAGTATGGGTGATATTTCCCCTAAAAATGCGCTATGTGACAAAGTGAGTCAGAGAAAATAATGTACTTATGGAGCCAATTGAGAACAGAGATAAGGGTCCTAACAGTGTTTGGTTCCATTAACAACAGTTGACGCTACATGTTATTGTGATGACACAATCCAAATAAGACAGTTCAAGTAACACAAATCATCCATTTTTTTCCTTGAAAGAATTGTTTATTTACCTCAAGTCAGGCAGATTATTGATCACTTTGCTTTCTGTGGAATGTTAACATTCCTTGAAGCAGCCCTGCTTCCAACAGCAATGAACTCTCATGGGTGTGTTCTGACAATCTTATAATTCAGATATTTCTCTTACATTTATTTTCCGCCTTCAAGATATATGTTCTAAAGACTGAGAAATTTGATTTTAGAGAATCAAGGTGAAAGAGGCAATTATCTCCTGACAACTTGATTTGTATTATTTACTAGAATAGGAGCTTATATTCTATGATTGACACAATTCCAAATTATTAATTGTGAACACCACTGGACCTTCTTAAAATAGTCGTTTGCTTCCTACCACTTGGCAAAATCCTAATTTGAAGAGCACTTCTAGAGGAACAGTCATCATTTATCTCAACTGACATGTTTCTGATCTTTTACCAGGATTCCCGGGAATAATCAAATTTTCAATTATTTCTGTTCATTAGTTCCCAAACCAGACCTGATGCAGGCAAATCCCATAATTCCTTTGGACACATTTTCTTCCTGAAGAACTATGGAAACGTCTAGAATTTGGAGTTCACAAGGGGCACTTCTGCAATTTGATCAAACAGTCATGTTAGGTGATCTATAGACGATTACGTAAGCACCATGGCCTGCATTCTCAAGGTTCCCTCTCTTCTTGTTCATTTTCATACCTGACTGTCTGGGAGCTGTTTTCAGAGCCTGATGAGTAGATCACTGGTAAATTCACCTTTCCAGTTCTAAGATATGTCTATTTAGGAAACCAAATAGAGCAGGAAAATTAAACAAGAAAGAAAAGCAAGGGTCAGGAAAGGAAACACAGCAGAAGGGTTGGGAGAAAGAAAAAAGAACCTGAATAAAGACAAAGAAAAGGGAAATTCTAGGTCAACACAAGTGTGTTTTAATTAATTCAGTAATTTTCTGAGTCTTCTGAAAGGTATCCCATCTTTGCACCAACACGTAGATTTGGTCTCAAGTCAAGGTGTGGGAAGTTTTCAAAAGAAACCTGGAAAGTGACAGAAAACTGTTCTAGCTTCTGATCACAGTAATGTGACACACTTTAACACTGGATCATTGTTAGTTTAACAGCAGAAGCCAAAGCAAACATTCACAGAAATGATATCACCAGCAACCCGATTAAATTTAAGGTAACAACCACACCTGAGTCTGCACCTCCAGCCAGATCCATTTCCACCATCATTTCCTATATTCTCCTGTTCCCACCATGCTGTGCTCCCGACGTACCCCACATATCTCCAGAGGAACACACAGCTCACTTAACCTCTTCTCAGTGTGTGAGCAGGGTTGTGTGGGACGGTCAGAAGTCAACTTGGGTGGGGAAAAATTCAAACCACCCAGAGAATGTAACATGAAATCTGAACCTGATCTTAAGGTGTTGTAAGGTACCACTGACTTTCGACTCGTATGTATTTGCTTACTGCAGTTTCTAAGCACCTTTCACGTTGACCTTGTTCCCCTAGTCTTCCTCTCATTTGGATGCAGATAGAAAGGAATGCCAACGATTCCTCCCTTAAATAGACAGCTTCACTCTCCTTCCCTGAACATTTAAAATTAAGGCACTGACACAGCATCCAAGTAAAGTGAACAGCAAGAGTTGCCAAGTGCTGGAGGACCTAATCTCTCCCAAATTAAACCATCTACAGTTTCCCTGACCTCATAAAGGATTTTCCTGCTCTCAGAACCTCTCACAGCATTGTCTTTTGTGTTCTGGCTTTGCTTTGCCTTTAGAAGAAAACCAGAGGACATCATTAAGCTAGTGAAGAGTCTCAGTTATTCTTATAACATTACTTTACTCCCTGTAGCTCACCAACTAGCCCAGGAATACATTTTACTGATTTATTTGGAGTGAGTGAGAGGCAGTGTGGAGAAAAAAGGCTGGGGATCATCGGAAAAGATTGCCTTTGTAATGTTCTCATCATCCCATAGTGAAAGCTTTACTTGAACACAGCTGCTGCTGACTTACAAAAACAGCCTTCTGGGAATAGAGATTTGTAACAACTTGTCTGAGAGCAGAAAAACTGCAAGAGAATTTCACCAGAACACATGCATATTATGTACATTTTTTCTTTGCCACCATTATTGTGGCTTGTAATACATTTTCACATCCATTAGTTTTTAATGTTACTATGTGTTGGGCTGAATTTCCAGTTGGACACACAGGGAAACCTTCCAAACCTAACTATTCTCAGTCTATCAGAAGACAATGTAAAATTAGATGTGTCCTCATAGACTTACTGCACACTAGTCTGGCTGTGCTCTTGTTTCCATTTCAGATTCCTAGATGTGGTGTCTGTTCACATGTATGTGTGCAGGTGAGACACAGGTGTGTGTGTGGGGGGCTGTGTGGGTCAGTTACTGCTATATTTAAAGGAGTTTCAACTACACATGAGAAATAAAAATCTCATTTTAATTAGGAGTAAGGGTAGATCCATTACTGACTGTCCACTATTAGTTCACTTTGAACAATTGGAATTTAACACCCCTGAATGATGGACTTAAAAATAAAACACACCACTATCCATAACTGTGAATGAAACTATGTATATGGTGACAGCATGACAAACCATCAGGAGGAACTCTTCTGTGTCACTTCTCATTCAGTTTGGAAGAAGCTCCATTTTATTTTAGGTTAGCCATAGGCTTTCTTATCCAACCAGGCTGTTCTCCTTTCCCTATTCCTATAACGTGCCTTGGAGCCTCAAAAAGGAAAACAGATTCTAGAAATATGAGATAAAGTGACAATCTCCTACAAGAGCAAATACACTAAAAAGAAACACTTGACCAGGTACCCAAATGTGTGCACACATGCCTGCACACACAATGGACACACTTTGATTACTTTATAACATTGAAAATCATGCTGACATTCTAAAAACCTCATCATACCACAGACTCAGTATTTATGGTGACAAATGTTAACACTTGTGCGCAAGTCACCCGCCAAATTTGAAACAAAGTGTGTGGTGTTTTATGGAGAATTTTCTGGTCCTAATTTGTCAAATGTTATAACAGCATCAATCTTGTTTCTTAATCTTTCATTGCAACTGAGTGTTGATCTGCGTATAAAACCCGTAGGCATATCTACTTTGTAGCTGATGCTACAAAATAGCAGTTAAGGTTTCAAACTTGGCCAGGGGGTGTGGCTCAGTGGCAGGCCCCTTGTACAGCACACACAAGTC
The DNA here is from genome assembly GCF_949786415.1 of Peromyscus eremicus. Lineage (NCBI taxonomy): Eukaryota > Metazoa > Chordata > Mammalia > Rodentia > Cricetidae > Peromyscus > Peromyscus eremicus. The sequence continues at coordinate 104,152,632 of NC_081417.1, forward strand.
TCTGGCACTACACAGTCAAGGGAGAAGAAAAGAGGAGGAGAAGGATGATAGCAATAATCCAGGTTCTGAGCCAGCTGTGGTGGTACATGCTCAGAACCTTAGCCTTTGAGAGGCTGAGGCGGGAAGATGATTATGAGAACTGAAGCTTGCCTGTGCTTCATTGGAAGTCTGTGGCCAGCCTAGGCAACATAGTATGACCTTTCTTTTAAAAGTCCCCCAAATTTCAGATTCTGGATCCAGACTGCTAGAGTTCAAATACTGACTATGCTATAAGACTTTGAGAAAGGTGATTAAACTTCAGCTTTCTCGTCTGAAAAAAGGCCACATTTATAACCTCTGTTTCACTGAGCTGCCAGAGTGTTAAGTGAGTGCACGCACACAAGATGCTTTAGACTGCTGGCTATGCAGAGGCGTTTGACTGGCTTTAAGTATTCTTACTTATTGAAGTGCTTCCTGCAGGCTCAAACTGGGTACTGCTTTGGGGAGGGTTGAATTAATGGCTAGAAATTGCTGGGCTTATAATTGTCTAGTTCACCCATATATTAATTGCCTAGAAGTCTCAGCTTAGCCCAGTTTAAGAGCTTGGTTCCTATTATTACAGAAAAAAAGTTTACAGAGTGCTGGCCTAGGAAACATTTCACTGTGTGTGAGTAGTTGGGGCTTGCACACTGTTGCTATCCTAGATCCATTTGTCTACTTCCTTGCCCAGTCTGTTCTTCCATAGTTCTTGCAAATCTGTTTCTTGATTTTTAAGGTGGAGTTTCAAAAACGTATATTGATTAGCTATTCAGCAGTTGTGGCCTCCTTTCTACCTTCTCTGTTTGCCAACATTAGGATTTCTGGCAAGTTCTCTCCCTTGTATTCTGTTCTCTACAACTCCAACCTTTCTACATGCTCTCCACTCTGCCTCTCTCCACCTTTCCTTCCTCCATGTCCTCCAGTTCCTTCTTCTGGCCTGGCGGTAGAAACAGACTTAGTGACAGGGACATGGGGAGAGGCACTCCGGTTCAAAGAGCTGCAGAATGTAGTGGTGAGTCTCTTCGATGAGATTCTAGAAAGCATTGTATAGGGACAACTAATTACATCTAAAATTTAATTTATGACCCAAAGGGGGATTTGCATGAAGGTAACATTTTCCTTGAACTTAAAACTATTTTCATTATTCTAATTTCTTACAGCAACAAGTTAGGTGGCTGGTGATATTTTTTTAATATATTACCGTCAAAGGAGACAGACGTTCCCCAGATGTTCCTAAATTTACTCTTCTATATTAGTTTTTCAGATTTACTTGTAACATCCTTTTAGAAGTCTATGCCATTGGAAGATTTAAGAGATACATTACTAAATTATTATCCAACGTTTTACTGTTGAGTAAGCTTTTCACTCCAACTTTTTTCTTTTAGACATCTACATGCCTGCATTCAAACTTCATGTCACCACCAACCTCAAGCCCTTTGGGGCTAGAGAGAATAATGGAGCTTTCTTCACCGATCAGGGCTGAGTAATGCAGTAGTTCACCTTCCCTGGGGCTCATTGCATGTTGTATCCCCACCATCTCTGGTCTGTTCTGGAACTGGGCCAGCCCCAGCCTACTAACTGCATGACCTGAATGCACTTCTGCCAGACCCTAAGACTTCTGTCTGCAAGGGATCTAACACACGCCGTTAACACTGAGTTCTCCCTTCCCCGTCTCTTGGTTTGGTGAAGTCTTCCCTTTCCTAACACAGTTGTGTGCCAAGTATCTGTACTATGCTGGAGCTTGACTTCACGATACAAATGAAAGATTTGATCTCTGACCTCTAGGAGCTGACCAACTAACCAAGAAACCAGAAGACAAATGGTGACAATGTAGAGTCACTGCATAACTGAAGATCAATTGAGAGGCAGAAGAACTGTCCTACACAGACCTGTGATTGACAGGATCCTTAGACCCTTTGGGGCACTCTAGTACAGGTATCTTTTTTGTGTTCGAGAGTCTAGGTCAGCAGCATATTCCCACCTAACAGCAGCATCATTTGGATTGTTCCTTTACTGTTTACTGAACGTAAAAAGTCTTTCAAATTCTTCCATTTACCATCAGTGGGAAACAATTTTCCCTTCCTTAGCAATCCCATAAGATTCAACATGCCTGTGATACTTACTGAAGATTAACTTGCCTCACAGCTATTTAAATGAGTTCTATTTCTTCCCTCAACGTTAGAAAGTCCCAGAGAGCATAATCTCTGTTCACCTCAGGTTCTTGAATACAACTGATGCTTAATAGACATTTTGAAAACAAATCAACAAAAAGAAATCAGCCTCTACCTGCTATGACTCATTTCCTGTTGGTTTTAGATTCTACTACCAGAGTGATTCTAGTAGATACCAGAAGTTCTTATCCTTGCATAATATGTAAAAGAGAAATATTATCAATACTGAAATATACTCGATATTTATTTTTGGTAAATGTACCATTCTCAGAAAACCTGTGGTTTATAGTTTTATAGCTTGAGGGAAAAGACATAATAAACATAATAAACCTGGAAACAACCCAGAAGCCCTTCAACTGAAGAATGGATAAATAAAATGTAGTACATATACATATAATGGAGTACTACTCAGCAGAGAAAAACAATGGCATCATGAGGTTTGCAGACAAATGGATGGAACTAGAAAATATCATCCTAAGTGAGGTAACCCAGACTCAGAAAGACAAACATGGTATGTACTCACTCATAAGTGGATACTAGATGTAAAGCAAAGGATAACTAGACTGCAACTCACAATTCCAGGGAGACTACCTAGTAAAGAGGACCCTAAGAAAGACAGAAGGATTGCCCAGCGACAGAGAAATGGATGAGATCTACATGAGCAAACCGGGGGTGGGTGGGTGGGGGTAATGGAGGGCAAAAGGGTCGGGGGGGAAAGCGAGCTTAGGGGAGCTGGAGGTCCCAGCTGGATCAGGAAAAGAGTGGGAGAACAAGGAAAGAGATACCATGATAAATGAAGATCCCAGGGGAATAGGAAGAAGCAGAGTGCTAGAGAAGGCCCCATAAATCTACAAAGATGCCTCCACAATAGACTACTGGCAATGGTCGAGAGGGTGCCTGAGCTGACCTGCTCTGGTGATCAGACGGCCGAACACCCTAACTGTCATGATAGAACCCTCATCCAGTGACTGGTGGAAGCAGATGCAGAGATCCACGGTGAAACCCCAGGTGGAGCTCCAGGAGTCCAACCAGAGGGGGGGGGGGAGCAAAAGATATCGAGACCATGATTAGAAAAAGCACAGGGACAAATAGCCAAACTAGTGGAAACACATGAACTGTGAAACAATAGCTGAGGAGCCCCCATGGAACTGGATCAGGCCCTCTGGATAAGTGAGACAGTTCATGAACTTGAACTGTTTAGGAGGCCCCAGGCAGTAGGATCGGGACCTGTTCTTGGTGCATGAGCTGACTTTTTGGAACCTAGGGCCTATGCTGAGACACTTTGCTCAGCCTTGGTGCAGGGAGGAGGGGACTGGACCTGCCTCAACTGAATCAACCAGGCTGGGCTGAATCCCCAGGGGAGACCTTGCCTTGGAGGAGGTGGGATTGGGAGGTGGATTGGGGAGGAAGGCTGTGGGGTGGGAGGTGGGAGGACAGGGGAATCTGTGGCTGATACATAAAATTAAATTAATTATAAAATAAAAATATTTATTTTAAAAAAAATTAAAAAGTAAAAACGCTGGGGTAAATCTGTCTCCAAACTACTTAGTCAGCATGTGTAACCTTGACGTTGAAGACCAAGTGAAACAAACAAGTGAAAATTATGAATACACAGTATTTACTGGATTTCTACAAGAGTGATTCTTACTAACCTTACACAATGAAAGGGACAGAAAGTCGGTGTTTACATAGAATTGTGCCTCATGGTAGCCTGTCCAATTGCTTTCAAGAAGACTGCTTCACCCCTGTAGGCACTGGTGGCTCTGTCATTATTAACCCCATTTTACTGATCACAAACTGGGGTTTGGGGAGCCAAAGTAACTTGGGCAGCATCCCTTGTTGAACGTGTAAAGGACTAGGATACAAATGTGCTACTATCTAACTCCAAGTCCTGTCCTCTATGCTGCTTATGCACCAGAAATGTCTCTGGGCTCCCCACAGTAGACGCTGCGGACATCTCATTTTAATATATTTTAATGTATTATAAGTAAAATTAACAGTCTATTCACTCTAAAGAGGTAGTCTTTTAGTGACTACATCATTGTTTGAAGCTTTTATGCATCATGATTTGCAGGTTTGAAGTGGAGGCTCATAATTGAGCTAAATGGCCTTGAAAATGTAAGGATAAAGATTAGACTTACAACCTGGGGAATCCACAGAATGAATTACCATCCCATTTGAAAACATTAGAGTTATGGTTTGGCAAGCTTCTGAAAGGAGCATGCCAACCTAGTGATACCCACCCTTCTCATAAGGGGTTGAGTCAATGCGATGGGAGAAGGAATTTAGATGACTTACTTAGTAACTTACTTTTTGAGTATTCAAATTCTTTCTTAAAATAATATATTGTTATTACTTCTTTGATAATTTCATCCAATGTATTTTGATCCCATTCACACTTTCCCCTCCACCTCATTCTTCCCAGATGTACCCCTCCCCCTCCCAATTCCCTGTCCTCTTTTTCTTTTCCTTTCTGAAGTGACCCTCCCAGTGCTGTTTGTGCTGCCTGGGGGCAGAGCCATCCATTAGGTCACGGTTGAGCTACCACATCCTTAAAGAAAGCTGACTTGCTTCCCCTGAGATGTTATCAACTACCTATAGCTCCTCTGTTAGAGATGGGGGCTTGTGATCTCCACCCCCATCCTGGAATGTCGGCTTGATTATGTGCGAGTCTTAGGCAAACAATCATAGCTGCTGTGAGTTCATGAGTGCAGTGGTTCAGTTGCATACAGAAGACACGTGGGTCCTCTGATCTCAGACTCGCACAGTCTTTCTGCTCTCTCTTCCATGATGATCCCGAAACCTTGGGGGTGGGGAGAAAGGAGATATAGACACACATCTGTGGCTGAATACTTCCAGACAGTTGTTCTCTGCACTTTGGTCAGGGGTATGTTTCTGCACTAATTACTTTCCACTGAACACAGAAACTTCTCTGATGAGGTCTGAGAGCTGCGATAATCTATGAGTACACAGATACAGATTTAGAGGGCAGTTTGCTATTGTGTCTGTTTAGCACAATAATAGAAATAGGTTTAAGGGACTGTTGGTAGGGAGACAGGAGAAACATCTTAAGGGTGGGGGTGATAGTAGAACACAGGTGATGTGAAGTGGGAGAGGAGAATAATGAGGAGGTTTAGGTGGAGAATGGGATGGGAGAGTAGGGCAGATGAAGGGCAGAGGAAGAAATAACTGACACTAAGGGTGTTTTAAAAAGGTTACATGGAAAAATATTTTTTTGAGACAGGGTCTCACTGTGTGGTCTTGGCTGGCCTGGATCTCACTCTGTAGACCAGGCTAGCCATGAACTTACGTGTTCATATAAAATTGGAGTCACCATATATAGGGGAGATTACTCCTCCCAGAAGCTATAAGTTGCCAAATAAAAAGCCTAGTGCCAAGTATGTGATACCTCCTCTTAAGTTGTTAGTCAGGGGTGACCCTGAGACCCCCCAAATAATACAGGATATTGACACTGTTCTTAGTTGGCCACCAGAACTTGATAGTAAAATCCTACAGGTGAAGAAACCACATTTATTGGCCACAGAACATGGAGAAATCAAGTTGGTACTGACGAGGGTGCTTCTTGTCCAGTTGTGAATCTTATGAACTACAATAATGACCAGTGTGGACAGATAAGGCCATGGATGCAATTAGCGGAATGAATGTTACAGGAGTAACCAACCACTTTATAACCAGAATTAAGGCCTACTACATAGGAAGAAATGCCTGCCTGGTACAGTAAATCTGGTGGAGAACCCTATGATTGGGGAGCTCACAGACCCCTGGGGTGAACATTCAGTGCTTTTAGTTATGAAGTGGGTAAAATGATAGCATCTTCTTCATGTAGATGGAAAATGGCACAACACATATACTGTGCTTATTGAAATGCTTGAGTAAATATGACTTATTTTAACTATCCTTAAATACAGATAGTCATTAATTCAACATTGAATCAGTAAATATTTATTTACTGAAAGTGTCAGGTAATATTATAAATACAATAAATACAACAGTGAACAACAAATATAAGACTGTTGATCAATGAAAACGCAAATAACCTGAGATTAATGCAATGCTACATTTACTGAGTGAACAATATTATTAGGCGTTTGTCCTGTCAATCCCACAAGTTAGAATTTTTAACACCAATCATGAATGAAGAAACAGCCGCAAAAATAACAACTTACTTAGCCAAAGCCAGAGAGCTATTGACTAAGGGATCTAGGATTGACTCTTGTGTTATTGGTTCTGGGGCCAATGCTCTTTTCACCACACCCCAGACATTCTTTTAAGTATTTAACACAGGAATTTCCTCCTATTATTTCATATGATATATTGTATACCCTAATAAACTTGCCCAAGGATCAGAGGACAGAGCCAGCTGCTAGATTAGATATAGAGGTCAGGCAGTGGTGGCACACACCTTTAATCCTGTCACTCAGGAGGCAGAGATTCCTCTGGATATATGAGTTCAAGGCCACACTGGGCTACATGGGATTGATCCAGTATAGGAGAGAAACAGAGCCAGGCAGTGGTGGCATACACCTTTAATCGTAGGAAGTAATATGGCAGGGCAGAGAAAGGTATATAAGCCATGTGTGCTTCCCAAGCAAAGGCATGAGATCTCAAGTGCTGGGATTAAAGGTGTGTGCCACTACTACCTATGTCTAATCTAGTGATTGGCTCTGTCCTCTGATCCTCAGGCAAATTTAATAGAGTATACAATACATTGCCACAATTTCATGTATTTTCAGAATGATGTTTTTAGAGCATAATGATGATTGGAAAAAGTAGTGGTAAGCAGCCTTGCTGTGGGATGGTCTGTATGTCAAATGTGTTGTTGATTGGTCAATAAATAAATCACTGATTGGTCAATGGCCAGGCAGGAAATATAGGCGGGACTAACAGAGAGGAGAATTGAGAGAACAGGAAGGCTGAGGCAGGGAGACACTGCCAGCCGCCATCAGGACAAGGAAGATGTAAAGTACCGATAAGCCACAAGCCACATGGCAAGATATAAATGAATAGAAATGGATTAATTTAAGCTATAAGAACAGTTAGCAAGAAGCCTGCCACAGCCATACAGTTTGTAACTAATATAAGTCTCTATATTTACTTGATCGGGTCCCAGTGGCTATGGGACTGGCGGATGAGAGAGATTTGCCCTGACCGTGGGCCAGGCAGGAAAACTCTAGCTACAAATGGCGCCCAACGTGGGGCACGAGTTTCCACCTAAAACCTGAGTAAAAAGATTCTAAAACGGAGCTAAAAACAGTTCCTAATTGTCTCTTTCAAGTTAGCGGCAGCCTGCATGTTTGAGCTACTGCTGGCGGGTTCCTAGCGTGCGTGCTTGACCTGCCGCCGTATGGCAGGAATGAGGCCTCTGCAAGTGGCACATTAAGCTGCATGGTGGATTTAGCCTTTGCTAGTACAAAACAAAAACAGAGGTTTCTGGGCTGCATGCTGCTTGGATAAAAGCATTGACCCACGATAGCTCCCAGAGCTGGCGGTAAACATGCACCACCGACATGCTGGGAAGCTGAATTGGGCGGAGCCAGCAGCCACAGTGCCAGCGCCGTTTCAGGCTTAGAAGGCTGCAGTTTAAAACAATAGGCTCAAGCTAATATAAAAAAAATAAGCCACGTAAAGATGGCTACCACACAAAGAATTTGGACTATGTTCTCTTTGATATTCATAACTGAAGAAAAACATTTGATTACAAAAGCTGTTGAGTTATGCCAAAATATATATTTTAAAGGTACCTTGACTTCAAAATTTGGATATAAGGATATGTTGCTTTGGAAAAGAGTCTCTTTTATTTCCACAGAAAGCCAGAGACTATGGATTTGTTCCAGATTAAGATACATCCAGTTTGACCAGCCAAGACCTCCTGAAAGGTCTCCGATGACCCCATGGCTGAGATGATCCAACATCCAAAATGGTTTAAAGGCAACTGGCTCAGATGATACACTCTCATGGACTATTCCATAATTCTAAAATTTTCTTTATATCCCCATAAGATACAGTGCCCCCCTCCAGCAGGAAGTAATAAAAAAAACTACGCCCAAATTCCCAAATATACCAAGCTGACTTTGGAGATATGTAAAGATTAAAACCTTCCTTTTTAAGAAAAGAAAAGGGGAAGTGCTGTGGGATGGTCTGTATGTCAAATGTGTTGTTGATTGGTCAATAAATAAATCACTGATTGGTCAATGGCCAGGCAGGAAATATAGGCGGGACTAACAGAGAGGAGAATTGAGAGAACAGGAAGGCTGAGGCAGGGAGACACTGCCAGCCACCATCAGGACAAGGAAGATGTAAAGTACTGATAAGCCACAAGCCACATGGCAAGATATAAATGAATAGAAATGGATTAATTTAAGCTATAAGAACAGTTAGCAAGAAGCCTGCCACGGCCATACAGTTTGTAACTAATATAAGTCTCTATATTTACTTGATCGGGTCCCAGTGGCTATGGGACTGGCGGATGAGAGAGATTTGCCCTGACCGTGGGCCAGGCAGGAAAACTCTAGCTACACAGCCTGATGCAAGTAATGCTAAAATAAGAACATACCTGCTACCACACTCCCTTCAATTCATTCATTGATTTCTTCAACAGATGATTATCAAATTTTCATATTTTCTCTATATCCAAGGGATATAATAGGTATAGTTATTACAGATATAGATGGGTATAGTCTATAGTCTATAGTATAGAGAAAATGAACAGAATTTATATGCAGGTAGTTTAGGGACAGGGTTCAGTGGGTACGATCACTTGCTGCACAGCATAGGAGGTAAATCTGGACCCCCAGCACCCATGTCAGAAGTATAACTCCATCCTAGTCCCATGTTTAATAAGAGACCCCCATTGGCTCCCACACACATGGGTGCATGCACTTCACCCAACCTAAATTTTAAAAACTTTTGGAAGGATCAGCCCTTGTGCTCATCTTCCTCCCTCTTCCTTGGTGGACATGGCTTTCTTCTTGGATGCATCTTTAGGATCACAGCAGGAAACAGACTTCCTCTCCGATGTGTGAAGCAGTTTTAAAGAACAGGTTGTTTGCAGTGTAACAAGCCTGGTTAGAGAATCTAACACATGACGTAAGGAAGCCCTTCCATGCCTCTGTCTGTGGCTTTGCTAGAGATGAACATGAATGAGGGCAGTGCAGGAGGGGCATTTCCCTGTGCGTCTGATCAGTGGGGAAGCTGGAAGCACACTACTAAAATGAGCAAGCATGGGTGTTTCATACAGTAGTTTCTACACAGTCCTGTCTGTACATCTCTTGTTATTACTTCCCTTTCCTTCACAGATAAGAACACAGAGGCTGAAGGGCATTGTTACTGTTTGTCTTTCTTTAACTGCTAATGATTTTCTCAGTGTAGTCTCTGCTCACTTCCTCCACGTACTCGGTCCTTACTTGCATCCCCGCTTCTGCCCTTCCCAAGAATGCCACACCCCTTGTTCAGGAATCTTTCTTGAAGTCTTCTGGTTTGGGTATTTGTCTTTTTGATTCTATTGAGGTTGGTACATTTTCATCTCATTTCAAATTAACTTAGCGACTCCCACGCTCATGAATAACAAAAATTTAAATGTATCAAAACATATCACTGAAGTTCTTCTGGATAAAACACAAGCCTCTACAACTCTCACCTTCTGCGTTCTTCCTTTTTTTTTCTGGACTGATCAAAGCAAAGAGCGACTTACTTTGCTTCAGCTGGAAGAGACTTCTCCTAATTTCCTCTTAGTGACACCCTATTCCCATGTCCTCCCTGCAAGAACGTGATGACTGCTTCTGGAAACTTCACGGTATCCTTGCTGGTTCACTCACTCCGCCTTTGCCTGGCTAGCACTGCCATTCCTCCTGGCTTCGTCACATCCTTCCGTTCCAGTCTTTGTTGGCTTCCTTTAGCTTCTGCTAAAGCACCACTGGATTCACTTTATTCTTTAATAACTGGTCATTTTGACCTGTCATCTCTTGTGGAACCAACTTGTGGGAAAACAGCCTCTTGACTCTTGGCTATTTCTGATGCTCCATTAAACACACAATAGCGTGTTGAGCTTTCATGCCTCTCAAAGGAATCTGAGAGGGCTGAGAAAGCTGGGAAGAGGCTGTCTCAATTCTTTCTGTTTAGACCTGCTCTGGTCACTACATACGGGCAAGAGGTCCTTCTTCTAGATTACCTTCAACTTGAGTGCATCTTCTCTGGTGTCTGCATTTCCCCCACATTGTCAATACTGATTTTTTTGTTGTTGTTTCTTTAAGCCAATATCTAAGTATAATTTTGTCTCCATAAATGTTTACTTCTTTGAGATCATATATTTGTTGAGACTTTTGCTGAAAGAATGAAAATTTTTCCAAGGAAAATACACATAATTTTTCATAATTTAAAGAGATTCCAGAAGATTCTTAAATATTGTAAGGATATCACAGTGCACACTATCACCTGGGTTCAGAGCTCATGTCTGTATTATTCATTGCTGCTTTCCCACAGCTGGAGAGTGACTGCCTCAGGTGTTGTCAGAACCAATTCTTCAGCTAAATAAACTAGTATCTCCTGTTCTTACCATTCTCCTGAATTCTAACAATCTTTGCCAGAGTGCATTTCAGTGCCACATCACAATCCTGAACTCAACATGTCTGGACTAAAATCATTATTTTTCAGTTGCTCACTTTTACTGGTTTTGTTCTGAAAAAAAATTCTCCAATTTTTTTCAAAATATTTTGATCATCTTTGTTTCTCTTCTCAACTACTCTATGATGCTCCTCGCCTCTCTGGTCTTCCTTTTTCTCGAAAACAAGAAACAAAGTAAAAACCCAGTGAGACAGAAAATATCAAAGCAAAACACAAAAACACTGAGTCTGTTTGTGTTGGCTGATTACTCTGGGGCGTGGGGCCCACCCTGGAGTGTGGTTGATATATCCAGTGTCACTCCATTAGAGAAAACTGATTTTCACAATCCCAGCAGGTATCAGTTGCAAATAGCTTCTTGGGTAGGGCTGGGACTTTGTGTTCACTTCCCCTTCTCCGTGCTGGGATTTTATCTGGTCTGAACCTGTGCAGGTCTTGTGCATGCTGTCACAGACTCTGTGACCTCATATGGATACCAACCCTGTTGTGGTTTCTGGTTGCCACCGAGTGGTTCCTATTCTACCTTTACTGTCTTTCATTCTCTCTATTCTCTACAGCTTTTACTCTCACTCAGGCTTTCAAAGCCTGCAATTTTGTCTCCACGAAGTACTCACTTTCCTAGTCTTTCCCACCACCTGAAGAAGAAGATATTTTTGCTCAAAAATCAATCCTTCATTCATAGGATAGGTTTTAGAAAGCCATGCGTAACCTCCTACCCTCAAGTCCTAGTTGATTGGACACTTGGTCGAAGCTGAATGAAACTGAATGAATTCAGGGAGAAGAGATGCTTCAGTCTGTAAAATGCCTGCCATGAAAGCATGTGAACCTGAATTCAGATTCCTAGGATCCAGGTAAAAAGTCTGGCACATTGACATACATGGGGGAGAGATGCTCATTGGCCAGCCAATCTCACTGAGTTGATGAGTTTCAGTTTTAGTGAGATAACCTATCTCAAAAATATAAAGAGGAAAGAAAACTAATATCCACCTCTGGTCTTCATATGTGTGCATCCATGTGCTCATATACCCACACTCACACATGTGTGTACAAAACAATAACACACACAAAGACATAGAGAGAGAGAGAGAGACAGGGAGACAGAGAGACAGAGAGAGAGAAAGAAAGAATGAATTCCAACTTACTTACTTTAATTTATTTATTAAATGTAGGATATACAAGAGCTGTAGAGCTCTGAGACATCACCTTCAACCATTTGCGGTGGTTTGAACATGAATGCACCTGACCATGGGCTCATATATTTAAGTGCTTGGTCCCTAATTGGTGGGCCAATTAAGATAGATTAGGAAACATGGCCTTCTTGGAGGAGATATGTTACTGGGAGTGGACTTTGAGGTTTCAAAAGCTCACACCAGACCCAGTTTCTCTCTCTGACTGTGTATCAGATGTAAGATCTCAGCTACTGCTCCAGCACCATGCCTGCCTGCATGCTGCCATGCTCCCTGCCATGACGGTCATGGACTCATTTTGTGAAACTATAATCAAGTTCCAAATTAAATGCTTTTTTTAAATAAGCTGCCTTGGTCATGATGTCTCTTCACAGTGATAGAACAGTAACTAAGATACCACTGGTCACTGGAAAAGAGAGAAAAGAGCAACATGTCATTGAGGAAGATGCTATAGACAGCTATTGAGATTCCAGAGTAAGTATCTCTGACTCTCTAGACTTCCCACCTCTAGGTTTCTTTCTGTTAGAGAAGTCTGGCTGTATTCTTTCTGTTTGGTGTTGTACAAGGCTCTTTCCTCTCAATTTTGTTGCTCTTGTAAAATACAGCTAATGTAAACTTTCCCATGTTTCGAAGTGCAAAGGCCAGTGGTACCAAACACATTCATAATGTACAGCCGTTAGTGTAGTCCATCCTCATACCTCTTTTCATCTTGGAAAACTGAAACTCTAGAACCTTTAAATAATAGCTCCTCTTATTCCCTGACAACCACTATTCTAAGTATCTCATATAACCAGATTATATAGTATTTGTCTTTCTTGTGACTGGCTTATTTCCCTTAGCAAAATGTCCTGTGATTTATTCACACTGTATTCAATGACAGAATTTCCTTTCTGTTTAAGCTTGAAAAAATATTCCATTATGTACGTTCACCACATCTGCCTACCCATTCACCAGTGAACACTTGAACTGCTTTTATCTATTGTGAATAATTCTGCCAAGAATGTGGGTATAAGAGTATCTCTCTAATATCTTTATCTTTTTACCTCTTTGGGTTTTATCTTATACCAAGAAGTGGAGTCATTGACTCTCACAATAATTCTGTTCAGTTCCCTGAAGAACTACAACACTGTTTTATACAATGTTGCACCAATTTACTTATCAAGAGTGCTCAAATGATTCCTGTATTATTTTCTGCCTTTCTTGGTGGTGACCATCATGATCACTAAGAGATAGTCCTAATTTTCATTTCTAATAATTAGTGATGTTGGACATCTTTTCCTATACTTATCATCTATTTGCATATCTTTGGGGAAATGTCTACTTGAGCCTTTTCCTTAGCTTTTAATCTGATATTTTGTTGTGAAGTTTTAGAACTACTCTTTGCATTATTGCCATTGGTCCCTTAGATGTACAATTTGCAAATATTTTCTTCTATTTGTGGTTGCTTTTCTACCCTGTTGATGATTGTCTTTTGCTGTACATATTTATGATGTATTGTTCTGCCCAATCTCTCTCTCTCTCTCTCTCTCTCTCTCTCTCTCTCTCTCTTTATTTTCCTGTTCCTTTGCTGACATACACAAGAAACCATTGCCACATTTAGTGTTGAAGGGCTTTTGTGCTGTAGTTTTAAACATCTTGTATTTGGGTGTTTGATCCATTCTGAGTTTATTTCCATATTACAGCTTCACTCTTGTGTGTGGATAACCAGTTTCCCCTGTGGTGTTTGTTGAAAAGATTGTCTTTTCCCCATTGAGAGATCTTGGCATCCTTGTACAACTTCATTCTTTTCCCTTGCTTTTAGCCAATTGTTCTGTTGTTGTTTTTTTATATGTACCACCAGCACACTGTTTGATCCTTTCTTCTGTATTTTTCTTTTTCAGAATTGTTTTTGTTATTCAGAATTCGCTATCTTTAAAATTTTTACATGCTTTACAAATATGTTCCTGATTTATGTATTTGCTTTCCTTGTTTACTTATGGGGCCCTGTGTTGAAATGCTTTTGATCTTGTCTCAATTTCAGCTATGATAATAGACGCTATACTCCATTTTTAGTCGGTGAGAGACAGACACACAATGTATGTAAACTGTCGACACAACTTCTGAGCTCACACACGTGAGGTTGTAAACAAAGAGTGAACATGTGAGATTTAGGAGAGGTAGGATCAGGTAAAAGGGGACCCGATCCACGAAAGGAACCTTCAGGGATCTGTAGAATGCTGATGTAGGAATCAGTAATAAAAGGAGAAAGGGTACTGTAATGTCAAGAGTATTCAGGTTAGATTTGGCTAAAACACAAACTTTGTGCTCCAGAACTCTGACAACCACTGAGAACAAATTTGTTCTGATTTTTCTCCTCTCTGCTATCTTAACAAATTTTGGTCATCCAAACAGTATCCCAAGATACAAAGGCATCGTTTTTACTAATGGGTTGTCATCCACCATCTGATCAGGAAGTGTTTTATGAGAAGTACATAAAATGTAGCATTCTTGTCAATCTGCTATTGAAGTAGTCTCTCATAAAATGTAGCATTCTTGTCAATCTGCTATTGAAGTAGTCTCTCGTCAGAAGGTGATGACATAGTCACACCTCTTGGCAATACTGAGACTACTTGGCCTTCCAACTGACTCCAGAGTTCCCTTGCTACTAAAGGAAGGAAGAACAAATACCAAGGACAACTGCCAATTGGCTCCATGGTTCTCTTACTAATTCAATTGACCCTGAAAACTCCTGGGCAATGATTCTTAGCTAAAGAATAACTCTATCATTCTACCTGCCTGATTAAAATATTTCAGTGATCTCCATTTACCTACTGAATAGCATTCAAACTTAAACTCTTAAAAACTGTTGATAGTTTACTAGAGAAATATAGTGTAAATTTAATTGTTGGCCCATTCTTACCCACATTGTCACCTCTGAGCAATGCTGCCTCGACATCTTTACAGTTAATATAACTGTATTAGAAACTTGCAAAAGGGTACTGAAAATTGTACTTATAAGCTCACACAGTATTCAATATAAAGCACAAGATGTGTGTATTACATACTCGCTTTGTAGCTAGTAAGGAGGGTAATTCTGCTGTGCAAACATGACTTATGAGCTCCAGGCTCATGAATTAACTTTCAATAAGTAAGTTCTTGAGTCCATAAATTAATTTCAAATAATTAAATGAGTTCTAACAATTATATCCCGAGGGTTTCAGATTTCTATATTTAATTATGCATGGTATGTAAATTTGAAAGCAAAAAGTGATTAATGTCTTTATAGAATAATATCCTTCTTTGTAGGACAATTTGACAGTCCCCTTTCCATTTTGTCTTCTCTACTTTAATTTTTGAATGAAGGTATTTCTTTGGACTTGGGCTTGTTGCTATTTCAGATAGACTAGCTGGCCAGCAAGTCCCTGGATCCATCTGTCTCTGTACCCACCACTGGGGCAATAGGCACATGCCTGGCTTTTAAATGGACACTAGGGATCTGGACCCAGGTCTTTCTTCACGCTTTCACAATAAGTATTTTACCCACTGAACCATCTCCCCAGCCCCCAGCAATGGTCTTCATGTTTGAATACTGGTTGTGGATGGTGATAGGCTGATAGTGACTATGTTGTCTTCAGCATGTGACTTTGAGGTCACCTGGGATCCTAATATCTAGTTGGAAGGAAAGAAAGAATACCAATAAAGAAGGCACACCTGCTTTTTTAATGACTATGGTCTAGAAATGACTACTTGCAATGCTCTATTTAAGCAGAAATGCTAGAACATGCAGTGCCTTGCCACGTATCCTCTTTGCATCAACAACCCTAAACCAAGGAAAGGGCACAAATCACTGGAACTCGGTCCTCTCTTTCCCACATGAGCACTTCATGAATAACGCTTACATGTCTTGGTACAGCAGTAGTCGATATATGGAAGAAGGAAAACGCGAGGGGGCTTACTCACCTTCATTGTTCTGTTTCTTTCCCCACAGAAATGGTTCTGATACACCTTTTATTTTCTGTACACTGTATTAAGGTTTTCAAAAGTAGCCCCTATTTCCTACTTCATGTTTATATTGGGAATAAGTGCTAATCATTTATTGGGTTAAGTTTTCTGAATTCAAAAGTTCTCACTATAAAGTTGGAAAGACCATGTGGGTATAATTGGTACAGATGTGTGCTCAACCTTGGGGTAACACACTGCTACACATGTGTTTTGACAAAGATGGTTTCATACTCGTCAGTCTCTTTCCCACCTCTGAACAAAGATAAGCATTTAGCCAGCACGAGACAAGTACAAAATGATTTTAGGGCATTTTGTTTGTTTTTTAAGGATTTGATCCCACCAGACTGCATGTGCCAAGTCTTACCTAACGTTAATGCATGCATTTTTTTGTATCCCTTTTTACATTCACTCTGTAATTGGTCTCATGTTTTATAATTTCATGTTCTAGCAGCTAGCCTAACCTGTCTTGTTGTGTTTTGTTTTGACTGTACTCTTTCTATTGATCTCCTGAGGCCAGTGCCGGGCCTAGCTGTGTCTCTGCTAGCCGAACCTCAGGTGGCTCTCTGAAATTCCTTTCATCTGCTTTATTTCAAATGATGTCATGTTCTTTTCTGACCAGTTGTCCTCTTGATTTAACTCAGACCCTGTAATTCTTTTTCTTTCTCTTAGGCAGAGATGCTGGAACATGCAGTTCCTTGCCATTCATGAAGTCTCAGGCTTCAGCCAGCTCCCCTCCTCTCTGAATTCCTTGGTTCCTTTCTCTTTTTTAAATTGAGGGTTTTATACATGCACATAATATGTTTTGATCAAATCTACCCTCCAGTCTCTCCCTTCCAATTTCTCCTCTACCCACTCCTGCACCCCTACCCCACTCCCAGCACCCTCTCCTCTGGAGAGCATGAACAATACTGACTGTATTCTGGGCTTGGGGGGGCACTACAATCTCTTAGCAACTTTACCTCAAACATGTTTGCAATGAGATGGACAGATTCCATCTGGAGCCACAAATAAAATGAGAAGAAAATGAGGTCAGTGCAGGTAAAAACGTGCACATCAGACTCTTGCTGTTTCTGGGCAGCCCTGTTTTATTTAGCAAAACTTGGAAATGTGAAAAGAACAGCCACAGCAAAACAAACTTCTGGCCATGAAGAGGCCAAGGTGCCAGCACCAGTGGCCATAACCAGCTCTGGCTTCAGCTTGACCATGACCATCTCTAGTAACATGTTCAGAAATGAGTTCTCCAACCTTCCTTTCTCTTCAGAGAGTTCCATGATAACCTTCTGATACCTGTCTTTTCTGTCTGTGTGAGCCCAAACCTTTTCGCTTCTAACCAAAATGCTAACCAACACACTTTTTCTTATCCAGTTCATGATTTCTCATGATGCAACAAAAGGCCACTGACTTCTAGCTGCACTGCTGGCTTTATGTCCTGCCTCTTCCATTTTACTGTGCATTTTAGGGCAAGAGGTTTAGTTTTTGTTGGCCTTCCCATAAATAATATTAGTCTTTCCTAATTCTATGGTCTAATGAGTTTTCTTTAAAATCCTTTTCTGCTATTTGGGTAAGAATTCTGAGAAAATAGGCCCTTTCATGGGCTGTGTTTACAGACTTAGTAATAAACAATCTCATCTCTCCCTCTCACAACTGTGTGTTTTTTTTTTTTTACTATAGACTTGCTATGTAGCCCAGGCTAGTATCAGACTTGAGATCCTCCTACTTTAGCCTACTGAGTGCTAGGGTTACAGGTCAATATAATTGGCCCTCTGTGTTCACAGGTTCTACCTATGTACACATTCAAACAATCACAAATAAAAAAAAGCATGAACTGTTCAATCTGCACTAACCATGCAGAATTCCTGAACTTGTCACTCTTCTCTACTTAATACAGTTGTTTTTAACAGTTTTACAGTGTATCAAGTAACCTATTGATTATTTAAAGTATACAACAGGTTATGTGTGAGTTATGGGCAAATACTGCACAACTTTACACAAGAGATTTGAGTGTTTGTGACTTTTAGTATTTTCAGAAGGGACATTCTGGAACTAGTTCTGCATGGGCATCAATGTGTTCTCTTTTCCCAAGGCTTTCCATGAGCCTTGGCTTTCCTCCCCAATATTGGGCATGTCTGATGAACAACTCTTTGCATCTAACTTTCTTCTATGCCTTGGAATTCTAACTATGATACATATTTTTCTAAGAAAATCACTCCCAAGTCTGGAGTCACCAGTAGAAAATAATCTCTTGGCCTTAAAGAATAATGCAATCCTCTTTTTCATGTTTTGTTCTCAGTGGTAAACATTCCCACATGTCAGAAAGTCACAGAATATAGCAAGGTTCAAATGAGATCACTCAAATGAAAAGTAAGATCGACTGAGAAAATACTGTATGATAATTATTGCCCAATAATGGGTCTCCAAAAAATTTAACCAGTAACGTTACCCTTGCCAAGTAAAATGCACACTGGCCTTGGGTAACTATACACTATTGGGATACTGGGAAACAAGCCACCATGGAAAATATGACTGACCTGGGAGTGCCATACTGTAAGGAATTCCAAGCTAACCACATAAGTTATATGGAGAGAAGAGGAGAGAAGAGTAGTGAGAAGGAGAGGAGAGGAGAGGAGAGGAGAGGAGAGGAGAGGAGAGGAGAGGAGAGGAGAGGAGAGGAGAAGAAAACTATGTTTTGGTTCGGTTTTCCAAACCAAAGAGCCAGACATGCTCATTTAGCCCCAGCAGACACATAAAAGAAGAACTGAGAAACCCAACTGGAAGCGTCAGCCACGGCCCTGATGGAGTCCACCACTGTCTCCAGTTGAGTTGCCACATACTATGGAGGCAGACGTGAGATGTTTTTTTTTGTGTGTGTGCTCTGCTTGAATATTTGATCCCAGACTCACGAACACAATAAAACAGATATTGCTTTATGGTGTTAAAAATCGAGATGATGTGTTTAGCTGTTAGTAACTGGACGTTTTCATCAGATCAATGGATGGAACCTGAGCTAGTCACTTCTCTGTTGCTGTGCTAAAATATCATGAGCTAAGGCAATTTCTAGTAGAAAGAGTTTGTCTTTCTTGTGGTTCCAGAGGGTGGAATTCATTTTGGTGGGGAGAGCATGGCACCAGGTGGCAGGACAAGGAAGCTGGTTGGTCACATTTCATCTACACACAAGTAGATAAAGAACAAGACGTGGGCCAATGGTATCATCTATCAAAGCCCATCCACAGTGACATACTTCCTCCAGCAAGGCTGCACCTCCTAAAGCTCCCATAAACTCTCCAAATGAAGACCAAGTGTTCAAATACATGAGCTTTGGGGGACATTTCTCATTCAAACCACCACAAGACCTTTACTTGAAATAGTGCATTTATGACAATTCATAGTAATATAGGGCTTCACTTTCCAATGTCCACTCACATACAATAGAACATGCCTAGCATCTATGTAGATCCTGCATTGCCTTATCTGCTGAGGATGTTGCTAATAAATCATAGACAACATTCTCGTGAAAGTGAACTTCACCTCTTGTCACGGAGTTGTCTGGGAGACAAGTGCTGTGTGTACAAGTGACGGAGCCTCGTAACCACTCTGCTGTGACATTCCCCTTCTCTCCTTCTTTAAAGGGCCTGCATCAAATGTGTATACAGAGTGAGTGCGGTAATTTATGCCTGTAATCCCAGCACTAGGCTGTCTGCACTAGGAGGTTATGGCAGGAGGATCTAGCCTGGGCAACTTTGCAAGTTCCAGGCTAGAGTAAGCTACAGAGTAAGACCTGTATCTTAGTTACTTTTCTATTGTTGTGAAAAGACACATGACCAAGGCAATTTATAAAAGGAAATATTTAATTGGGAGCTTGCTTACGGTTTTAAAGGGTGAGTCCATGAAGATCGTGGAGGGGAGCATGGCAGCAGGCAGGCAGGCAGGCATGGTGCAGGCAGGCATGGTGCTGAAGCAGTAGCTGAGACCATACATTTTATCTGCATGTTGGAGGGAGGGAGGGAGAGAGAGAGAGAGAGAGAGAGAGAGAGAGAGAGAGAGAGAGAGGGAGAGAGGAGAGAGAGGGAGGGAGTGGGAGGGAGGAGGAGAGAGGAGAGGAGGAGGGAGGAGGGAAGAAGAAGGAGGGAGGAGGGGAGGAGAGAGGAGAGATGAGAAAGGAGAGAGAGAGAGAGACTGGGCCTGGCATGGGCTTTTTGAAACTTAAAAGCCCATCCCCAGTGACACATCTCCTTCAAGAAGACCACTCTTCCTAATCCTTCCTAACTGGGGGCCTAGTATTCAAACATAGGAGCTTATGGAAGTCATTCTCATTCAAACCACCACACCTTGTCTCAAATAAAAGTAAATAAAAATTAATAGTACCATGTACTGATATTAGGCTGGAATATTTTAGGCATAATTTGCTTGAAAAGATGTACTAAATCAAAACTTCTTTAATGGTATCTGAATAAGTTGTGTTCATTTAATGAAAAAAAAGCAGATCTTAAAAATGTATGAAATAAGACATTAGACTAACAAAACCCCCAATACCGGGCACAAGAGCTTTTCTTTCAAGCGGTTGGTCAGTGTAGTCCAAGTGATTCCCCAAACAATGTGGCTTCTGCTATTGCACTTGGTTGCCTTTCAGAAGTTGAAGGTACACCTCTGTTGCTGAAGACACCTCACACTAGAGATTTTTATTATCTGAAGTGGATCTAACCTGAGAGTCTTCTTCCTGTGGTCTAACTTCCATAGTACCAGAAAACACTATGCAAACTGTCAAGAGAGGGAAGCAAGTCACAGTCCTACCTGGCTGGGACACCTGTGAACTACAATGACCAGCATGACAAGATCATCTGTTAAGGTGCAAGAGTGGCGCTCACACATTGGTAGTAAACAATAGCTATCTACTTGGACTTAAGGACCCCAGAACAGGGAGGAAATCCTATGTCACACTAGAAACAGAGCCAACTTCCCTAGGCTAGTGAGGTCATGGACCTCAACAAAGAATCTACTGCTGTCACTTTGCTAGACTAGAATAATTCCTTAACTACATTCTAAATCTTATGCCTACAGGTAAGTGTAGCTATTTATTATCTTTTATCAAAGAAGTTTCTCTCTACAGCAAATGGAGAGCATCAGAAAAAAATGCAACTGGACTCAATACAGAGATCAGTGGATCGTGGAGAGCCCAGCCCCTGTGAATACATCTATATTATACCTCCTGCATATTTGGCTCAGGGAGTATCAAGGAAGAGGGGGAAGAAAAATTTAAGAGCCACAATACCAGGAAATCTGCTATGAGACAGTATCTATTGGAAATGGCTAAATAAACAAGAGCTGAACGATAATACTATTGTTAGTTATGCTAATTCAGAAAAGGAAAAAAATCTCACAGGGTCCCACATACATCCAAAAATTATAAGCTAAGAGATAGAGAATTAGCCTCTTGCAGGCAGGAGCCCCCCAGTCAACTATCCAATACAAAGTAGTCAGCCCTGAAACCGTAAATATATACACACAAACAATATATTTGTGCACACACACGTGCAACACACATATATGTATGTATACGCACGTGCGCGCGCGCGCGCACACACACACACACACATATATATATATATATATATATATATATATATATGTTTGTGCAACAATAACAATCAAAGTAAATGAGGCTACCAGTTTGAGAGTGAGAGCAGGGAAAGGGAATGGGTTGGCAGGATGGGACATTGGAGGGACTGGAGGAAGAAAAGGGACGGGGGATGATATAATTATATTTTGATTAAAATATATTTTAAACATCAATGAGACAATGTAGAACTGCAGATAATTTAAATGTTCTGTTCAGGGTCCTCAGCTCCGGTCACAATAAGAAATGCATGAATCTTTTGTAATTAATAAAAACATAAAATGTAACCAGAAATACTTCACATATCAAAAACATGTGACAATAGATATAGAATAGCGACCAGCAGTTATGCATCTAGAGGGAATGGCCTTGATCATATCATCATAACTGCTTGTTACTATAGTGAAATATCTAAGGTGGGCGGGCCACTTTACTGGAAATTCAAAATCTGACATTTTTATGGCCTCATTGGTTCAGATTCTGATTGCAGCCGTGCCGGCAGAGTCCTAAAGCAGCATAGACTAGCAGATGTCAAGAGAAGTGATGGGGGGGGGGGGGAGGGGAGAGGGAGGCTCTCTCCTGTTTATAACGCCTCCGAGACTGAATCTTGTAAACATTAGTCTAACAACCTTATCCAGTCCTAATCACTTTCAAAGGCTCCACCTCCAAACACCAGCAGATTCTGTTTCTACCCTCTTAACACTGTAAACAAAATCAGGTTTTAGAGATTAACAATGAGCTACCACTGGGAAAACCATTGGCTACATACTAAAGATACAGGTTGTTTTCTGTGTAATTCCTGTTCTGGGACTTACAAGGTGTTATGAAGTCAAGATATTAATGAACTAAACTATGTTTAACCACAGGGGAAAATGATACCCCAATTTATAGAAATTTGGAAGCCCCTGAAGCCATTCTAAATGTCCGCTGTGCCAGTGGACATCCTAGAAATCGGCTTCCATAGCAGTACTGACTGATTAGCCACGTTTTGAGAACTGTAAAGGCAATAAAAGGAAACTCCATGATGTTAAGAAGGTGAGAAACTAACCAAGAAGGGGTCACTAACCAGCAAGGCTTGGGGAATAGGAGACAGGTTGAAGTTATCAGAAGTTGGCAGCCAGGAAGGACACCATCCTCAGGGAAGGATTTGCCTACTGTGGCCTGGCCGCACTGGAATTTGGGCCTCTGAGGCGGGGAGAAGAGCGTGCTGGAACTGGCACCCCTTTTCGGGCTGCTGGCCAGGGTAGGAGGGAGAGAAAATTGTGTGCCGAAAGCAGCTATGCTAGCAAGCTGCTGCTGATACGTGTGGAATCGTTTCGAGAGAAGCAGCCAGCGAATGTACAAGGAGAAAATCCCTTCTTTGTCTTTCAGAATCTCCATCTGTCTCTCGGGCTCCTGTGAACAGAGCTGAGGAAAGACGCTGGAGTATTAAAGTAGAATTTAAAAAAAAAAAAAAAAGTGGGTCTGTCTGCCACAACGGCCTGTTTCTGGTCACCTGGCTTTGAGTGCCCATGACAAAGCACTATGCCCAACAGCTGTACTCTGGAAATATGCTGCTGACATCCAAGGATGTATCGTCTTACTTGTATTGAAACTCACTTTGGGAACATGCACATGTAGTTCAGTGGTTGGAACACTTGCTTCGAATGCACAAGGCCTTGGGTTCCATCTCCAGCACCACAAAATAAAATAAAAATAAGTCACAATTCTGATACTTAGAGTGTAAACAAGCCCTCACACAATTCCTGGAAGCTTCTAGATTTGGCCCAGACTAAAAACATGGGAGTGAGTTTTTTCTTACTAAGAAAAGATCAGAATTTTTCCATTCTTGGCTTTTTTTAAAAAATGCTTTTTATTTTCTTCTACTCTGGAAAATTGTAACTAATTTAGAGGCTTCCATGGTAACCTTAGTAAATTAACCTTCAGTGGTTTCTCATAGGTTTATAGTAGAGTTCTTCAGAATCCTCTCATTTGAACATTGCCATCATGAATACATTGGGAGGTTGCCAAGGTGGCCCAGCATGAAAAGGTGCTTGTGGGCAAGCCTGGTCACCTGGGTTCAACCCATGGAACCCTGGAGACAAAGAGAGCAGACTCCACAAGGTTGTCATCTAAACACACACACGTCTAATAAATACATCTGAAGCATATATTTCTCACATCACCCTTCAGCCTGTTTGTGGGAATCTTACAAGAAACTCTTCCCCACTTCCACTGCCACGATGTGACTCTTCTAAACCATGAATCTGTTTTCTTCTCGAGGAATCTGAACTATTTTACTGGGTACATTTTCTTCACTTGGGTGCCAACAAGCATGCTACCAAACCGTGCCCTCTTCTCTTTGTGCTTGTGATGTACAGAAACACACACTCCTGTTTCTGTCTGTCCTCTGTCCCTGCTTTGTGTCCTTTTCATGTTTTCCTAATGGTACTTTATCACATTTTTATATGTCCACAACAAGGTCCCTGCATCTGCGAGGGGAAAGGGAGTACATTGCAGAGCATACACCGGAAGCAGACGAAGGAGTCCACAGATATCCCAGAGAAAGACAGATGACAAGAGCAGCTGATGCAATTTCAGATAATAGGCTGAGTAAAACAATAAACATGTAGTTTTTTTTAAAAAAAATGTGATTTAAGGTTGGTAAAAAAATTTACATTCTAATTGCTACTACTACACAAAATGCAATATAAAGTAAAAGCTATGAAGTATGAAATTTTCATAATTTAAATACCATTGTTTACCTTTTTGTGCTTTCTATACACACCTCCAGCTTATTACTTATATATCAAGCGTTATAGACTATTTTTAGAAAATTATTTTAAAGAAATTTCTTCAAAAATGAAATAAAAGCTAAAGTATCCTTTACTGTCCAGAATCTATTTTTTTTTTATTTTGCAATACAATTCAGTTCTACATATCAGCCACGGATTCCCTTGTTCTCTCCCCTCCGGCCCCCCTCCCCTTCCCCCTAGCCCACCCCCCATTCCCACCTCCTCCAGGGCAAAGCCTCCCCCGCGGACTGAGATCAACCTGGTAGACTCAGTCCAGGCAGGTCCAGTCCCCTCCTCCCAGGCTGAGCCAAGCGACCCTGCATAAGCCCCAGGTTTCAAACAGCCAACTCATGCAATGAGCACAGGACCCGGTCCCACTGCCTGGATGCCTCCCAAACAGATCAAGCCAATCAATTGTCTCACCTACAGAATCTATTTTTTTTTTCCTTCTTTCAAGAGATATTCCTTTTCTTACACTAACTTGAAAGCCGTTTTCTGGTAGAACATTGGCTCTTGGTTTAGGTACATGTTGACAAGTGAAATGAACACTGACAAAGGTGAGACTAAGACAATGAATGACAGAGGTGAAAAGATTGTCCTGTCCTGCTCAAGCAGACATCTTACCTGGCCTACATCTCCCCACCCCAGCTCCTGGTAATACAGCCACAGAAGACCCTCTGCAGACTTCAGCTCAGGAACTAGGATTCCTAGCTTCCTTCCCCCAAGATATGCTAAGAAACCAAAAAACCTAGACACATCAACAGCATTTCAGATGAATCCTGAGTGGGCAAGCATGTTATTGTCTTTCTACTAGATTCTTGTCGTTCAGTCTGTTCATGTCACTGGGCCTCAAATTTCAAGGCAAACAATACATTCCATTGCAGACAGTCTCAAAAGATTTCATTAGCTGAATATGAGACCGGCTCAAACCAGGACTCCGAAGGCTATGGTTGTCCTTATTAGCAATAGTCTGTTACCTGGGGGAGGAAACAAACTGTAACACATCCTTTGTGAATCCATTTGGATGTCCAAAACGGGCTTGAAGAGTCACAGCATCCTGTGAGCAGCTCATTGTTTTCAATACTGTAGACTAAAGTCAAAAGCTAGAGTTTGGGCTGAAGAAACTGGTTGCCGTAAGAGGAATTAGCTTTCTGGCAATGCCCCCACACATTTGAAATCACATTAGTGTAGTCCTCAAACTAACTTTGGCCTTTTACAGAACACCACACAATAACTCCTAGCTGTCCTCTGTTCCTTTGATGTCGATGCTTGCTACCTCATCTGAGAGATGTGCCTGGCTGGAATAGCACTGCTTGTCTCTGTGCTTCCTGGTGAGATGGATGACAGGAAGTGAGTCCGGAATAGACAAGATAGGGACATTATAAATACAGCTTCTAGAGGGCTAACCACCTGAGTATCAACATGTTTAAATGCCCAATACCTGCCAGAGCACTTTCTTATCATCCAAGGGACCATTTCAGATACAAATGAGCTCAACTGTGACAAGTTCATCTATAAATTAGTACTATTGATAGCAAACTGACCTAAACACTCAACATTCATCTTTCAAACGCTATGCAGAACACTAGCCAGAATCCTCTCTGATTCTGACACCATCCCCACCCCCACCCCCCACCCACAGCAACTTTCGCTGCGTTTAATCCCAGTGTTGTAAATAGCTCAGGCCACTGTTGCTTCTACCAGATGTAGAGTTCTGAAGAATATGGATTCTCTTTGCATTTTCCTATGTGTATTACCTCGCATTAGTGTTTAATAAATGTCAATTAACTGGAGTAAACATTCTGTTTAAGATGAAGCCCAGCACACTCAGGGTTAGAAATGTTTTAGTCACTCCTTTCCCCTTTGATTTGTTTATGAGAATCTTTAAATACAGAGAAACTTAAAATGGAGATTAAAAACACCAAGTTGAACCAACAAAGATTGCAGTGGGTTGTGTTGCAAGGCAGAGAAATTAAACAAATTACCTAAATGTGCAGCTCTAACCGATGGCAGATGCAGAGCTGAGATCAACTTGAGTCTCCATTCAACATTGTCAAATGACTTGTAATAAATCATCGTCTTAAATCCAGAAAGCCCTTTCTATGTTGCTGTTTCTGTTGGTTGCCTATAGCAACTAAGGTTTCAGTGGGATTTCATCTCATTTGTGGGAACCCGCAGGACTCACACCCTAATCTCCCCTCCATCGCTCTCCCCAAAACCATCTCTGAGATGTTCCAGAAAGAAAATATAAATTATCTTTGAGGTTCCCCTTTCTGGTTTTCCATTTGGACATTCATTTTCTCTTTGTCAAAGTCAATTAAAAACAAAATGTAAACCAACTTTTAAGTCATCTCTTTTTTTGGATAATTATTGCATCAAATAAGAGTCTATCCACAACTACTTTAAAATACTGAAACAAAACTATTAAAATTCAATTGTGCTATGTCTTATAAGTGGGAGTGTTTGTCTGAAAATGGCTTATCATTCTTACAAGCTAAAGACAAATGCTATTTAAAGGGCTGTGTTGAATAATTAGGATCTGAATTTTCATACAAAAGTGACAAAATACTTCTGTTTCTACAGCATGATTTAGAGTTTCCACTTAGAAAAATTTAAAACATTAGAATAGAAAAATCTATTCTTAAAAATATACATAAACTACAATGTTTAACTAGAACTAGCTTATGACAAAATAATCAATCTGTATTCATCATTTCAAACATTGTTCTTGTAGCTTTGCTTATATTAATTCAGTTCATTCTTAAGTTGCCTGATAAAGTAGACATCAATGCTCCATTTCTTTTATACAACAGCACAATCTAGGGCCCTTCCCACCTTCTGAGTGACAGCTGTGTACTGTATATGAAATAGAAGCGCTTTATATGCTCACTGCTATCAATCTTCAGTGTATCCTTGAAACATTAGAATCAACCTGCAGTAAATGAGCTGATGACCCACAGGGAGAAACTGCTCATAGCCATATAGTTGTGAAGTGGTGGAGCTGATAGGCAAAGCCACTTCCCTCACTCAAAGTCCAGGCTCTGTCCACAGGACTCAACCTGTCCTTCACCAGTGCCTAAGAACTATGGAATCACTGCATGCTGACCTTACCACTGTCTGCAGCCTGAGAGTCATACATTGACTTCATTACATATAGAGATGATATTCACAACTTTGTTTGTTTGTTTGTTTTTCGAGACAGGGTTTCTCTATGTAATTTTTGTTCCTGTCCTGGATATTGCTCCCTAGACCAGGCTGGCCTCAAACTCACAGAGATCCACCTGGCTCTGCCTCCCAAGTGGTGGGATTAAAGGCCTTTGCCACCGCTGCCCAGCCAGTATTCACAATTTTTGACACCCAGAATTGCAGAGATACCAACCTATCAGCCCTACCTAAGACCACAGGCCAGAAAGTCAGTGTGACTCCAGCTTACCCCATTTTGCTGGACTTTGGTAGGATATGTAGTATGGATTGTGTCCCAAAGGTGAAACCCATGGACCTGAGTGATAGAAATACTCATGAGTGTTGGAATGATGCCTCTTTCCTAGCATCATGGAAGAGTTTTAAAATTTTAAATAGTGATGCAAGAGCTTGCTTGAGTAGGTACCAAGGGAAAGCGGCCCATGATGAAAACTGCAAATAAATAAAATATTTTAAAAATTGCTTAAATATTGCAGAGAAAATAGAGGTTTGAGTTAATAGGAAGATTAAGGGTTAAAACAGCAAAGTCTGGAATGTCAAGAGAGATGAATAAGTGAGTTTGTAGCTGGATATGAGATAACTAAGCCAAACAAATAAGAGTCGGGTCTCTGGGCCAGTGACCGCAGGTTGGCTGTCCCCTCTACCCGAATCCCTTGGGTGACATAGGTAAGGGTCTATTGTCCTTCTTATATTCTTGCTTCTAGTGCAGCAAAGTGTAACAGATTAAACTATAAGTAAGCATGGCTTCTAGCAAGCAATTTCCTCCTATATCAGGGAGGAATGTCCCACAGACAAAGAGTTAACTAAGAACAAATACAGGCTCTTCATGGCTGCTGTGAGAATGAAGAGAACTGAGTGTAACAAACAGTCAGTGACTAATGGCATGCAGGTTCAGGACCTAACAAAGCACAGGTACAGATGGACAGAGGGGGTGTGGGTATGAGTGGGCAGTGCATGAACCGTTCATGATCACCTCTATGGTCAGGCCCGGAGGCATGCACAGAGCCTGCATGCTCTCCATCAGCTCATAATAGCTCAGAAGTAAGCAATCCCATAGCAACCACATCAGCCTTTGTTCAATCCCTGACACTTCCCATTAAAACCCAGACAAGAAAGTCCAATGACTTTTCCTCACTTGAAAAACCTCCCCTCCTTCAAACACGTGTTCTACTTTCCTTTAAGTCTCACTTTTGCTTAGTTCCCTATTTTTCTGGAATCCCCTTTAATAAAACTTGCTTCTGCCTCATATACTCCCATAATAGTCCGTGTTATTAGTCTTCATTTGTGTGAGACAGCAGACTCTGAGTTACTGCCCCAGGTTGATCTTTGGTAACTGCACGTACCCAGCGCAACAGGTCATGCACAACTGGGCTGTGAACAGCCCTGTTATACTCAAAAACTGTGGTAGTAGTGATAAAATCAAATGCATAGCCACAGATAGATTTCACCTAAGATATGAAATCCTGGCAACACAAGCCAATTGCAGGAAACAACAAGGATATAACAGAAAGGGCCTTCTTTTCTATAATAAAGCTGCTTTCCAATCATGGCCCCTTACCATGCGACACTGACAAGTTTCTCTGCGCCTCCCCCCACAGTCCTTGACTTACAGGCTTCTAGTGCTGAGGTAATCAAAACACATAAATGAAAGAATAAAGAAGTGAAAAATCTACTCATACACCTTGCTATTTGGCACTATTCTGCAGCCATTGCTTCTGAACTGAAACATACCCTCTTGGAGGATGGAGGGAAGCTCATAAAAGCTAATGACAAGCTTCAAAATACAAGGAAATTTACAAGACTCACAAGGCCCTCCTTGGGATTGTAAAATCGGTAAACACTTGACAGGAGGACTCTCTCCCACAGAGCTGACTTCACGTTGGGCAAGAAGTTCAAGGGATGCATGCGGCTCTCCTGAGCTGTCATTCACCCTGGAGTGGGCCTTCGATGATGTGGCTGCCTTTGAGTCACCCAGCCTCCTGTAATTCCAAAAGACTGACGGACTTACCTAGATAGACTTGGGTAGACGTGGCTTTGGTCGGTCACCTGTGCTCTGTCTGAGGGAATAGACGTGTGTTCACATCTTCCCGGGAAAAGTCACACAACAGATGTAGGATAATAAAGGCTTTTAATGAGAGCTTGCTTAGACACACATGTTTAACCTGAAAACTTTTGAATGACTTCTTACAATAGCTTTAAGCTGCCAGATCTATCTATTTCTCGACACCGAAATGTCTACATTCTGAATATTTCCATTTGGAAAACCTGCATTCTTTGATCTAGTAATTTTATGATTAGTGTCAACTCTTGGCTAGCTATCTTAATGGACGGCACAAAAGAGACGATACAAAACAATAATTACTGCTGAAGAACTCTGCTATCTGGATTTTTTTTAAGTTTTGTTTTTGAAGTTGTTCCCTTACAGATTAATCTTTACCTCAATTGACTAACTATTTAGTGGATGCGCATCCTAGTTTGAGTGCTGTACCACACAGGAACGCAGAAATTAATGGCAGAATCCCTAACACTGAGTGAGTTATTGTTACTTTTCTTCAATTTTATTGAATTTTAAATGCTTTTCAATAGTTTCTCTGTGGGTAAGATAAGAGTTTTTATCCTATGATTTCTCTGAGGTGTTTGTCAGGAAGCAATTTGAATTTTTGTCCTATATAGTCACAGGGTTTTTTTTTATTAAAACAAAATGTTTCTGATTTGGTCTATAATATTGAACTTAGAAGGTTATAATTACAATAACTTTGCTTTCCAAAATGCTTTATTTTTATATTTAAAAAAATGGCAAACACTATTTGCTCTCAAAAGCTATAAAAATGATACTAATATTATTTGTTTGATACACACATTATGTTTCAAGTGCCCTGTTGATGCATGTAAATATAATGAGATGGCTATGAAGAGACTGAGGAAAGAACATCAGCTCATTGAACAAACAACTATGTATCACACACTAAATAAAGTCCAGGGCTGCAAAAACTTCAAGACAGACCGATAGCTTTGGGAAACTTATAGCCAAGTAAAACTAAGAGCGTAATATGAGGTGGTCTTTACTAGAGAAAAAAGAGCACATAGTTCACCGTAGTCCCAGGGGAAGCAAGGAATTCTATGTTGGGTAGGACTAATGTAAGTTTAGGCCAAGGCTAGTCTTGAACTTCTAGCAAATCGTTAGTGCCACAATTAAGAGTGAGGTAATCAGGACAGGGGATGTAAATGCTCTAGTCCTGTACTGTGTAGGGACATTTCACCAGATACGAATCATAGTGACTCCATTAGATGATATCCCTTAGCAGCGCTGTAGCTGCCTCAACTTAAAAAGTCTATGGTTTGCACTCAATGTAACAATGCTTTCCCACAATGCTTAAGTGTTGCATGTCTGTAATCAAAGACTGAGGTCAGTGTCAGGAGCAGCCATTTTGGAAGGCGTAGGGGAAGACCAGACACTAGGAAGACACAGAACTGGAAAGATGCATAAGAGTGAGTTCAGCCACAAGCAGTGGCCAGTGTATGAACAGGGGAGGCCTGTTTTCATGTGGGATGTGGAAGCAGGACCAGTCAGTGGAGCCCAGTGGGACCACAGCAGTTGAAAGAAAGCTCTTGCAGTTTGTCTCTTCCAGAATTATTAGCAATCTTCCTCACAAACAAAGTGGGGTGAATTCCTGAAGGACAGGCAGGAATTGGCCAAGGCACTGACTCTTAGAAGGGCCTGGAGGTCTAGATAATTGTGCAAGATGTGGCTGAAGCAGAGGCTGGCCAGAACTGTGGCAAAGCAACACTGACAGCAGGGACCTGGAGGGAGTTAAGAGGCCACCGGGGTTCTTAGGTCAGAAGAACACATGATTAGTTCTATATATTAGATACAGGAAGACTCTCCATGGGGGAGCTGTTAGGAACTTAGGAAAACAGTTCTTGGAAAATGGAAGGCCAGAGACAACAGGACAGAGAGGGAAGGCTGGGGTACTGAGAAATTTCAGGATGCAGAAAAAAACAAAACAAAACAACAACAACAAAACACATCAAAATTTTTCTTTGGGGCCAATAAGATGGCTCAACTGGAAAAGACACTTGCCGCTAAGTCTGTCAACCTTGAGTTGAATCCTCAAGCCTTGTATGGTGTAAGGAGGAAAACTAGTCTTGCATGGTGTCTCTGCATGTTGTGGTATGGGAATCCCATGCACATAATAAAAATAAATCAGTGTAAAAACTATTTCCCTGCTTTTCTTTAGAAATAACCAATTGCAAAGAAAATGCAAGGATAAAGGAATAAATTGCTTCTTCTCTTTACACAATTTCTTGTGTGTGTGTATGTGTGAAGAATTTAACTAGATTGAAGAGTAAATTAGAAGTACTCTGATGGCGAGAAGTATGCAAGCACATAATATCACAGATTTAACACAAAGGAAAGCTTCAAAGTTTTAATGGGGGCATGGTGTCTGTCGGGATGTTTCTGATCAAATTATTTTCTTTTTTTCTTTTTTTTTTTTTTTTTTGGTTTTTCGAGACAGGGTTTCTCTGTGTAGCTTTGCGCCTCTCCTGGAACTCACTTGGTAGCCCAGGCTGGCCTCAAACTCACAGAGATCCACCTGGCTCTGCCTCCCGAGTGCTGGGATTAAAGGCGTGCGCCACCACCGCCTGGCCATGATCAAATTATTTTCTAAGAAACAGCATTGACTTTCAATGAGTCCATAAGGAGAAATACATTCTATGAGAGAAAACCAGCATTTTGTATCTCCTATCGTCTTGTACACATATTGGTACATTTATTACTCTACTGACAGGTAAACAAAATGACTTTTTAAAAAGAAAAAGAAGGCTGGAGAAATGACTCAAACTGGGAAGTGCTTGTGGTGGGAGCCGGAAGAAAGGATCCTGTGTGAAAGCAAGGCCAACACGAGGATGCAGAGACAGGAGGATCCCTGAGGCTGGCTGGCCATTCACTTTAACCAAGTCAGTGAGCTCTAGGGTAAGTGGGAGACCCTATCCCAAACATAAGGGAGAGCAACTGAAGAAGGACTCCAATGTTGACCTCTGGCCTTCACATGCATGCACACACACACACACACACACACACACACACACACACACACGGGTGAATTCTAGCACTCATAACCTGGATTTTATTTTTAATTTATTCTCTCTCTCTTTTTTAAAAAAATAATGTATGTAGAAGCTTTGTCTGCACGCATGTCTGGGTACCATGTACCTGGTACCCTTGGAGGTCAGAAGAGGGTGTGCCCTAAAGTTAGAGTTGTAGGTGGTTGTGAACCATCATGTGGGTGCTAGGACTCGATCCCAGGCCCTCTGGAAGAACAGTCATCATTTATAATCACTGAGGCATCTATCTGGCCCACTCCCCCCTACCCTTGAGACAGGTTTACATTATGTAGCCTTTGCTGGTCTGGAGCTCATTACATAGAGTAAGGTGTCCTCGAACTCTGAGATCTACCTGCCTCTGCCTCCTTGATGTTAAGCTTAAAAGCGTGTACTATAACAGTCTGGCTCATAAACTAAATTTTAAATCCTAATCTGTAGCTACTTTTTCCCTACAAGAGAGACACGTGATCCAGCGTCTTCCATTTGAAGCACAATTCACACTGCCTGCCGAGGAATCTCTAATTCTAGAGTGCGTCCCTGGCCTCATAAGAAAATCATTTCCTTGGTTTTTCTTGCCCCATTTCTAGCCCACTTCTCTCTGGTTCATTTTCCACAAGGTTCTGTTAAAACAAGGAATGCTCCAATGTGTTTCTTCCTTTCCACCAGTACTTATTTACATAATCAAGGGTGGGCTTCTCTGCCCCCCTCCCCGTGTAGGCATCACAGCAGCCCTAAGGCCTCTCCGGTTGGCACTGATTAATTATCTGTACAACAGCACCAAGGGAGCCATGCTTGCTCCACACTCATTCTAAACCTATCGAGGAAGGATGTGGATGACATCAAGGGAGGATTTTACAAGACTCTGTCTAGACTGCCAAAACAATCTGTGGTGGAGAAAATTGCGTAAATATGGGCTACCAGGAAACAGGCATTTTCCTTCTCCCCTCCTTGTGGTCTTTTTTTGGTGTGGGACACAGTGCAGCCTGGGCTGGCAATTCTGTAAATTATACTCTTTGAATCATGTAATAATAACTCAGGGACCAGAATGATTTAATGCCATGTGGTAAGTCAGTGTGGAGATCATTTCAGACCAAATAAATAAATAGAAGCAGCAAGTGACTTTGAGCTCATTTTAATTTCCAAATTTCTTAGTTCTATCTGAGGTTTTGTGGGTATTCTATAAACTCTTCAAATAATAACAGATGGGCCAATGATGATCCATTTTTTTCTGCTTTAGTTGAAGAACAGGGCCAGAACTAAACCATGGACATTGTCTTAGCTGGGATTTCTATTGCTGTGATAAAACACTGTGACTAAGAACTTGGGGAGGAAAGGGTTTGTTTCAACATATAGCTTATGCTCCACCATGCAGGGAAGTCAGGGCAGGAACTCAGGATAAGACCTGGTGTCAGGAACTGATGCAGAGGACATGGAGGAGTGCTGCTGACTGCCTTGCTTCTCCTCAGTAGCTCAGTTTGTTTTCTTATATAACCCCAAGACCACTTACCCAGGGTTGGCACCACCCATCCAGAAGGGGCTGGTCCTCCTCACATCAATCATTAATTAAGAAAATGCCCCCATCAGCTTGTCTTCAGGCCAATCTGATAGAGAATTATCCTCTAATAGTCCCTCTTCTGAGATATGTCTAGGCTTGCGTCAAGTTGACAGATGTCAACCAGTACAGACATATGTAAGACCCTCTCTCCCTGCACTTTTAACTATTTTGGGGTTTGGCAGAGCCTTTTACAGTTAAAGTAGGGGAAAGGGCATAAATGGTTCCCTTGTGCCAGACAATGCACTCCCTCCAAGAAACACAAAGACCTATTCTCTTAAGGTGATCACCTGCTTATTCCAATGCCCCAAAACCACAACACAGCTAATTTAGTAAGTTTTCATCATTGACTTCTCATTCTCTCTCCTCTCTCTCCCTCTCCCCCCGCCTCCCCATGTGCCTGGAACGATTTTTAAAAATAGGAAATGGGTGTACTCTTTGAGGAACCAAGTCTATGTGAACCCATGAAGTATTTGCCTCTATTTAAACAGAGCGTGGGACACAAGGCTGCAGTTACACAGAATTTCACATCCTACTGGGTGTTGCTTCTTTTTGGGTCACCCTTCTACTTTGGGGACTTCCTCTCTCACTGATGATCGCCATGCTGCTTCAGTTCACCCAGATCTGCTCTGTTTCATCTCACTGGGAGCCCAGACCACAAAGGGTCTTGCTGAAGGTTACTAAACATTCACACTCATAATCAGGTGGGCTAATTATGTTGTGTAGCATGTCTAAAAGTTTAGCGAACTAGGACTGCAATGAGTTTATACTTCTCCATCTTCTGACATCTAAGGCCTGGTAGGTGTATCCTCTCCTGGAACATCTTAGGACGTTACAGTCAGATAGCAGTTCAGTTCCAGGTGGCCTGTGATGCTTCTCCACAGGCTTCTCTCCTGTTGTCTCATCTTCCAGGGCCTTTCTGGGTGGCTTCTCTCTGAGTAGCCTGGAATCCTTCTGTGGTAACTCATGGCTCCAGTAGGAAGGAAGCCAAAGCCTTCAGGACCAACCTAGATTCATGAAAAGGGAAGGTTTGCTCTGGTTTTGGATTGGAGCCATATTTAAAGAGTAACTCCTGGGGTAAGAGAGGGGGCTGGGGAGAACAAGGGGAAGAGGAGGGAATGCACAAAGATTTTCAGAAGGTACACCTTCAAGGACCAGATCTATACTATTAGGTATTTAAGGCAGCATACCTACCTTGTAAAAGTGATGATCTGAAATGCCCCATTAGCTCAAATTGCAATAGATAGGAACATATTTAATTGACTGAAGTCAACTCATTGCAGTCACTGCAATATTTATCCTGAGAGACACACACCTTTCTCTCTCTTTTCTAACACCTGAGTTCTCCATGTCTTGCAGGGAGTTGGAGTAGACCAGCTTTCCTCATCATATAGCACAATCCCTTCCACAGAATGCAGAAAGCTGGAGAATTTGTGAGTTGAATAGGAAATAGAAGCTAGGTAAGGAGGAACCATACTAATGTATACAAAGGCTTAGAAGTAGAAAAAAGTGAATTGTGAATTGGTATGTATGGTAGTTTGAATAAGAATGGCCCCCATAAATTCATATATTTGAATGCTTGGTTATCAGGGAGTGGTGCTATTTGAAAGGATTAAGAGCTGTAGCTTTGTTGGAGGAGGTTTGACCTTGTTAGAGGAAGTGTGTCACTGGGGGTAGACTTTGAGATTTCAAAGCTCAAGCCAATCCCAATGTCTCTCTCTTCCTGTTGCCTGCCAATCTGGATGTAGAACTCTCAGCTCCTCCAGCACCATGTCTGCCTGCATGCTGCCATGCTTCCCACCATAACAACAATGGACTAAACCTCTGAAATGTAAGGCAACCCCAATTAAATACTTTTCTTTATAAGAATTGCTGTGGTCATGGTGTCTCTTCACAGCAACAGAATATTGACTAAGACAGTACAAATGTACATTGGGGATAAAAAGAAATTTTGCATCAGAAATCCAAGATTCTAGTCAAAATCCTGTCCTTTGACAACTCACTGGAGCTCATGCATGATCTTCCACTCTCCTCAACTGGACAAATGGGGATTTGCTAACCTGCAGGCCACTGTGTAAAAAATGAGAGGAGAAAGGAGATACATGCGTATGTTCACCAAATGTAAGTTCAAGAGTTTTGCATGTAAAAAATCATGGGTATAGCACTGCAGGAGATAAACTAGAAAAGCAGTTTGGAATGGGTTATAGGATCAATAGAATAGAAGAAGAAACAAGTATAGTAAAACTGGAAGATGTTCAAAGTCACAAAGACTACATAGACGACCCAGTTATGAAACTGCTCAGTCTAGAGACACATATAACATTGCACCACAGTTCAATATACAACCTGGTATGGAATCCAGCGTACATCATTTAGCAAGTATTTATTAGCCAGTTGTATATGCAATGCCTCTACAGTCGTGTGTAAAGCAGAGATGCTCTATGAAAAGCAGAAATTATTCTATTAAAGACCCATGAGTGCTTGCCATTTGTAATTTAGAATGATCACCAGACTTGTACCAATTTAAAACTTATACTAATGATATAGTTGACATGCATAAGACCTCATCAAAAACAAATGAGTCACAGAGAAAATTGTTTCCCATAGAGCAGTTAACTCATTGTTGCTGACTCAGATCAGTTCACTGTAGCTTTAAACAAACATAATGAGGACATGCAGTGGGGGAACAAAAGAGGAAAAGCTTTTTCCACTGCCATTAGTGTGAAGGGTGTGATGGGTGTGTCTGTACAGAACTCTAAGGCGAGATGACATGAGTTTTCACGTTCATGTGGATGGAATATGAAGTTGCTGGAAGGTATGCCTACATTCCCAAGTGGAGTTTTTCTTGCTTCCTTGATGAAACACAAAACACTTCATTCACTAATAAAGAATGACTCACAATGTAGAGATTGCATTGAAATGACAGGCTCCAAGAGGCGCTGGATAGTCTGCAGGAGGACCAACACAGATCCAGGGCTGCACACTCATGATGAGCATCTTGCCTGTAGCCAGCTTCAGAGGATTAAAGATGGTGCAACTAGTAACTATGCTGGACTTGGGAAAGTAGACTAGTTGGATAGTGGGGTGATCCCACCTCTGCTCCACTGTACTCAAACTGGTATGGAGGCTGATGTATCTGAACAAATTCTAGTATCAAGATGACTCAAGTTGATGTCAAAGTCCTGCTGGGAGTTTTGATTAGAGGGTGGTCCTTTATCTATCATCCTCCAGGTTTGTAAACCTAAAACTCATCTTCAACAGAAGAGAGGAAATAAGGACCTAAATAATCACAAAGATCAGGATTTGTGGGGTACATGACAGATTGCTTCTTGAGGAAAGAGAGATGCCTAGGAAAATCTGAGTCAGGAATACTGCATTTAAATTTAATGCAAACCTAATTTTGACTATTAATAGAGCCCTCAAATGTGTTGTTTTGGATTCAAAGAACAGATAAAAGAACTTGCAAAACAATACTTTAAAAGCCCACTCAACTTTATTTACATAATTAAAGTCTCAGGAATGGAAATATATTCAACTGTGCTCTTTATACAAGAGTTTATTTACTGTTACCTCCTACATTGTTTATTTAGTTATTAACTAAAAATCAAAGAGGAGCTCTTGAAAAGAAAAAGAGATGTAGTTATTTGGAGACATGGCTTTTTTCACCTCTAAGCATAGATTATAATAAAATTAAATTAAATTGGTGAATAATAGGAAGATTGATACAATGGATGGTGGAAGAAGAGGGAGAAATCTCCTAACTCCAGTGGCTTATCCTGACCTCCACTAAGTAGCCTGCGCTCAGTGGATTCTGGGATGTGGCTGTATGGACAAACAGCACTCTGTTTCCATAGAAGCAGAACTGCCCAGTTTTCCATATCAGTGACTTCTATCAGTGGAGTTCAAGCTTAATATAGGAAGTTATCCCAAATCCATAATGCCAGTAGGTTTAATTCCAAAACCAATTTTATTGGCACTCTTCAACTATGGATGATATTTAATTAGTCTTTTCTTTAAAAAAAAATCATTGAATTTCTTCATAGTACTTGGTTCCATGGCCCATTAAGGATATCTTCATCAAGTATATGCTGGACATTGAGCCCATTAAAGATATCTTCATACAAGTATATGCTGGACATTGAGCCTGTCTCCCACTTCCTCAAGTCTCTCTTTCTCTGCCATTGTCCCTGTTGCCAATTAACTTTGTTTCCTGAGACAGTTTACTTCTACTTTCTGGTTATAGTAAATGAATAATTTTGTGTATCTATATTAAATCTAGGAACTACAAATCAGCAAACATATGCATTTGTATTTCTGAGACTGACCTGTCACTTTGTTGAAAGTATTTATTAGATCTGAGTTTTCTAGTAGAATAGGACAGTATTGTATGCACAGAATCATATCTTCTGTAAACAAGGGTGCCTTGATTTCTTTCTTTCCTATGTGTACCCCTTTTATTTCTGTCTCCTGTCTTAGTGCTCTATAATGCTACTAAGTATTATATTGAATAAAAGTGGAAAGCGTAAACACTCTGTCTTCTTCCTGATTTTAGTGGAACCTCATTGAGTTTTTCTTCATTTAGTATGATGTCGACTATAGGTTTTCTATATATAGTCTTTATTATGTTAAGATATATTCCTTCTATTTCTAATCTCTTCAGGATTTACACCCTGGAAAAATGTTGGATTTTGTCAAAAGGCTTTTCTGCATCTATTGAGATGATCACACAATTTCTACCTTTGTCTGTTTATGTGATGCATTGTATTCATTGACTTTTTGAATATTGGACCATTCCTGTATCTCTAGAATGAAATCCACTTGATCATGGGTAATGATATTTTTAGAGTATTCTTGAATTCAGAGGGTTCCAAGGGATGTAAAATCAGGTGTGGTTAAAAACACCACCATACTGTGAATCAGTTTACTTAGTCCCACTTTGCTTCTCAATAGGTCCCAGGGCATTTTACAATCACATGCCAAAGTCAATACAAACTTACGCTGAGAATCTTAAAGCAAGGACAGAGTTCTTAATGCACATAATGCACTTTATCCACGTCCCATGCTCATTTTCCAGAGAAAGAATTTAAGTAATACACACTTTCCCTAAAAAAGTAGTAACAAGACACATTAATGGCTACCTTTGTTCTCTATAATCTTTTCTTAGGCAAGACAATCCTATAGTTACATATAACTACTCTTCTTATGCAGAGAAGTCCTATAGTCCATAGACAAGACTGACTTTTATCTGTTGAAGAACTTCAGGAAGGCCTCTGGCTATTTAGATTACACTTCCTATTCCTAAACACATCTACTTGCCTCCAGGATTTCCTATTTCAGTTGACTACTTTGTCACAATCAAACATCACACACCAAATTCAATTGTCTAAAGAACTGGAAAATTTGGAATGACTTCATTTCCGTACATCCTTCCTCTGTCCCTCCCTCCCTTTCTTCCTTCCTTCCTTTCTTCTCTTTTGGCACTAAGCTATTCTCTTATGTTGTTTACAATGACTTAGAAATTCCAAAGTATCATAAGATTGATTCATTAAAGGATTCCACATGAAATTTTATTTTCTGCCAAATGTAATACTTCCACTATAACTGGATATTATCTGACGTGGGAGTCTTCTGCATCAACGTGAAAAGTTTGAATTATGCAAGTGCTCCTAAGCTTAAAGTCAATATGGTTCATTTATGGCTGGATCAAAGTAGAATTTGGTGACCAAAATGTGCAAACTGAAATGTTGACAGGAATTTTTAAGCTACTGCTCCAATATCAGAGGAGCTCATTTTATAATCATTTCTCTTACAGAAAGGTTGAAATACTTTTTCTATTCTCTACAGTGAACTAAATCAACTAGTCCTTATACAGAGGAAACTCACTGGGCCCCAATCAATGGGAAATACTTACAAATGAATGTTATTCAGTACATTATTCCAATATTTCATTTTTAGTCATATTTGTAATTATCTATTTTCAACAAACTGCTCGAAGGAAAGTATCATTTATTCTATATGTTTTTCACTACAATGTGCTAATATATACATATATATATATGCTTAATAAATGTTTCTCAAGTGAAACTGAATCAAATTCCTCTCTAGTCATTTTCAACTGAGATGTTTCTCAAGTGTTGTAATCTCTAATTCTTTGCTAGGCATGAGACACTCATTGATTTAGTCACCATAGGAGAGGTTGCTGATGAGGGTGAAATGTTCACGTTTTATTTAGTGATGCCTGTAAGGCTGCTGGTGTAGGATAAAACTCTTGGCTTGGGTCAGATTAAACAAGCCAAGCTGTTTGTGCAGGCTAATGTAGCAGATGCTCCCATCTGCACTTGCAGCAATTACAGCATGATTACTAATTATAAAGACCCCAGGAGTTGGGGCCTTTTGTAAGCCGCAAGCTCTTACTCACCTAGGCTTTTCTTTAAAGAATGAACCTTTTTTTTTTTTTTTTTTAGCAAAGCAACAATATTTGTTTTAAAGGATTAGCAGCAATTGCAAACCAAGCAATAATTTTGAAATTTTCATTATTGTGTGTAATCTGCGTTAAAATGACTAAAGCCTAATAATTGATTCAAATGTTTGCTTCGTAGACATGAAATGGGCTGGCTGACGCAAACACATTTTGAACTTTCTATGGAAGCAGCAACTTTGCTCGGCTCTGGGCCCGCAAGAGTCTTATTTAGCTTGCTTTCCGGAGCTGTGGAACACCAGCACACTCCCCCAATTCCCTGGTAGCAGATTAGCACCTCCTGCCCTGTCTATAAAAACCCAGCAGGACTTTTCTCTGGATGTTACTACCTTGCCTTCCTTTTATTGGCTTTTCAAAGGTTCTGTCTTTAACCTTACCTACTCTTTTAAAGGACTAGCCAGACTGCTTGGCTTCAGTGCAAATATAAGGACTGAGACAATTTAGCAAACTTATATTCTCTAAAGGAAAGTCCATGGAGGAAGAGAGAAGTGGAAAGAGATTTAAGATATGCCTAAGAGGGGACACTACCGGAAGTGCTGTCATAGAGATCAGACACCACCCCAGAGGTACAAGAAGATAAATTTGATTAGCTATCTACCTCAAGAGGTCCAAACTAAATGAGCAAAATCGAGAATTTCTTTGAGCTTCTTGAACTATCTTGGATGTTGAAGAGGTACATTTTTATTTGAACTCATTAAAACAGCCCCATTTATCTAATTCAACCGGATTGTTGAGACATCAACATTTTTCAGCATAGCACGAAATTAAAGAATTAGCTGCTTTCTTGACTTCCAAACAAGGTTGTTCACTTCAGAAAGCTCCACCCAGCTGCCTTTCCTGTTCTGGTCTCTTTTTCACAAGTTTCTCTTGCCCACTCTATTCTTTCATTTGACTTTTCCTCTCAATGACTTTTCAAATTTCAAAGAGGCATGTGTTGGGGCACAGTCAGATTTGGGCAATAGGCTTAGGGCAGGAAGGTGTGGTTAGGGTGGAGGTGGAAGGAGAGCATTCTGGCTGTTTTCTTTTCTCATCTCAGGTCTTGGTAAAATGCAGGCTGTGTATGTGTGGGTGTTTTTCTATGATGTGCAAGTACGCACAACTCTATTTTCTCAAGTGAGTAACTATGAGTGTACATATCTTGGAATAATCCATGAATTTATGTAAACTACACAGGAAACTGTACACTCATAGGAAATTTTACGTGGTGCTCAGCTTTTCAAATGATGCAACCGACTGGTATCAATCAAACTAGTTAGCAAAAAGACCATGTTTTCTGTTTCTCTTATTTTTAGTGGAAATAAGCAAGCTGTTTATTTAAAAAAATATATCACTCTCGTAAATAAATGCCTTTCATAAGCCCAGGACAAATATAATTCAGTATTGTTTGAGT
Organism: Peromyscus eremicus; assembly: GCF_949786415.1. Taxonomy (NCBI): domain Eukaryota; kingdom Metazoa; phylum Chordata; class Mammalia; order Rodentia; family Cricetidae; genus Peromyscus; species Peromyscus eremicus. Next base: position 104,194,738 of record NC_081417.1, read on the forward strand.
TATAGAAACAAAATGCACTGTTGTTAATTTTCCAACAGACAGGAAATGACTTAGTGGTTCACAAGGAATTTCTGAGACAGTATGTGCAGAAATCTTTATAGAAAAATGTTTTAGGTATTGCTTATGATTTGAGGAAGGGGGCAGGAATAGGGATTTGGAACTGATCAAAGAATGTTGGAGTGGAGTGAGACTTCAGGAAGCCTCTGGAATATTCCTTCATTTCATGAACAGACATTCTCTATTTCTGAAATGAAAGCCTCTAAGTCATTTCTCTGTTAGGAAGAGAAGGGACCTAATTTTTCTACACTTTTCATTAAAACATGCAGGCTTTTGCCGGGCGGTGGTGGCGAACGCCTTTAATCCCAGCACTCGGGAGGCAGAGCCAGGCGGATCTCTGTGAGTTCGAGGCCAGCCTGGGCTACCAAGTGAGTTCCAGGAAAGGCGCAAAGCTACACAGAGAAACCTTGTCTCGAAAAACTAAAAAAAAAACAAAACAAAAAAAACATGCAGGCTTTTAAAAACAGGAAACATGTAAATTGTACTAATTTACATATTTTAATACATGAATACACTACATAGCAATCCAAATGGGGTACACATATCTGTCTCCTCAAGCATCTATCATTTTTTGTGGGCATGTGTGTATGTGTACATATACACGCACATGTGGAGACTAGAGTTCAGTCTTGGATGCCATTCACATTGCTGTCTTTTGCTTTAAGATTTTTATTAGCCCAGTGGTGATAGCACAGGACTCGGGAGGCAGAGGCAAGAGTATCTCTATGAATTTGAGGTCAGCATGATCTAAAAAGCTAGTTCTAGAGCAGGCAGAGCTAAACATAGAAACCTTGTCTTGAAAAACCAAAAAAAAAAAAAAAAGTTTCTTGAGAGTTTCGTGCAATGTGTTTTAATCATGTTTACTCCCCTTCCCCTAATTCTTCTCCAGTTCACCACCCTCATTCCAACTCACTGAACCTTGTGTCTTTTTTTTTTCCAACCCTTCAAGACCAATGCTGTTTTATGAGACAAGGTCTCCCAAGTGGGCCAGCAAGCCCCTGGGATCTGCCTGTCTTTCCTCCCCATACTGGGATCATGAAAACATGCCACTATGCCAGCTGTTTCACATGAGTTCTGGGGCTCAAATTCAGGTCCTTGTGTCTACAAGACAAGCACTTTATCCACAGAGCCATTACCTTGGCCCATTTTTTCACTTCTTGGTGGTAAAACATTCAAACCTTTTTCTCTGAAAAAAAAAAAAAGTGAGAGTGTATCATTACCTGTAGTCACTGTCTTGTGCCACAGACCACCAGAACTTTCTTCTACCTAACTGTAGGGTAGCACCTGTTAATTAACCTTTCACCATCCTTTGTCCTTCCCTCCTCTCGCCAGCCTCTGATACCTACCATTTCACTCTCAACATTTAAGAGACTGACTTCTTTCATACTCTGCTACTAGTGTGGCCATGCAGATACTTGGCTTTCTGTGCCTGGGTCATTTCATTTAACATAATGACCTCTGGTTCCACCGATGTTGTTGCAAATGATAAGATTTTATTCTTTGCTGGGTGGTGGTGGTGCAGGCCTTTAATACCAGCAGTGAGGAGAAAAGGCTAACCTGGTCTACAGAGCTAGTTCCAGAACTGTTGCATAGAGAAACCTTGTCTTTTACAAAAACCAAAAGAAAAAAAAAGATTTCATTCTTTTATAAACTATGAATCATATTAATTTATGTACATGCACCATGTTTCCTTCATCCATGCATCTGTCAATGGGCACTTACACTGTTTCCATTTCTTGCCCATTGTGAGTAGTGCCATAGGCATAGGGGTGTGGCTATCTCTTCAGCATAATTTGCTTTCCTTTTCTATACACCCAATAGAGGGGTTGCTGCAACAGTTCTACTTTCAAGATTTTTAGGAACTCCCATAATATTTTCCTCAGCAGTTGTACATTTTACATTCTCCTATCATTTTACTTCAGGGGAACACAGACCCAGTAGCCTGGACACCTTCTAAGCTCCCCACATTTTGGCGCCAATGAATCACTGAAGAATAAGGAGATTAGACAAAGAAATCTGTCATGTCCCCACCACCAATACCCCATCTCGGTCACATGACCTTCAGGAAAATTCTTAAGCTCTTTATGCATTCTTTCTTACCTAATTACTAAGACTGTGGAAGAGTCATCTGGGAAGAGTTGTGAAGGAGCAGGTGAAAGCTGAGATTGTTTTCTCTCTAGCCCTACATGGCTCAACCCAGCCCCCTCAACTCAACCTGCTGTCTACATCCCCCATGTGCCACGTGGCTGTCCAGATTGAGGAGGAATGCTCATCTGAGGTTCCAGGATAAAGCCCCCATCCTGGTGACTGGCTCCATTGCATCCAATTTTCCTGTGTGCAGCATGGGTGAGGTGAAAGCACACGCAGTGTGAAAAAATGTGTGTTCTTAGCCTCACTAGGCTGTGAGCCTGGGGCACCATCATTTTTGAGTTTGGGTGTAAGCTTTCATCAGGAATTCAAAACGCATACCCTCCACCTCTTCTGCCTTCATGTATGATCTCTGAATTTCAATTTCTTCATCCATAAAATTGCCAATTATATTGTCTACTCTATCTCAGTCCCTACAGTCATTGTATAAAATAAGAAGACAAGTCTCTTCATAACATAAGCAGTTCTTATTTATACTCAGAACAGTTAGATGCTCAGTGTTTGGTCAAAAATTTGTTGCTAAACAGAAGACTATTTAAGTCAATTTAAGTTTGAAATTTATGCCAACTTTTACATCCATGACTCTATCTCTTACTTCATCTAGTCTGTGAGATGGAAGGAATTGATACACCCAGTTTTTAACCAAGATTCTGGGAAGAGTCTCAGTTCCCCATGCTCCAGGCTGTGAAACAAGCCCAATGATTCCATTAGGAATGATCTCCTAGATGTCATCAGAGTTCACACATTCTGCTCTTTCGAGCACTCACCCAAGTTGTCTTCATATTAAGGCTTCTGAAACTCATCCAGGCAAAACTTCAAATCCCATTCGTGCCCACAACCTACTCTCTTATAGCCTGTCTTATTTTTCTCTTTATCAATTACTATATCTTACTTCCTTAGATAACCTGTCTTTTGTTGAGGCAAAACACAAATTTCACCTTAAAAGAAAGAGAGATAGTTTATTCTTGAGACATGCAAAACACAACTTTCACCTTAAAGGAAAAAGGGATAGTTTATTCTTGAGCCAAATATGAGTGACCATGTGCCAGGAACGTGGATTCAGGTTTCCTGAAATAGCCTGTTCCAGTATAGAAATGGTTTCATGAAATTTTTTGGTTACAGAGCAGAAGAAACTCATACATAATCTAAGGTGGTTTTAAAATACGTTGGTGGAAACATTAGGTAGGCAGGTTAGAGCCAAGTGGAGAAATGCTTGCTATGGGTTTCAGAGGCTGTCTGGAGTATTCTCAACTTCTGAACTGGTAAGAAGCTAAAGGTCTGTTAAGTAAACAAATTCCAAAAGGTTGTATCTGACAGCCATTGACATGTTAGGTAAAATAGTCAAATACCCGTTACACGGGTAACAAAAAATTGCTAAAGAAAGTAAAGACAGAACAAGATAATTTGTCTCTGAGTCTTCAACATGTTAACTCTTCATAGTTAATTTCTAACCAGTCAGTTGGAGTTAGAGACTTTAGCATAGGTGTGGCTTTTCCTTAGAACTTCAATTCATGTTTTATATTTTACGACACTTCTTCCTAATTCCCCTACCAACATTGAAAAGTATAAATAAAATAAACAACATGAAGTCATGGAAAATCTTAAATGTTTTGCTTGCAGATACATCTTAGAAGGTTGCCTAGTGAATTGAACAAAGAAATGAATGCATGAGGTTTATTCGCAGATCTTTTAACAGCAGGATAACATCAGAGAAAACTTCAGGTTCTGCTCCTGTCAGCTCCATTCTCCTTAGGGGCCCTGAACCTCTGTGTCTATGTTACCTTCAGTTCTACCCATTCATACTTACATTATCTGCAGTGAATGGAACATTTTCAAATGAATTTTTTAATAACTTGGTGAGTCTTTGTTGCCATGGTTGGTGTTGTTTGATTGCCATTTAGATGCTACCATAAGCAATTAGGAATACCACCTAGGAATTCAAGAAACTCTTAGATCCCCTGCATTAAAGTTCAGCTACTTAAACTGAGCCATGGAAAAGAATCAAGATAAACTTCCCTCCATTTCTCTACTGCATCATTAGACTATCATTTTTGCTAAGAAATACACACACACACACACACACACACAGAGAGAGAGAGAGAGAGAGAGAGAGAGAGAGAGAGAGAGAGAGAGAGAGAGAGAGAGAGAGAGAGAATGGGTGTATGGGTGTGGGGGCATTATTGAGATCTACCCACTGTGGGCAGTACCATTCCCTAAGCTGGGGATCTTGGGCTAATTAAAATGGAGAAAGCAAGCGAAGCACTATGATGCACACATTCATTGCTCTCATCTTCTGACCGTCGATGTAATATGACCAGCTGCTTCAAGCTCCTGATGCCTTGGCTTCCCTGTCATGAAAGACTGTAACTTGAAACTGCGAGCTAAAATAAAACCTTTCTACCTGAGAAATAATGAGGAGAGAGAAGAGAAGGGGAGGAGGAGGAAGACAAAAGCATGAAATCATTTTAAACTTCAAAACATTAATGCCAGGGGGCGGAATCTAAGGTCTGAAGGCCTAGAGCAGGAATTAGATTCTTTGGGATATCTTTTCTTTTTTTTTTGTCTCACAGTAATATAGAATTTGTACTTTATATAAAAATAATTTGGATTTTCTGTGAATCAATAGCAACTAATTTTCTTCCATATCCTTAAAATTCTGAATTCATTCACGTACATCTTCCTGTAAGTGTGGACTGAGAAGTATTTTAGGAAATACTTAACTTCATATTAATAATCACGGGCTCTTTATGGCTTCTGGATCTTTCTGAGGCTCCATTAAACTGAAAGCTCTAGGACAGCAGAAGTATGCCAAGTTACTCAACACCTACAATACCTGGCACACAGCAGGCACCGAATAAGCACTGTTGAGTGAGTGAGTGAGTGAGTGAGTGAGTGAGTGAGTGAGTGAGTGTCTAGGATGGAGGACTCGTGAGAATTTGTATCTTCAATAGTTCCCTTGATGGAATCGGTGAGAGATTCTCCAACATAACCACAGTGGAGAAACCAAATTTGTACTTTCAGGTCATTCACCACTATGTAATAATGACATCATCACCATTGTAGAATTCACTGCCCGACAACTGTAAAGCTTGTGGACTTTTCAAACATGCTCATTGTTAAATACTTAGAAACATCAGCTTGATAAGCTGCTATAAAGCAGTTGGCTGTGTAAATATTACTCCTGTCAAGAGATGGGAAATCTCCATCTCATGGACGTCTGTTCCCCTGAACCTTTTCACACTCCTGACTTCCTCTTTTCCCACTGACAGAAATCACACCATGATTTCTTAGGTGTTCTAGTCTGTGCTTTTCTTTGCTGTTTTCTCATCTAAACAGAGTCCACTCCCCTAAACAAAATAATTTGGTTTTATTTACAAATAAGTAAAACCATACAGCTTACATTATTTTTCTGTCAGCTTCTCTCAGCTTGTATTTGAGTGACTCATCCATGTTCTTGCAAATGTCTGCAGTTTGCCTTTCTTGCTGTTTATATACCATTGTATAAAGAGGTTAATATGGGTGGCTTTGGAATATAAATCCAAATGTCATCTACAAGGCTGTGATACGAGAGCGTATATCCAGCAAATGGGTTGCACTTACCAATGGACAATTCAATCTATTTCTGTAAAGTATACGCATCTGCTATTCTTCCAGGTGTGTTGAGTTAGGAAAATGCTGTCTTTTTCTTGTATTTAAAGTTCAGCAAGAATGTGGAGCCTAGTGGTGGTGAGTTCATTCGGGAATCTGGATTTGATCATCAGTGACTCCATTTACTGTGTGTTCTCTGGTTTCCAATTTATTCTCCTTGAGCCTTGGTTTACTTATGAAGCAGGAGAGTTTATTAATATTTCCTACCATCAAGTAGCACTCTTAAAAGACACATATGAGAGTCCTTTGGTTACTACTGGGCTCCTCACATGCAGCACACTCCTCTATGGACTTCTAATAGCTTTATATAAAATTAATTCATTTCATTGCCTATCCTTTGACTCAGAGACCACAAAGCAAATGTGGAGAAAAAAAATGATATCAATTGTTAATATGATGTAAGCCCTAGTTTTCTGTGATCAAACAGAGTCTATTCTATTCTTTTATTCATTTAAAATAATAGAATAACTAACCCCTGGAAAGAAGGTAGAAGGATGCTGGATTTCAATGTTTTTCCTTTTTTAACTAGCAGTTGCTTATTACATAAATTGAATTGTTTATTTTTCTAGTTGTTTCTTCTGAACCAAGAAAGTCTAGACTGGCAGAGTCATTCTAAACTAAAGCTTTTTGTTAACTTATTTTCAAGAGCTATATATGTAGATCCGAGTAATATATTAGTGAGGAAAAATCTGAAATGAAAGATAAAACATCAAAATGTCATTATAATACCATAATTAATCATTATAATAACATAATTAAAATAATAATTTTAACATTTACTAATTGGTCACCTTTGTATAATAACACAAGGCACTCAAGTTTGTGTGCTTTGAGATAATAGTCTTTGTTATCTATCTAAATTAAAAAGTCAAAACAAACAGAGAAAAATGGTCCAGAAGAATTGGGGAGATGGTCTCAGCAGCAACCAGTGTGATCTCACATCTCCTTTCTCTCACTTTCAATTTTCTATTGCCTAAGAGTCTGGCTCTGCCCTCCTGGTGTACCAGACATAAGCCACATGTGTTACTGAACTCCTGAAAAATAACTAGCTTGAAATGAAATGTGCTCTCCATGTAAAACATACACTAGGCTCCAATGATTTACAATAAACAATTAGTATAACATGCCTCAATATTTCATATTGATTATATGTCCAAATGATATCATTTATGTATATTGAGTTAAACAAAGTGTGTTATTAAAATGAAATGTATGTTTATTATAACTTTCTAAAACGTGGCTCCTAGACATAGGCTAGCCTTAGATATGGGAGAACACTGAGAGCAAAGGGGAATTTGCCAAGCACTGAGGTGAATTTTTACCATAGTTAGGCGAGGTGGTGCAGATTCCAACAAATAAAACTGAGATACCAAAAGTAAATATGTGTTGCTTATATAGCTGATTTTTTGGACTGCTATTGGTAATGTTATACACTCATAAGTTTATTTCATCTTCAGTACAACCCAAAGGATATAGCATCCATCTTTTAAAAGTATTTTATTTTATTTTTTTATTTTATTTTATTTTTTTTTTTGGTTTTTCGAGACAGGGTTTCTCTGTGTAGCTTTGCGCCTCCCTGGAACTCACTTGGTAGCCCAGGCTGGCCTCGAACTCACAGAGATCCGCCTGGCTCTGCCTCCCGAGTGCTGGGATTAAAGGCGTGCGCCACCACCGCCCGGCTTAAAAGTATTTTAAAGTTGAAAATTATAAAAGTTAGTGGACTGAATCAAATCACACAACCAAGGACTTGACTGAGCTGAGAAGTCTTCTTCCAACTCCATCTTTTCAACCCCATGGACCACTGTTTCCCAGACTATAATGTCTTTAATAAAATGGCTATGAGATCAATGCTTTTGACATATTTGATATATCCTTTCTTCTTCAAGCAATAAGCAAAATCCAAACTGTCACCCATGATGCCTTTCCCAAGATGATTTGATGACTGTCCCTAACTCTAAAAGAAAGCATGTGAAGACTCAAATTCTATGTTCAAAGACATGTCTAAGAACTCTCAGGCTCAGTTTTAGAGAATAAAAAAGTAGCCTACATGCAGTAATATGCCATTCCTCTTTTTCTTTGCTGTGGAAATGGTATGAAACATTTATTTGAATTATTGGACAGTAACAGAGCTAAGTAATCCAATGCTCCTGCAGCAAACTGCTGGGGATGTTTTTCTGTACGTAGTGAATGGTTTGCTCTGATTGATTGATAAATAATATGCTGATTGGCCAGTAGCCAGGCAGGAAGTATAGTATAGGCGGGATAGGGAGAGAGGAGAATTCCGGGAGGTGGAAGGCTGAGTCAGGAGATACTGCCAGCCACCGTCATGAGAAGCATAATGTAAGATACCAGTAAGCCACGAGCCATGTGGCAAGGTATAGATTTATAGAAATTGGTTAATTTAAGATATAAGAACTAGATGGAAAGAAGCCTGAGCCATTAGGCCAAACAGCTTAAATAATATAAGCGTCTGTGTGTTTATTTGGGTGTGAGTGGCTGCAGGCCCAGGTGGGACTGGAGATAATTCCAGCTACAACAAACAAGCCAACCCTCAACACAATGGAAGAACTTCTGTCAAATAAGACCTAGAGAGAGTGCTGCTGCCCTGCCAAGTACCTCCCATCTTACTCAAGTCATACAGAGATGCTAGTATTCCCAATTCCACCATTGAGATAAATCATTCTTAAAAATAAAAAATTTCAGGACAGATCAAAGTGCTTCAGTAACTGTGTGTCCAACTCAAACTCAATCAGCTTCAGTGAGTTCACTTGCTTCCCACTAGGAAATCTTTTCTTCACAGGACAGCAGTAAAACATCCACACCCATCTTCCTTACACAGTAATTCAAGGAAAATCTAAAAGGGTCACTAAAGAGAAATGGAGGAATTAACACTCTTTAAATTTGTTTTAAGTATTTTAAGGTGAAAAGGTGTTTAAAGTTTGTAACTCATAGTAGGAAAACATGGTCTGAATGAACACTACCTAGTGGCAAACCACTGTAAACTTCATTTGGTACAGAAGGAAGGGATTATTTTCAAAAGGTGCCAGCTTTCCCAATAACTACGTCAGAGGCTCCCTGGTTTGTATTGTTGCAACATCCAACCAGTGATTTAAGTTGTGTTTGCTTTAGCAAGGGCTTTGTCCCATTAGCGTTATGCTTGACCTCCAAATTTGGCTGACAATTAAGTCATGAAATGTATAACCTTTGGATTGTTCTGATATTTTGACATATTTGCTGGTTTCTGGACTACATCCTGGAAGGCCATCATAACTTCCAGATCCTTCACAGCTGCAAGAACCTCTGGATGACTGAAAGTTACATGGAGTCCAGGCAGTCCTGCAATTCCAGGCATGTCCAAGGACCCTCATTCCAAGCATCCCCTTGGAAGGATACCTAGAAAAAAGCCACACTGAACTCCTGACTGCAGTTGGGTTTTTTCCTTTCCTTTTCCTGCTCTACTCAAACTTCCTTAGACCCTTTCTGCTCTTTTATCTCCAGTTCTTTCTGCTGTCAATCACACTTCCCCAGTGTTCAGCAGTTTTCTGAGCCCTTTGTTGAAGCCTCAGTCTTGTGTTAGCATCCTCCCATAATCCAGTTTACAGGCATGGGCAAGATCACAGGCTACTTCTTCCCAGTGGCCCAGAGGCTGTGCTTTCCCTCACTGTGAAGGCTGAGCAGGATACATTTTGGTGGTTCTGTCACCGTCCTGAATGGCAGCATTTTGCTTCTGTAATGTCACAAAGACACTGGCTCTGACGACCTAGCGATTAGCCAGGCAGGGATTTTGTGTGATGAACAAGTGTCTATGAACAACTCTGCAGCTCCCATCATTTAGGGCTTCAGTGGTAACCCTTTCTTTTCATTTGCTTGCTCTGTCTCTCCTAGGTTACCTCTACATTTTTGTCTCTCCTCTCTTGAGAGACACTAGTGTTTGCTTCGATGATTCTTTCACTGCCAATCTCTAGATCGCTTTCCTCACTTCGTGGTTCCTTTGTTTCTGTGGTTTTCCATCTTTTGTCCATTTTTCCCCTTAATATTTTCCTCTGTTTTAGCTTTCTGAATAGCAGTTTCTACTTTACTCCCCATGCTCACCACCTGCTCCCTCAGAAAACACATTACTTCTGGGTGCAGGACAGTCAAATCCCATTCGTATCTTCACCAAGGCTGCAAGTCCACTCACTTTGCTGTGGTCATGATGACGAGGTGGTGGCGATGGCAGAGGCGGCCATGGCACAGTGCCGTGCCCTGGTGCTGACTCTGCAAGACTCCATAGAAAGGGGTCAGTGTATCCGTCTTGTATTTGTGTAGTTCCTTGGTTTACAGTACACTTTCACAGAGGTTCTTTAACAAAATCTGGCATCAGGGAAAGGTTGAATGACTTGCATAAGTTCTAATTCAAGTCTTATGAGTCTTAAAGAAACCACCCCCCACATTGTACCACTTATATTAGAAAATGATAGAGTAAAGGCAAAGATGTGGTTTAGGGAGAGAGAGAGAGAGAGAGAGAGAGAGAGAGAGAGAGAGAGAGAGAGAGAGAGAGAGAGAGAGACCCAAAGATGTGGAGAGACAGAGAGACACACACACAGGGACAGAGACAAAGAGAGACAGACAGAAACAGAGAGAGACAGAGACACACAGAGGGAGAGATAGAAACAGAGACAAAGAGAGATTGTCATATTACACTGATAAAGAGAGGAGTCACCACAGAGAAGAGCCAATGGAGTGGAGATTTTTGGAGGCAGAGTGCACAGCTCTTGGTGTATGACAATTATAATGGTTAATGAACGTGCCAACTTGCCTAGGACATGGAGTCCCCTGACATTTGGTTAACGTTATTTCTGAGTGTGTCTGTTAGAATACTTTGAATGAGATTAGCATTTGAATGGGTAGACTGAATAAAGCAGATTGTCCTCATCCAATCTATTGAAGAAATAAATAGAACAAAAACGTGAAAGAAAAGAAAAGTCCCTGTCTGTCTAACTGCTAGAGCATCTCCTATACTCACACTAGAGCTTACCTCAGTCAGTTCACCTGGTTCTCAAGCCTTTGGACTGCAGGTGGAACTATATCATATCTCCTGGGTAACTAGATTGCTGATAGCAGGTAGGGATTTTTTCAGTCTCCGTGTGTATATGTGTATGTACATGTTCCCTATATGAAATCATATATCACCTATCTTATTGGTTCTGCTTCTCTGGAGATGGCTGACTAAGGCAACATTGGAAGAAGGATGAGAGAGAAGTCAATAATGTAACACCAAGTTTTTCCTTCAGCATCTAACATGCTGCGGTGGGTGGGTGGTCTCATCATTGACCACTGTCAATAGTGCAAAACAGAAAATAGCTTTCCATTTTCCAGATGGTGGTGGTTTTCCATTTCTCCCCTCTTCTTAGCAAGTACAAATTCATTAAAATTGGAGTTTTGTAGACTCACAGATACATGTTTTTTATTCTTTTTCTAAGCGGGCCTGGCTTTGCTGTGTAGCTTTCTTCATGATGATGCATGAATAACTGAGTGGGCTTACATTTCTATATAAACAGCATACTAGCTATCCAAAGCATTGGAGAAAGAAAAATATAACACTTTAAAATCCTATAACATAAAAACTAGGTATTAAAAAATATATTTTAAGAAGGGCCTGGAGAGGTGGTTCAGTGGCTAAGAGCATTTTCCTGCTCTTATGGGGAACCCAGGTTTGGTTTCCAGCATCCACACCAGGCAGCTCACAACTGCATGTAACTCCAGGTCCAAGGACTCCAACAGCATATACCCGACACACACAGAGACAAATACACATGCACATAAATTAAAAACAAAATAAGACTTTTTAAAGCATATACCCGACACACACACCAACAAATACACATGCACATAAATTAAAATAGGAGTTTGACAGAAGAGTCATAATTTGTAAAAGTAACCATGTAGCAAGTTGTAGAAAAAAGACAACAATGAAAGATTTTATTTCTTCTCAATAACATCGAGACTACAGGAGGCTTATATATTGTGAGAGATAAAATGACCAAGACTTTGTTTACCTCCCTATCACCAGAACCTACTTTTAAATTATGCACTTAACTCCACTGGAAAGGTCAAGTGATGAACTATTGAAATACGCACACTTTGGATCTGAGGGAAAAGTGGCTTCCAATGCTGCAGGGAGCTCCTTCAGCTGGCCACTTTCTAGGAAGCTCTTTGTGGAATTACCCTTTCTCTTCAGAAATGGTCTCCTTTAATGTTATCTTCCCTTTGACAAGTTCTATGTTTAATCGGGACTACAAAGAAGGTAAGAGAAAAATGAGATCCTCAAATTGCTTCTCAGCTGAAAATTGCAGGGAAGGAAATTGCTGGTGGAAATCATACAAAATGTTCAAGCATGCCAAGGGCTCAGTAGCATTTTTTTTTACCGTAAGCACCATGCCATATTCATGAGGTCATCCTGCCTTAATGCTGGATGGTAGCATGTAGCCAGTGCAAGTGTGAATACAAAAGCTGAATAAACGCAGACCTAGTTGACAAACTGTGTTTTACTTTAACATTCTCAAATGTCTACTAGGAGCTGCATTTCTCTGAATCTAGTAATGCCATGCAAAATGAAAAGAAGGAGCTGTAAGTTTTTAACAACTGTGAAACTGGACTTCCAGCAAATCTTATACTGAAGTCCAGTAATACAAATCCAATGCAACTTTCAAGATGGGGGAGACTCCTATTCAACCTCTCTCTCTCTTACAGGAAGTGTAAAATATCCTGACTTCTAGGTACAAGCAGCTCATGATATGAGGTCTGTATATAGATATACTATAACACACAGACACACACACATACACAGAGACAGACACATGTGCATACATGCACATACACACACAAATAAATGGGAGAGAATGAAAGAAATTAAGAATCATCTGGAACTAAGAACAAAATAACATAAATAAGTCCATGAAGGAAAGTGAGTACTGATCAAAAGATGTCAAACACAGGAAGACGGGGACTAACCTAAGTTACAACACTGGGCAGATTCACATAGTCCTAGTGTCTTACGCACATACAACCAAGCTAGGAAGTCTTACAAAAATCAACCTGAAACTTTCATGGATTTTTCAAGCTGATTTTCTTCACATCATTTTATATTAAATAAACTACTATTAGAAATATTTGTTCCACAGCAGTTCACAAAGACTACATATCTGAGCCCCTTGTCTTCCCAGTCATTGTTAAATTTTACTCATACACGGCTGACTGCTATAATAATCATAAACATGACAAACGCTCCTTCCACACAAAACCCAGTGACAGCAGGAGAAGCTGGTTGAAAGCTGACCTCACTGATGCCTACAGAATATTTACAGCCAACAGCTGCAGAACACAGACTCCACACATGTCCAATGGAACATTGACTAAAGCCAATCACATTCCAAGTCAAGATTTCTCAATAAATTTGCATGATTAGAATCATTTACAGTATTTTCTTTTACCACTATGAAAATCATTTAGGAAAAAAATTACAAAGACAAGATAAATCTCCAAGTACTTGTGTGATACAGTAAGGAATACATGTGGTCTTTTCCCTTGACTCCTGGTTCCTGATGCACAGGTTCAAAAACCCCTATCACCTAGCAAATGGGCCCACATACATGTAGATATACTCAGCACATTAGAAAAAAAAACTAAAATTAAAAAAAAAGTCATGGAGTTGGGGGTGGGGAGATTGGATCCAGGAGGAATCAGGTTGAATATGACCAAAATGCACTGTATACATGTATGAAATTATTGAAGAATTAATAACATTATATTTGAAAAACCCTTGCCATTTCCTCATAGACTGTTCATATTGTGGCACTTTAAATAACTGTGCCATCAGCATACCCAGGTTTATGGCAGCGAGATGACTCCTGTGGAACCCTTGCATGATGTGGAGAAAGGGGGATTCTTGCTTTAGGAAACTCAAGCTCCAGATGACAGACTCAGAGCTCCTAGCCCTTGGCTCAATCTCCAGGACAAACATTGCTCAACTATGTAGCTGATATTTAGTCAACTATATCCACATAATGAATGAACATAGCAAAAGCTGCCCTAGGAAAAGTTGCTCACTAAAGTCAAAAGTCCTGGTTGGGGAAAACATAGGTTATCTGTGGGACTATTCATCCTGACTCCATGGAATAGAGACAACCACGTTAACTTTGCTTCAGCAGAGTCCCACTGGGTAAACAAACACACTTACTTAGCAAGGGCAGACCCCATTCCAGCAGCAGAGGGCCAACACAAAATAAACTCAATGGTATTTTTAGAGGTGCTTTTGTCTCATAATGCTTTGTCCAGACATTTTTTTTAACCTTACAGGTCTTTCGCTTATATGTATTGTGTTTCCAGTTGCATGTTTTTGTGGGATTGTGTCTGCGAATGTGTGTCTGTAAACTGTGTGCGTAGCTTGTGATTCTTTGGTTCTTTTTTTCTGTTTGTCTGTCTGTCTTATTCTGATTTGTTTGGTTTTATTTCATTCTATCTTATTATTTTGGGTACCTGTTTGTTTTCTAATGAGGGAGAGTAAGAAAGGGTGTGTATTTTGGTGGGTGGGGAAGTGTGGAGGATCTGGGAGGAGTTGAGGTAGGGGAGCCATAATCAGAATCTATTGTTTAAAATTCTATTTTCAATTAAAAAACAAGAAGAAAATAAAAATAAAAGTCAGCAACAAAAAAGATAACATTGAAAAATATAAATTCAGATAAAATTAAATATAATCAACAAAAGAATTCAAATTAAAAATGAGTAAAAGTACTAACCCAGGAGATTTAAGAAAATAACAGATGAGTCAGTCATGGTGATGCACACCTTCAGTTCCAGCGCCTGAGAGACTGAAGTAGGAGGATCACAAATTTGACCCCATAGGGGCTGTGTAATGATACCTTTCCTTAAAAAAAATAGTTTTAAAAAAATCACAATAAAAGATTCCTTGGAGTGAATATATAAGCCCATGAACTTGAAAACCCATAAAATTTCAAATATATGACCATAAATTTGAAAAAAGCTACCTGAAGGAGAAAATGTATATCCTTTTATCAAAATTAAATTGAGTTCATATTTTAAAATCTTGTTGTAAAGAAAACTCCAGGTCCAGGTGGCTTTAGAGTTAGTTTTTATACACATTCAAGAATCAGATAATTGTGATTATTTTTCAAAGAATCATAAAATGAGAATGTGCCAACTCACAGAAGAATTTAATTACTAAACCAAAGAGCCCAATATGAGAAAGTATAGTTAGAGGTCAAACTCACTCCTGAATATAGATTCTTTTTAAATGTAAAACAAAATCTACCATATGAAATGAATGGTTATTTCATGGTTTATACTATAAATGCAAAGTTATTTTAACATCGGACTATAAGATGATGGGAAAGGATTAGGTAAGCTGCCTATTAAACTCACTCTTTTATACTCAAGGTGAAGGTTTAAAATAGATTCCACATGCACTAAATCAGGGGAAGAGTGACAATTCCTGTATGGCATCACTGAATTCCCTGGAGGGGCCAGGGCTTCTGAGCTGTTATAACATCTTTATACTTACTTGGTTTGAGGGATTAGAATGTCATTTGCTTTCACACCTGATACTTAAAAGAATTTTCCTCACCCAAATCCCAGTGTGTATCATCCATTGTTACAGATAACCTTGATTTCAAGGGACCATTTCCAGGTACCTTCTATTATAACTATTAATCTGTAGGCACACCATTTGCATTTTTCATGATAGTCAGCCAAGATTTGGACTGAGGAGATGGGACATTTAATGCTCCAGAGGAAGCAGAAAGGGAAGAGTTTCAGAAAAGGAAGTCCTTCAAGGGCATAAAGCATTGACTTCAGGATCCTGTGCCGTTCATCACCATGGTACTGACATTTCCATCAGGTCACATCTTTGGTTAAACCGAGATGCCCATCCAATCATAACCTAAGTTTTGGTAGAACAAATTGCTAAGATTTTACACTATTAGGTCATCTATCTTTGAACTATAACTTAGTCTTTCAAACTGCGTGAGGGTTTGCATTGTTATTTTTTGTTGTTTGGGCTTCAGTGATGGAGGTCCAACTCTGGGCATTGCACATTCTAGGAGGCACATTCTAGTGAGTCCAATGAAACAGGGACTCATTAAGAAGCTCAGGATAGCCCCTCCTGTCTCAGGCTCCCCAGTGTAAGATTATAGGCGAGTTCTTATATTTGATTCTTTAAACATTAGTAAGTGAGGAAACTCTCAAAAGCCTGTTGGGCAATGTTCAAGGTGGCACTTTCACACTAAAGTCTTGTGTCTCACACACCTTCTGTGGTGAGAACCTTGTCTCAAATTTTTAAAACCAGCTGTTTATGTCTGAACTACTCATGATGTGTCTTCATGATTGGACTAACTCCTCTTTCTGTGCCTAATTAGTTCCTAGGCTGACATTACAGCCTCCTTAAAGTCTTCAGTATTAGTTAGGTTTTCCAGAGTAGCAGATCCAGTAAGGTAGGAGTGTGTGTGTGTGTGTGTGTGTGTGTGTGTGTGTGTGTGTGTGTAGGAGAGAGAAAAAGAGAGAGAGAGAGAGACAGAGACAGAGACAGAGAGAGACAGAGAGAAACAAAGAGAGATGTGTGTAGACATTGAAGGTCAACCTTTGGAAGTCGCACCTCAGAAACCATATTTTTGTCTAGGGTCTCTCACTGACCTGAGGCTCAGCAAATCTACTAGACTAGCTTGCCACTGAGCCCCAGAGATTCTCCTGTATCCACTTTCCTAGCACTGAGATTACAAATATGTGACACTTTTTTGCATTGGTTCTGGGGATGAAACTTGGGTCTTTGTGTTTCAGTGGTGAGCACACTGTTGATGTACTAGCTTCCCAGTCAGGGATCTTTTTCCAGATACAACTTCACAAATACACCCGTAAACAATGCTTTACCAGTTATCTGGGAACTTGTGAGCTCAGCAAGTTTCACAGTCGTAACTTTACACACACACACACACACACACACACACACACACACACACACACACACAAATCTATCTATTGGACAATCACATTTAATACTTTGGTGGTGCCAAACTCATCTCAAGAATTTAAACTGATATAGAAAAATTTCGGTTTATAGGAAAGTAAATTAAGTTTATTGGAAAATAATCACAGTGTTCACCTAAGATTATCCTAACAAATTCTAATGTGTAGTGTGCATGATACTTTTAAAAAATCATCTTTTTCTGTGCCTACTTCAGGTCCCTGGATGTACTTGAGACTGATATGTTTCCCACATATCCCGCACCAAGCTATGCAACACTGAGTAGCATGCTAGGCTGTTGTCAAGTCTTTCTTAACTGTTTCTTCAATGGGACAAGAAGTTCTGGATGTTGATTCTAGAATCAGTAAGGGTCCATAATACCAAGTCTGAAACCAACCCTGGCTCAATGTTAATGCTCTGCTAACATCTATTTCCTGTGGAATGGGCATGAGACAGACAATAAATGGGGAGGAAACAATATTACACTATTGACAAATAAGAATAAAGAGATGAGAAAATAATGTTCTTTGCCAGTCAGGATTTTTAGTTCTTGTTGCTATCTATTTCCATATTATCAAAAGAAAAAGGTCTCTCAAAGTGACAAATGTTTAATAAATCCTAGTGGCTGATAGTTGAGCTATCATTCAGGAATTTATGTGAAGTCTTTTGACACCCTGTGTCTACTCTTTAGGCTAACATAATCAAACATTCACATGGTCTGTAACAGCCTTTAAGACTGTGGTTCTGAGTTTTAAGCGCCTCCCCCACTGGATTTAATATAAGGACTTTATAATATGTGAAACAGCACAATAGGTAGCTTATTCTTTTTTATCTGTTAAGCCATAACCATCACTTTCTTGCTTTCCTCATCCTATGGAATTTTAGCTTTTTAAACATACTTTTTTAATCTGAGAGAAGAATTTTCAACAGTTTTATTCCCATAATCTAGAATGAAGCCACATCCAAGTTTTTTTTTCCAAGTAATGGGGTCAAAAGACATTCATTAAGACTTACTCTTATGAGACCTTATATAGTTATAAAAGGCCAGCTGAAAAAAACACACATAACTTGAGCAAATGCTAAGGAAAACCCACTTAGTGACTTTGGGTATGCAAACACCTCAGAATTGCTTTCTATTAGTTAAAAACAAGGTTGATAAAACATTGTAGCTATTTCAAGAAGATGTCCATTCAAAGGTTATGTTTAAAAGCCTAGTTGTTTTTTTCCTACATTATCATTCTTCGACTTTTTATAGATTCCCTTCTATTTCATCAACAAGGCATTGTTGTAAGGATTTCCTACAAGAACATTTTTTTCTGCTCATATCACAGAATAGACTGTTATGATGTTGTTATAATGGTCACATGGTATATCATGGAAAAAACTAAAATTTACTAGGATTTAAACTTATCTTTCTTGCATTGTGACTCTTTTTTTTTTTTTATCACATCTACTTACATTGTCTATTTGTCCCCCTTACAACTACAGCAAATGACAGCTGACACCATTTAACACAGGTGGTTATCGGTTATGCTCATTCATAAGCAAGTTACTGGAAAAGGTTGGTGTATTTATTTATTACCAAGACCAGTGTTTCTGAGGCTTGGTTGTACATTAGCATTGTACTGGGGTGTGGAGTCAGCAATAGTGTTACTCTGTGACTTCTTTTCCTTTCTACTCTGACTCCAGATATAGAAATAGGCACGCTGGGATAGAAAATACAAATTTAAGAGTCAACAAAACTGTCAGATTGTTCTTACCTGGGAAGTCCATATGCTTCCTCAGTGAATGTAACCACAATATAAGGTAGATGCTCATTTGCTGAAGGGATTTTCAAGGATTTCAGTGGTCACGGTAGTTAACGCCTCAGCAGCATCCACCCTTAGATGATTAAATCTAGGACAGTGGCTTTCAAAGTTGGACATATGTAAAAGTTATCTCAGAAACGTTTTGAACTTTGAATGCCTTGGCCACACCCCAGGACAATTAAATCACAAATTTGGATGTTTAGTGCAGGTAGTCACAGGTAAAAAGAAAATTTTCCTAGATAATGCTAATGTACAACCAACCCTCAGAACCATTGGTCTCGGTAATAAATAAATAAATAAATAAATAAATAAATAAATAAATAAATAAATAAATAAATAAACAAACAAACAAAATCCCTTCCAGTAACTCTCTTATGAATGAGCATATGATTCAATTCTTGCCAAAAGTGATGTGGGGTGGGGGTGAGGCAGGAGACAAGCAGTGTGAGGGCTGTAGGAAAGCTTAGGAATGACTTCATTCCACCAAAGACACACAAGAGACAAAGGGACTTTTAAAAGTTCAAGGCTGAAAACACCCCAACGAGACAGAGCTGCTTCATAAGAGGAAAACAGAACCAAGGTGGAAACAAGTTCTCCACCCTGCCATGATCTTGTTTCAGCAAACAGACTTTCAGATTTCCTGTTATCAATTGAAGCAACTGAAAGCGCTTTTCTGTGAATGAGCAATGCTGATTTTGTTCCTGACTGCTGCAACTTAGCTAGGCGGTTCCTAAGCCTGGCTATCTGCAAGAGTGAGACATATCCGGAGAACCTTAAAAACATACCGGTTCTTGAACCTCACCTTAGACACACTGAATCAGTATTTCTAGAAACAGAGTCTAAGAATGCGCATTTACACAAAGGTCACCAGAAGAGTTTTAGCTGTCAGTCTGTACACGATGTATTAAGTAGCTACTTTTCAATAAAGAGAAAAGGAATGGAAAATCAAGCCATGACATCATGCAACGTAAGATGGAAAGAACTTCACACAACATTTTGTATGTCTTTACTACCTCACTCACACAGATATTGAAGCCTAAAGAAGTAAAATGACATGTTTGTTTGACATCAATAAAAAATGACATCAATATACAATCACATTTGGGCCCTGGGAACTGGATGTCCCCTTTCATTTTGTGTCATCAGCTTAAGAAACTGACTGATGATTCGTGGATCCTATGTCTTAGATGAACCGTATTTAAAATTTCTGGGCTACATCCTAAGATATATCCATCTATTGTTTGGTTAATATGAAGCTGACTGTTTTGTGCCCTGCTTATCTTCAAAGATCTTATGAATTATTTCCACTGGAATTTCCTGCCCTTTTCTCTGCTCAGGCTGTATATCATTGGAAACCAGTGGTCTGGAGGTGGGAAGTGTAATTGGCAATAGTTCAAACAATATCTTCTCTCTGTTCTGTTTGATTTGCCTTGCCTAATATGCTCTTAAAATTTCCATTGGATGTTTCCCTTCCTTGGGATTCCTCAGTATTCTACTAAGACAATTTTAGATGATTGAGCCCCATGAACTTGTGTTTAGATCATTGGTTCTTTCCCCACACACTGTGTGCAGAATGCTCATTTATGCTATATCCCCATTGGGGTAACTTCCCCACTGCCAAGCCCAAGCACTAGAGAAAAGCACATTTCCATTTTGAAAGGAAATGGAAGATCAAATGCCCTCATCAATTAGGTTCAAGTCTATAGCTGAACCATGCGTGGCTACTAAGTGGAAAAGTTCAGCATGCTGAAAAGTGCTAACATCTTCTCCACATTCGTTACTGAATTTGACACTGATTACCTCTGTGACTGTGGTTCTTCAGTCAGCCTTGTTCTTTATGGATTTCTTACCAACTGAGAATCTGAATAGTGAGTGCTTTGCCTTGCAGTTAGTTACTGTGAGTCTGTACACTGGGGAGATTCATACTCCTTTATGTCTGTTGGATTAAACAATGTTTGCAAATAATTTCAAACTGTCAGTATTATCAGGTTATTTTTATCAGGTTTCTACCCCCAAGCAGATCTGATCAAAGGCATTTGAGTTAGTAAAACTCAATACATAGATAGACTTTAAAATGGCAAGGAAAACAAGCCAGGAAAGGAAACCCATTCATTGCCGTCAACACATGAAATCTTATGTAAGGAAAGGTGAGAGGTTAAAGTGAGAACAGAGGAAGATGATGGGGTGTTTAAGAATTGAAGAGATCTGAGGGAAGTTCATGTTGAGAGTAATGTCTCTGCACTGAAAAACAGCTTAACATTCATCACAGTGAGGGAGTTAAGTCTAAATTGGTGTCTCCTAAAATACATTCTTCAGAACAAAAATTACAGAAGGTCTCAAATAAAGTTACATGAAAATAAAGTGATGAAGGAAAAGACAGTGCATGTTATCATTTGCTTTCTGTTGCTGTGATAAATACCATCACCAAAACTCAGGAAGGAGAGGGCTTACTTTAGTTTTGGGGTGATAGTCCACCATCCCCCTAAGAAAGGAGCTTGCAGCAGGAACCACGGAGGACAGCTAATTGCTGGCTTCCTCGGCTACCTTTCTTGTAGAGTCCAGGCCTGCCCCGGGATGGCACTGAGTACGGGGGCTGGGCCCTCATACATTAATTAACCACCAAGGAAATGCCCCATAGACAGCCCACAGGCCAGTCTGATGGAATCAGTTCCTTAACTGAGATTTCCTCTTCTCAGATGTGTCTAGGCTTAAGTCAAGTTGACTAAACTAAACCAGGACAGTGGGCAAGTAGTGCTGGAGAAACTAGATTAAATCGGGCCATAAGGGTTCATCTTGGTTGTCACTGGATTGGATTGAAAGACGAGAAAACTAACAAGTGTATTGTGAGTATGTCTGTCAGGTTATTTCTAGAAAAGAGTGGCAATGGGTCAGGGAACTCAGAACTTGCCTTGAGTATGTGTGGCACTGCCCAAAGGGTGAGGGCCCAGAAGAGACACAGCAGAATAATGAGGAAACCTGCCCCTGAACAAACTCCATTCTTTTTTAGTATGTTTTGTTTTTTTTTTTTGTTTTTGTTTTTTGTTGTTGTTGTTTTTTTTTTTTTTTTTGATGATCACCTACAGATAGGAGACTCCAGCTTTTTCAGTATCTGAATGTGAACTCACCATGGCAACTCTCTGGGAGCTTCCACATGATCAGCTACAAACAGGGCTGAACAGCATCTTTGGTCCCTCTTATTCTGACACTTCCAAATGCTTAGACTGAGAAGATACTCATTTTTGAACTCTCCAGATCTCAAACAGTCATGGTTGGAATCTCTACCCTTTGACTGTGTAAGCCAGTTTTAAATCCCCTCCAACCAAGTATGTGTTCTATTGATTCTGTTCCTCTAGGGAACCTGCATGAACACAAGGTCTTCTTCAAGCCTTCAGGGTTCTGCTACACTGTGACTACTGCCAGGGTGAAGCTTTTCCAAGCATGTCGCTGTGTGATTATCCTTTATTGAGGCTTTTCACTACAGCAAACAGGAGGCAAAAAAGCTCCACAGTGTGAGGTGAAATGAGTAGATGTCTGAAAGTAGGAGAGAAGTACAGAGCCTAGTGTCCAGGACTGCCCAGTGCAACCAGACTTCTAGATAAGCAATTTCATAAAGGTCTGTCCCTCAGCCTTAGCACTTAGGTACACCAGAAGCGTACAGCTGCTTCACGGAGGGTCCTCAATATTCGTTTCTGAAAATGTATTCCTTAGCTACAAAAATGGCCACTAGAATTCTTTTTATAATCTACATAGCTTATTTGATTTCATTCTTATTTAAATGTCTGTTTCTGTTTAAACTCATATGCACACACCTACACTACCTTACACCTCCACACAATGATTCATCTTCCCACTCTGTATCCAACAACTGAGCTCACTTTGTTACTGTTGTTGATGCCACGAATTCACAAGCCAACTCTCTCACAAAGAACTGGCCCTCAACCATGAATGAGGAACTGCATAACAGGATCAAAATGAGGCTCCTGTTTCTCATTCCAGCTTTCTCTTCAAGCATTAAAACCATAAGTGGCGTTTATTGAGTCTTGCACTAAGTAAGGCATTTTTTTGCTAATCTCTTCCCTTTAGAACAGCTGTCAGAAGCAACATTATTATCTACGTTTTACAGGTAAGGAAATCAAATGGGAGAGTTAAAATGACTGGCCAACATCATGTAATTGACTCCCGATAAGACTACACCTTAACAGAAATTGAGGAAAGAGAACATCAATGACCCCAAGAGAACAATAAAAAAGAACAGTAATAGTTACACCTGACAATGGATTCATTGTAAGTATCTAAAAAGTCCAAAGTAGCCCCTATGTTGTAGAATATTATTTTATGATGTGTTACATTTGTTTATGCTGTGGAACATTTATCTAATGATGCAAATATGTGCTGTGCTCTTTTGTCTTGTATTTGTTTAGCTCTGTGAAGCTGTGTTACTTTGCCTGTCTAAAACACCTGATGGCCTAATAAAGAAATGAACAACTAATAGCAAGGCAGGAGAAAGGATAGGCAGGGCTGGCAGGCAGAGACAGTAAAAAGGAGGAGAAATCTGGGAAGAAAAAGGAGAAAGATCAAGGAAGGAGGAGGACTTCAGGGACCAGCTACCCAGCTACATAGCCAGACATGGAAAAAGAAGGAAAGAAAAGATATACAAGAATAGAGAAAAAGGTAAAAGCCCTGATGCCAAAGATAGATGGGATAATTTAACTTAAGAAAAGCTGGATAAAAATAAGCCAAACTAAGGCCAGGCATTTATAAGTTAAGAATAAGCCTCTGTGGACTTATTTGGGAGCTGGGTGGTGGGCCCCCCAAAACAGTAAAGAGCCAAAAGAGCAAATGAGTAGGAAAAAAAACAACTACATTTTGGCATAGTAACGTGGGCTAAATTTCCATGTAGGTCCCGAGAAAGCTGAAAAAAGAAAAGAAAAAGGACACAGATCCTTTAAGAGGCTCTGCTGTTCAGCCAGCAGTGTTAAATAAAAACAGCAAGCTAAGTAAAAACCGCTTGTGGCAACACAGGTACTGCCTTCCTACAGCTAGGAAGGTTGAATGCAGTTATCAGTTACGAACCTCAGACTGGGCTGTGAGATTTAGACTTGGTTTTCCCGACCCAAGAAGCAGATGGAGCCAGTCTAGAGCCTCACAGAGGACCCAGGGTAGCTTAACAGTTTAAAGTTTCCTTGTGCAGTCAAAAAAGTCTGGAGATATGCAGTAAAAGAGGTGCAGATGGAAAAAAAAAAAAACTCTAAACAGGTTCCAGTGTGTTTTACAATGTGCGTAGGCTTAATTAAGAAAGAAAATGGGTATTGGCAGTTATAGAAAGAAACAAATACATTAACAATAAAATAAAGTCATTAAAGAGACAGTAAAAAGAAAAAAGAAAAAGCCATGTAAAGATGGGACATACACGGGAAGTCTGGATGCTGCTGCTGTGTGTTACTGTGTTGATTTTGAATTTTTTCACTTACTGATGGACAAGAGACAGCTGCTGGCAGACATGGGCTTGTGAATAGGACTGCAAAATTGAACCAATCCAGATTCTTTAGGGCTATATTAACTTCTAAAAAGAAGTCAAAAAAATATGTGTCAAATGGAAATCAAAAATGCTTTGGAGTTTTGTTCCCACAGGAGATGAGAGGCTGTGGATTCCTTCAGGAATGATATTGATCAGGTTTGATTGGGGAGACCTCCTAAATTTTGACAGGTGATATCTATCAACAAGCATAATAGCTGATCTTCCCAGGACTTGGCCATTATTTCAAATTTTCTTAGGAACCCTAAAGGTACTCATCCACAGACAGCAGGAAGAAGGTTGTACAAAGGGGTGCCAACATTCCCAAGAGGGGTGTGTGAGGCTTTTGGTTATTTGGTGGGTTATGTATGTTTTAATTTAGGGTAATATAGGAATATAGGATAAAAAGACAACTATTAACCTCAGATATTTTGCATTGACATGAATTTTGGTATATTGATACAAATTTAAAGTTAATTTTTTTATACTGAATGTATGTTTCTACTCTTGTTTGGGGTATTGTGTTTATGCAGTTCATTTAAAAATGCAATGTATAAATAAGAAAAGAAGTTAGTAGTTAACCTATAGTAATCAAACTTGTAGTCACATTAGGTATGTTTTCTAGGTTAAATAGGTTTATTTTAGATAAATGGTCTTCAAACACTTCAAAGACCTACAGAATATGGCATTTAAAATGTTTTGTTAAGGTTTTTCATGACAATAAGACACATCTGCTCCTCACAGCACCAATTTACTTTATAAAAAGATGATGGGCATCAAAGAAACTCCATAGGAGTTTGCTTTCACTGTGGCAAAGTTAGTCATTTGGGCAAGAAACTGCTTTTGCCTTGAAAGCTTGACAGTATGCTGTATAAATTGGACATGCAGGACCCATAGGAAAGTGACAGCTGATCTTTGCTCAAAAAACAAGCTGGGATGGTCCTTCGGAGTTCCTGCTTCACAGAAGAGTCTGCCAGACATTCTGCAGGACACAGAGAAAAGCCACTGATGAACTTTGCCAATACAAGGTGGGAAAATCCTTCAAATTTCCTGTTCACTGAAAAGTTTGCCAGCTATTCTGGGACTGTAGGCTGAATATGGATGCCTCAATGTTGCAAGGGAAATTTGGATGACTTTCCAGGCAGCCAAATGTCTTTATTGTTAGAAAATATTATATCCTTCTGGGTCTTAGATGAAGTTGAAGACTAGATAGTTATAGTCACAGTTTTCATTAGTTATGATAGAAAGCAAATTAGGTCTAAAACTTTGGATTCACTAAGACAGGATAGGTAATGCATTATTTTCTCTGAATATGCTAACTATGAATAGACAGAATATTATAAATGTAATTCTTGATAATTGTTTTTGTTGTGTATAGGTTTACTATGTTAAAGTTAAACTCTTTCTTTTTTAGACAAAAGGGGGAAATGTTATAGAATATTATTTTAAGATGTGTTGCATTTGTTTATGCTGTGGAATATTTGTTAAATGATGCAAAGATGTGTTGCATTTTTTTATCTTGCATTTGTTTAACTCAGAAGTTGTGTTACTTTGCCTGTCTAAAACACTTGATGGTCTAATAAAGAGTTGAATGACCAATAGCAAGGTGGGAGAAAGGATAGGCAGGGCTGGCAGGCAGAGACAATAAAAAGGAGGAGAAATCTGAAAAGAAAAAAAGAAGTAGCAAGGAAAGGAGACGGAGAGGAGGACATCAGGGGCCAGCCACCCAGCTACACAACCAGCAAGCCACGGAGTAAGAAGTAAAAAGAGGTGTACAGAAATAAAAAAAAGATAAAAGCCCAGAGGCATAAGGTAGACAGGATAATTTAAATTAAGAAAAGCTGGCTAGAGAAATAAGCCAAACTAAGGCTGGGCATTCATAAGTAAGAATAAGCTTCCATGTGTGATTTATTTGAGAGTTGGATGACAGACACCCCCTCCCAAAAAAAGAGTAAAAATAAGCAACACCACCTCTATTTCTCTCCTCTTCCCCTCTTAAAAATATCCCTAAATCCCCTATTTTCTTCAATAACCAATTACACAAATCTCCTATAAAAAAGTAAATCAAATCCAATATATGCATGTATTAGGACGGATAGGTGAAAAAGGTCCTAGTGACTGTGTAATCAAAACCTTGGAGTTATAAGTTGTTAAGCCAACTGTGGATAAAACCCCCAAATACAAAATTAATGCATTAATGGTGTTTATGTCTTTATTACCCTGTAATTATGTCATTCCTATGATTGTTTTTCTTTTCATGCTGGCCTATAAAGTGTTGCTGCCTCAACCTGTTTTAAACATCTACATTTGTAGGATTAGGACTACTGATGTGTTGCCAATTTCCATGAAAGAGAAGCTAAAAGCACTGAACCCATTTATTTGATAGCTAAAATCCTTCATTAATTTGCTTTCTGGCATTCCTGGCTGTACTCTTTTTGGTGGCTTTATTCTGCATTTTAGATAACAGTATGCCCTTTTGTGATTAAAAAAAAAATGTGTTTTGAAACTAGTCATAGAATTGATTTTACACTTCATTAACATAACTTACACAGGTTTGCATTTACCCCAAGAATGGATTCATTGTCCTGTGTACAATGTTTCTGTATCATCTCATCTTTTTGAAATGACATTTTAGTCACTTATTCAAATAAAAATGTCCATGTTATTCATTTCCTTGCTATAGGATTCTTCATCTAAGGATTCTTTTTTTTTAAACCTTTTCTTTTTTTTTTTTTGAAGTGTCCCAAATGCTGCCAGGATGTGCATGGAAGCAAAGCTAAGTCCAGATTCCATGGTGTTAAAGTTAATGGGTTGTTGTGTTTTCTTTCCCATAGCAGGACTGATTACAGGTTCCCTGAGAAGAGTAAGATTTTTGCATGATCAGTTTGTAAAAGTCTATTTTCTAGCAATTTTTTAGAAATTAGTTTTATACATAAAGTGAGGTGCCCTATATATGTACAGATATGGGCCTTCCTCAGAAAAGCCTGAGGCTGCTCGGTACTCATAGACCACAGGCAGGAATGGCGGCCCAGACACGTGAACTCTGCCTTGGGTTTCAGAATCATTTAGTCCTTTTGTAACAAAGAATAAATAAATAAATATGTCCCTTGCAATGTCAATAAGAAACTTAGTACTGAAAAAAAAATATCCTGTGTAAAAGAGTGTGGGTTTGTATCTGGTAGCAGGAAGTGAATACTAAAAATGTATTAACTTGCGTTTCTTTTTGTAAAATAATGGGCTCATCTTTTTTAAAAAATTATTTCATTTAAAAGTGTGTATTTTATGTGTATCTGTGGGGAGAGTATTTTGCACGTGAGAGGCCAAAAGATGGTGTTGGGTCCCCTGCAGGTATAGCTGCAGGTGGTGACCTGATGTGGATGCTGGGAACAAGCTCAGGTCCTCTGAAGAAGCAGTATGCACTCTCATCTGTTGGCCAGCTCTCCAGCCTCCCAAACTGTACACTTCTGTTAAGATATTTTAGAGTAAGTGAATCTCTATAGCTTTTATGTAATACAAATTGTGTGTGTGTGTGTGTGTGTGTGTGTGTGTGTGTGTGTGTGTTTTCCCTTTTAACATAAACCCAATAATACTCATTATTCAACATAAGAAAATTCCTTAGGAAACCACTGGGTTTTTATTTAAGCTAACAAATGATTAAGCTTGTTTAGAATTATTTTTAAAAATAACACAAAGAATTAAATTGTTAATAGGCATTTCTTGCTGAAGTTGGCCCCTAGGTTTATCTATTCTGCTATGGACAAATTCCAGACCATTTTGACTTTGACCTTGTAATACAGTACTTTCCAGTCACAGCAGCATTATAATAGAACATCCCAGGCCGTTCCTTGACCTAAACATTTCAGTCAGCTTTCCTATGCTCCACTCTCCATTCCCTCCCTGCAGTACTTCTTTTAATTATATAATAAAGTGATGCTGGAGAAACAGGGGCCATGGGTTCCATGTGGAAATAAATGTTGCCTACACTGCCTTACTATGGTATATCTTAAAGATGACCCTAGATGACACGCACCTGGACTCACTTCTGGTGTCTGTGTAAAATGCAGATACCCGAATCTCACTCTAGACCTATCGGAGCTCAGGGAAAGTTTCCAGAGCCTGCAATTTCAATAAGCCCAGGTGTTCTTGTGTGGTCTGGGGCTCAAAGGCCACTGTCTTTCATGGCCAGAGGAACGTCACTGCTTAGGAGCTAAAAAGAAAAGAAGAAGGATTTTGTTGTTATTTTTGCTCTTTGGGAGGCCTGCCACCCAGCTCCCAAATAAATCGCACATCGAGGCTTATTCTTAATTATGAATGTCCAGCTTTAGCTTGGCTTGTTTCTTGCCAGCTTTCCTTAACTTAAATTATCCCATCTACCTTTTGCCCCTGGGCTTTTCCCATTCTCTTACTTCTGTATATCTTATTCTTATGTGGTTGGCTGTGTAGCTGGGTTGCTGGCCCCTGGAGTCCTCTTCCTTTTCTGGCTATTTCTTCCTCTCTCCACCCAGATTTTTTCCTTCTATATATTCTCTCTGCCTGCCAGCCCCACCTATCCTTTCTCCTGCCTTGCTTGCTATTGGCCATTCAGCTCATTATTAGACCATCAGGTGTTTTAGACAGGCACAGTAACACAACTTCACAGAGTTAAACAAATGCAACATAAACAAAAGTAATACAGCTTAAAGTAATATCGTACAACAGAAGGAGGAGAAGGAGGAGGAAGAGGCACAGGAACCTTCTTTTAAGAGATAAAAAGGGAAGACACTGGCATCCCTCTTAGAGAAATCCCACCAGTATATTTGAAGGACTCTCAAAGGCCTGATCATGGCAAATACGGCCCTGGCAGGCCTTGCCCTTACCCCTTCCCTCTACCTTGCTAAACAGTAAGATTACATTCCTAATGCTAGCCATCAAGGTCCATTCCCTTACTTGGCCACTTTCTCCCTCTGAGGCTGACTAGCAAGATCCAACTATTAAAGTATTGAAGTCCAGCAATAAAAAGTTCCCTTTTGGCTCACCTAATTAACATGCTCAGTCAAAATTAAGCAGTTCATCCTAACATGGGGTTTTCCTTCTTTCCCTTTCTAAACAGCCACATCTGTCTCCTCTCTATCCAGAGGCAGTCTTTTGTCCCTCCCCCACCCCTTGTTCTTTTCCCCTTCTGCTTGGTCCTCTCTCTCCACTGTCTTTGTCTCTTATCCCCTGTCATTTGTCCCTCTGTATCAAATAAATCTGCTTTGTGTTGAGAACTTGGTGTTGGGGTGTCTTGACACCAGTCCTTTCAATGTTTATAAAGCCATTCGAAGTTAAAAATATCGTTAGAGAGAATGATAAATGCTGGAAAAAAGAGCATGGGTGAAGCTTGTGATGCTCTGCATGTGCTTAACTTCAAAAACCTTTACTTGGTAATCACCTGAGAAGTGGGAATCTCTGCTTCATGAAGGGTCATGAGGACTAAGCAGAGACAAATGAAAAGGCTGGCATAGCACCAGTGCATAGACAGAGTTGAAGACCATGCACGCTTGGCCACTCTTCCCACCAAGGCTTTCTTCAGTGCCTGCCCTCCCCAGCCAAGCAGCACAAGCCAGTGTTGGCTGACCACACTGAGGTCAGCAGGTCCTGGACTTCATCTGCCATTTTGTCTTGATTGCCAGTGTTTCCAAAGATCTCCCTCTCTTTCTCCCTATTTCATTTACTCTCCAGAAGCTAATGGCTCTAAGTTTAAATCTGAAATGTCTGCCCAAAGTCCCTCATGTTAAAGTTGGGACTGTGGCACTGTTGGAAAATCATGGAACCTTTTGGAGGTGGAGCATAGTTGGACAAACCCTGTTCTCCACCCCCACCCCCTTCTGTTTCCAGCTGCTTTAAGATAAACATGCCTCTTCTACCACGTACCCCACCATGATAGAGTGGGCTGTCATGGGCCTAAGAGCCCATGGATGAAAAGAAAAAAAAAACCAAACAACCTTTTTCCTTACTAATTTTACTGTCTCGAGTATTTTTTTCCATAGTGATAGAAGTTGACTAGCATACCAACTGCACCTGAGATCTAGAAGTCCCTGTTGTTATCTCCTAGTCCTGATCAGAGCCCGCAAGTCTGAGACTCACATTTCTGCTCTTTCATGTTTCCATCTTGCCAAAGCCTGGACAAGTTCTCCCTGATGCTCCCAGGCACTTTCCTGGCCAGCTGTCATTATTGACCCTCTCACCCCACAATGTGTTTGTTATAGCTTGGAACTTGAACCACTTTCTGCAAGTCCTCATTCAAATGAAAGACAATGGACAAAAGCCTGCCCTTGTCCTGCTGTCTCTAGGCGACCTTCCCTAAACACTATGTAACAAGATGAACCTTAGCTACGAATAACCAATGCTGGCATAGAATGTGACAAAATGGATGCACAGTGATTGTACGTAATTATAAAATCCAGTGTGATGTTTCAATGCCTTCACACTGTGGGGTGACTGGATTGTGGTAACTTGGTTATCCTTTACCTCAAACACTCAGAAAAAAATTGCTCTGGTAACATTAAAAAGTTTCTCTACTTGACCTTTTCAAGTATTCTGTTACTTATTGTCAGTCATAGACATCTTTCTGTGCCCCAGAGCATCAAAGACTATCCACTCTGCCCAGCCAGACCCCATCAATCATCTCTCTCCCCCTCCACCATGTCCCAATGCTATTCACCCCCTAGTTTTTATTATATGAAATACACTTAAACAGGGGAGTAGCAATTACAACTTATATCAACAGAGCAAAGATCAAATATGTTTTCTGTGCAAACATTAATTCTGAAAAATCACCAAGCGAAAACTATCCTTCTCAGGGCAAAATAAAAGTGAGACTGGAAAATTTTATATTAAATCTAGGATTGGTGTAAGCACAATACGACATTTCTGGTTCTTGACAACTCTTAAGTATAACACTTGGGAGCCTTTGATTTGTCTTTTACCATTGAGCATCAGTGTTCTGTCATGAATATATTCATGAATGCTGAAGAGATAGGAAAACAATCACTTGAGAGGGTATTTTAGCTGTTGTTGGCCCCAGTGCTTTTTATTTCACACATGCATACACCAGAAAAAAAGTAAAAACCATGTCACTAAATCATTTTAAATAAATATTCAAATGATAGGAAGATTAAATGCTAGTGTTTGTTAGGTTTTGTCAACTTGACATAAGCTAGAGTCCTTTAGAAAAAGGGAACCTCAACTAAGGAAATGCCTCCATAAAACTGGTCTGTGGGCAAGTGTGCGGAGTGTTTTCTTGACTAGTGATTGATATGGGAGGGTCCAGTTCATTGCAAGTGATGCCATCACTGGGCAAGTGATCCTAGGCGATATAAAGAAGCAATCTGAGCAAGCCGGAGGGAGGGGGCAAGCCAGTAAGCAGCACTCCTCCATAACCTCTACCATCCTGCCTCCAGGCTCCTGCCATGAGTTTCTGCCCTGACTTTCCTCCATGATAGACTATGAATTGTAAGCTGAAATAAACCTTTTCTTCTCCAAATTGCTTTTGCTCATGATGTTTTATCACAGCAGCAGAGAGTAAACTAAGACAGTGCTATTTCTTAGAGGAGTTTCCTTGACTGCGTAGAAACTGAAAGCTGAAAGCCAACCCATGTGTAGGCTTCCTTTGCTTGTTATTCTCATATACTCACTGTAATCCACACTTTGGAAGTCAGTTGAGGAAATTTTCCTGGGTGGAATTCAGATCATTCTGATTTATGAACAAGTATAGAGTTTGTCAGGGCTGCGGGTCCCAATGTACCTGTCTGTAGAGAAATCCCAGACACTGCCTTGTTGATTATAGACATTGTACAAGAGTTTTGTTTTGTTTTTTAAGACAGGGTTTCTCTGTGTAGCTTTGCGCCTTTCCTGGAACTCACTTGGTAGACCAGGCTGGCCTTGAACTCGCAGAGATCCACCTGCCTCTGCCTCCCGAGTGCTGGGATTAAAGGTGTGTGCCACCACCGCCTGGCTTGTACAAGAGTTTTTAAAGCATACCATCTCTCTGGTAGTTGTGTATCCATTCAACCAATACATTGCACCACAGACCATGGTAGATAAGAAGAGGAAAATTCACAGATTGGATTAAAGAAATAATTTCCAATAAAACATACATATTAAAAGCTATAAGCTGCTTCTTTTGCCTACAAATAGTTGTTTTGTACTAGCTCTTGGAAGATACATGATAGCGTTGTAGAAAATATACATTTTTTTTTTTTTGCCTATGAAGAAATGAGAATATGGGGATGGAGAGATGGCTCTGTGGGTGAGAGCACTTGCTACTTTTTCAGAGGACTAGGCTGGGTTCTCATCACCTATATGGTGGTTTACAATCATCTATAACTTCAGTACTAGAGAATCTAATGCCCTCTTCTGGTCTCTGCATTCACATGAATGCAAACAGAACATTCATGCTTATAATATAAAACTAAATAAGTATTTTTTAAAACAGTTGATAATAAGCCCAATTGACTTCCTCGGATTTTAAGTAATAATTATCATTTTTTGAGTGCTCACCATACACCATGCTAAGCTCTTTAAATTTTTATTTCAAATAAACTTCATAGTAGTTACATTTTGCATTGGATAAACTTGATCTCCAGGTAACAAACTAAGAAACTGAGTGTGGTAGAGTTATTTGTTATAAGTCACATCATGGATGGCAAAAGGAGACTCAATTTCTTTAAAAATTATTTTTATTAATTCTTTGAGAATTTCATACAGTGCATTTTGATCATGTTCACCTCCAAGTCTTCCTCTTAACTCCTAACATATCAGTTTCCACTTCCCTATTTTGTATCATTTTCTTTTTATTAATAACTCATCAACACCAAATTGTGCTGTCCGTATACTTCTGGTGTGGGGGCCATCCACCAAGTGTGGCCAACCTACCAGGAGCCACACTGATAAACAAAACCCCAGAAGCTATCAACTCTCCACAGCATTCCAGTTAAGAGTAGAAGCTCACAAACCATTTTCTACTTCTTGCTAGAATGTTGACTGGCTTGATGTGCAGGCAACAGGCAACCAACAGCTGCTGTGAGTTAATGAATGCAGTCGTCCTGTCATATCCAGAAGACACTGCTTCATTCGGCTTCTTCCTGACCTCTCTATCTTACAGTCTTTCCATCCCCTCTTCTGTGATGGCTCCTGAGCCTTTGAGACATGATGTCAATGTCCCATTGTGGATGAGCACTGCACAGTCACTTATTCTCTGCACTAGTTGTAAATTTCTGCATTGAGTATCATCTACTGCACAAAGACACTTCTCTGATGAGGTCTGAGAGAATTACACCAAACTACAGGGAGAGGCACATGTTTATAGGGCAGTTTGATATAAATAGCAGTAGGTTCATACTTGGGGCCTGTAAGCTCCTCAACCATGTGTTCTTACCCAGACTTACAGTACCAGGCATGTGTTTCCTCCTGTGGAGTAGGCCTTTAAGCCAATCAGAAAGTGGTTGGTTACCTTCAGAACATCTGTGCCACTAGTATAGCCATGGGTGTACATATCTAACCATGCCAGTCATTTAACATCTGTCTAGCCTTTAGGAATACACAAAAAGAGTTGCTAGCTCTTGACCTTCTTCCTTTCACCTTCCTATTGATTCCAGAAGTCAAATATGCCTCCTGTCATGAACACCAACTGACACTGGCTTGTGTACACAATATTCTCAAGAAACACTTTTTTTTCCTCAGTAAGATCCTAACTGACATAAGTTCCAATGATTACAGGATGAGGTAAATTCTTGATTCTGTTGTCACCTGAACTGATGCTGAGGGTGAAGAAAAGGTGGTTATTTAGATTTCTTTTGACACTATGTAGAAAGCATGTATTTATAATTTTAGAACCCCCCTTTAGGCTATTGCCATTTCTAAGGCATGATCTTCTTTATCTCTCCATTAATAAAGCCCCCAGTGGTATTTTGAAAGAAAGTGGCCCTCAAAGGGAGTGGTGCTATTAAGGTGTGGCTTTGTTGGAGAAAGTGTGTCACTGTGGAGGCAAGCTTGAGGTCTCATATGCTCAAGCCATGCCCAGAGAGACAGATCATTTCCTGTTGCCTGCCTATCAAAATGTAGGACTCTCAGCTCCAGCACCATGTCTGCTTGGACACCATCATGTTGCACCATGATGATAATGGACTAAACCTTTGAAAATGTAAGCCACCCAATTAAACATTTTTCCTTTATAAGACTTGTCATAGTCATGGTATCTCTTCACAGCAATAAAAACTATCTAAGACACCTTCCATAATATGAGAATAATTGCTCAGGATCTGAGTTGGGGTGAATCATGGAATAGAAAAAGCAAATAGGCTAGGCTTGTCCACTACACTTATGATTCCCCCGGGCAAAATACAAATGAAAACTTCTGTTCCATGACCTGAGCCATTCTTTTCCCATTCCTACTCAATCCTACACCATGGGGATCCTTGAAATTGATATGTGGACTCTCCAGCTCATATGTCCAATGCTTGCCTATATCTTGTGTAGACAGACCTTTGCTATATTTTTTTACTTAGAGTGTGTCCAGTGGAATCAGGATGTATCTTTGGGAGGAGGAGCAAAGAAAATGTTTCTTGCATCCACATGGGACCAATGTCTCAGACCATGGTGTAGGGAAAAGATGCATAGGGAGGGCTGAATCTGCTCTCCCTCAGTCTCCTAGCCCCATGAGAAAGACACCGTAGGAACACACCTTCACAGCCCTGTGAAATGTGGGGCCAAAATGTGGTCCTAAATCTTGCCATGACCTATTTTACAGAATGACAAAATGAAAACTTGGGCATGGATACTATGTGGATCATTCAGGCAAAGGAAATGGGTAAAAAGATGTGGAGTTTGAAGCCAAGAATCGTAGTATGAGATCCAGGATTTCAGCACTGTACAGGTTATCCCATTGTGTCTCTGTAGGAAATAATAGAAGGTTACACAAAATAAGGAGTTTGAAAGAAAGCCTTCAGGGCAGACAAGCTGCAAATCTCAGTGGCTCCTGGAGGCGCAGAATAGAGATGAGGGAGTAAGACAGCCATGCTGTTTTGAGATAAAGTGGAAAATTTTTTAAGCCAATTTTTTTTTTAAAAAAAAAAAGTAAGTCCTGAGAGGCTTTTTTCCCCTGCAGTTAAGGTCAATTCTTCCTCCAGCCAGCACCAAAAGGGTCACATAAACTTTCTAACCTGCAGAACCCTGACCTCTAAAGCAAAGAATGGGGCTGATTAAATGATAGCAAAGCTTTGAGGGCTTCTGTCTGCTGTGCAGGACTGTTAAAAGTGACGCTTGTTGTGTTGAAAGAAAATTGAGGTTTTTGTGAGAGCTGTAACCAGAGACATCCTCTTATCATAATAGGTCTTCATCCAAGTAGCTTTCCAGTCTGGACTGCATTGTGGGAAATCAGTATTTCTCTTTCAAAGACCAAATGAACAAGGAATCCTTACTATTGGTATCTCTGTGTTACAATTATTCCATTTGAAGATTAACTTCATTTATTAGGCTCTTTAGTTTTAAACATGGAGAACTGCATGTCAAAATATGAGGAATGCTTAATGAGTTTTTCAGATTTCATTTTTATGCCTTTTGTGCTGAAGTCTAAATTGAAGAAGTTGAGAGTTCTTATCAGTACTGTACCTCAGGCTTTAGGTTAAGAAAATAATAATTTCACTAAAGCAAAGCAATCTACCAGTGAGTTCTTTTGATTCCCCATATATACATAAACAATGGCAGAGAATGAAGTCTGATTTATTTTTAATTTAGTAAAGCACGTAATAAAATTTACAGGCTTAGCTCCGATTGAGAGAATAGAACGGTCATGTTAAGGATAGTCACATTGTGACACGAATCTCTAGAACTTTTTAATCATGCAGAATGGAAACTCTGTACCCATTGAAAAACTACTTTCTACC
This sequence comes from Peromyscus eremicus, assembly GCF_949786415.1. Taxonomy (NCBI): domain Eukaryota; kingdom Metazoa; phylum Chordata; class Mammalia; order Rodentia; family Cricetidae; genus Peromyscus; species Peromyscus eremicus. The sequence goes on from NC_081417.1 coordinate 104,230,831, forward strand.
TGCCCCCTATTCCCTGACAATTATTGCCCTACTTAATGATGTTTTTAGTTTGACTACAAACCTCAAGTGGATGGGGTCTCACAGTGGACCTTTCTTTGTGGTTAGCCCTCCTGATTCATTCATACTGCACAACACGTAGCAAGATTCCCTTCTCTCTTAAAGCAAGTGTTATCTCACTGTCATTGTGCACCAGGCTTTCTTCATGTGCTCACCCACTGGTGGTTATTTAGGTTGTTTCCATCTTTGGGCAACTATGACTAGCACAGCTGTTAAATGTAGATGAGCAAAAACCAGCTCTTGTGTGTCCATTGCCTTTTACGATGGGAACATCTATATGCATCCCGAACTATGTTGAAAGTATTCAAACCTAATAAAGATTTATTTATAAACAAATTTATGTTCAACTTGAACTTCTTTTAAGTGGAAGCTCAATATTTTGCTTTTGACACATTAATAACAAATTGGTTTAGGTGAGTGTACTTATCAATAGCTATTTTGATTTTGTTTATAATTTATTTCACAGTGATTTTTCTCTGGCTATCTGAAATGAAATCTCTCAGAAATCAAGTGGAATTTTCTCTTATCATAGGGAAGGTACCTTCGACACATTCTCAGGATGTATTCCTAAAACACAAAATGTAATTGCAAACAGGGAATATGCATACCTACATGTATATTTTTCTGTATTCTAAACCCATGTTTCTTATTAAGTCTTTTAGTGCCGTTATTTTTGTATCATTGTTTTTATCTCCATGTTCTATTGTATTTCCTGTTAAAGATTAGCTTAATTTCATTGGGTTCTTTCTCTCTTACTGCTGTTGTTAATGTATTGTTATATTTCTATATGTGAACACTTACTAGAAGTCAGGACGATATCATTACTAGGCACGTATTTTTCTTTTAATTCTCACACAACTAGGAAGGATTGTTTCTCACAACTGGATAAAGTAAGACTCCAAGTTTAAGTCAAGTTCTCCAAGAATACAAAGCTGAAATTCGTGATTTAATGATACCACCAGCTGATTTTAGTTGCTTGCTATTTATTTTTAACATCGACCTATTAGAAACAATATTGTAGTTCTGTTTGACTCACCACAGTCAATATTTGAGGTCCTGGCTTATTGTTCTAATGAACATGAGGAAAAGTAACATGAGTTTTGAGCCCTCTGAAGGGGCTGTCCTTTCTCATCCAGCGGTCTATCCCCATGTTGTTTATGCTGTGTTGGAAAGCACTGATTTTCTCTAACATCTATGTTAAGTGTTCAGAGTAGAATGAGAATGTAAAAGAATAAGGACCAAGTGCCAGGCTTACATTCGGGAAATAAAGGTCTGAATTTGTGAATGCAACCTACATTCTGCCTGTAACACTCGGGAGGCTTCTGTGTGAACTAGTATGGGACGTGAGCAGCTTCCTAGGCTTCCTCCAAATATTCCTCCCATGCCCTAAGTCCCAGCAGGAGAACAAGCTTTCTTCACCATCTTTCTGACCATCTTCAGCACATCCTGAAGGCTGGTTGGAAGCTCTCACAGAGAGCTAATCTTCCAGGCTTTCCTGCCCTCACAGTCCCTCTGCCCTTCTGAAAACACAAAACTCACAGTTGAAACAAGTCATTTTTTTCCTTGGGGAACTGAATCCAAACGCTAGCTCATCTCTGTGAGCCTGTAATTAAATCTGGTGTGCAGGTCACTAGTGCCACTGGGTCAGGAGACAGACAAAAAGAGACGTGAAAGAAATGGCATTTGTTTCTTGGACGGCCCTGGTGTTTCTCTGAGAAGAAGGTCCTGGCAGCCACACAGTGGAGTCCCTGTGACCGGAATACTCGTGCTTCTCAGCATCTGCCAATTGGCTCCAAAATAGTTCTTACAGATTAAGGGCTATCTGGCTCACTCAGTCCTTGAAACTGAAGCCCTTTGCTGGTGGTCTGTGGCTTCCCCAAGAGATATTTTCCTACCTCACCACCTCAGTTTCTAACCAGAAAAGCTGCTCATCCTTAACTGTGCACCAAAATCAACTGAGTGGACCAAGGAAAAAACCTCTGATACTATCCTAAGGATTTTGATTTAATCAGGCTAGAGCAGGACCTAAGAATGCATTTTCCTCTAGCTATTCATTTTCCTAATTGACAAAACTTACATATGTATATATACATATATATATATAAAATGTAGTATACATGGTTATATATATGCATATATAGTACTATGTGTGTTTTACAACACACACACACACACACACACACACACATATATATATATATTATTATTTTTAAAATCTACCTATCTGAAACCATATTGTAGTTCTATTTGACTCAGCAGTGCGTTTGAGGTCCTGGCTTACTGTTCTAGTGAACATGAGAAAAGTAACATGAGTTTTGAGCCCTCTGAAGGGGCTGTCCTTTCTCATTTAACAGTCTATCCCCATGTTGTTTATGCTGTGTTGGAGAGCACTGGTTTTCTCTAACATCTATGTTAAGTGTTCAGAGTAGAATGAGAATGTAAAAGAATAAGGACAAAGTGCCCAGGAGCATGGTTCTGTTGTCTTTGTAGGTTTCCCCTTCGTGATCTTGACCCCCCCCTCCCCAACTTGCTCGCAGAATCCCTCTTCCCTCTCTTCGACTGGACTCCTGGAGCTCGGCCTGGTGCTTGGCTGTGGATCTCTGCATCTGCTTCCATCAGTTACTAGATGAAGGCTCTATGATGACAGGGTATTCACCAATCTGATTACTGGGGTAAGGCAGCTCAGGCACCCTCTCCACTATTGCTAGTAGTCAAAGCTGGGGTCACACTTGTGGATTCCTGGGAACTTCCCCAGCACCAGGTTTCTCCCTATCCCCATGATGTCTCCTTCTATCAAGATATCTCTTTCATTGCTCTCCCACTCATTCCTGTTCATTTGACCATTCTGTTCTCTTATGTTCTCATCCCCTATCCCCTACCCTCTATTGACCCCCCTCACCCCCAATTTACTCAGGAAATATCATCTATTTCCCCTTCCCAGAGTGATCCATGTGTCCCTTTTAGGATCCTCCTTGTTTCCTAGCTTCTCTGGAGCTGTGGGTTGTAGTCTGGTTATCCTTTGCTTTACATCTAGTATCCAGGGACATATCTTGCCAACCCAGTCATTATTGTAGCTCACAGGATTCACAGCTGTGTCAGATGACCTGTGCCCCCCCACCCCCCACCCACCCCACACACACAGGAACCCATATTGTACTATGAAAGCTAGGCAGTAGGGAGGAAGCTTCCTGGTCAGTACCAACTCGGTTTCTCTATGTCCTATGACCAAAGTATGGCCACATTTTCTTTAGCCAATCATCTACCGATGGACACTTCAGATTTTCTTCATTTCTTGTTTGTTGTGAATGGTGCTATAATGAACATGGGAATTCAAATGGCTCTTTAATTTACTGACCTAATTTTCTTTGGATATATACCCAGAACTAGGAGTGCCAGATTATAAGACAACTCTATTTTTAACCTGGTTTTTTAAATTTTATGTATTTGTTTGTTTGGTTGGTTTTTTGAGACAGGATTTCTCTGTGTAGCCCTGGCTATCCTGGAACTCACTCTGTAGGCCAGGCTGGTCCCAAACTCAGAAATCCACCTGCCTCTGCCTCCCAAGTGCTGAGATTAAAGGCATGTGCCACCACACACCGCCGTTTTTTGTTTGTTTGTTTAAGAAACATCCATACTCTTTTGTATAGGGGCTGCACTAAGAATTCACATGTCTAACAAATTCCCATGTCTTCGGATGTTGCTGGTCAAAAAAGAACCATAGGTAATCAGAGGGCAATAGTTGCTGTCTTTGGGACGTTGCATTTCATTAAACAAGTTAACTGTGGATTTTATGCCAATGCTTCTGTTTACCACACCTACACTATTCTTATCCCTACTGCTTATTTTTCATTTCTATTTTCTTCTTCTTTCACGGGAAAGGGAATGCATGAACTGCGATAATTAAAAACAAGTGGACTTTCCTTCTTGTCCTACTAAATCATTAGACTTGAAACTAGCTTTTACTTCAAATTTTATTTCATTGTAAGATATGAAGAACAATCAAGACCCATCAAAACAGATCTTTGAATAATATCATCCCAGTAAAATAAGAAATGCTGGAACCGAGGTCACAGATGAGCGGCTCCTGTAATCACACCAAAGTCAAATGAAGTTCTTGGGTTTGACAAGGAATGTTCACGGTTGTCTCCCACTTGTGCTCAATTTTGACCAGATGCCTGGAGTGTGGTCTCGCTGTACTTCTGGTTGGGCTTCTCTCTGTTCTCTTCAGGCAGGAAGAAAAACAGAGAAAGTTAAAAGGATGTGGTTTGTGTGGGCATTCCTTATCTCATAGTTCAGACTTGTGTGTTAGAGTATGGTGCAGGAAAGAAGGAGAATGTGAGTCAGATACCCTGACTATATATTTACTGCTACTAAAAGAGTGACATGTTTCGATCCACCTTGTTCTGACTAATCCTAACCTACCATCAAATGTCCATGGTACAGAACTCCGTGTCTATAGATTTATTTATAACTATTTTTAGCATATCAGTAAAGTTTTCTACATAATTAAGGAAGGAGGTTTTAAAGCTAAATAATAATAATGCTAAAGGCATTATTTCTTTACCAGCTCATCTGTCTCTCTCCCAAAGAATACTTAATAAAATGTAAGTGAGCAGAAGCCTTTTATTAGGTAACATAAAACCTTCTATTTATAATACACTAAAAATATTGTCTTTTTAAACAGTTACTTTTTATTAAAAATGAATTTCTTGTCATGTACTACACAGTTTCATGCACACACAAAAATATCTAGACTCTTTTTAAGTTACCACTTTGACTCTTTGTTAATCATTGTTATCTTGGTAGATACTTTCTGTTATATATTTACTTTACATTGAACTCTTTAAAAAATGAAAGCCTCAAACAAGATCCACTGATAATTATGAAGGGATCCATCTTCTGTCATGCAGCACTAATGACCTCTAACTTTCCAAAGCAATTCACTCTAAAAATGAGACAGAGAAAACCCGTATGATTGAAGGAGCCAGATAAGATATCCTGTTACCATTTACCTATCTATTAACATCTGTCAATCAGCTCTCCTTCTGGGAGTGGATAAGATAAAGGGAAGAGAGAAAGGGGAAAAGAGAGAAAGAAGGAGAAATTTTAAAGGCAGTTGATACTTTAGAAAAGATAGAATAAAAGGCAAAACATTTGAATAATTTTGCTATTAACAACAAAGTTCCTTGTTTTTAATTTTCAAAGTCTAAAATGCTAGTCAGAATTGAATTAATTATTGTTATGCCCAATTATTTCATTGAGTAAACTGAAGTTTTTGTGCTAAAGATTTACTGGCTTAAAATGAAGTTTAGAATTCCATTTTTCATGAATGTGATAAATATTTATTGTAAAAGTGTTTGTTTTCCCTCTTTTGTGGTCAACTTTCTTGAAGGAAATCAAGAAAAAGCAAAAAAACCACAGCTCTATCTTCAACATTTCAACCTGGAAAAGCAACAGGTTTGAGTATAGAGACATAAATAATCGTGACATTTAGCAAAATGGGGCAAGAAGTAGCAAGAAGCAGCCAGTGGGGTCAAAGAGACTCAGCTACTGTTACTCAAGTCCTAACAGGAGAGAGCTTTGGAGAGTAGGAACAGAGTGATAGCAATAGTGAGATGGTTGAAAGGAAAAAAACTCAGAACATATTAGACCTTTGTAGTTGGCAAACATGAGTGAGAATTGACCAGAAGTAGAGCTAATTCATAAACTGGTTAGTCTAAGCGGTGTGGCCTCGTCAGAGTGGGCAGATGGGGAAGAAACGCAGGACACTCTCCCAAACATTAAACATGGAAAGATCTAATCACAGTTGTTTAAGATAAGGATTTGAAGGAAAGTGTCCTAGGCTACAAGAGAACTAAAAATGTCTGTAGGCAAAAGGAGGAAGCAGAAGAGGAAAGCTAAGGTGTAAACACTAGAGAAAAGCAACTGGATTTGTGAACTGACATGCAAAGTGCAGGAAGACTCCCCCTTGTCGGAGGGACAAGGGACGAAGTGAGCAGAAAAAAAGGAAACCATGGATCCAAAGAGATTGGGGGTAGAAAAAAAAATTGAGACTAGAGGGAATTGTAAAGCTGGGGTTTCTAAGCAGTGTTAGAGTTGAGGAAATCTCTAACACTGAGTTCTTAAGGAGAAACTTGTCATCCACAACCCGACTGGGCATTAGTGAAAATGTGATGGAGTCAATGAGCATGAACTTGTAACACCCCAGGGCTTGGTTTCCGGGGATAGAGAATCCAAATGAAAGACAAGGTGGTTTCACCAAGGGGGCAGCTGATGCTGAGGTCATGGCTGCATTGTCTCATTGATAGAAAGTGGTCATTTGGGATGAGATGCCAACAAAGGTACCATGAGAGTAGTGGGTTCACAGACCTTTGAAGTGTTTAAAGAGAAAGTAACAATGAAAAGAAACTTAGTTAATATGAGGTAGCTTCCTATTGAAAGACAAAAATATTTCAATAAGCTGTTCCTGGTGATCCAATTGGGTCTATCTCAACTTGAGCCCCTATGAACTTAGAAGTGATTTATATATATGCTCCCTTAACTGGGACAAATCGAAGAGGCTGTGGGTTTGGATAAAGGCACCTCATTTGTTGACAAAATTCCTATGTGAGCTGGGGTGAAGGATTTCAATTCCAGAGGCTGAAGCTTCCTGGAGGCTACAACAGCAAGTTGTGACAGAAACAGCACAGAGTAGACCATTCTGTTCAGACTCCCAAGAGGATTTCTGTCTGGATGGACTTTTACCTTGAAAAGGCAAAGCAACAAAGAACAGGTGTCTTCTGTGCGATATTTAATAATGATTTTCATTAAATCCACTGTAGCAGTAACGCTCACGCTACCACCACCCATTCACTATGTCAGAGCGAGGGGCTGTGGATCAAAAAACAGAGACAAGAGACAGTGGGTCATTCGCCTCAGCAGAATGCCGAATGAAGGAGGGAGGAGGCCTTAAATACAGGCTTACAGCACAGTGGGAGAACCCCAGAGGGCAGAAGTTCGTTACTGATGTTCTACATTCTTATATCTAAGCTGTTTATGCCCAATACGCAGGATACACGAACAAAGAACCTCCGGTGAGCGTTCAGGAGGAAGAAAACCGGCAGAGAATCAGCATAGGGAGAACATCTGGTCAAGGTCAACAAGCAAGACAACAGCTACCCAAAATGGGGGCCAGGGCCCTACAGTCCACTGTGGGACTTCTAGATAATTGTATCCATTTCAGGAAGGAAATCACTCGGGCTCAGCAAGTTTAAGGAACTTGTCCAAGTTTACATGGTCACTAATCAGAATTCACACCTGATTCTCTTTCATACCAAGCTTCCTGTCTTTGTAAACACACACCCTCTGGCTCCTTGAGCTTCATTCAGTGGGTTCATCTGTAAAAGGAAGGCATATACTACATGGTTCCTCATGTCCACTTGTTCTCCAACTTCACACTCTTGATTTTACATAGATTGAGACATAATAATCATTGGGGTACAGGGAGATGATGGGAACACTCAGTATGACTTACTTTAGAATGCATTGTCCTAATTTAACACCATCTTCTTTTTTCTCATTCTGTTTGCTTTTTCTTTCTTTTTTCTTTTTATTTATTCTTTGTGTCTTTCACATCATGCATCTCAATCCCATTCATTTCCCATCCCTTCGTATCCACCCTCTGCCCTTGCAATCTCACCCCCCCCAAATAAAATAAAACAAAATTTAAGAAATAAAAAGAGGGAAAAAATCTCATCATGGAAGCTGTAGTGTGACATAGTGAATCATGCAGTAAACCCTCTTACCCCTATATCTCTACGTGCAAATGTTCACTGCAAAGAGTTATTGGTCTGGTTGAGGCCTCTGGTTTCTGCTACACTATTGATGCTGGACCCTCAGTGGGACTCCTCTTGGATATCCTGTTGTTGTCCTGTGGCATAGAGATTCTGAAGCTTTGGGTCTGCAGGACTGGCCCCTTCACATGCTCCAGCAGAACATAGATGGGGTGGATGTTGGGGTGGGCCAACACATAACCCTGATTCTGGGCCTGGGTAGTCGCAGGGTTAGTCAGCTCGACAGCTCTTCCCTGTCATCACCCTCAAGGTGAACTCTCCTGCATTGTCCTTGCTAGTTCACCCCTTGCAGTGATGAACAAGGGGCAGGGCTGGTCTCTTGCCTTCACATCCTCAGAGTTGGCTCTCCCACACCTACATTTTTCAGGGCTACCTCTACTGTGTTGCCCATGTGATGGTGTAGAGGCCACTCTCCCAAGTGCTGCAGCTGGTGAGGGGCAGGGACAGCTCTCCCACCTGCCTCAGGCGTTGAGGGGCGGGAGGAAGGGGGCATATCTCCCCCGCCCATGCTGCCATTGGGCAGATGAGGGATGGGGCCAGATCTCCCATGCTTGTGTTCTCGGTGCTGGCTCACCTGTGCCCCCATCAACAGGGTTAGCTCTGCTGTGCTGCCCAGATGAAATGCAGGCTCCATTTTCCTAAGTGTTGGAGCTGGTAAAGGGAAGGGTCAGCCATAGGAGCATGGGAGGAGTGCATCTTTCCCTTGCCCCCACCACCACACTGCAGACGAGGGAGGTGGTACCAGCTGTGCCCCTCTCATGCCCTCAGGGCTGGCTCACCTCTACCCATATCTACAAAGTCAACTCTACTATACTGCCCAGGCAAGGCACAGGGCTCATTCTCCTGAGTACTGCAGCTGGTGAGGGGTTGGGTCAGGTCCCCCACCTGCTGCAGGTGTCAAGGGGCAATGGGAGGAGGGCATCTTTCCCTCACCCATGCCACCACATGGCAGACAAGAGGGGCATAACTTCCTCTCCCATTCTCACACCCTCAGGCTCGTCTTGGCCATGCCCCTGCAAACAGGGTCAGCTCTATTGTGCTTCCCAGGTGAGGTGTAGGACCCTCTCTCCTGAGTGCTCCAGCCAGGGAGGAGCAGGACCAACTCTGTATAGCCGTATCCTCTCAGCCTTTGGTAGTATCAGGAGCCTCAGACATCAACACAGACTATGGCTGCATCATGGCCATGAACCTAGGCATGGGCCCCTTCAGCAGCCCCGGCACAGACATCGCCATAGCCTTGGGTGGCAATCAAGCCACCCACCTCAGCCTGCTCCTCGCCGCTTCCAACTCTTAAGGTATGCCTCTGTCCACATGAAATGTCTCTTCTTCCTCTCTCTCTCTCTCTCTCTCTCTCTCTCTCTCTCTCTCTCTCTCTCTCTCTCTCTTTCTCTCTCCCCCATAATACACTGTATATTTGCTCACCATAATAGTGCCCCATCTGCCCAGTACCACAAGGCGCCGAGTGGGCTGTGTTTTCTCCTTGAAGTCCAGAGCAGTCCTGCATGTGGGTCTCTTGGCCCCACTCAGTCCGTCATCAACACCATCTTCTAAATATGTAAGAACATATGTCTAAGTTGAATGTTATAGGAAGATACTTCCTCAGAGTATGTAAAATATATGAATTACACAAAATTTAGTATGAACACTGAGTATTCATTTCATCCACACTTTGAAAACAGATGTCATTAAAAGTTAAATTAAAATTATACAATGCAATAAAAAACATATGAATTACTGATACCTTTGTTTAAAACACCAACCAGCTTCCATTTTGACATGTTTCTTTTCACTGATTGACATAATCAATTAGTGAAACAGAATTGTGAACATAGAACAAAAGATGAAGGAATAAACTAGTTAGATCATTCATCTCCAGTGATGGGTGACCATGAACTGTAACATCCCAGGAAAATTCCATACTCAAAGCTGCTTCTAAATACAACATTCGACATAAAATAATTAGCCAGACTTGGAAGGCAAACTGTCGTTAAGAAAATCCCTATATGGACACCTTCCTAACTATCATAATAGTACTTATTTTCATTCACACTTCTAATATACAAAAAAGGTAATTATAATGTCTTGTCCACATATATAGTCAAAGAAAAGGAGAGTGTGGGCTTTGTATTTTGAAGAAAGCAAGGAAACAAATGTGGTGGGAGAAAGGAAGGGAGAAAAAAAATAAACTTCTGCCAGCCTCTGAATTCAGTTTTCAGGGGATTTCCATTTTCTACTTAAATTACAAAACAGATATTGTCTTTTTAAGTTGTTACTTGTTTAGTAAAATTCTCATAATGAATTACTGTTGATCTTTTATTGTTTTGTAAATGATGGCATGTTTGTTTCCATTATTTATATCTGACAGAAAATTCATAATGTGATTCCCCCAACTGTGACATGAAAGTATTCTCATACGGTGTCCCCAGAAAATAATTTCAGTTATTAAATTAGAAATAGAACAAGACAACTACTATGTAGTTGGTAATATTCAGCTAAAATTTTGCTTGACACCTAACATGAAACATCAGAATTTAAAAATGGAATGTTTTCTTCTTTTCCTTGCTATCAGGAGGCTAAGTATAACTTGTCACTGATATTTAAAGTGTTTAGGTAAATTATTTACATCTTTAAAATCTCCAAATGATTCAGCTAACTCTCAGTCATCCTCAAAGACAGCATTCCACTGTGCAGTATAAGAGCTTAATTTGTTCAGTTTTCCTACTCCACAGCCTGCCAAGCCATGGGTTGAAGACCAGACTTGCCTAAACCCGCAGGAAGAAAGATGTCCCACATGCTGCACAAGGAGTGGGGATTTTTTCTTCTAGTTGGCTATTAGGGGTGGGGGGTAGTCATGTGTCCAGGTCTCTGAACTTTCTTACTTACCTGGAACTAGAATTTTTGGGTCTCAGAATATTAGTGCACAGCTATGATCTGACTTGGTTCTGGCAAGTGTATGTATGCCGAGAAGTCAACATTCCATGACATACTTGGGAAACACAGGTCTGTAGATCTGTGTGAAAACTTAGCAGAGCATTTAATAACATCCTCTGTATTTCCTATTTCTTTACTTTATCACAAGTTAATTTATCTTTTCATAGAAAAAAAAACCAGGTCAAGTTGGTCATAAAATGTGCAAGCAAATCTAAATCCCTGAATATTGGAAGAATATTCATAAGTGAGTAATAGTTATGACTTATTCTTTCTTTCATGCCTACTTGCTTAGTCACTTGTGATTAAGCCTTAATCAACTTGGAACAGAGTTACTGTAAATATAGATAAATACACCAAATTAAATACTGAATGAAACATCAACTGCCGCATGATTTTATCACAAAGGCAAGGTACAACTCATCTCTTCCTTTCTTCTAAGCAAATGACCTGAATACCATGAGGTATCCACTCTCATCTAAAATGTATCATCCTAGTCATCCATCGTTTCTATCAAGTTTTATTCTTTGATAAAATCCCATGATTTTGCCCTTCAAAATGGATAGGAACAAACCTTGAAATATTTCATCTTTATGACACCACTGAAAATGTTGAATTCAGTTTTAGTGCTTTTATTCATTTAGATAAGTAACATAAACAAAACAATAGGATTCTTGGCTTTTATAGTATCACTCCTGTGTGTGGGAACTGGTTTTTTCCTTCCACCAAGGGTTCCTAGGCTCCAGCTCAGATCATTGACTTGTGTGGTTAGTGATCTACAAGCTGAGCCTGCCTGTCTTTATGTTGTTGCTTTTTAGTTGACTGTTTTTGAAAATGAGCTTCAGTTTTCAAAAGCAATTTGAAACATTTGTGTATATTTTCCTAATTACTTAGAAGAGATTCTTGAATATCTGACTTTCCAAGCAACATAGTATTTATAATACACTCTTGCAGGTCTAGCACAGAAGTGGGTTTTTCTATATGGAAGAGATTCCCTACAATTTTTCATCTGATGATTATGGTTTCTGTGGCTTCTCTGAAACATTCCAGGAGTGAAATGTGAGTCCCAGACAGCAGCATTGTGATTATGGAGGGTAAGAAGATGTTATGAAGGAGTGCACTGACACTGGATTCACTTCCAGATTGTCAGGGCAGGAGTTCTAAGTGGAAATATCTCCATATTGTTCGAGATTTCATTATTTTGTTTTGGTTGTCCCGAAGTGAAAAAAAAAAGCTGATGGGAAAGAAAAGGAATATTAATCACTTTTGAATATAATTGAGACTTAATAGAACAGAATAAATTTTATATTTTATAATGTGTTAAAGCAAAAGCCAAAAGTGATCTCTACAATGAGGCTGATATGGTTTAACTGTGTTAAAAAAAAAAACTTCATTGTAAGCAGTTTTACCACATTTACAATTTTTTAGAGTTCAATTACTTTTAAATACACAGGCAAATTTACCTTTCTACTTTGAAGTCTTTTCGGCCAGCAATTTTAAAAAACAGAAGAGGAAATTAAACTCTGTGTCTTTCAATAACAAACTTTTGATGCTAAAAAACAATATTGCTGGAATAAATCATAAATAATTCACATTTACTCAGGATAAAACTTTCCTACACATTACCAGAGTGAAGTGTTAGGTTTTGAATTATCTCTCATTGAGGATAACTTCTAATACCAAGCCAGACTTCAAACTTTCAATAAAAATATGGTTATACATGATTTAAAACTGCAATTATGGGACTGGAAAGATGGCTCAGTAGTTAAGTGTACTGGGTTCAATTCCCAGCCAACCACATGACAGACAGATCACAACTGTCCATGACTCCAGTTCCAGAGAATCTGGCATCCTCGCACAGATACCATGCAGGCAAAACCCCAGTGTACAAAAATAAATAAATGAATTTTAAAAACAGCAGTTATTTTACATATGCATGTACCTTTTAAGTTAATGTTGTTTTCACTCTAATTATTTCTAATTCGTTTGATTTAAGCTTTTCTAACTTTTCTAAGATATAACTACTTCACTTAATCTAGTAAATACAGAAGTTCTGCTCTATCATGGTGTGGGAAGCTGGAGAAGATTCTTAACACTAGTGTAGCCTTTCCTGAACTACTCTGGACTCAGTGTAACAAGCAAAGACAACAGGACATGCAGACTCATGACTTGACTCTCGATGGTCTGCTGCAGAGATGCCAGCAACCCTGTAGACTGTGCTCCATGGACAACTACCGAATTTAGTCCTGGAAAAGGGACACCGGGCCTAAGTTTCTCCGTGGAGAATTCTTCGTCTAGAAAATCTATTTCAGTCCTGAAAGTAATAGTCTTCAAACTTTCTGTACCCCTTGAATAATCTAATACTTTAATCAAGATATAAATATTATAAATTATGTTTTTCCAGTTTAATTCATTAATTTTCTAATTATTTAAAATTTTTTAAATAACGTATTTTTTTAATGTACAACGTGATGGCTTGAAGTACACAAGCCACTGTGGAATGGCTAAAATATAATTGACAAGTTCACTACCTAGTTGTTTTCATAGTGAGAGTATAGCATACTTTAATATTAATTTAATATTTAATATTGTTTGTTTGACTATTTATTGTTTTTATTTTTCGAGACAAGATTTCTCTGTGTAACAGCCCTGGCTGTCCTGGAACTCACTTTGTATACCAGGATGATCTCAAACTCACAGAGATCCACCTACTTCTGTCTCTACCTTCCAGGTGCTGGGATTAAAGGCATGTGCCACCACTGCCTGGCTTTTTATATTAATCTTTTTTAAATGAAATTATTCCACAATTTTAAATACTTGTTATGAAATTTAGATAACATAGTGATTTGGTCCCCCATTAATAATTCTAAAAACAGAAATTGAGAAATGAGATCTTCATAGAAATTGCAATTTTATATCTTCCTCTTATTTTTTTAGTTCATTTTCCTTTCTCACTAGATTATATACTAGTTTGATATAAATTTATTCACATAATATTATTTTACCTTTGAATGATATGAGTTAGTAACTCTATATTTTTCTAAGAAAAATATAATTAAGTTTAATTTTAAATTTTTCCAATAGTTTTTCAATGTTAAAATATTTATCATGTGGTACATTATAATTTTGTTAGTAAATTGTTTATCAAATACATTATATTAATGGATTATGTTCAATATAATTACATGAAAATGATATGAAAAATGATAAATTAATAAATGAAGACCAACAATGAACATATTTCAAGGAGATGGATGTGTCTGAGTGTTTTCTACCTATAGGTCTATGTATGAATGTTATTTATTGCTAGAATAAATTAAAGTTTAGCATTAATTCTATTCTTTTCTCTTTTTTAAATTTTTAAATGTTTTTTCCTTTTATTGAAAATAGATTCTTTTCACACATAATATATCCTGATTACAGTTTCCCCTTCCTCTACTCCTCCCAGTTCCTCCCCACCTCTCCTCCCATCCGGATTCACTCCATTTCTGTCTCACATTGGAAAGGGACAATGAAATATAACAAAATAAAATATAATAAGTTAAAACAGTAACTATCACATCGAAGTTGGACAGGACAAGCCAACAGAAGAAAACAAGCCCAAGAGAAGGCACAAGAATCAAAGCCCCATTGGTTTGTACACTCAGGAATTCCATGAAAGCACTAAACTGGAAGCCATAGTATATATACACAGAGGACCTGGTGGAGACCTGTGCAGGTCCTGTACATGCTGCTGTCTCCGTGAGTTCATATGAGCTCTGCTCATGTTGATTTGGAGGGACTTGTTCTGGTGTCCTCCATCCCCTCTGATTTTTACACTCTCTGCCTCTTCTTCCATGGGGTTCCCTGAGCTCTGAGGGAAGGGCTCTGATAGAGATACCCCATTTAGGGCTGAATGTTCCAAGTTCTCTCACTCTCTAATGTCTGACTGTGGGTCTTTGTATTGCTCCCATTTGCTACAGGAGGAAGCTTTTTTTGATGGTGATTTAGCAAGGCACTGATCTATGAGTATGGCATCTAATTCTACTCTTATTTAACATTTTAGATAAGTGTTTAAAAAATCCCTTTGTAGATGCAAATAGAGGTATTTTATTACAGGTGTAACACAATCCTTGGATCTTTGCACAATTTTTGTGTACCAAATTACATATTCACCTACCATGCAAAAAATTAATTTTGAAGATCTATCAACTGGAATTTGTTCAGTATACATTCATTTGTGTGGAGAGGAAAGAATTGACACGGATATGAAATTCTTTCACTTTCCACACACAGCAGCAGTCATATGATATTGTCACTCATCCATACATTTAGTATCACTGCTGGTGTGCTCACTCAGGGAGAAATCCTAACAAAACCCCAAGGGTGTGAAAAGAATGACTCTCTTCTTATGGCAGCAAAATAGCATCCTCAATATGAATGCTTTTCCCACAAATCCCTCTCTTACGGAATTTAGGGAAATGCATGTCTCTACAACATTCTTAACACTCTACATGGCTTTGAGAGGTCTTTCTGAACTCCTGTATGAATACTTTGGTTGAGGGCCACTGTCTTGAAGCATCTGTGGTCCACTAGACACTTAAGAATAATTAAAGAATGCCTGAATAGAAAAATGGGCCATTTTTGTTGCTTTAAAACTGATGGTCTTTCTATAATATTTTATTAAGTGAATGTTTCTTACAATTTTACCAAATAGGTGCCCAACCAAAATCAGTGTAGTTAGTGAGAGAGGCTTGGATTTAAGAGTCTAAAAGTCTGATTTCAATCATTAACTCTTTCCTAAAGTTAAATTACATGATTTGACTAGGTACATGTACACACTTGGTTTATTATCAGAAAAAATAATCAGTGCACTGAATCCATAACCTTGAATACACTTTTAGAAGGTATCTAAAGTGAATAATTTGGGGTTTATTTCAAAGAGAATCAAATAGCTTTATATGTATTATAAAAAAAATTAGTAAAGGTGAGAAATACTAGAATTATAAGTAGTGTCCAGTATTATATGATTTTATGAAAATCATTTAGAAAAAGTTTAAAAAATGGTGAGGGAGAGGAAAAGGGACCATAAGAAGAACATATATTTCTACACAGTCTCATAAAATGCCATAGTCATGAATGGCAACTATTAACCAGCATAAGAAACTCCAAAAGGCAAGTTCAGGCATATTACCCAACTAAGCACTCATGGATAGATGTTTTCAAGACAGAAGACCAATTATGCAAGTCAGACTTCCTGAACCTTCTTTCGTGAGCTAAAAACCTTCTCTCTGTCCACACAGCCAAGGGTGTGGAAATCTGATATAATTACCTAGGCAGGGCTGGCAAATAAAACTGACCACAAAATGTGGAAGACTGAGCTATACACCTACGTCAGCTACCTTCCCTAGTCAGATTGTCCAGGCAACCTGTTAACCCTTTCCATTCCTTGCCTGTGCTGACACAGCCAATCCCAGTGCTGAACTTTTAATTAAGATAGCTTACCTGTAAATAAATGGAGTTTTCCATATCAGTTAAAAAATAAAATAAAATAAAATCACCCTTTGAAAAGAGATCCATTACTCGAAGTTTTAAAAAATAGATTGAATTAGTATTAGCTTCATTTATCTTTTGTTTATCCAGTTTCCTTGAAATTTTAGTAAAATAGTAGGCATAAGATGAAACTTTAAACCTTTTCCCCTTCTTACGTTAATCTTTCCTTAAAGAAAAACAGAGTAAGTTTTCATTGACATAAAAAGTCTAATCTCTCTCTCTCTCTCTCTCTCTCACACACACACACACACACACACACACACATACACACACACACACACACACACACAGAGAGAGAGAGAGAGAGAGAGAGAGAGAGAGAGAGAGAGAGAGAGAACCACAAATACTAACAAGACTATCAAAACAGTAGAAAATGAAATGTAATGAGTCCTTGCTATAAAGTAGGCTAATTCACCAATAGTTTTCTCTTATATTCTAATTTTAAAAATCACTGCATTTGCTACAGTCCTGAATATTTCTTGGATTCCAAATACCTTTTCTCTAAGTAACCATAGAAACTCTTTGCTATTTTACAAATTGCTATTTTATTGTTTCCTCTAACACAACCTTGTGGCATAAGGACTCCTGAAGAAAAATCTTATAATTTCTCTAAATATTTTCTCTTTCTGGAAAAGTTCAAAATGTTAAGAAAACAAAATAACTAGAGGCTGCCATTATATTAGTGCTGAGGAGTTTGCATGCGCAGTGTTGTGATCCATGCTGTTTTACTTTATAGGTCCGTCTGGGGTTCTCTGAGGTTATTTTTGGAATCCTGCAATCATGGACTGGGTATTGAAGCTGTATTGATCTTTTACTGAAGGATTTTCTTCTATTTCACAGCATCTTCCCACTAATGGTTCCCATTTCATTTTTTCTGGATGAACCAGTACTCAAGCATGCTCTTTCCAAATGGGCTTTGATAGCAGATGGCAGGTCAAATCCCTCAGGAAGCAAAGATCAAAAGAAATGGTTGGAAGTTTTCCAGTTAACTATGAGTAATCATGAGGTAATCTGGATAATACATAAACCCATTCACATCACCTCTCCTTCAAATTCCCATTATTAATCAGCATGGCAAGCCATTAAAAAAGGAATACCAGGCTGTCTGGAAGGAAAGACCAAGCAGGAAGCATGTTGCTCTAACACGAGCAGACGGTTCTACTGTCAATGCAGTCCTAGAGGGCTCCGGTTTCAGTGTTTATCAGCACTGCAAACATCTAGTGATAGCTCTATATTCTTCTAACTAGCCATGCACAGTGAACACTTAAATGCAAAGTGCCTGAGGATTCCTCTGCCAAGCGTAAGCAGATTGCCATTCTGAACATGAATGTGGCTGTGTGCTGCAAGCACTTTGAATGCTGGTCTGTAAAACCCCACATGCAAATAGTCAAGGGCTGTACCAGAAGATAAGGGCAGCAAGGCTGTGTTCAAAGCCAGGGGAAAGAAGGTGCTTATGGCCTAGAGGAAGTTAGATAACGCTAATACAGCACACTTGGAAAAGCCTTTTCATATTACTGCATCTGCTCTGCAGCATCTCTGGGCAGCAGAGGATAACATATTTTATTCTCTTTTTTTCCAAAACGTGAAATAATCTGTATTTAGAACATTATTTGTATTGTCTTACTTAGAGCTTATATGAAGCTTAAAAAATCTTCATTATTAACCCTATTTTAAGATTGGAATAATCAAGCTTGAACAGTCACATTGCTAGTAAGAGAGTCCAGAACAGTCCATCTGACTCCAGGTTCCTTTAGCACCAAGCTACATTTAGTTCATTAAAACTTGAGTTGCCCATGTTTCTAATCTCAGTCCTAGCTCTACTACTAAGTCCAAAGCCTTTTATTTCCCACATCTACACTTCATCTACTATTAAATCTGGTGACGGATTTTTTTTATTAAAATAAGCATAGATTCTTCCTTTCTAAGAAACACTAAAGTGGAATTATTTCTCTACAGTGGTTTCCATCCAGAAAAAAAAAAGCATATTTCTCAGGCATAAATACTTTCTGAGCACCCACCACTTACCCCATATTGTGTCAGCACTTGTGAGCTCCCTAAAAGCTGACAGGTTGTGGAATTTCCAACAGCAATGTATTTCTCCAAAACCAACAAAAGTAGACACTCACAACCTTTCGGGGTTACTCATAGCCTGTTTGTGTTTACTTTTAAGAGGTGTACAGACACAAAATTATTCCATTTCCTTTTGTGCTGTTCAAGGAGAGACAATGTGAGCCCAGCTTCCTGATGTTGAATCATATGACTTGAACCAGAGGTCAGGTAAAGCAGTGGTCACCTTCAGGTTCCAACCTGCAAAACAGCCCACCTCAGGAAGACTCGTCATCCAGGGAGGTGAGCGTGCCAGACACCACAAACCCAGACATGCTGCTAGAGGCCCCTCCAGCCAAACAGCCGCACCGCCAGTAGCCAGTAAAGGGTGGTGGGAGGTAGGAAGCAAGCTCCGGGCTGGCAAGGGGGCCCAGTGAGTCACTTCTTTGATGTGGAGTGCTTATTACAAACAGAGCAAAGGTGAGCAAGCATTTCCTCCCCTTGACTACTGCGACTCCTGAGGCAACAGCCCTTTGGTGTAGGAAACTGAGTCACGGGCTAGGAAGGCTTCAGAGTTACAGGAGAGGAAAATGCTTGTTTATAGTCTAACATCAATTTTACTAAGACATATCTTGTCCATCTGGTAAAATTACAGTCTGCCGTGTGAGTATAAACCAGTTTTCTATTTATTTCGAAAACATTTTCTCACTGTTCTCCATTCTTAGTAGGGATGCTCATTGAGAGGTCTATACATTCAACAGGCTCCTTTATCAGAATTGATTATTTAAAGAAATACATTAATTTTGTAATTCCAACACTAGGAAGGTAGAGGCAGGAAGATCAGAAGTTCAAGGTCATTCTCAGCTAAATGGCAAGTTCAAGGCCAGCCTGGGCTATAAAAGACCCTGTCAAAGAAAAGGGTGCTGGGAGGAAGAAAAGAACATGAATTCGTAACAATGGCATCTAAAACGTTGAATCACATGAGTCAGAATAATGATGTAGTAAGAATTTCAGAGAATTATCCTTGTGAATTAACTTCTTTCCTTCCCAAAGATCAGGCTTAATATTACTTCTTTTGATCTCTTTTATAAATACATATTTTAATTTCTTAACCAGCAAAAACAAAAAAATACCTAAGTTTTAAACACTGTTTTCCTGAGTCAGAACAGAGTAAGAGGCCCTATACTGAGTAGGGTAAACTTGACGGCCTTGTCATCCTTGGTTAAGGATTTCATCAAATTGCAGGCCATCAAACATCCTAGTATTTAGAAGTCGGCCATAGTTTGGGGTGCTTCATTTTGTCTGGCTAGAGCACTGTGCTCCAGACACACTCTGTGATTTTAGGGATGATTCTATTTGTTACTTTCCACAATACTGTCACAAACTTCCTAGCAGAAAGGACCTGACAGAGGGAGGGTTCATTTTGGCTCCAGCTAGGGAAGGCCTGGTGTGGGGCGGGGGAGGCACCGACTCAGGTGGTTCTGCTGTGACAGTCAAGCCTGCAGCAAAGCTTGCTCCCATCATAGAGAACAGGAAGCAGCAGGTTAGAGCCGAAAACAGAGGCAAGTATAGTTTCCAAAGGTGGAACCCACGGCTGCTCACTGGGCCACGGTCCTAAAGCTTCCACAGCCTTCTAAAAAACAGTGCTCTCTGTTGCAATTGCTGAAATGTGTGAGCCCGACCATAGCAAAGACATCATTTGGTTACGTGACTTTATTAGGAAAAGTCTAGATGTTCCCTGCTGAAAACATATCATCACTCCTTCCGTTCACGGTGCCACAGAATTTTCAGGGTAAATAAGTCACAAAACTGAAAGCTCAAATCATAGGAGGAAAAAAAAGATGCCTTACAGACTCATCCATTTTCTTATTAATTGGCAAAAATAATAATAGTGAGATTGCCAGAGTCTGCTCTGGTCACCAGGAATACAGCAAAGAACAAATAAACTAAGTTATTTGTCTCTGATAAATTCACATTCTGTTGTAGGAAGTGACAAGAAGGAAAAAACAGAATTTGTATGAGCTAATGGTGATAGGTGCTTTTGAGCAAAACCGATTAACAGATGGGTAGTGAACAGGACGATGGGGTGTGATTTCAAATGGGATGCCCTGGAAGTCTCACTAAGAAGTGTATATCACAATTATGGTAAACTTGGCCCTCAGTGACTACTGATATCCCGAAATTGTTCTGGACTGATGGTGAAGTCCATCAGGTTTGAAAATGATCAAGTGACCTACATGAGAACAATTTTCTCATCATTAGGAAATGGATCTTACCCACACCTTGTGACTCAGACAGTATTAATTTTTATCTTCCTAACTCCGGTAGCCAAATGCTAGGATTGAGTCAGGCAAATACTTCGCTAATGAGTTGCAGAATGTACCCTTACTCACTATAATGCCACTAAAACCAGCAGATGTGTTCTTGGCAGTAGAAGCTTGTGTCTGAGATATTTGCATATTTAGAGGAGTTTTTATTTCTCTAAAAGAACATGACTGAGAATCATTTTTATTGCTAACATGAGCAATCGTAAGTCATGTAGAAGAATAGGATTTAATTGATAGTTTAGAGGTTGAAAACTTCAAAGTAAAAGCTAGCCCCAAAGCACTTCATGTGAAAAAATGTTTAGTGATTTCCTTAAAAAAAATATTCAGAACGATAACTGATTCAACTTTAAAATATTGGCTTTCGTATTCTTTTTCCTCCCATGAAGAAAATACTTGTAAGAGCAAAAAGTACATTCTAAAGTGGCCGTGAGGGGGTTGTGTTTTGTTTAAGAATTATGGTTTCCCTTGGCTAGCAAACATATAGAAATAGTCTTCCTGGTGTAAAACATTAGAATGACAGGCTCTTGTTGGGAACGGACAGAAGTAGACATAATTGCAGCTGAAACTACAGGGAAAAGAAGGCAAATGATCAGGCATTTATCGGACTTAAGCACAGTAAATTGTCAACTCCAAAAGTGAGTGATTTGCTAAAAATTCGATACCTCTGCATTCATGTCCAAATCTAGTGAAAAGATATTGGGAGTCAAATTGGTAAACTGGGAGTTTATTGGCAGGACTGTTGGAAGGGATGTGCCAGAGAAAACGAAAGTAGAACTTGGCAAACAGAAATGCGTCCTGCAATTCAGTAGCGCAAAGCCAACAGCCAGTCCCTTGCAGAATTTGGAAGGTGGATGACCCTTCAAAGTTCTGCCCAGCTGAGGCAAGCGGTCACCTTTGACCATATCTGAGTCTGGGATTTTTCTGCGACTTGTTACCAGCCAGTGTGGCAGCTGGAGCATGAATTCCACAGCTGTAAAGGGGAATTTTGGAGCCGGGCGGCGGTGGCGCACGCCTTTTATCCCAGCGCTCGGGAGGCAGAGCCAGGGGAGCTCTGTGAGTTTGAGGCCGAGGAGGGGCGGGGGGGGGGGGGGGGCACAACGACTTGGTAGACCTCAGCATCCACAGCAGACAGTACGGCTTCATCTCTGATACAAGAACAATGAAAGATGCAAGGAGTGTGGGATGTGTGTTTATTAAAGGCAGGGCCAGCTCCCTACCCAACTTCTGAGGTCTGGTACAAAAGGAAATGCAGATTCTCTCGTTCAAAAGGAAGGAAGATGCTGCTGATGGTCCCAAGGCATAAAGTGTCAGTTCCTCTCTGATGGGTGCTCTACATTTTAGGGTGTTTTTATTCACTGTTTAATATTGTTCTAAATAAGGAAAATTTTCTTTAAAATCATAATTCATTTAGGATTTGTACTAAATGAGGTATAATCTGATCTTACCAGAAAACAAAACAAAAAAAGTTGTGTGAAAGTTGGGGCGTGGGGGGTGGGAACAGACAGGTATGTTAACTTTATTCACACAGTGATCTTTTTTTTTTACTTTCTATATTTAGTCTGCAATATCATCTTATATGCCTTAAACACACAAAAAAATATTTATTTTGGCTCAGAATTTGAGGGCACAGTCTGCTGGTAGGACAATGAGGCAGCAGGTCACAGTGCATCCACAGTTAGAACACACACACACACACACACACACACACACACACACGCGCACACACTATCCTGGAAACAACCATCATATCCATCTGTAACTGCATTAAAATTTCATGTCTAAAATGCAGACATTAGAACATATTAGCTTGTATAGGCTTGTGCATTTTATTCTTGCTAGAACAGATAAAGTGGATGTTAAGTCAATTGTTGTATTTAGGGTCCTTATAGAATCATATTTTACTAGCACTTTCTCTTTTTGACTTAGTCATAAATGTGGACTTAAAAGAAAAGCAACTATGGATTGTGATAATTTTTCCTTTCCTTTCTTGACATAATTTTTAGTGTAAAATTCTGGCTTGTGTAAATATCTGGCTTGTGTGCAGACAATGCAGTTACAGATGGATATGATGGTTGTTTCCAGGATAGTGTGTGTGTGTGTGTGTGTGTGTGTGTTTCCTAACTGTGAATGCACTGTGACCAGCTGCCTCATTGTCCTACCAGCAGACTGTGCCCTCAAATTCTGAGCCAAAACAAATGCTTCCTGCCTGAAGTTGTTTTTGTCCAGTATTTTATCACAGAAAAGGGAAATAATGTAGAAAATAGGTTCCAAGAGTGGTGTCATTGCTGTGATAACAAACCTGACCATGTGGTCCTTAGGATATTTAGGAACTGGTTCTCAAGAGAAGTGTGAGAGAATTTGGAACTTGGGGATAGACAAGCCATAAACTGCTGTAAAGCATAGCTTAATGGAAGTTTGAGTGGCAGCGGTTTGAGAGACTGGAATGTCTTTAGAAAAGCCAAGAAAATGCAGACAGTGGAGGTCTAGCTCATGAAGCTTCATCTAGAAACAAGGATTCTATTGAGAACTGGGCCAGTATCATTTATGTATATTCTGGCAAAGAACTTGGCTACATTTTGCTCATGCTCTGAGAAGTTGAGTGAAGCTAAATTCGAAAGTGATGGATTGATGTGTTTGGTGGGGTCAGGGGGAGGCAGGGAAATGTCAAGACAGGATATCATTCAGTCTGTGTCATGGTTTCTGCTCACTGCTAGTATCCAAGTCTACAATGAGAAAAAGCAACCGTGGGAGCAAGATGATGTGAAAAATGTGTCATTTGGGGAAGAAATGAAGGAGTCTAATATTGTGGACAGAGCCAGTGCTGACAAGGCAGCTGTAACTGTTAAAGATATTAGCACCATGTGGTAGTTTAAGTGCAAATGGCTCCAGAGGCTCATAGGGACTGGCACTACTGGGAAGTGTGGCCTTGTTGGAGTAGGTGTGGCATTGTTGGAGGAAGTGTGTCACTGGAGGCAGGTTTTGAAATCTCAGATGCTCAAGCCAGGCCTCGTGTGTCTCAGTCTCTTCCTGCTGCCTGGGGATCCAGATGTAGAACACTCAGCTTCTTTTCCAGCACCATGTCTGCCTGCATGCTTCCTGCCATGATGATAATGGACTAAAACTTCTAGAACTGTAAGCCAGCACCAGTTAAATGTTTTCCTTTGTAAGCATTGCTGTGGTCATGGTGTCCCTTCCCAGCAATAGGAATCCTAACTAAGACACACCATTAAAAAGAAATCTGTGAATATGGACAATAGGAAAAGTGCCCAGAGGGCAAGACCCAACTACTGAAATCTCTATCCTGTTAAAATTCAAATACATTTGAAAGAAATGACCAATACTGAAAATGTTACGAAAGGGGTTCCTTCCTTTTTCAGAGAAATGTTTCCTCAGAGTCAGCCGTGAAGGCACAGAGGAACTAAGGCAATCGAGGTTCAAGTGGGCAGTCTACATCTCAAGCTAGGCAGTGAACTAGGCAGTATCACCCACATAGTACTGGTTTTGTGGGTATAATACATTCAGGGACAAGGGAGTGATAGAAGCTTGTGCCAAGGTTTCAGAAGGCTATTGAAGCCAGCCATGCAAGATGT
Organism: Peromyscus eremicus; assembly: GCF_949786415.1. Taxonomy (NCBI): domain Eukaryota; kingdom Metazoa; phylum Chordata; class Mammalia; order Rodentia; family Cricetidae; genus Peromyscus; species Peromyscus eremicus. The sequence continues at coordinate 104,255,143 of NC_081417.1, forward strand.
GGCAAGATTAGAGTTCCTGCAAGGAGGCCCTACGAGGCCATGATATGGAGCTATGTGGGTGAAGCCTAAATCATTGGAAAACTCAGGGTGTTGACAATGCCAGTACCATAGGATATCTGCTAAGGAAAGTTGCATGTAGAAAGATGTAGAAAGTATCATTGGCTCAAGAGAAAAGCTGTGCGTGCTGAACCTCCGGAGCCCTGATGGTTCTGTCGTAGCCCCAGGTAGCTGTGCGTGCTGAACCTCCGGAGCCCTGATGGTTCTGTCGTAGCCCCAGGTAGCCAACATCATGCTGCAGGAGCTGGCATTTTCTCTGCTAGGTTTAGTTTTGTTTTGTTTCAAATTTTCCCTTCTATGCCCTGATTCCTCTCTTTGGGGAAAGGAATGCCATTTTATTTTGGTATTGTGCAATTCTGATGTTACAGGAGTTCACTGTTAAAGGTTGCCTGAGTTTCAGAAGACGACGGGACTTTTGAGGCTTGTGTTGTGAGAGGCCACAGGTCTCTGGAGACAAAGGGTGGAGGATTGTGACTTAAAAGTAATGTGGTTGGATGTCAGGTTAACAAAGGGTGGACTTGTGATGGTTAATATTGATTGCCAATTTGGCAGAATCTGGAATCACCCAGGAGACAAGCCTCTGGACAGAAAGAAGGGAGTTTATAGGGTTGAGGTGGGAAGGCCCACACTAAACACAGTCAGTAGGATTTCATGGGTTGGAGTCCGGAACTGAATACAAAGGAGAAAGCAAGCTGAGCTCCAGCATCCATTGATCTCTGCTTCTCCAATGCTGACACAGTGTGCCAACTGCCTCATGCTCCTGAGACCATATTTCTCCCACCATGATGGGCTACACCCTTCAACTATGAGCCAAAATAATCCCCTCCTTCCTTAAGTTTTCTTTGTGTGTGTGTGTGGGGGGGGGGTATTTTACTGCAGCCATGAGAAAGTAAGTAATATAAGTAGGAAAGGCTTTCAGCAATTAAGGAACTAAGATCACTGCAGGCCACAAGACAGTGAATGCCTATGACTTTGGTGAGGCACAAAATCCATTGTCAAGTGATTTCCTCCAGCAATGAGCAGCAGATTGTGAGTAGGCACATGAGAAAAATGCTTGATCCAGGCTCATAGAGTGCTCATACCACTGCTAATTCTGACAGAAGTTCCAAAGTGATTGATCATGTGTGAGCAAAGAAGAAAAATCAATCCAGGAGGCACTTGATACATACTACCTTAAGAACTGTATGAAACACCAGCTAGCACTGATTTCACTTGTAGTGAAGCCAGGGACTGTGCTCTGTCTTTTTGTGCATGGCCTAGTGGAACCGTTCAGCTGTCCTGCGAGACGGGAAGTACTGGTAATAGAGCTTTCAAATGAAGACGCCAAAGATTAAAATGAGCACAGAGCTTAGCAGTTTTCTGCTTCACTTCAGGTCTTTCAACTCAAAACCAGTTAAGATCTAGCAATGCTACTTACAGCAAAAAGTGATGAAAATGATTAATGTAGGGTTGAAATGTTATGATAGATGGACTAAATTTTAGATTTAAGATATTTAAGGTTAAGCAGTCCATCCAGAGGACTGCATGACCCTGAAGAACTGGTGTGTGAGGGACTTAAACAGGTTGGCACTGAACAAATTCAACTCCTCTCAATGAAATGGTATATCTAAATTGCCTCTAAGTCCTAACACTATTCTCAAATTCTCTCTTTTCCACAAAGAAAATTTCCTGATTCTTCATTCAGACAGAATTTCTTCTTCCTTAGACCTTAAAACAATTCCACCTATCTATATAGTATATATATTTCCCTAGATTAAACACTCACTAGGTTATCTGTTCCGTTCAGATAATTTTCTAAAACTCTTATGATAGTGTATTAGCTATATAAAATTATTAAGTTTTTAAGTGTTGAGTATACATTAATAAATTAATATAGTAAAAATAAAACTGCAATTACTTTCAAACCTTCAAGTAGGAAGTGGCTTTCAAGTTTCTATTTTAAGTATTTAAGTTCCTTGAAAATTGGACACCTTTTGAAAAGCATGGAAAATCACACTGATTTTTAAATAATATATTTCATTTTCTAACTCAATACTGAAACTAATTATGTGTTATGAGAGATTTCCTAGCTATACTGTCATGACATTGTGAATATATTTTATATAAGCCAATATTGCAAAAGCATAATCTTTCCATTAGAATGTACTCACTACCAATCATGCTCTTGGGTTAATTTATGACTCAGAGTACCAAGACTCACAGTCTAACAACATTCAAAAGCTTTAAGGCAGTTCAAAGAAATATGCTTATAAGCCCCAATCTTAACTAGCATGTGATTTATTGAGGAAAATGATGGTTTTGATAGGTTTCAATTTATTCCACATTAAAAAGAAAAGTTAGGGGCTGGAGAGATGGCTCAGTGGTTAAGATGATTTTACCACTCTTCCAGAGGACCCGGATTCGTTCCCAGCACCCACATCAGGCACATCACACCTGCCTTTGACTCCAGCTCCAGGGGATCTGATGTCCTCTTCTAGCCTCTGTAGGAATTCATACACATATACCATATACTCCTACATACACACACACACACACACACACACACACACACACACACACACACACACGAATAAAAAAAAAACTTAAAAAATATTTTAGAAAGAAAAGCTAACCTAAGTTTCTGAGTTCCAAGAAAAATATTTTCTTCCAAAAAGTAATAAAATCTATTTTGTTCTTATTGTTACTAATAAAATCACATTTAACTGCTGAAGCATCACTGTTTTTGTTGTATTCTGAAACACCTGGAAACACAGCTGAACGTTAAATGCTGGCTCCACTAGAGTAAACACAAAGTAATGTGTTTTATTACTTGATTATCATCCTCTGAGTCACTTACCTCTTATAAATTAAAATTATACTTAGCTATGATTCAAAAATAAAGCACATTTATTTGGTGAGTAGAAGTGTGAATTTTCCAAGATGGCATACAAAATCTAATGTAGTTTAATAGTAATACTGCCTTCTAATTGTCAAATCATCCAAGAATGCCAGCAATATTAGTACAATCCAGCTGCCTCAGTGGATTAACTAACAGAGATTGTTTCTCACAGCTCTGGTGGCTTGAAAAGTCAAAAGCGTAAGGTCAGCTGGTTCCACCTCTGGAGAGAGAGCTATTACCCTTTGTCGTTAGCCACCTTCTTATTTTAGTTCTCATATGGTGGGGAGATGGGAGGGGGAAGAAGAAAGAACGGGAGGGGAGGCAGAGAAGGCAGGAGGATAGAGGATCTTCCCCTTTTTACAGGGATGCTGTTCTTATGGATTATAGCACATTCTTACGTTTTCATATAATCTTTACCACCTTTTTCTAGGGGCCCTGTCTCTAGAGTCACATTAGGAAAAAGGACAGTGCAAACATTTTATCCAAGACAGCAATTACATTAATTTATAGACATATATGTCCTTCGTCCTGACTTGCCTCCATGTTGTCTAGTTAATTTTATTCTTAGTCAGCTGATATTTTACATTTGTGGTTCCATTTAGGCTGCACATTAGAATCATCAAGATTTTTGGGAAGATGCCAATGCCTGGAGTTCAGTCCTAGAAATTTTGATATAGCCTGATTTGGAATAGAGCCTGTGCAGTAGCATCTGCTGCTAACCATGATAATAATGCTGGTGAGTGGTTCACTGGGGGGGAGCAAATCTATATACTTTATTAAATCATCCAAATCAAGTCCGAACTACCTAACATATATGCTTTTGACTGAGGTCAAGGCAAATGCATAATAAAATCTACATATCCATATAATTCATTGAGTTTTGGCAAACGTACATACTTATGTAACAGTTGTCCAAACAAAATAAAGTTTATGATAGAATAGTTCTGTTATCACAGAAAACCACACGGTTTCTCCTTCTATGACCTCCATCCTCCAACCATCCATCAGAGTCTAGCTGATAGTCACATGGCATGTATTCTTTCATGTCTGACTTCTCTCCTTTACATAACCTAGATTCAGCCATGCTGTTGTGTTCTCTCTTGTTCTTTTATCACTAGTTAGTGTTCCCCTCTTACACACACATCAACAACCATGCCCATCTCCCGTGTTGCTTCCGGTCTGGAACAGTTAGGAATGAATGGCTATGCCCTTTCTAGTGCAGAGATGCCGCTGTTTATTTCTTTCAGGGTAGATGATCCACTAGTTCTGCCTTCTTCTGTTGATCAGTATGGTTGAACTTGAATTTCCACTGCTTTAGTTAGTATGAGATGGAGTCATTGTGGTTTTCATTTACACATTTTTTTCTTGTCCCTATTAACCATTCATGTATCCTCTATGGTGCAACAGAGGTCTTTTGCCTATTCTTTTTAAACTGGGATTTACTTTTTAATCATTTTATTATGCATTAGTGCTAGTATTTTTTCACTTTTATTGAAAATAGCCTTCCTTTCCCAAATATACCCTGAATATGGTTTCCCCTCACTCCACTCCTCCCAGTTCCTCCCCACCTTTCCCCCCACCTGGATCCAATCCCTTTCTTTCTCTCATTGTAAAACAAACAAATTTCTAAAGGATAATAATAAAATAAAATAAGATGAGATAAAACAAAAACTAATACATCAGAATAGGACAAAATAAAAAGGGAAAGACCGCCCCCCAAAAAAAGGAACATGAAACAGACATAGATGCAGGGACGCATTTGTTCACACACTCAGGAATCCCATAAAAACACTAAACCAAAAGCCATAGTGTGTACACCAAGTACCTGTAAGATAAAAATAGAATTTTTTAAAAATCCCTGACATGACATTATGAGACAAGGAACTTCCAACGATGCTTTGGATGCCTTTGAGTTCATTTTCTGTTGGCCATCTATTGCTGAGCATGCAGCCTACCCTTAGGAGTATTTTGTTTCCCGAATGAGACACTCCACTGGAGAAAACTAAATTTTTATTTGCAAGTGACTATCAATTGGAGGTAGCTTCTGGATTTGGGATGGGGGCATGTGCCCACTTCTTTAAGCTCTGGGACCCCATCTGGTGCAGAACTATGCAGGGCCCTATACATGCTGCTTTAGTCTCGGAGATTACATGAGCTTTGATGATGTTGATTTCAAGAAATGTTGTTTCCTCGGTGTCCTTCATGTCCTCTGGCTCTTAGACTCTTTCTGCCTCTTCTGCAGGATTCCCTGAGCCTTGAAGGGAGTGATTAGATGGAGATATTCATTTAGGGTTGAGTGTTTTTAGGTCCCTTATCCTCTTCATAATGTCTAGATGAGGGTCTCTGTAGTTCCCATCTGCTGTGGGAGGAAGCTTCTCTGCTGATGACTGAGGAAGGCACTGATCTATGAGTATAGCAGAATGTCATTAGGAATCATTTTCTTGCTATGTTCTTTCGTCTGGTTTACCCTAGGTTCCTGGACTATCTAGTCTCATGCTCTTCCCCACCCAAGCAATGTCAGGTATAGGCTTCATTTCATGGAGTGAGTGCGCCTTAAGTCTACTCAGATTTTGGTTGGTTACTCCCACCATCTTTGTGCCCTCATTGCACTAGCATATCTTGCAGGCAGGACACCATTGTAGATAAAAGGTTTGTGGCTGGGTGGGTGTTTATATTTCCCCTTTTGGTAGTGTGCAGAGTACCTTCATGTACCAAAGATGCTAGAACAGGGGTAAAGGCTCCATGGAGGCACAAGCTCAACTTCTCCATGTTCACTCTGTTGTGTAGGTGTTGTCTTCAACAATGGGGCTTTGTTGTCAGTTTGTGAAGAGCAACCTACAGTCTTGGCAACAGCCTGGATTGATTGGGAGTTCAGTGAGATACCCTTTTGCCAACAACTCAATCAGATGTAACCAATTCCTGGCACTGAAGTTTTCATTTGATGGCAAGAGATGTCTAGTTGGGACTTTGAACCATCCCTGCATCTATGGAATGAAGCCTAATTGGTCATAGTGAATGATCTTTTTGATGTGTTCTTGGATTCCAAATTTAAGGTTTTTTTTGAATTTTTGCATCTTTCATAAAGAAAATTGGTTTGTATTTCTTAGAGCCTGTAGTGGGTAGCCATTCCAGCTTTGACCTGGAAGTTCCAACCCCCATTGAGGCTTCGGTAATTGTCACGCCTACAAGGCAGGGCTGAGAGAGGATGATGAAGGCCCGAGTTCCAGATGCAGGGGCTCTCTTGGTGCCTGGCCCCTGGACGCTGGAGGTAGACCGAGCAGAGTTCTTTAGAGAATGCTGCCGGACTGCGACACACCTTTCCCAGACCCTGCAACCTACCTGTCCCTTCACTTGTAAGTTATGCCACTAAATAAACCTCCCTTTTAAATATGTGGAGTGGCCTTAATAATTTCACCAATAAGAGCTATTTGCTTGGAATGTATTTTCCATCCTTTTACTCTGAGGTGATGTCTAACCTTATTGTTAAGGTGTGTTACTAGGATGCAGCAGAAGTGTAAATCCTATCTTCTCATCCATTCTGTTAGTCTAGGTCTTTATTGGGGAATTGAGACCATTGGCATTGAGAGGTATCAATGAGCAGTGATTGTTGATTCCTGTTATTTTGCTGTTGTGGTGTGTGTGTGTGTGTGTGTGTGTGTGTGTGTGTGTGTGTGTGTGTGTTTCCCCTCTTTTGGTTTGCTGGCCTGGGATTATTTATTCTTTGCGTTTTCTTGGATGGGGCCAGTGGGGGTGGAAGGCTGTAGCAGGTGGTCTGCTACAAAACTGGGGATGAGACTTGGGGGAATGAATTTGGGAGAGAGAGGAGGAAGAGGTGAAGATATGTAGTTATCCTACCTGCTTCCTTATCTGGAGTGGCCTGCAGGTTCCCAGGAAATGCCTGCTAGAGTCCGGGGCTGGGATAATGGGATGAGAGAGGGTAAGGAAGTTTGGAGGGGAAGATCTGTGTGATCCACTGGACATGGGGCCATTTGTACTAATCTTTAAATAGTCTGCTTTTAGTTTATTATGTTTTCTCCTTGTTTTGCTTTTGGGGTTTTGTTTGATTGTTTTTATTTTGTTTTTTATACAAAGTCTCACTATGTGTCTTTGCTGGAGTAGTACAAAGTCCTGGGATCAAAGGTGTGTGCCTCCATACCTGGCAAAACTTTTGCTTTTATACATTTTTTCCCAATATGGTCTTTACTTTTCACTTTCTCAACTGTGCCAGCTTTGAGGAAAATCTCCTAGACACAGCCAGGATATAGAACTATCACCGACTTGTTTAGGAGTGTTTGTTTAACTAAACAAAGATGTGTGGCATTTGTTTATATTGTGGAATATTTAACTATGCAAAGATGTGTTTCATTTGTCTAATTATGTAAAGATGTGTTGCTGTTTTACCTTGCCTGCCTAAGTCACCTGATTGGTCTAATAAAAAGCTGAATGGCCAATAATAGCAAGGGAGGAGTTATAGGCAGGACTTCCAGGCAGAGAGAATAAGTAGGAAAGAAATTTAGGCTAAAGTTTGGGGGAGAAAGAATAGAAGACACCAGGAGACACCAGGGGCCAGACAGACAGACATGAAGGAAGCAGGAAAGTAGGACATACAGAATGAGAAAAGGTAAAAAGCTTCAAAGCAAAATGTAGATGAATAAGAACAGGTTAAATTAAATTATAAGAGCTAGTGGAACAAACTGAAGCTAAGGCCAAGCATTCATAATTAATAATAAGTCTCTGTGTCTTTATTTGGGGGCTGGTTGGCAGTCCAAAGCAAATTCCAACATCAGCTGCCATATTTGAAAGTCTTCTTGTCGCCCTTTCTCTAGTCCCTCTAGATAAATTACCTTTTTTATAACAAAGTTTTTCTTTAAATGTTCATTTATTTAATAAGTTCATCATTTCATTGAAATTGGGACATTATTCTATTCGACTAGTTTTCCTCAAAGTTGTTACCAACTGGAAGGGTTTTTTGTTTCATTTTGATGGTGGTGATGATGTGCTTTCTCTCTCTCTCTCTCTCTCTCTCTCTCTCTCTCTCTCTCTCTCTCTCTCTCTCTCTCTCTGTGTGTGTGTGTGTGTGTGTGTGTGTGATGGTTGGTTTGTTGGTTAGTTTGAGATGAGATCTTAATATGAAGCCCTGATTGGCCTGGGACTCACTATGTAGACCAAGCTGGTCTCAGACTCTCAGAGATCTACCTGTTTCTGTTTCCCAATTGCTGGAATTAAAGGTATGCATCACTAGGCCCAGAGGCCAGCTAGAGTTTTAACTTGAGTAGAATGTGGAACATTCTGGGCAAAATGCTAAATTATATTCTAGTTGAATGTTAAATTAATGTGATAGTTCATTTTAACAAATTCTTTCTGTACAAAATTCCCCCAAATCTAGTGTCAACCTTTCCTGTTGAGCCCCCAAAGAGTAGATGACATAATAAACACACATCCCACTGGAAACTGCCTTCCAGGTGCATATATATCACTGCAGATAGAAGAATTATCAAAAAAAAAAACCTCTTTCTGCAACAAAATGAAATATTGAGAATATTCTACTCCGTTTATTTCTAATTTTATAACTGAAATTCCAGAGGGCATGACAATTTCAGGTAGCTTCTTTTTTTTTTTTTAACATGTTAGTATAATAGTATGCTAAGTTAAATGAGACCATCAGTTTCAAATACTGGAGTCAAATTAAATTTAATAGAAGTTTATTTGTGTCTGTGCTCATGACAGAACACACTATAACTTTCTTTGACACATACTAGTCTAGTCTCAGTTCCTCTTCCTCAATTCCTTCAAGTCACTTCAAGTCGCACATCCATGCCTAAATCATTTCAGGATTTATCCCTAATTTTGCCTCTGATGTTCTATTTATCTGACAATTTTTCATTATTCCCACTCATTTTGTATCTTTGCTCTGGCAAAACTATCAGACTTGTCATCCTTACACTAGGTTGATCTTTATATTCATCCTCTGAGCCATTGCCAGAATTACCCTCCTCAAACAAAACAAAATGTGATCAGGTCAGCCTTTCCAATGAGTTTCAAAGTCTTCTTCATGCCCCTAAGAACCAATAACACCTTAGCCAGGCAGCCAATCCCTACCCCAAAGTAACACTCTAACCTTCCCACAGGATCCTCTCCACCAACTTCTCACTTTCCCTTCTGTGTTTTCACACAAATTGATACAGCTTTCCAATATCCACTTCCTCCTTCGTGCCTTCTGGTGAGCTTACCTCACTCCAGGTGAAGCACAAACATTGCCTCATTGTTGAAGAATTCCACACTTCTTTCTCCCAAGGTGTCATTAACAAGAAGACAATGTGTTGAAATATTAAGCAGACTGGTTTCTGTTTTAAAAGTCACCAAGAGACAGTGAAGATACAAAACTAATTGAGTCAGAAGGTAATGGTTAAAAATATTTGGAGGGAGGCTGTTCAGAGCGTACTAACGCATTGCTTCCTAACCTATATGTAGCCCTTCCTTCCTCACTGACAGGGTTGACATGAACACTGCCCAGTGGTGTATGAAAGCTGCTTCATCTTCCAGTTAAACAATGCTTCCCTTTAAGAAGCATCAGAACACAGAAATCACCACAGGAAACCTGACTCAACTTGTTCCTCCATTGTAGAGAAAGATTTTTTTTTCACCTACTTCCCCCCTCCTCATCCCCACTAGCTCTTAATCCTCTATCCGGCTGATTCACGACAGCTGTGAAATAACTAGACATTTAGGTAAAGGCAGACTGAACCTATAAATCAGTGTGTGTGATATAATAACCAGCCTGCTCATGCCGTCTTGGTTTGCCCTTTTTATGCTGACTCCAGCTGCAGCATCTGTATGAAGGGGTTTAGAGCAAAATACTACTCTCTGGGATGCCAATGTCAACATGGGAATGTATACAAGCAGGTGAAGGTCCAAGTGCATTCACAGAAATGGGTACGGGACTTTCTGAGAATACACTGAATGAAAAAAAGGAATAAAAAGGAAAGAATGGTTAGAGAATGAGGAGGGGAGAAGTAACTGAGAAGGTGGACTTTAAAATTTGAGATCCAATTTGATGGATGGCAGGAGCCAGCAGAAACAAATGATCTCTACATGCCTTAGAAGAGTTAGGTCAGCAGCTTGGTTTGGGGCAGCTGAGTTCCTTGGAAGGGACCTTCTTTATGCCACTCCCGGGTTCGGGCACCAGATGAACTTAAAAAAAAAAAAAAAAAGAAATAAAAGGAAGGACATGACTGCTCCTAGGTATGGTGGAGGAAAAGGTTTATTGTAGATATGAGGGAGAGCATAGCCAGAGGTAGGAACATCTGGGAGAGCCCAGAGTGAACATGACCCTGAACCGGGTCATGTGAGAAGAAGGGGGAGGGGAAAGGGGAGTGTCAGGAGAGTAAAATGTAGACAAAAAAAGGGGGTTGACCACAGCTCTGGAAAAGCTAGGAAACAAGGAGGACCCTAAGAGGGACACATGGATCACCTTGGGAAGGGGAAACAGAAGAGATCTCTATGAGTAAATTGGGCATGCGGGGGAGGGCAATAGAGGGGAGAGGAAGTGGATGAGAACATGAGGGAATGGGATGGTGGAGCTGGGAGAGGGACAGAGTGGGAGAGCAAAGAAAGAGATATGTTGATAGAGGGAGACATTATGGGGATAGGGAGAAACCTGGTGCTAGGGAAGTTCCCAGGAATCCACCAGGACAACCCCAGATTTGACTACTAACAATAGTGGTGAGGGTGTCTGAACTGGCCTACCCTGGTAATCAGATTGGTGAATACCCTGTCATCATAGAGCCTTCATCCAGTAACTGACGGAAGCAGATGCAGAGATCCACAACCAAGCACCAGGCCGAGCTCTGGGAGCCTAGTCGAAGAGAGGGAAGAGGGAGTCTATGAGCAAGGACATCAAGATCATGATGGGGAAATCTACAGAGAAAACTGAACCAAAAGGAACTTACGAATTTCAGACTGACAGCTGTGGAACCTGCATGAGACCACATTAGACCCTCTGCATACAGGAGATAGTTGTGTATCTGGGTCTGTTTGAGGGGCCCCTGGCAGTGTGATCAGGATCTATCCCTGATGCATGAGCTGGCTTTCTGGAGCTCGTTACTTATGGTCAGACACCTTGCTCACCCTTGATGCAGGGGGGTGGGGCTTGGTCCTGCCTCAATTGAATGTACCAGGCTTTGCTCCCCCCCCATGGGAGGACTTACCTTTTTGGAGGAGGGGATGGGAAGGTGGGAGGGAGGCAGAAGGAGAGATAAGAGGGGGATCTGTGGTTGGTATGTAAAATGAATAAAAAAATTTAAATTAAAAAAAAAGGGGAGATTGAATAACCAAAATGGCTGGATTATATAGGGAAGGGCATCTGGGGGAAGGAAGGCCAACAACTCCTGGGCTGGAGAAATTTAGGGTGATATGTTTAAATAAGCACTTCAGCTGGCCATTTGTCGCACGTTTGAGATCTAACACATATGTATCCTCCAAACCTGTTAACAATCTCCCTAGAACTTGAGTGAATATTTGTTAGGACTATCTTGACTGTGAATGACAGAATCCAACATCAGCTGGCTTCAGAATCAGAAGACACAGGATAAGACAGGGAACCCATTTGCAGAAACGTTGTGGTCTCTAGAAAGGGGCTGGCAGCAGAGCCTAGAGAGCCATCGAGAATTTCTGTATTTCGTCTCTCTCCCGGTGTATGCATTCATTTTTCTTGCTCTGTGCTAATTTGTTCCCTTCATGTAGCAGATATTTCTGGTTAAGCAAATCCATTTTCCTTTTCATCTAAGTACATATCGGAATCACATGTCCTATTAATGCGAACCTGTAGCTCCATCTGGCTTCTACTTCAAGGGCTGGTTCATAAGCATCTAACCTCTACCCACCCACAAACACACGCACACTTCTATCTACTCTTTCCATCTGCTGCCAGGATGATATAGATTGAGACCTTGGAAGAAGTTGGCTGGGAAACAAAAAGTCAAAGAAGCTTGTTCTTTACACAGCGCAACCTCTACCAGGAAGCTCCTCTGTAGCTGGAGTTTTCCTGCCTGGCCCACAGTCAGGATATATCTCTTTCACCTGCCAGTCCCACAGCCTCTCAGACCCGACCAAGTAAACACAGAGACTTATGTTGCTTTCAAACTGTATGGCCGTGGCAGGCTTCTTGCTAACTGTTCTTATAGCTTAAATTAATCCATTTCCTTTAATCTATACCTTGCCACATGGCTTGTGGCTTACTGGCATCTTCACAAGCTGTTTCTCATCGTGGCGGCTGGCAGTGTCTCTCTGACTCAGCCTTCCACTTCCCAGCTTTATTCTCCTCCTTGTCCCGCCTATACTTCCTGCCTAGCCAACGGCCAATCAGTGTTTTATTGATTAATTAGCAACACATTTGCCATACATCCCACAGCACTTCCCCCTTATTTTTTTTCAAAAAGGAAGGTTTTAACCTTAACAAAGTAAAGTTACATATAATTTGGGAATTTGGGCGTAGCTTCTCTTACTACTTCCTGCTGGAAGGGGGCGCTGTATCTTATGGGGAAACAAAGAAAATTTTAGAATTATGGAATAGTCCATGAGGCTGTATCGTCTGAGCCAGATGCCTTCAAACCATTCTGGATGTTGGATCATCTGGGCCATGGTGTCATTGGAGACCTTCAGGGGGTCTTGGCTGGTCAAACCTGATGTATCTTAATCTGGAACAAATCCATAGCCTTTGGCTTTCTGTGGGAACAAAAGCAGAGACTCCTTTCCAAAGTAACATATCCTTATATCCAAATTTTGAAGTCAAGGTACCTTTAAAATATACATTTTGATTTAACTCAACATCTTTTATGATCAAATGTTTTTCTGCAGTTAAAAGTCCCAAAGACAACATAATCCAGATTCTCTGTGTAATATCCATTTTTACATGGCTTATTTTTTATACTACCTTTACTGTCTCTTTAAAGACTTTATTTTTAAAAACTGTTTCTTTATATAACTGTATATATTCCTTTTTCTTTCTCTTTCAAGCCTACGTACATTTTTACACACATTGTAAACTATTACACCTGAATCTGTCTTATTGTGAATCTATTGCTTTAAACTGCAGCAGCTGTGGCTGCTGGCTCCGCCCACCTCAGCTTCCCAACATGGCTACGTTTACCACCAGCTCTGGGAGCTATCGTGGGTCTATGCTTTTATCCAAGAAGCATGTAGTCCAGAAACCTCTTTTTTTGTTTTGTACTGTCAAAGTCTAAATCCACCATGCAGCTTAATGTGCCACTTGCAGAGGCCTCATTACTGCCATACTGCAGGTCGAGCACGCACACTAGGAACCCACAAGTAGCTCAAACCGGCAGCTGCCGCTCATTTGAGAGAGACAATTAGGAAGCTGTTTTTAGCTCTGTTTTAGAATCTTTTTTCTCAGTTTTTTAGGTGGAAACTCTTGCCACCACGTTGGACGCCATTAGTAGCTGGAGTTTTCCTGCCTGGCCCACAGTCAGGATATATCTCTTTCACCTGCCAGTCCCACAGCCTCTCAGACCCGACCAAGTAAACACAGAGACTTATGTTGCTTTCAAACTGTATGGCCGTGGCAGGCTTCTTGCTAACTGTTCTTATAGCTTAAATTAATCCATTTCCTTTAATCTATACCTTGCCACATGGCTTGTGGCTTACTGGCATCTTCACAAGCTGTTTCTCATCGTGGCGGCTGGCAATGTCTCTCTGACTCAGCCTTCCACTTCCCAGCTTTATTCTCCTCCTTGTCCCGCCTATACTTCCTGCCTAGCCAACGGCCAATCAGTGTTTTATTGATTAATTAGCAACACATTTGCCATACATCCCACAGCACTCCTCCCCCTTCAACATCTACCAGGAAGCTCCTCCCCCTTCAGCATCTACCAGAAAGCTCCTCCCACTTCAGCTTGCACTTGATGTGAATGAGAAGTCAAATGCTATCCTAATCCCTGCCCACTTAAGTTATTAAAATTTAACATTTCTCTCTGTAGTGAGTAGTTATCACTCTAAAGTGCCTTTCTTATTATGTCAATTGATCTCTTTCTCCTAATTTATGCAATCAGATTCCTGCCCCAATGGGTCAGTCCAATCCATGATTTTGATGAAGGTGGGTTGTGATGATCAAAATGACCACTAGAGGGTCTACCACGTGGACAAGCAGTTGTTAGAATACAGTAAGTTTGAGGTTTCTTTCAACTCCACTGCTAACTCGGTGAGCCATCTTCACCCATGTACTGTCTCCTTGAGCATCAGCTCCCTCCTCTTGGAGCAAGAGCTTTAGATGAAAATAACTCCATGGCCTTTTGCAACTGTATCATGTACACCTTAACGCCTCCTACTACACCCACATTGCAACTTTAATGCAGTGAAAGAGGGTTTCCCAGAATCATTTTTGCAATTTAATATCCTAGTGCCAAAAGTGTCAATGGCCCTTTGGGGATTCTGAGATACCCTGTTTAGTGCCCTAACATCATGGGAAAGAAAAAAAAAGATACTGCTTAAAAGTTAATCCCTTTGTTGTTGTTTTGTTTTGTTTTGTTGGGGAGGGCATACCAGTGACATTCTCTACCAAACATTTTTGAAGGTTTCATGATTTCTGGGATTACTGTAACCCAAGATTATATTGTGTATGATCATATATTAGATATTTACAAGGATAGGTGTTAAAGTCAGATTGTATGAATTCAGATCTTAATTCTATAATTATTTTAACTGGGAGCTAATATTTACCTTAGAAAGTTTGTATAAAGGGTTTTCTTTTTTTTATTTTTATTTTGCAATACAATTCAGTTCTACATATCAGCCACAGATTCCCTTGTTCTTCCCCCTCCCACCCCCCTCACCTTCCCCCCAGTCTACCCCCCATTCCAATCTCCTCCAGGGCAAAGCCTTCCCCACAGACTGAGATCAACCTGGTGGACTCAGTCCAGGTAGGTCCAATCCCCTCATGTATAAAGGGTTTTCAAACACCACATACACATGACTCAAGCACCTAAAAATTCACTAAATATTCAGGTAAAAAATAAACTTTTCTGTTTCTATCGTGGTATTTTTAAAGTAAGGACTTTTTTAAGCCCTTAAAATCTAGACACCAAATCTTATTAAAATTATTGCCATTCAGACCCTAGTCTATGAACTGGAACATAATGTTTGTTTAATAAGCCTTTTTAAATAAGAATATAACGAAGACACAATCCTACACGGAGCATTAGTGTTCCCTGCGAAGATCCAAATAGTACTTTTCTCATTTAAAACTCTTTCACTAGATTACTACGCAGTAAGTTTATCTCTTTAGGCCAGAGGAGCATTCCTCTATGTACAGTCCCAAGGGAGGGCCATTGTTTTACCCAATAATTACTCAATAGATAGCATTATCTGGGAGCTGATGAACTCGTTAAACATTGTTTGGAGACTCAGACCTGCTAAGTTAGAATCTTGGGCCTATGTGTCAGGGTAGTTCTAACACCCTAGAAGGTATCAACCCGGGTTTGAGCCTCCACTGTGCCCTACCTGTTGTTCAGTGATGTCTCAAACACACACGCGCTTGTTTATTTGTAACTTAGAATTTTCACACTTTCCCTTGCTAAGTATGACCAATTATGTACAGTCCTAGTCAGGGATCTCCAGAGAAACAGAACAAACAAGGTTTGTCATTTTAAGGACTCAGCTCACACAACTAGGAGCGGCTTGAAGAGTTTAAAATCTGCAGTACAGGCCAGAGACCTGGGAAGAGTTGTAAAAGTCCTCAGGCTATCTGTTGGCTAAATCTGTTCATCTCCCAGGGAGATCAATCTTTTCTACTAAGGCTTCCAACTGACTGAATAATGTCTACTCACAACAGGAAGGGTACATTTATTTAATGTCTAACCATGTAAATATTAGACTCGTCTTAAAAAAAATCGCCCCATTAGAAAATTGGGAATCAATCTCCCCCAAGATCCAGCTATACCACTCTTGGGCATATACCCAAGGAATGCTCAATCATACCACAAGGGCATATGCTCAGCTATGTTCATATCAGCATTGTTTGTAATAGCCAGAACCTGGGAACAACCTAGATGCCCTTCAACTGAAGAATGGATAAATAAAATATAGTACATATACACAATGGAGTACTACTCAGCAGAGAAAAACAATGACATCATGAGGTTTGCAGACAAATGGATGGATCTAGAAAAAAATCATCTTGAGTGAGGTAACCCAGACTCAGAAAGACAAAAATGGTATGTACTCACTCATAGGAGGATACTAGATGTAAAACAAAGGATGACTAGACTGCTACTCACAACTCGACGGAGGCTACCTAGAAAACAGGACCCTAAGAAAGACACAGGGATCACCCAATGACAGAGAAATGGATGAGATCTATATGAGCAAACTGGATGTGTGTGTGTGTGGGGGGGGGTAATGAAGGGCAAGGGTCAGGGGAAAGAGAGCTTAGGGGAGCGGGAGATCCCAGCTGGATCAAGAACATAGAGGGAGAACTAGGAAAGAGAGACCATGATAAATGAAGACCCCATGGGAATAGGAAGAAGCAAAGTGCTAGAGAGGTCCCCAGAAATCCACAAAGATACCTCCACTGTAGACAACTGGCAATGGTCGAGAGAGTGCCTGAGCTGACCTACTCTGGTGATCGGATGGCTGAACACCTTGGCTGTCATGATAGAACCCTCATCCAGTGTCTGATGGAAGTGGATGCAGAGATCCACAGCCGAGCCCCAGGTGGAGCTCTGGGAGCCCAATGAGAGAGAAGAGGGATTGTATGAGAGAGAGATATTGAGACCATGATTGGAAAAAGCACAGGGACAAATAGCCAAACTAGCAGAAACGCATGAACTGTGAACCAATAGCTGAGGAGCCCCCATGGAACTGGACCGGGCCCTCTGGATAAGTGGGACAGTTGATTAGCTTGAACTGTTTGGGAGATCCCTGGGCAGTGGGACCGGGACCTGTCCTTAGTGCATGTGCTGGCTTTTTAGAGCCTGGGACCTATGCTGGGACATTTTGCTCAGCCTGGGTGAAGGGAGCAGGGGACTGGACCTGCCTTGATTGAATCTACCAGGCTGAGCTGAATCCCCAGGGGAGTCCTTGCCCTGGAGAAGATGGGAATGGGGGGTGGATTGGGGGGGAAGGCTGGGGGGTGAGAGGAGGGAGGATGGGGAATCCGTGGCTGATATGTGAAATTAAATTAATTATAAAATAAAAATATTTTTAAAAAATCACCCCCCAAAAATCTACAGTAATATTTGACCAAAAAAAAAAAAAAAAAAAAAAGGGTAACTGTGGCCTTGCCAAGTTGACACATAAAATTAACTATCCTAGACACATGGGGCCCCAGTTTTTGTCAGTATGATCCATTCATGCTCTGGCAGGCACTGCTTTCCAATAATCTCTTTTCCCATGTTGAGGGTGCTGACTGCTCTCCCAGAAGCACAGAATGCAAACCTGAGGAGAGAGAGTGAAAAGCCTGATTCCCAGCCCGCTCTCACAATAGCCCCGGGAGGATTCTGCATGGCTGCCTTTATCTGCATGGACTTCTCGGATTTCACGTTCAATTCTCTGTGAACAGCTCTTAGAAAACTGAGCTGTCTGTCAAATGAATGTACACATTCATCCATTCTTATGGGAATTACATCCAGGAAATCTAGATTAATCCCAGATCAAAAACTGCCAATGTAACCAAGAGATTCTCTCCTGAATGTAGACACAATAACTATGTAAACAACTGCACTTTACAAAAAAAAAAAAAATCTGCATTCAAAATTTGAAACTTGCCAGAGTTCTTCAGGAGAAGTTTGTAATGTATTTTCATGGATACATGAATGTTAGGTTTTAAAACACCTGTACAAGGCTGATGTGGTGGTTTCTGCTTGACTCCCAGCACTCAGGAGGCTGAACTAGGAAACTAGGAGTTCAAGACCTTTCTCAGCCGTATCTTGAGTTTAAGGATATTGTTTTGACCTCTTCTCTCCCTGACACACACACACACACACACACACACACACACACACACACACAAAAAAAAAAAAAAAAAAAAAAAAAAAAACACCTGTACAATCTTACCTGTCCTTGCAAAACCAAATTATTTGTGTGAAATATTACTGCTCAACATTAGCTTATAGTTTGTCTGGACTACTGCCTGGTTAAAAAAATAGATGTACACAGCCTCAGAATTATTGGAAATGTACTAAATCCACTGAACTCCAAGCATTGTTAAATAGGTTTTGTTTAAAACATCTGTAAAACGAGTTCAGTGGCCAATGTGACTTTTACACTAAAAATTCCATCATACATATTCTTTAGAATGAAGTGGAGTTTAAAATGATGGTTTTCGATTAATCGTGGATGATACTGTAGTTTTATATTTTTAATACAGTCTCTCTCTCTCTCAGTGATTTTTAGTTTGGCTTAATCTTGTAAAATTTTAAGTGTATCTTTGTGTAATAGTTTCTGGCTTACACATTCATATGCTGAACCACACAGCATCATTGTAATTGAGCTAAATTACCAATAGTATTATATTAATAATCACACTTATTAAAAGGATAATTACTGACTCCTGAATTAATAATACTGTGCATAAGTCCCAACTGCCGCTCATGCTGAAGTTGTATGGAACACCTGCCCCAGACTGCAGGCATCACACTTTCTGTTGGTTCAGTGGAAATAAAAATACGCTTTAAAAATCTAGTTACAGCCCTTTTTCACCAGGAAGATTGTTGGGTTATATCATTAGATTGAACTGAATTCAATTTCGGTGTGTTTTCAAAGTCGTCATTAACCCTTCTTATGGTTTGAGGAGCAATTTTGACAGACTGCAGAACTTGATTCCCCAAAGAGCACTGGAAAACATCTGACTATAAATATAAAACTCCCCCACTCTCATACTGTCTGAGAATCAAAGGCAGTTCACACCTGCAGACACCCGTAACTGAAGCCTTCAAGCAATGTGTCAAGAACACCTACCTACAAGGTACACAGTGAAATATTTATCTCCTGCCAAAAATAAAACCATCACCTCTGTCGGTTTTTTTGAGGGAACGTCTTCTTGCCCCCTGAATCGGTTTTAAAATCACACCCTCTGCTCTACAGACTTCAGCCAAAGGGGACTCAGCAATCAACAGAAGAATCTGCCAGGCAAGCTAAAGAGCTAAGCTGGGAGGCAGACGAGGGAAGAATAAAACCCAGCCAGAGAGACCACATTTGTGAGAGTCATGGAAGGCAATAGGAAAGGAAAGATCTTCAGAGCATTTTTGAAAAGGGAATACTGAAATAGTTAATATTAATATTTTCTTTGCATTTTCCCAGTGAATTGAAGAATTAAATTGCTTCTCAATTGTTTTGAATGTTTCTCTAAATCTAGATGTGAGTCCCTGCAGAGAGAAGCCACAGGGATGGTCAGATTTATTTAGACGATATTACTTAACCAAAATAATGCACATGTTTTTAATAAATTGAAGTGACATTACTTTCCTTTGGTTGCACTCTGGTGTCCCTAAGTGGAGAGAAGACATCAAATTAAAGCTCTCTTGTGAGAAAGGACTAAGCCCTTGATGACCTAAATGCAGAAGAGCAGTTATTAGAGAGCAGGAAGCAGGGACAGAAATAAAGGAAGGCTAGAGCTGATAAGTGCACACTCTCAGCACTCATCAAAATATTACGTGGTATTCATCAGTTTTCAGTTACTATGGCAAAGGGCATGAGATAATCAACTTAGAAAAGGGAAGGCTTATTTGGCTAAGTCTCTCAGAGGTTATACTGTGTGGTTCCTGTTCCTGTTGTTCTGAGCCTGTGATGACAACACAGTCCGTTTTAACGGGAGCACACAATAAAGAGGCCTGTTCACTTCAGGGGGCCAGGAAACACAAATAAAGGCACAGACCAGGGTCAAATACTCTTTCCAAAGTCAATCACCAAAAAACCTCACTTTTTCTAGCTGAGCCCCACACACAGACACTTCTTAATGGTGGTATAGACTGGGAACCAGGCCTTGACTACAGGGGTATTTGCGGGGGACATTCAAGTTCCAAGATGCAGCTTCCACTGATACCCATTCATATACAGTCCACACATTTAAGGGAGAGTTTCATAATCCCAGACTCTGCCCAGTTGTCCTGAAAGCACATTCATGTGACTTGACCTCCAGTGAACGTGGATCCTGGGGCTTGCCTTGCTTCACTAGGCTTGTTACATTGTCGTAAGTATTCCATGTTCCCCGGGCCAAGCTATGCACCAATAGACTCATTGCAGTTAGAAAGCTTTCTGGCCAGTCCCACTGGGATTTCGTGGTTTTCCACACTGGTATGCTATTATAGGAGAAAAAGAGTTGAACACTGGTTAAAAACAAACGACAGAAGTGCTCACGGAGTCCTTGACCTCTGGAGGATAAAAGGCTTTCTGAAAAGAACCTCCCAGAGGAAAGGCCAGATCTGGTTCCTTGAGTGCAATTGTTACTTCTATGTTTTATTTTCAATTCATTCTGACTCTGAATGCTTTCTGCATACCAAGGAAAAGGCTGATGCTAGAGAGGCTGCAAGGCTTTCTTGTGGTACCTTCTTACCTACCTGTCAGCGATTGGCCTCGGGCAGATTGCGTAACCTTCCTGGGTCTTCTTGCCTCATCTGGAAAGGAGGTTAATGACGCTGCCTAGAGGCTGGGCATGGCTCCAGATTGTCCCTTGAGATCCCTTCCAACTATGAGATGGAATTTCATAATTCTATCAAGTTAACATACACTGTAGTAGTCATCACTCTGCGTTATTCATCTCTAGCTTTTCTCCTTCCCGCTGCTTAAAATCATACAGGCACATCTCCCCACTGTGCTATTTCAAGTAGAATTTAATTTAGAACATCTATCTGAGAAATTTGCTTTCAGTGTGTTTAAAATATACTTGTTTTTAAAATAATTAACCTGTCACTGTCAAAACACCGTGCATGTATTAATTATCTAGTTAAGTGGGTGCAGTTGAAATGAATGGGCCTGGCTAGAGAGCCATACTTAAGAAATGTAATAGTAGCCACTTAATTTAACTACCCACTGACCTCATCTAGAATGCATGAGAATGAAACAGAGTGGTAGAGTCTGGCAGGTTTCACATGTAGTGGGAACAGCTCAGCAAATATCATTAGTAATATCATCTGCAAAATTCAGGAGTTATTATGACATTCAAAATGGATGGATAACTCCTTGTCTGGGCCTGAGATTTCATGCCTGTAATCCCAACATTTGGGAGGTAGAAATAGGAGGAGCAGGAGTTCAAGGCCAGCCTTAACCACATGGTAAGTTAAGGCCAACATGGGTTATAAACAATCAAAATATATATGTATCAAAATTGACCTGTTTTCAGCCATATTGGCTATTAATTAGAAGTGAAATGCTGCACTCTCTTCTTCTGGCTTCTAACATTTTCCAAAATAGGACCAGGTACTTTTTAGTGTGGAGTGAGACTAGTTTAAGTAACCTCTCATACTCCAAAGAATTCTGTTAATCTCTGAATGCTACATGCAAGCAGCCCCCTGGTCCTAGGCTTGTAAAAAACTTTGCTATGTTTCTATCTTGCCATATAGCTACTTGACTGAATGACATATTAAGATAGAAAGCATGAGAAGCAGACATCTTCACATGACTCCTGCCTCACCAGACATCAAACATTAAGGAAATACCTTAAGTTTCCTCACTGACAATGACATTAAAAATTTCCTACATGGAAGAAGGCTGAGGATCGAAGGAAATGGGATGTATAAATCACATGTCTGTGAATTCTTACAATAAACAAAATATTATTGTGTGTTTCATATGTGCCTGGCATGATACAAGTGCATAAAATATCAAGGGACCACCTAGTCAAGCCCCTACCTTCACTGAGATGACATTCCAGTGGCCAATCAAAACTTTTGTCTCACAGGAGTTGCTCATCAGTTGATAACTGCCCATTGTCATTATTGTCATTTTTGCTATTAAATTCATCTTACTTTATATTTGGTTTTCTGTTTCTTTGCTGAGTTAAGGATTGAACAAAGGGTCTTGTGCATGTTAGCCAACCGCTGTACCTCTGAGACACACTCCTAGCCCTTACATATATATTACTTTACTCCAAAATTAAACATTAACTCTTAAATACCACTAAAAATTTTAACAGCGCAGTAATGGGAATTCTGCCTATGGTGACATTTCTCACACCTACATACAGCGTTTCTGAACTCAGTTATTAGGCCAAGGCTAAAATTCTGACGTGCAGACCACAGAACTAATGTTTCATCAGAAGGAAGAATTTAAAATGAGGTTTAAAATGTAGGTGCAATGAAAACTGTCCAGAAAAACAGAACAGGGAGGTGCGGAAGAACACGGATTCTCCAGAAGAACATGGACTCTCCAGCCATTTGATTAAGTTTGAATCCAGACTCTGCACATGTCAGTTCAATAATGTTGGAACTTACTATCTTTGCCTCCATTTTCTTTTTATTTCTAAAGATTTCAAAGGAAATCTGTAGGTATATGTGAGTACCTGAGTGTATGTATGTGCAACCCGTGTACAGAAGAACATGCAGAGGCTAAAAGAGGGCATCAGATCCCCTGGAACTGGGGTTAAAGGTGATTATGAGTTGCCTGACATGGGAGCTGGGAACTAAACTCAGGTCCTCTGTAAGAGCAGTAAAAGCTGTTCACCACTGAGCATCTCTCCATCTCTCCATGCCCCTCAGTTTTCTTATACATAGTAACAGTACGGTGGGTAAATTTGATTATATTAAAACATGCCTTGGAATATGACCAATATACATTATATAAGTGTGTAGAAATTTCAAAAAACAAAAAAAATTTGTTTAATTTTGTTTTAATTGTGAAACTTACTATATCCACAGTTGAACTTATATTTTAATTAAAATTCAATTGATATTTCAAAGTTTAAAAAAAGAGGACTGTCTTGGGCATTAATAAGGAACACTTTTGGATGTGTCTGTGAGGGCATTTCTAAGAAGGATTAACTGGGAGGAGAAAGCCTCTTCTCTCCCCACTCTCTCCAATTTAAGAGGCACCATCCCATGGGCTGGGTTCTAGATGGAGTAAAAAGAACAAGAGGAGAAGGCTAGCTGAGTGCCAGCATTCATCTCTCTGCTTCCTACTGTCCAGATGTGAGCAAAGAGCCTCACACTCTCATCCCCACAGCCACAGGCCTTCCTGCTGCCAGGCCTTCTCCATGACGGACTTACCCTCAGACTGTGAACTAAAATGGATCCTTACTTCCTTCTCTAAGTTGTTCTTGTTAGGTATTTTGTCTCCACAGTCAGGTAACTAATATAAATATTTCCTACCTCAAAGATTGCTGTGTATATTATTATTCAGGCCTGGAGAGATGACTCAGCAGCTAAGAGCTCTGGCTGCTCTTCCAGGGAACCTGGTTTCAATTTCCAGCACCCACATGGCAGCTCACGACTGTCTGTAACTCTACTTCCAAGGGATTCCTTACCCTCACACAGACATACATGCAGGCAAAACACCAATACACATAAAATAAAAATAAATAAAATTTAAAAATTACGTGAACTAATTCACATAATCGCTCACAACACTTTGCAGCACAAAATAAGTAAAAAGTGTCAAATAATGCCATTATTATGGTTGTTATTAAAGAGGTCACATGACTATCAACACTAATATGGACAGAAATGTGACACAAAATAGCCATAAAACCACTCATTCCCAGAGAAAACAGAGAGAATGATTCAGACCCTGTGTGTTTGGTTTTGGTTGCTAGCTGTATTCTCCAAATAGTGTTCATTCAATAGGATGTTAAAACATTTCATGGCCGGGCGGCAGTGGCACACACCTTTAATCCCAGCAGAGCCAGGCGGATCTCTGTAAGTTCGAGGCCAGACTGGTCTACAGAGCAAGATCTAGAACAGGCACCAAAAACTACATGAGGAAACCCTGTCTCGAAAAACAAAAAACAAAAAACAAAACAAAAACAAACAAACAAAAAAATAACAACAGCAAAAAAAAAACATTTCATGAAAAAGAGAGTTTTGCAGTCTATAAATTTGGGAAGAGTTATTCTCTGAGTATTTAATATGTTCATAAGCTAAGTCAGCTTCAAAGAGATGGAATTCTCAAAATTATCTTACCAGTCTTGAAAATTAGTGTTAATGGAAATAAAATTTGGGAAAGAGTAGTTCTAGGATGGACATAAGTAGTTCTAGGATGGACATAAGTAGTTCACAGATAGACATAGCATCTTCAATTTCCTCTACTGAAAAAGAGAGGTTTGGGGTATGATGCTCCACATCTCTCCCTTATTCTGTTCAAAGATCTTCACTTGGTAACGTGAAATCAGCCAGGGTGAGAGCATGTAGATCATTGTAACTGACAAGATTTATGATTTTTGTAAGTTCTGTGATTATACTGTAGTGAGGAAGAATGCTAATGCAAAATAAAATTTTAAAGTGTATCATCATTGTAGCGGTTGCTGGGCCAACCGCACAACAAGTAAAGGAAGCATTCTTTCAATATTCAAATGCTGTGACATGAATCAGCAGAGAGGTCACATAAAGTATTGACCAATGAGGTGAGGCTCCAATTTATGTCTTTATTGCTTCACTTTTATCTTGCTAATTAATCAAAAATATCAACCCCTTGCAGGTCAGAACTAGCTGTAGGATTTCCAGATTGGGCAAACATGGAAATGGTGGATGATGGGAATATCATTGATGCTAGTTACGTGGAGCAGTAGCTATTATCTCATCCAGAAAGCATTTGATAAATATGTTTTGTCACAATTTGAAAGGCCAAGAACAGTAAGTCTGAACAAAGATAGGACTGTCTTTAGGTAATTTATTTTGGGAACTCACTAGGCAGTATGTTCTTCAGCATAAACTGTTTATGGATCAAGACAAATTTGCTTTATGAAGAGTTTTGAGGCTAGGTTGGCTTTCTGGTCTGATATTTTCTTCCAGTTAAAGACATCATAACTTAGGTTCAATAGTACAGACCCTCAATAATGGAACCTAAACTTTACAATAAACGTGTAGTGTGGAAAGGACTTGGGAGACACCTGATTCACCATAAATACCAGCTGATCTCAAATACTTTCATTGTCTGCTTTCATGTTCAGGGACACATCAGAGGACTGCTACACCTTTTCAGTTTTGTTCAAAATTTTATAGAAAAACATTAAAAGAAAAGAAAACCAATATTTCTTCACAGATAAAGCATATAAAAAATTTTTAACCATTGTTTGTTTGGGGACAAAGAGTAATTCCACCTTTTTATAGCTGAAGTTTATTGATTGCTAGCATTGGATAAAGAACTGCATACTTAAACAGTCTCAAATCTTTTTAAAGTTAGTGCAAAGGCTTTACATTTTTTCCTTACCATTTCCCAACAGAACTTATTTGCTCAGTTCTTCCTCACCAATTGTCTCATCAAGTTATTTTAAAGATTACATTCTGTACCCAGCACAGGACCTCTAGTTTGAACGAACAACTGTGATGCTAACTCAGCATTGCCAATGACTAGTTCAGAGAAATGTACACCTTGGCATGCACCTCACGTCTAACAGTAATAGCACATCTTGCCATTCCAGTGACCTCTCCCAATGTCGGCACTGATACTCTTCCTGTAAAATGTTCAACAATATTTTTCCTAACATAAATCTTCAACTTTATCATTACAATAACATGAGATAAAATAGTGGTATTCCCTCAACATATTCTACACACCGGTGTCATATCTATAGAAAATTAAATTCGTTGTATATATTACCTGGTCAAGTGTTTTCAAAAGCATGTTATGTAGGGTATTCATAGGCATTTTAACAGTGGCAGGGTGACTGCAAAAAAAAAAAATTACAAAAACCTGCAACACATTAACCAAATGGTGATTTCTGGGAGCACTGAAGAACGTAACAGTCTCCTGATGTGTGTGTGCAGGGAAGGAAAATTTTCTCTAAAATGCCCTCTGAGAACAGTATTCCAGGAAACATGTTGAAACAGAACTGACTGTCCCAGAACCTCTCACACAGACATGGAAGGACACGAGCAGGCAGGAATCATATGGAAGATGAGAACCCTGGAATTCTTTACACACACTAGGTTTCTGAAGTACCATCATGTGGACTACCCACATCCCATGAATCAGTAAGAGTAAATGGTGCTGTAGTTTGTAACTTTGTCCGTGGGCCTTTGCACTATGATTCCTTCACTTTTATTGAAATAGGAGATAAAAGTGTGACAACAATATTTCCCAGAATGATTTAAAGGTCATAGTTCCCAAGAGTTTATTTTTTTCCCATGATAATACGTTAATTTTTCTGATCAGATTTATCTACTTTTATTTAAGAAAATCAAGTCAGTGTAGACAAAAGGCACAAGATATTTAACAATTAAAAAAAAGGCATTCAATAAAAAGTTCATTGAGGACATACAATGTTGCTGGCATGTGTGTAGATAAAAGGCACAAGACATTTAACAATTTAAAAAAGGCATTCAATAAAAAGTTCGTTGACAATGCTGCTGGCGTATGTTAATCTCTAAGCGCGATGTCTACTAGTTAATATGCTTCAAGTGACACAAAAACACAAATGGCATCTACCTCGGCCTTGAAAGGCAGGAGACCAGGAGGCTCTCCCAGGGTTGGGAGAAGTGGTGTTCCACACAAATCTAACAGGGGAGCTGAAGTGCACAAAAGTGGGACCGGGAAAGCAACCCTAAGCTACAGGCATGTTTTCAAAGGTCTTGAGATTACTAACATGCCTGAGGAACTGAGGTAGAAAGCGTGCAGCCAGAAGTGACCAAGCTGCTAGCGAGCCACTAAGAATCCAGAGTCTTATGAGGTGGGAGAGATGCTGAGGTGCTTTGAGGTGAGGAACTCATGCACTTCAAGGTCCACTGAGGTGGGGAGTGGAGAAAAGACAAGAACTGAGGAAACATTAGCTGGAAAGAAGGCTGCTGTAGGCACGCTGGGGAAAGAGACAGTTGTGGCAGAGTCAAGGGTGGGCGGGGACATGTGGCGCATATGAAGTGAACTAACAGGACTTTGTGTTGATGTGCAGACACAGGTAACCATTCACCAAAGAGAGGTACAAGTGAAGAAAGCATTTGAAGGGGAAGAACGTGCTAACATAAATGTGCAGATGTGGCCATTGTGACTGTATCTCTTAAGTTAGCAATCTGCGTAAACCAAATGCAAAAATGTATGTTTGACATGTCTGGATGCCTCCTGCCATTTTGTCAATGTTATCGCTAAGCGCCAACGGGAAATGTAACAATAGGGATTTAATTAGTAAAATTGAAGACATGCTTCATTGCTGCAAACAGATCAGAAATTTCTAATCTTTAATTCATGTATATGATATGGATTTATGTATATTCTTATACATTAAAGAAAAACAAAAAGTCTAAAGTTGTCTGGGTGTGACCCAGAGATAGATCAAAATTTCTGTCTTTTTTAAAGCATTCTGTGGTTTTGTCTAATACCTACAATTACAGCAGCTGGTGTTTGTATCAACCGACAGGGCTGAATTAAACAGTGATTATCTCCGTTCCACTGTGGTTCAAGGAAACAACAAAACCCTTCAGGAAAGCGCTGGGTCTCAAATGGGGAATTGGGGACCTTATCTTCTGGATGGGAAGTACTAGCCTTGGGATAGAAAGTGCCAGCCTGGGAGAGTGGCAACAACAAAGAGCTGCAGGAAATAAACCACAAGCTCGAGGTGCTGGCTAAGCTGGCAAAGCCTCGGGAATTCACATGTCAGAACGCTGATACATTTTTAGTATTAGAAAGTCAATATAAACTCTTACCTCCTATATCCAAGAAAGGGTATCAAAGCAATATTAATCTACTTTTAAAACAGCATTTCACATTGAAGAACTGTATTTTTATTTGACCAAACTGTGTTTATCCCTATTTTGTTTTGTATGGAATAAGATTTATTATTTTATTTATATGAAAGCAGTAAAGAAAAACTAGAGAAATTTTATTTACTTCTCTCTATTTTTATGGAAACTGCTTCTACATATGGTAAAACATTGTTGAATGTTGAAGACAATAATCCCTTACAAAGAAGGTCTCAAAACTTAAGTTCAGTCACAAGATGTGTAGAACCTGTATCTAGACAGGCCATAGGCTCCTAATAAAAAAGCACTACTATTAGTCTGCTAAAAGGACATTTTATTAATCCAACTTCTAATAATTTCTTGTTATACCATAGATTAGTGCATCTCTCAAGCCTCATCAAAGAAGCTTCTTTTTGCACTAGACAGAGATTAACACAGAGATTCACAACTGGTGAGGTGCAGAGAAAAAGTGAATGTGATACTCAGTCCTAAATGAGACATCTTCTCTTTGTCCCCCTTCCTCCTCCCAAAGCTCAGAGATCATTGCAGGAGAGGCCAGGGGGAGACTATGAGAGCCAGAGATGGGGGGTGACTATAGGGAAGTGTTTTCTGGACACAACAGGGCACATGTACATTTGGATTCACAGTGGTTGGGACAGCATGCACAAGACCTCTGCAAGTTCAAGCCAGAGAAAATCCCTGCAGGAGTGAGGCAGGAAGTCCTACCCTTAGCTGAGGAACTCCTGGCAATCGATAAGTGCTGAGAAAGGGGGAGTTGGTATTCTTTAAGAGAGTGATCCCTTATAGGTATACCATACTCCAGGAGATAGCCTCACACCAAAGAGTTTGGGGCATCATAACTGGACTCAGTGAGCTTTGAAAAAAGAGGTCACAAAGTTGTGTGGGTGTGGGATGGGGGTTGGATCTTTCGGGGAGTTTGGGAGGAGGATAAATATGATCAAAATTTAGTGTATAAAATTCTCAAGCAATTAATAATATATATGAACAACCAAAAAATGATTCATATTTTTCAAGAAAAAATCTATAAAACTTAAAATTATAATAACTGTAATTAAAATTAAAATTCAAGAAGTGAGTTAAATACCATAGATGTCAGAATACTGGAGTTCAATAGAAAGTATTCAGATTGTTGCCCAGTAAAACAGAAGGAGAAAAAAAATACAGGAAACAAACAAAAGAGGCATCTGGGATTCAGAGAAAAGACCTTACTGCATGTGCCTGAGGTTCCTATAGACTTGAACATTGACCCAAACATTTCCAGACTGATGAAAGACACTGATGAAAAGTTCTTTACATAAATGCAAAGAAGTCTTTGTACTCCAAGGAGGATAACTACAGAGCAAACCAGTCATGCTTATACACGTTACAATAAAACTACTAAAAGCCAGAAACAAAGAGAGCATACCAGGAGCACTTAGAGGAAAAGGACACATTATCTTCAAAAGGATCATCAGCTGACTTCTCACAGTTTTCAACGGAAGTGTTAGAAACCAGAAGAAAATGAACTGACATCTTAGAACGCCAGACGAAAATTGCTGCCAACTTAGAATTCTCCATCTGGAAAGAAAAGCCTTCTAAAACAAAGATAAAATGACTATATTCAAAGGAATAAAAAAGAATTTTGCCATCATGAATGAAATGGTTCATGAGTTATTGGAACAGAAGGGAAATTGTCCCAGAAGTCCAGTTAGTTGTTCCAGGAGATATCATCAGCACAAGAAAGAATAAATAAGTAGCAATATATGAACATAACTGGGAAAATGAAAAATAAAATTGTACCAAAGTAAAAGTTGCAGATTCACAATCTCTACTCCAGCTGGACTTCAGAGTCTGTGTCAAGTGTTATAAAGGACACGACCTCAAGATGCCTGGGAGGGAAGCACAGGGCATCTAAATATCTTAGAAATGCAGGAAATACTTTTCGGAGAAGTCTGTAGCTCTGCCACCTGATTCCTCTCCTTAAAGATGCCCCTGACAATCACACTGTCCACAGTTTCCTCCAGTGCTTCCTTCTTCACTTAGGATGGTTTTTTGTTTTGTTTTGGTTTTTGTTTGTTTAGTTGGTTTTTTTTGAGACAGGGTTTCTCTGTGTAGCTTTGTGCCTTTCCTGGAACTCACGCTGTAGCACAGGCTGGCCTCAAACTCACAGAGATCCGCTTGACTCTGCATCTCGAGTGCTGGGATTAAAGGCGTGTGCCACCATTGCCTGGCTCAGGATGTTTGTTTACACTATTTTCTCCAACTTTAAATGTATATGCCCTCTCTTCCTCTTCTCCCAAGCTCCACCCAGCCAATGATTTTGGGTTCAAACTTCAGTGCCCTTACCATTTGAAGGTTTTCCTGTCTGTGGGCTACCACCATATCTGACAATTGTTTCCAGGTCAAACTGCAGGACTCTTTCTTTCTTTGAAGAACAATTGTTATTCCTACCTGTGAAGATCTGGGGTCCTCAAGAAAATTCTCTTTTTCAACACTGCTTACCTTCCAACAGCCGTCAGAATAGATGAATCAGTGAACGGAAACGGGTCATGGAAAGACAGGTGGGCGAGGAAGAAGTTTTTATGGCCACTGATGAAAACGGATTTTACCGATTTTCATCTGTTTACCTCCTAATTCCGACTCATCACTCCCTTTTCTCTCATCTCTATTTTTTCTAGTTTAGATTACAAATGCTGAATCATCAAATAACTCAGTAGAAACATGTTCAACCGAGTAAAATCTCTCAACGGCTATATTTAAGCCAGTTAGGAAGGTACAGTTAAGGGGACAGAAAGAATTGCTGAAAATATGGTTTTAGGGGAAGAGATAGAAAATACAGTGTTTTTAAGAAATTTAACTGGCTTTTAATTTGCAGAGAAAATTTTAAATTATCAGGAAATGTATGCCCTTGAGATCAGAGTGACTCCGTGTGAATGTTTATTTGGATCAAAGGAGAGGTCATAAAGAACACAGTAAAATGAAGACATGTAAAAACTGACCAGTGGTGGTTTTTGACTTGCTAATCCGTGGGCCTTTAGAAAGCTCCTGATGTTATATGTACATTAAGTGAATTTTTCATAACCCTTCAAAGAAAATTTAGTATCTAAAACATACACCATTAAGTTCATTGAACAGCTACATGCCTCCCCAATACCCATTATGCATTTTTTCATAATATTCATGATTTTATTGGAAATATCAATGACTCAACTGAAAATAAAACAAAGCACAAATAACACTCAAATCTCGTTCTCAGTCTCAGGGTGAGATTTGGGCTGTGTCACTTTAGACGCTCCAAAGCTCTTGGAAGCCTGAACTGTCCATTACTCCCCTCTGCCAGAAAGCATACTTTTAAGTTGTTGAGAAGCTCGGAATGCAGGGCCTGGCAGATGCCAGACGAGCTGGCTTTAGGGCAGATTCGTGCTTTTCCTTGAGTTACTGTCATCCTCAGACATTCCTAAAGAAAATAAATTACAGTGAGGTTAGGAGGTTGGAACTGCTCCTGATGGCCATGCCTGTGCCAGAGATGACACCACTGTGAGTAATGTTATTGTTATAGATTTCTTCAAAGAAACACGCCAGGGCACTGTGTCCACCACCAACTAATTCCTCCGGTGCACAGATACGCACATTTCTGGAAGCACTTGCTGCAGTTTTAAACATCACAAAGCAGATGTCCGAATAAACATTTTTTGAGACAGGGTCCCACTATCTAGCCCTGGCTGGTCCACAACTCACTATGTAGATCAGGCTGGAACTCACACTCAAAGAGATTTTCCTGCCTCTGCCTCCTGAGTGCTGAGATTAAAGGTGTGTAGCACCAAGGCCTGCTAACATTTTTAAAAATCATTTCTGTATTGTCTTTGTGACTCGTTGGATTTTTTTACTTCCCAAGGGATAGAGGTATTTCTTGGCCTTTTCACTTTTGGCCTACAACAACAAGGATAAATGTAATGGCAGAGAGTGTATTGCGAAATAAGGCTGCTCACTTCCTGGTGGCCGAGAAGCAACCAGAAAGAAAAGAAGGGTCCAGGAACAAGATATGTCCTTCAAAGAAACTCCTTGTGACACATTTCCTTCAACTAGACCTGACCTCTTCACAGACCATTCCGCTATGGAAACATCCACAGATGAAGTTAGTGTCTTCCTGATTCTGTCACTGTTCACTAGCACCGCGGCTACAAATCAAGCCTTTTGGGGAGACACTTCATATTCAAACAATCACAGAGTATGTATGACTTTTTTTCCTAATCTATTTCTTCTACCAGTTCTAAACTGTTCCTTTCTCTCAAATGCATAACAACCAGATTTAATGTTCTAGCCCCCTAGAGTGAGGCTGCAGAAGTCTCTGGTGTTAGCACCCATGGCCAGACACAGTGTGGCCAGCAGGCAGCTATTTATTTGAATTTCTAGGGCAAGCTCTACATGGACTCTTAGTCTCCCAGTTTCCTTCATACTGTTCCCATTGTGCTTGGCTCAACATGATGAGGCATGACATAATGGTTGTCAGGAGAAGTCAGGAGAAATATCAGGGAAATTTGTAAGGGGAACAAAACATAAAGGCTCCTGCCAGATACTTCATTGCAGATTTGCTGGAAATTCCGACCTACCATCATAGGCTTTGGTAGTCAAAGCAAACTTTGAATGGTGCTAAGAAACTTTGACATGTGCAAATTGGCAGCCTGTGTTGCTTCTGATTCAGCACAATTTCTTAAGCTGCCTGGCATGTTGATGAGGGGTTAGGAAGCACAGCATCTCGTGTCTCCTTTTTAAAAGCCAAGATCTTCTTTTGTGATTGTGACAATTTACAATGGGATCAAGAAAGCTGGCGTTAGCACTTACCACAGCTGGGATCATAAGGTCTAGTAGGAGATGGGGCAAGGATAGAAATGTCACAGACCAGGTGTTCTCATGAGTCTACCATACAGACTTCCGCTGAGGGAAACCACCATCTTGCTTTATTCCCATGCCATTGCCTTGTCAAGGGCAGTTCCTTGTCAGCATCTGTAGATCTGAATTAGCCTCTTGGTGTTTAATGTGACCTCTGTGACATCAGTGACCAGCAGTTGGCTTAGTGAAACATTATTTCTCCAAGGAGGAGTTTAGCTCAAGTCACTCACATTTCAAACTTGCAATTCTTCATCGTCCTGTTTGAAGCCATAAGTTCAACCATCAGCTCCCAGGGCTGCTGCAGGGAGAGCAGAAGGGTGCTGGGAGGGTAGTGCAGTTCCTCTGAAGCAGTGGCTCTCAACCTGTGGGTCGAGACCCCTTTGAAAAACTTCTATCTCCAAAA
Organism: Peromyscus eremicus; assembly: GCF_949786415.1. Taxonomy (NCBI): domain Eukaryota; kingdom Metazoa; phylum Chordata; class Mammalia; order Rodentia; family Cricetidae; genus Peromyscus; species Peromyscus eremicus. The sequence continues at coordinate 104,288,201 of NC_081417.1, forward strand.
ATATTTACACTACGATTTATAACAGAAGCAAAATTACAGATATGAACTAGTAACAAAAAGTAATTTTATGGTTGGGGTCACCACAACATGAGGAACTGTATTAAAGGGTCTCAGCATTAGGAAGGTTGAGAACCACTGCTCCAAAGTGCGCCCTCAGCATTTGCTCCCCTATTCTCGAATATCAAGATGAACCTTTCCATATATTATGTTTGGCCAAACTTCCCGGCTAGCCCAGGGGAGGAGGATAGTAGTTTTAATCTCATTTTCGTCCAAATGAATAATGTATTCACTTGAGGTGTCTTAAGTGCAATCATAAGTAACTCTTGTCTGGAAGGCATTTAATTTCACATTTGTTGAGAGGTACTCTATAAACCAGCATTTTTCTAGACTCTGTAGCTACAACAATAAACATAAGAAAAAAACAAAAATCACTGTCTTGAAATCAGGAGAAATACATAAACTATGTGAATTTTGTAAAATAGTGAGAACAATGGAGAAGTAGGAAGACTCATGTGAGTGAGGAGTCAGAGGTCAGTTTTAAATAGCTGTTATTGTTGTTGTTTTGACTTTTCGAGACAGTTTCCCAGTATAACAGTCCTTGCTGTCCTGAAACTCTCTGTAGACCAGTCTGGTCTTGAACTCACAGAGATCCACCTGCCTCTGCCTACAGAGTGCTGGGATTAAAGGTGTGTGCCACCATGCTTAGCTTAAATAGCTTTCAAATATTTTTAAAATGGTTTTAAATAAACAAAGTTTTAAATAAATAATTTTAAATAAAAATTCTATTTTGTTAAAAAAAAAAAGTGAACACTTGAGCAAGAACCTGAAGAAGGCAAAGTCAAGGGTACTATGGAGATCACTGATAACCAGGGCAGAAAACACAAGGTGAGCCTCCCAAAGAACACAAAGTGAGCTCTCAGGGCAGGGGCGTGGGCATGGTAGAGGACATTGTGAGCCATTATTCGCTCACAATAATGATGGGAACCCACTGGAGGATGTTGAGCAGACTTGGGACTAGTTTTTAAATAAATGTCTAACGGCAGACATGCTGTTGGAATCACTGTAGCTGTGTTTTGTTTTTGTTTTTGCTTCTGACTGCGGAGCAGCAACACAGAAGCGGAAGATCTAGGCAAGAAGTCATTGCAACAACCTAAATGAGACACAACAGTGGCCTGGAGCCTTGAGAATCGGTGAGAAATGGTCAGTTTCCAAATAGATTCTTCAACTAATGCTGCTAACATTTGCTGGTGAGAAAAAAAAGCAAGAGGATCAAGCCAGGTCCCCGTGTTTGGGGATGGAGGAGCTGGAGGGCTGGAAGGTGATATGTAAGAGGAACTTCCCAGCAAAGAGCCCAAGGTTGGCACCAGGTGAATTTATGTTTATGCACCATGCCAAAGAAAGCTGATATGTGACCATTTTCTTGTGTCTTTCATAAATCAGCAGAGCTTAGCTATTGGGTGTGTGTGTCATTAAAAGAACATGGTCTGCACACATTCAAGTCTCATAACAGTATGTAACTATCCTTGGCTCACTAACTGGGAGTTCACATCATCTTCTGTCTGTGGTTCAGTCTTACAGGGAAAACACTACTGAGTCCTCTGCATCTTAGAAAAGTATAGTTTAGCTAACCTAAAATCAACAGCCAAGGAAGAGGAAATGCAAACTTAAGTGTGTGAGCAGAAATGAAAGAACATAGCAGAATGCTTTGAAAGTTGAGGACAAATGTCAAAATAAGTTCAATCTGTTGTAAAATTTTAGTCATAATATCTTTCCTTTGGGAATCTATTTAGATTTCTTCCTTCCTCATAGATCTTGACATGTTTTGCTCCCAAAATATAGGAAAGGAAGTAAAAGTTAGTTTTAAAAATTGGGCAAAAGTAATGAAATATATAAACTATGTTATCCATTCTCCCCTAATAATTAGACTATACTAACTACCAAAATCTACTCCAAGGCTTAATTCTACTTTTAAGAAATTACAAATCTGTGGTAAAGCAAGATACTACTGCTTTCTTTTGCTGTTTGCAGACTCTAATTAAGCCTCGTGCCTGAGATCCAGCACGGCAACTTTAAAACTGTGTGAAAGAAGGTTAAAATTTGTTGAAAACCCGGGCCCCAGAGCAAGTCAGACTCAGAAGTGTGTCTTTGGCTAAATGATGGAAATACTATAAGCTGTCATTTCTATAAAGGATAATAAAGAATAATATTGTTCTAAGGTGATGGACAATAAACCGAATGAGCTTGTTATCAGGCTCAGACTCACAGAAATTCATGAAGCTCCAATGGAGAAACTAAGGACTTAATGGGAACAATTCCTCCACCAGAAGGTTCAGTCAACATACAAGCAAAAACAAACAAACAAAACCCAGTTGAGATTGGCACCATTTTTGGTTGATTTGTTTTCCGGGTTTGTTCACTTGTTTTTGAGACAGAGTCGCAGACTGGCCTAAAACTTGCCATCCTCCTGCCCCAGCCATCCTAGAGCTACCGTCACAGTCCCGCACCACCATGCCCCACACAACACTGCCAGCCACATTTGTAAGGAAATAGTACTTTGAAATTGGCCCATGTTGATAAAAAAAAAAAAGGTTTTATTCTATAATAAAATAAAGCCTGCCTTATAAGGACAAACAAATGAATGTTCTTCCATTTCTCCTGTGAGTATTTCCCTCTATTTTTACATCCCATGCCGGGTATTACATACTTCACAAACATGATCTATCTGCAGTTCGTTTGCTAGCTCTAATTCCTATCAGGAAAGTGTAGTGACTACTTTTGTTCCAGCCCTTGCATTTTACAATATCAAGAAACAACATCTTAAAGCCAACAATGCAGCAATACTCCAAGCAAGAGAAACAACTTATATAAAAACACTGTTCTCCCTTAGCCAGAGAAAGAGTGTAGTGGGCATTGTGTTAACTACCATGTCTGCCTCTGCCCTTCCACAAACAGACTCACCCACTTGCCTCACTGACTAACTAAATGGTTGAGCCCTTCCTTTCAAAGTTATCAAAATTCCTCCCCAATGTCTTCCTAAAAAGTGGGGGGGGGGGATTTAGACACAAGCATGTTCATATGGGAAGAGGTATGAGAACATAGACAAAAGGTGTCCATCTACAAGGCCAGGATAGGGACCTAGCCAGATCCCTCCCTCACACCCCTCAGAAGGAACCAACTCTGCCAGCACTTTAATCCCAGAATCCCAGACTCCAAACTACAAAAAGAAAATCAAATTTGTGGTTGTTTAACCTACCCAGTTTATGGTACTTTCTAATAAAAGCCTTAGCAAATTATTACCCTACACAATTTATCTTCTTGCTGTGTTCAGCTCAGTGGGTATAACATTTGTAACTGTATGCAACAACTACCACGGTCAATTTTTTAAATATTTCATTACCTTGAAACACTGTATCCTTTAACTCTCAACATCCAATCATCTCATTATCCAGGGCACTAATCTATTGTCTTGTCTCCATAGATGGCCCCTTCGGTGACATTTCATGCAAATAGAATCATGTAATGTTTAGCAGTGTGTGACTGCCTCCTTCACTTAGCCTGGGTTCTAGATTCATCATTGATGTGACATTTATGAGGAAAGCACTCCTTATTGTGTCAATTAGCTTGCCCATTTATCAACTAATAGTTTTTTATTCCCATCCTTAGATTATTGTGAATAATGTCACTATACACATTCATGCAGATAATTTCCTAAGTGAAGACTGTGTTTTATTGATCAAAGTAATGAAAACGCCACAGTTTCTGTGAGTTGAATTCTGGAGAATTTCTACCTCTTCTACTTTGCCAAAGGCCCTTCCGTCATCCTAACTTTAAAGAAGTTATACTCTATTTTCAAAGGCTGACTCATGGTCTATTTGTTCAATAACTGCATATCACCAAGAGGACTGAAGGATACATGAAGACCCTTGGGGAGAAGAGACATGTCACTAAGATCCACTATGATGTAGGACAAAATAGGAAAAATATGTGGGTGAGTGAGTGGGTGACTGTGGGTGTGAAGGGGCGTGTTTGTACTCAGAAAAATGAAAGATCTCCTAGGTGTGTGGAAAGGTTGGCCAAATCACATTAAATTGAAGTGCAATGGTTGAAGTGCTGCCAGACAAACAGAGGTAAGTTAGGTGCGGCACACCTGGCCCATTAGCTCATCGAGCTGCTCCTCAGTCCGCACATAAAGATGTTATTTATAAGAATTCCATTTAACCATTAGTTGTAATGTGAGCCCATAAAACGTGAAGGTAGAAAAGACATGGGAATCTTGATTTCTGCCAAATCAAATCATGGAGAGTCTGAAAGAAAAAATGTATGAGTACACTGTCGGAGCAGCTGCAGGCCACCACTTCCTGATTTTGACTGGGACTTTCTTTCCAGTTTTTTGGCATGGCACTGCATTTTCTTCAATGACAGCATTCTCACAGTAATGCTACACAGGTAGGGGAGTACATTGTGTCCCTGTGTCGGCTTTGTGAGAAAAATGGGTGAAAATGTTGGTTCAGCAGCTTACTATGTGGTAAGCATCATGTCAGATGCCAGAGATACTGTTGAGAAATAAGATAGACAGTGTCCCAGACAAAATTACTCACTGATTTGTGGATTACAGAATTGTTCCTGACATCTCCACTGGAAATTCCAGCTCTGATAGAATCTGTTCAGACACCTGTGTGTGCCAGAAACTGTATTAGGCACAAATCAACTATATAGTACCTGGCTTCAAAGAACTGTGGTATGCATATTCCATGTATAAGAGACTATGCATATGCAACATAAACAATGAAGATTTCAGAATAGTGCTATTTGACTGGAGAGCACATAAATCATTCATTTTTCAAATGTGTTTGGCTGTTGTACAAAGGGGATTTCACAGAAAACTGGGGTTTGCTCAGACCTGGTAGGATTTTGAGGATTTGGATAGATAGTAAAGTAAAGGAATTCTAATTGGAGAGACCAGCTTGAGGCATGGAAGCAGTGTTTGGTAGAACACTGCAGAAGCAGGTCCTATGTTGACTCTTTTCCTCCTTTCTTCCCAAAGAGGCAAGTGTCAGGCCTTTTCCACTTCAATGGAAAAGTAAGACCAGTCAGACGCTTCTTGTTTGAACATACAGAAGGTCTCAAAGCACATCAAAGCAGGCACAGGTCTCTAAGGCTTACCACATATTGAGCTTGAATGTCTATAAAAGTAGAAGACAAGTATACTAGGAAAGTTATATTGATTGACAGGATCCAACCACATCAATGCAAAGTAGGCGCTAAAGCTTAAGAAGTACAGTATGGGGCCAGCAAGATGGGTGAGTGGGTAAAGGCCCCTGCAATTATGCCTGATGTTCAAGCCAAGCCTGATGACTTGAGTTGGATCCCCAGAACCCAAATGATGAAAAGAGTCAAAGTCAAACACACACACACACACACACACACACACACACACACACACACACAGCATCATCATTACGTACACTATGACACTCACACGCTCATATATATAAACATTCAAATGCACTAAATAAATAATAAATAAAATTTCAAAGACGTACAGTATGTCCTTTAGCAAAACGCATGTTTTCTCTTACTTACAGGTCCTAGATTTTATTTAGTTGCATTAAATCATTTGTGTGCATGAAAACAGCAGTAAAAGCAGTCTAGGGAAAAGAAGGGGATGAATGAGAGAGAAAGTGGTAATAAAGGGAAAGACAATGTGGTATAATGGGAACAAACTCAGAGTGCACCACATACCTCCATGACAATGGCCTTAATACTAAAATAAAGGTTATAGGTCACCCTCCCCCAGTTATGGGTGATTTTAACGTGGGTATAGTTTCCATGCTCTTGTTGTGGATTTGTGTAGGTTGGCCTGATGCATGTCAAAGGCAAACTGTGTCTAAACCTAGTGGAGATGACACAACGTGGTGATAAGCTCTGAAGTCAGTTTGGTTTGGTTCTCAACACCAAAATATACGTCTGTAAAGTTTAACCTTTCTGGGTGACACAAACTCCCGTGGCATCCATTATTTTTCTGTACACAAAGGTGACAGCTGTGCCTACCTTAGGAGGCTGTTGTGAGAATTAAATAAAATAGTGCATGTACTCAGCTCGGACAGCATTCCATGTGAGGTGACGCAGGTCAATGGAGGAATCTGACTTTCTCTGCATTCTCACCCATAGCCAAACTCTTCCTCAGATCCTTAGCACTGTTCTTAAGTCTGAACCTTGATTTCCCCATTAGGACATGATCGATAAGTGCCTTAAAGGGTTATTGTGGAATTCAATAAAGTTTTCTGTAATCACAAAAGTACATGGAACACACAGTAGGTATACAAAAAGACAGCTGGGTGTGCAGATTTACTTCAGTGGCAAAGCAGTTGGCTCCGAGCACAGGCCCTGGGTTCATTCCTCAGCTCCAAAGGAAGAGGGGGAAGAAAGAAAAAAGGGAAAGCTACAAAAAGACAGTTGTTACTAATATATAATTTATACTTACAGGCAAATAAAAGTTTCAGTAGTCATAGTTTCTAAATATTTTAAAATAAACTTGGGGGAGGATTGCTTGAGTGCCAGGGTTCACTGATAGCTGGTAATACAAGTCTTTGTCTCAAAAAGAAAACAAAAAAGAAAAGAATCAAGTAATAAATGTATGATGTTAAAAATGTTAAATGTCGAATAACTTTAACCATCAACAAATGGACTTTTCAAACTCCATGAAGACTTTGTCTTGGGCCAGTCAGAATGGCTGTCATCCAGAATAGAAGAGTGGGAGAGAGGATGTGGGGGAGAGGAACCCTTAAACTTCGCTGCTGGCATGAGATCTGACTTAGCTCAGTGGACTATAGGACTCAGTTCCTTAAAAACAAAAACAAAACAAAAAATGAAATGTAAAAGTGCCACGTGATCCAGGCATGCACTTGTGCTCATATACATAGCAAAGTCAACTTATCATAGGAGCACCTGGACCCTGATTTTTATTACTACAGCATCCACAATAGCCACAGCATAAACTAGCCTAGCTGCCTCTCAACAGATGAATGGATGGAGGACATGTTGTATCTACACATGGAGTTTTATCGAACTATAAAAAAGAGTGAAATTGTGGCATTTTCAGTAAAATGGATGGACCTAAGGGTTCTCAGGTAAACAAAGTAATCCAGTCTCAAAAAAAGAAAGCATTGTGTGCAGAATATTAGGCTTGTGGAAGTGGAAAGGGGTGACTAAGGGAGGGTGATAGAGGTGCCTATGATGAGAGCAACATATTCAGGTAGTAAAAGAATATGACAAAACCCATTATTTTCCACAATTTATGCTAATGAAAAGTCAAACACAGTGAAGTATGTGAACAAAATGGTTTGTCACATTTGTTTTCCTTCCGTCCTTGCCCATTTTCCTTTTATTTCTGCTGCCCTGGATTCCCGTGTATAAATGATAGCCTTAGCACATCATCTCCATTTTGAACTCATTTCCCTAGAACCTGGGCTGAGAGAGCACTTAAAAATTACTCACTGCTGACTATGTCCCCAAACTCAAGTTATCTAAATATCATCTGTCACCAAATTCTCAGAACAAGCTAATGACACAGATAGCCCTATTTCTTTCAAACATGAAGAACTGGGGCACCACTAGGCATGTTTCACAGGACCTACAGATAGAAATGGGTAAGTCTAGAATTTTAGCAGAAAAGGCCTAACTCAAGAATGCATCTGTCTTGCTGGGTTTCTGCAGTTAAGTTTGAGAATCAAGTCTGTCTCAAAGATTAATAAGTATATGTGGTGTAATTTGTGGTGATATTTTGTTTGTGCTCTAACATGTAACATGAATCTTAAAGGGTCTTATTAATAAAAACAAACCTGGAACCAGGTATTGGGGTGAATGCTGGAAGATCAGAGAAGCAGAACAAGCCACAGCTTGCTCACCTCGACAGTTCCTCAACTGATCTTGTTTCCTCAGACTGGAAGTCTCTGAGTCCTCATTCAGAATGAATCTCAGCTGAACTGTTGCTCAAAAGCCTAAAAGCTTAACCAGGCTAGTTCCTGGTCCTCATGCCTTATATACCTTTCTGCCATCACTTCCTGGGATTAAAGGCATGAGCCACCATGCCTGGCTGTTTCCAGTGTGGCCTTGAACTTACAGAGATCCAGATGGATCTCTTCCTCTGGAATGCTAGGATTAAAGGTGTGTGTGCCACCATTTTCTGGCCTCTATATCTAGTGGCTGTTCTGTTCCCTGACCCCAGATAAGTTTATTAGGATACACAATATTTTGGGGAACACAATACCACCACACTAACAAATAAAGCTTGCCTGGAGATCAGAGTGTGGAGCTAGCCACTAGCTGACCAGAGAGGCCAGACAGTGGTGGCACACACCTTTAATTTCAGCACTTGGAATCTCATGCCTTTGATCCCAGTACTTGGGAGGCACATGCCTTTAAAGCCCTAAGGGGGGAGGAAACAGGAAGTAATATGGCTAGGCAGAGAGAGGAAGTGATAATAAGGTGGGCGGAGACAGGAGCTCGGCCCCTTTCAGGCTGAGGAATTGGTGAGGTAAGAAGTGGCTGTAGCTTGCTCCTTTGCCTCTCTGATCTTTCAGCATTTGCATTTATATCTGACCCTGGGTTTTTATTATTAAGACCAATTAGAACTTGTGCTACAGTAATTCCATTGGCAGGGACACACTCATGAGCCACAGTGTGATACATGTGTAGCTAATTAGAAATTTTGAAACAAGTAAAGGAAAGTCAGCTAGAGGTGATAACTTTGGAGGAAGAATTGGAAAATAGTTTCTATCTGACTCCTAAATTCAGTTAGCTATTTAAATTTGAAAGACAGCTATGCTAATCATGATAGCATCACCTAAGCTAGTCATTTAAACTTAGACAGATGATATGACCACTCCACGCTCCCATTTTCCCAGCTAGAAAATGAATGTGCAACTTTTGGAAGAACTGAACAAACCATATTTAGAAAAATACTTTTCTCCAGAAAATTTTAATGGATGTATACATAGTAATTGTATCTGTTTATAGAATAGAGTGTGACATCTCACACAAATGTATATGTAATGATGGAATCAAGGTAACTGCATATCTTTTACATAAGATATTTATCATTTCTTGTAGAGAACACTCTAAATCCTCTCTAGTAGCTATAGTTATCTTACTCTGCTATAGAACATTAGAAGTTATTCTTTTTTTTTTTTTTTGCCATATCCTGGTACCCAATAGGCATCTTCTCTCCATCCCTGCCTCCCAAAATGTCTCCCAGATTCTGCTAAATAACACCCTATGCTTCAAAACATATAAATGAGAACATATGGCATTGGTGTTTCTGTGTCTGATATTTCACTTAACACAATGCTTTAAGAAAGCATTTCTACCCCAGGGTCACAAGAGAGAGAGGGTTAGCCCTGCCCCTTAGCAGCTGAAGCACACAGGAGGCAGGCCCTGAACCTGCCTGGACTGCACACTAGCACTTACCTTGTTGCTGGGTGTAGGGCAGATGAGCCAGCCATATGGGCATGAGAGCAGGAGAGCTGATCCTTCCTGCGCCACACCCCCATACTCCCTGCAGCAGTCAAGAGAGAGGGCCCTGCACCTCTCCGGAGCAAAACAGTAGAACTGGCCCTGGTGGTGTGAGTGTGAGTGGTCTGCATCTGGGGACCTGAGGACAGGAGAACTGGCCCTGCCGCTTCCTGCAGGCTGCATTGGGTGAGCTAGCCAAGGCAGTGCTGGAGAGCTCACCAGGGTAGTGACTAGGAGGGAAAGCTGGCAGGCTGACCAACCCAGGTACCACCCAAGCCCAGAACCAGGGCTATGAGTTGACCTACCCCAACATAGTCTTCTTCTATGAACTATTGGAACATGAGAAGGGGACAAACCTACTGATCCAAAACTACAGGAGCTCCAGGACACAGGAGCATATCCAAGAGGAGCTCTAGAGAGAACCCATTACCAGTGACATAGCAGAAGCCAGAGGCCTCAAGCCAGACCAAGGACTTGTGGCAATGAACACTTGCAAGTAAAGATGAGTGGACTAAAGGGTAAGCTGTGTGAGTGAATGGGCCAGAGGACAGACGCCAGGATACAGAGGGATAAGTAGGATCAGGATGCATGATGTGAAATCCACAGAGAATCAACAAAATTTGAGGGGGGAAAAAAAAGAAACGATTTCTAAATATTGCACAACTATCACTACCTCTGTAAAATGATGTTATCAACAAACAGTTTATTATGTTTACTTACTACATTTTATATTAGTTTTTATATCACCAATAAATGATTCAGGAGTCTTTTAATGGTACTGAAATATAATACAATGCAAACTGAAAGCAATCAACCAAAATAAAGCAAATGGGGGAAACTGCGAAGTCACAGAGCTACGGCCAAGATGAGTATATAACATAAAGCTACCCATGCTCATGGTAAATCACATTATTTTTATGGTTTATGGCTGCCAACAAAACAGAGGAAATCCCACCCACCACTGCGTTTCCAGGGTCCACAAGTTGAAAATTAGCCAATTGTCTAGATGACACTGAAACTAAGCAGAGATAAATTTCTGCATTGGTTTGCACAAAGATGTGAATGGCATCCTCAGCAATATTCTAGCAATTCATATATATTTTTCTCACCACATATTACATCATAATTATATAAAAATAATCCTTGGAACGACTCACTGTGATGCACTCTATAGCATTCTGACTCAAACCTAGCTCAGCTTTCAGAAGTTCTAATTAAATCAATAAAGCACACCCTAATGCTAATAATAACAATAGTAAAATGCTAATAACTAATCTTTCCTTTGTTCAACAGTTGTTGAACAAATGTTCCATGAAATAGCCGCTAAAGACAGAAGTGAACAAATCTCATAAAAAGTCCTGATCTGGTGGACTTTTGTTCTATGCAAAGAGGACACGTAACAACAAACAGGTTAAAGACGTAAGATGACTGGTAGAGATAACTACTACAAAATAAATAATGAAGCAGGAAGATAGGATGAAAAAGCAATATCAGAATTAAAAGTCACTAGTGTAGCAGTGTGCAGCCTCAGGCAATGAACACCCCACAGCATATACATGAAACATTTGAAGGCCAACATGAAGAAGCACTCATATATTTTTTTCTGTAAGTAGCTTTCAATGAAAAGCTTTATGAAACTGTATGAAGGTTGGTGAACATATTATTAGAGTAAACTTAGTACTATTGAAAGTGAAGTCAGCAAGGAAAACTTCATTTGAAGGTACTACAGTATGGGAGAGAGGGCAGAGCTCAGCCTAACTCAAAATGTATTGAAACAAAAGACAGATTAGTCTTTGGGATGTCAGAGGAACCACTGGAAGAGTTCCAGGCGATGTTTCAGGAGGGGTAGCATTGGTGAGGCTAAGTTTGCAAATACTTTTCTTTGTGATTAGTTCATCTGTGTTTCAAATTGCTGCCCATCAAAGTTAGACTCCTACTTCCCAGAGAGGAGGGAGTGAGGAATGCCATCCTCTTGCATGATTTAGTTTCAAAGGGTGCCCAGGTCCTTATGAAAAGCCATCCTGAGCTGTAAAACTAGAAAGAGCGTTTTTTAGAAGAGATTTACATGTCAGAGGTGCAAAGAAGGAATGTACAGTTACAGATGTTCTAAAGTAAATGTTCCAAGTAAAAGAAGGTTAGGAGCCTTGAATCAGAAAGAAGCTTGTCAAATTTAGTGAAGTGAACAACCTAAAGACCCTGCTGATCAGTGCATACACAGTCACACACAGCTGTTCACAATGTATTTCCAAAGTATCAGCTATTCTATTATGTTCACATGCTTCTTTATTATGTTATGTTTACCTGCTAGAATATGAACAATAAGTATTTTAGAGTATGTTTTTAATTCTATGAAAGTCACCCTATGTCACAGATGACAGCAGATAGCACATTACTAATAGGTTATAATCAGACCAACAAGCACACTATAGAAATTCAATAAAAATTTGAAGGTTGTTTGATTATGCAAGTTATTTCTTCTTGAAATACCATTCCGTGGCTATTAAACTATTCCTCATATTTTAAGAACACTTGGAGAGTATTATCTTAGTTTATATCGTAAGACAATTTGTGGCCTGGTGAGATACCACTTTAATCATATTCCCAGAGCCTCCGAAGCAGCCAAGGAGGAAGCTTAGTTGTATTTTCACAGGTAATGTCTTGGCATTTATGTTTCTACGAGGTGGAAGATCCATTCAACTCAAACTCAGTTACTCTTTTGGTTCGACAGTGAAAAGACATAATAATCAGGAGCTGTCTAAGAGTGACCAAGACAAATCGTTCAAGATGGTACCAGAGACCAACAGAGTGAAGAACTGTCACCTTCTTTCACTGAACTTCATTAAAGACCATAACAAAATCCTTCAGTGACCAAAGAAGGTTTTTGTCATTGCTAACACCAACATATAAAGAATTGACCATCTTAGTCAAGGTCAGTTGTTGATGGTACGGGTCATACAGATAAAAATCTGTGGGACATGGATTTTTAAAAAAAGAGAAAATAAAATAGGACCAAGCCAAATACTATTAAATAACAAGTATTTATCTAACTATTGAAAAAGAAGGATAAAAATTTTGGAGAAATTCTACTAACGTTTCCTTGAAATTTACAAGTCTTTGTCCTTAAGACAGTGGGAACTCCATTTTGATTCCAATGTGTACCTTCAATTATTTCAATAATTTTGTTCATAATCCCAGAGATAAGAGACCACTCTGGATATTTAAGTTGGGAAAGCAGGTCTGAGGGACTCCCAGCTAACCATTATAGATAAGATTTCAGTGCCAAGTGGGGGAGAGAAGATAACAGGGCGGGCCCTTCTGGGGTTGCTCCCATAGGAGGATTACCACCCTCCTATTTCCCCTGTACTTCAAAGCTGAAAGTGTTCCAGTGTCATCTCCTAGTAAACACATGAGCAATGTTTAAGGACCCTGGGCAGTGCTCCTAGCAAACTGAACTCTCCAAGCTAGCCACTGAAGAACATGGTATACTTTTTAAATACAGGGCAATATTGAACTTAAAGGATCTATCTAAATCTTGACTATAAGGTGGATCCCTTAAAACTAGAGCTCACTTCCTCCTGTCTCAGCTTCACTGAGAGCCATCAGAAGGCCTAGAACATACGAGCACCTGGTGCGCCTTCACTGTCACATCATGGCCCTCCAGCCTTTTATGAGAACGGAGGAATAGGAAGCACTAAATCTCGCCTTTTCTTCCCTCGTTATCATTCCCCCCACTTCTAGCTATGGCTGTCATGTGACTGAGATAATTATGTGCTGAGAAGAAAGCCAAGTGATAGTATAGGCTTCTGTATCTTGTGTATCCAGCTTGGTTGATCATTTCAGTGGGAACAGTTCACATATGGAAAATACACCAGGCAGGATAAATAATCGCTACTCTCTTGGCATTCTAGAAGTTATTAAAAAGAAGGTATCATGTATCTCTTTAGTCAGCAATTTCTTTCCTTAAAGGAAAACAGTCAGCTGAAAGGAGCATGGGATTGTTCAAGTGCAGGTCCACGTGTGTCTCACTTTCAGATGTTGTTTGGGGCGGGGGAGGAGGATTTCTGTTTGTTCATTTTTGTTTTAGCTCTCCCAATGTTTTTCACTCCTGACAATCCCATGAGTCATTAGCACATTGTTAATTACAGGTACTCAACCATTCTACCTGAAAAACTGCAGGAAAGCTGGCAGGTGTGTGATGCCATCGAGCCTGGGAAAATATAGCGGTGGTTCCAGGAAGTGGACAAAACATCTCTCAAATGGCAGAGGAGAGTAGCCTATGCTGATTTCCCTATTAGTTTTTATTATAGTTCCTCATTTGTTCCCATTGCAAAATACAGATCACCTACAAACTGCATGATACATCAAGGTTTTCAATCTCAACAAGAAACCATTGTGCTTGAAAGACTGTCAGGTAGAGAGTGCTGCTCCTAGATTCCAAGAAAATCATTAAACCACAGAGTCAATAAGCTAACCCTGAAGGGCTCTGGGCTTGTAAATGAAACATGTTGTTTCCTTTATTTTGAACTTCTCCTTTCATGAGAAAAACTCTAAGATACACAGAGAGAGTTCCTCACGGCCTGAGGCTCTCATTCTGCTAATGGCTTTTGACAGTGTGTTACAGCTTGTTTAACCCAATTGAATTTGATTATTCATGTCTCTAACAAGATAAACAGGTTGACAGAGGGAATTTCTTCAGCCACTGGGTCATGTTAATGTCTGAAAATTCAGTTGTCCGGAAAAGGAGAGGAGGTGGGAGCGAAGCCAGCGAGATGGCATTTTAAGCAGACTGTTCTTGTGATTGGAATCTGACCGTGGAGAAAGGGTTGGGTGTGAGACTGTTAACATTGTTCATCTAAAAAGCAAGATAGACATTTTTGGTAAAGTACGTGCTTCCATCAAAATTTAGTCCCAACCTGTGTTATCAAGCAGATCCGATCCACTGGTCTACTAGACATGTGTACATGTGTGTGCGTGCGTGCATGCCACGTGGACACACACACACACACACACACACACACACACACACACACAGCAGCTGTAGAACACCTTGGTGTTTCCTAGATATAACCATTTCCTCTTTCTTTTTTCATACCATTGCATGTTGTAATTTTTGTGTTGTTTGCCTAGAATGCCTATGGACTGGCAAACTTCTAAATAGGCAAAAATGATATCTGTTCAATGAAATTCTCCAGGGTTTCCTCAGTATCCTTCAGAAATATGTATTTCCTCTTAGGCTATGTCCCTCTACTTCTTCTGTACATCCACACCCCTGGTATCTAACATGGTTCTGTCAGTCATGTAGCTTAGTCGGATTCCATATGAAAAGGGGCATTGGTGGCAGGGGAAAGAGGTTGAATTTTCATTGTTTGAACACAATCTGAAACCTCGACAGTTTCCTACCACCGTAACACCCCATCATAAATCCTGATACGGCCATCCTTGATTCCAGAGCCAATCACTGTTCTGCTTTTTGTTTGTTAGATTTTGTTTGGAGAAGGTGGGATTGGGACACTGGCCTTGAACTCACTATGTAGCCCAGTCTGAACTCCAATTCTCAACAACCCTGCTTCAGCCTCACAAGGGCTGGAATTATAGGACTGAGCCACTACACCCAGCTTATGGTTGCAGTTATTCCTCTTGTCTGCCTCTAATGCCAGCTAGTTCTGCTCATCATTAGCCATCAGTCACCCTGCCCCTCTTCCTTCTTGTAGTCCTCGAATATGGTAGGTGATCAATAAATTAACAAATGATGAAAGAACCAGAGAGTGGGTGAGTGAGTAGATATCCAAATAAAAGATTAGGGGAAGAAGGTGAGTATGGTCAAAATAAATCGTACAAAACTCTCAAAGAACTAACAGTAAAAAAGAATGGATGCTGAAACTTGTTTTTAAAATCAAAAGTTTTCCATGCATTTATGCAAGAGGTTAAAAAATCATTGCAGCAACATGTTCTGAGAGCACACATCCCAAGCACAAAACAGAGAGTGCGCACCGGGAATAGCATGAGACTTTGAAACCTCAAAGCCCATCCCCAGTGACATAGTTCCTCCACCAAGGCCATACCTTCTAAGCTTCCCCTAATAATGCCACCAATTGGGGATCAAGTATTCAGATATTTGAGCCTGTGGGGGACCTTGTCACTCAAGCCACCACTCTCCGCTTTGAGGAGGTTAGCACTGAGCAACAGGGAGCTCATCTCAGAAAAGCACATTCAGGTGACCTGCTCCTCTCCCCTTCACCCACAGCCTCACTTCCTGAGTTCAACAGAGTGCACCCATTTATCGAAGGATTCAGTCATTCGGTCTCCAACTCTGAAAATAATTTGTTTATGCCCTAGGGTGATAAGGGTGGATGTCAGCCTATCCATCAATGTAAAACACACAAATACAAATTAAATCAATAATTTAAATATTAATATCTGAGCGACAACTGAAACTGCCTATTAATTCCAGGCTTCAGAAATACCTAGATGTTCTAGTAGTGTGATAATAACCTTAGCTACGTTTCTTGTTGCTGTGACAAAATGCCCAAGAAAAACAACCTAAGGAAAGGTTTGTTTCAGCGCCCAGAGTGAGGAGCATCCATCATGGCAGGGAAAGCATGTTGGCAAGAGTTGCTCAAAGTGTCAGTGCCATGAAGTAGCTCCTCACATCATGTTTAAAGCAGGAAACAGGAAGAGAAGAATGCTGGTACTAAGCTCACTTTCCCCTTGTTTCTCCTAATCAGTCTGTGCTCCCAGCCCACAGGATGGTGCTACTCACATTCAAGTTGGGTCTCCCCTCCTCAGTTACTCCCCTTGGGAAACTCCCCCACAGACACAGCTGGAGCTGTGTCTCCCAGGTGACTCCAAATCTAGTCTAATTGACGATAAAGATTGGTAATCACAATAACCGAGTAGACTCTAATTTCTTCCAGACAACTAGAAATTTTTGGATAAATCCTTTGAATTGTTTTAAGATTTTTCTAATCATGCAAATATTTGACAAAAGTCAAATAATTTGTAAAATGGAGTTCTAGCATGCTTTTATGTAAGCTACAAATTCTTCCTTAGTGTATAGGCAATGTTCTTAAGCAGCTGTGCCAAGAGCAGAGATTAGTTAGTACTCATAGATTTGCCTTTTAGCTGTGTTCAAAATTGGCATTTCAAAATATTGTTTATTTTTTCTATATCCAACACTGCTTTGTGCTGGATTAGAACATTCCTTGGAAAAGAGAATACAGTAACAGATAGTAAATTTGGAGACGTGCTGCACATGTGACCGCTACACTAAAATCTGAGCTATGAAAGCAGGGTTTCCAGCTCATCCATGCAAACACCAAGGGCTTTGCTACTGCTGTTGCTGTTTCTATTTCTGTTCTGAATTGTTCTTAAATGCCTATTGAGTGAAATGGTACTATCATCACACTTTTATATGAGTAAACACAAACCCTCTAGCCCTTTTGTCTGAATCACCATGAGTAGTTCTGGGAACCATTATGCCTGGGTCTTTAACTAGCTCATCATCCTTGTGGGAAGTGCTTGAAAGGTGCTGACTCACTGTACAGGGAGTACAATGGGCTTCATGCTCAAATTTACTGGGCAAAGCCTCTTCAAGTTTCTAAGTGTCTTTAGATAAATTTTGATAATCATGATAAGATATTAGAAAGTTCCCTTTTCCCACCAACACCAAGGAGACTTACTGAAACTGAACTGAGGATTCAAGTCAAACCCAAGGCTCTAATTCTTGATTCTATGGCTTTAAGTCTCTTGCAAAAATAGCAAATAGCTTGCTTGCTTCCTTTTTTATTTTATTTTATTTTATTTTTTCATTTTACATACCAACCACAGTTGCCCCTTCCTCCCCTCCTTCTGCTCCCCCACCTTCCCCTCATCCCACCCCCATCCCCTCCTCAGAGAGGATAAGGCCTCCTATGGGAAGTTAACAAAGCCTAGGCTTACCTCCTTCTTTATGAGATTTTAGAACAGAGGGAACAATTTGTACATGTATATATAATTTGCTGAATATCAAACTAAAAGTGGTTAAGACACCATGTCCATTCCCATGGAGCTTACACTATGGAATCAAGGCGGCTAATCAAAGAAGGTACAAGGTTAAAGTGTGTTAGCAAAGGAAATTCAGTGCTGTGGTATTGAGGAAAATATGAGGACGGAGCTAGACCTAAGTGCTTCCTAAGAGGTACCTGGGGCTGGAAAGATAGCTCAGCAGGTAAGAATGCTTGTCAATCAAGCCTGACAACCTGAAAGGATTTGAATGCATGAGGTGTTTGTCTAATTATTCTTTATCAATAAAAACACAGAAGTCAGATATCAGGGTAAGAACCTGAGTGATCAAAGAAAAGCAAAGTGACCTGTGACCTCTGTCTTTGTCTCTGTCTCTCTCTCTCTCTCCCATTCCTCCATCCAAAGGGGCTGAGACCCTCTCTAAGCTCTGCCCTACTACTTCCTGTGTCTATCCATTCTCAGTCCTCCAAAACCCCTGTGGTTAATTCTAGCTAGTAGCTAGCTCCACCCCTCTGATTCAAAGCAAACTTTGTTAGCAGTCTCAGGAGCATCAGAGTGTGACCAAAATATCACACAACATTTCCCCCTTCTGATCTAAATAAAAAGGGAATGTCTTAACTCTGACACAGAAAAACTTGGGTTTAAAGGAGAGAGCCATGCTCCACCTCCAAAGCCAACTTTAATTTTTAATTGAACTTGGAGCACAAAAAGATCATTTGCCTTATATGTCTGTAGAGAATAGCAGAAACAAACATTTGGGGAGATTTATGAAATTTTCTCCCGTTGGGAATGTGCTATACCATTAGGCCAATTTACTATTTTTCTTGGGACATTTTTTTCTGGATGATTTGTCTTTTTTGTTTAGATGTCTCATTTGTCTGGTAGTCTTCAGATTCCTTAGTTGGATGCTTTCATTCTCCTGGAAAGAAAAAAACAAAACCCTGCCCTAACCTTAATTTTGGGGAGTTAGTCTTATAAGTTATTTTAGATTGACTTGCGATGCTTTTTGATGAACTATCACCTCTTCTAATCAAGAGGTCTCTCCTGTTCGAATCTAATCTTTATCAGTTTTGATAGTATCCATAGCTTTTCTTCTCCTGTGGAAACAAAAGCAAAACCTCATCCTCAATGTAACACATATCCTGGTTTCCATTCTAAAGTCAACACATCTTTAAAGTACACAGGCTGATTTAATTTAGCAGTTTTTTCTACTATCCAATGTCTCTGCAGCTGTTATTCCTTTTTCCTTAGCATTTAAAAACTTTAAAGTTAATAAAGCATTGTGTAATCTGTCTCTGGGGGTCTTTATTACCCCTTTCTGTTTACTAAGCACATCCTTTAAAGGGCAATTAGATCTTTCTATAACTGCTTGCCCTGTAGGGTTATGTGATATGCCTGTAGTATGGCTTATGTTGTAATATGTAAAAAAAATGTTTCATTTTACTAGAGACATAAGCTGCAGAATTGTCAGTCTTAATTTGTACAGGTATCCTCTTGTTGACCATAAGTTCTAATAATTACAAAATCAGCCTTTTCAGAACTCAAATCAGCTGCCCATTGAATTCCTGAATATGTATCTATGGTATAGTGTACATATTTTAATTTTCAAAACTCTGTAAAATGATACACATCTATTTGCCAAATTTTATTTCTTTGAGTACACTTTGGGTTACTTCCTACAAGTAGTGGAGTTTGTTTATAAAAAGAACAAGTAGAACATTTCCTTATAATTTCCTTGGCTTGTTACCAAGTGATAGAAAAGTCTTTCTTCAGACACGGGGATCTCCCAATGACGGAGAAATGGATGAGGTCTACATGAACAGCCTGGACATGAGTGGGGGTAATGAAGGGCAAGGGTCAAGGGAAAGAGAGCTTGGGGGAGCGGGAGATCCCAGCTGGATCAACAACAGAGAGGGAGAACAAGGAATAGGAGACCATGGTAAATGAAGACCACATGAGAATAGGAAGAAGCAAAGTGCTAGAGAGGCCCACAGAAATCCACAAAGATACCCCCACAATAGACTGCTGGCAATGGTCGAGAGACAGCCCGAACTGACCTACTCTGGTGATGGGATGGCCAAACACCCTAATTGTCGTGCTAGAAACCCCATCCAATGACTGAGGGATCTGGATGCAGAGATCCATGGCTAGGCCCCAGGTGGAGCTCCAGGAGTCCAATTAGCAAGAATGAGGAGAGTTTATATGAGCGAGAATTGTTGAGACCAAGGTTGGATAAAGCACAGGGACAAATAGCCAAACGAATAGAAACACATGAACTATGAACCAATGGCTGAGGGGCCCCCAACTGGATCAGGCCCTCTGAATGGGTGAGACAGTTGATTGGCTTGATCTGTTTGGGAGGCATCCAGGCAGTGGGACCGGGTCCTGTGCTCAGTGCATGAGTTGGCTGTTTGAAACCTGGGGCTTATGCAGGGTCGCTTGGCTCGGCCTGGGAGGAGGGGACTGGACCTGCCTGGACTGAGTCTACCAGGTGATCTCAGTCCTCGGGGGAGGCTTTGCCCTGGAGGAGGTGGGAATGTGGGGTGGGCTGGGGGGAAGGGGAGGGGGCAGGAGGGGGGAGAACAAGGGAATCCCTGATATGTAGAACTGAATTGTATTGTAAAATAAAATACAATAAAATAAAAAAAGAATGAATGACACCTAAAAAAAAGTCTTTCTTCAAACCCTTGCTATTAACATGGTGTTTCTTATGAAATTCTGAAGCTTCTAGCACAATTCCTACCAACAGCTGATCAATTTCATTATTACCTTGTGCTAGAGGGCCTGATAGACCAGTATGGAATCTGATACACAAGGAATGATATCTATTTCTGATTATTTTTTGTAACTGAATAAATAACAAAGTTAATTCTGGATCATCTGGAATAAGTTTAGTGGTTTCAATATGTGAAACAAATCTTTCTGCATATTGAGAGTTATTTATTATATTAAGAGGTTCTGGAAAATCTAATATTACCATGAGAATAGCATATAATTCTGACTTTTGAACAGAATCATAAGAGTTTTTAGCCACTTTATTTAAATTTCCTGATTTATAACCTGCTTTTCCTGATTAATATACATTAGTACAGAATGTAGGGCCTCCAGAAATTGGTGTTCCCCATACATTGTGAGGAAGGATCCAATTATTTCTCTTTATAAACTGAAGTCTTTTGCTTTTGGGATATTTGTTGCTAATATTTTCCAAAAAAATTATTATTGCAAACTCTTTGCAAATGTTCATTTTCTTTCCATAATGAGGAAATTTCAACATTAGCAAAAGGTACCACAATTTCTTCTGGATCTATTCCTGATAATTAGTAAAGTCTTATTTTTCCTTTCAGAATCAATTCAGAAACCTTTTCTACATAGCTGTTCAATTTTTTACTCAGTTTGTGTGGTAAAAAATACATTCTAAGATACTGTCTTCTCTCTGAACAATAATTCCCATAGAATAATGCATAGAAGGTAAAATAACCAGAATACAATCAAGCTCTGAATGTAAATGATCCACATGTGAATTCTGTAATTTCTTTTCTACCAAAGCTAATTCTCTCTCAGCCTCAGATGATAATTTTCTTAGACTATTTAAGTCCTTATCACTTTGTAAGGTTTGAAATAAATTACTTAGTTCTTGAGTTGTTAATCCAAATATAGACTGTAGCCAGTTAATATCTCCCAGAAATTTTTGAAAATCTTTAAGAGTTCATAATTGATCCCTCCTGATTTGTACTTTCTGTGGTTGAACTTTTTGTAAACCTATCTTATATCCTAGGTAATTAACAGAATCTCTTCTTTGCATTTTTTTTTCAGGAGCAATTTGTAAGCCCAAACAAGGCAAAATTTTCTTTACTTCTTCAAATATTTTCTCTAAGGTATCTGCATCTGAATCAGCTAGAAAGATATTGTCCATATAATGGTAAATTAGAGATTGAGGAAACTGTTTATGAATTATTTCCAATGGCTGTTGTACAAAATATTGACATAAGGTACGGCTGTTTAACATTCCTTTTGTAAGAACTTTCCACTGATATCTTTTAACAGTCTGGGTATTACTGTAAGTAAGAACTGTGAAGGCAAATTTTTCTCTATCCTGTTCTTGTAAAGGTATAGTAAAAAAAGCAGTCTTCTAAATCAATCACTTTAATAGACTATCCTTTAAGTAATAGAGAAGGCAAGGGAATTCTAGGCTGAAAAGAGCCCATTGGCTGAATCACCTTATTAATAGCTCTAAGATCTGTTACTATTCTCTATTTTCCAGATTTCTTTTTAATGAAAAATATAGGAGAATTTCAAGGACTGGTCAATTCTTCAAAATGTTGGATCCTTTACCAGCTGTTCTAATGCTTGTGATATTTCTGATGTCAAATGACATTGTTACACCCAGGTAGGTTTGTCAGTTAACCAATTTAAAGATAGAGCTGTATCTTTGAAAGATCAGTAGCTGTTGTACCCTGCTTGTGTACATCCTGAACATTTGGTGACTGTTCTTAATAATAGCTTTTAATATTCTTCTCAGAAACATATGTAAGTTTATGGTTTGTTTCTGAGATTGGAGGAGTGTTAATCTGGGTATTCCATTGCTGTAATAAATCATATCCCCATAAATTCATTGCTATGTTAGCCACATTTAGCTTTAATTTTCCTCTCTGTCCTTCTGGCCCTATACACTTGACCCACCTTGCACTTTGTTTTACCTGAGATAAAGTTCCAATCCCTAGAAGCTGAACATTTACCTCCTGAAGAGGTTAATCTGGATGCTAAGATTTTGGTGAAATTATTGTTACATTTGTCCCTGTGTCCACCAAACTCTCAATTTCCATGTATTTATTTGTATTTTTAACTTTGGTCTTTGATCATTTATAGAAGTTTGCCAAAATATTTGTTTTATAGTCTCTCCTGAAATTTTTGTTTTATCAAATGAAGCTGTTCTGTCATTGAGAGAGGTATGGTTTTTCACAACAGGCATTAAGTCTTTTAATTGCTCTGTGGAGGAGTTTCCCCAATGCTAAGAGGGAATAATTAAACCAAATTTGACATACGGGGCCTGTGAGAGGCCCTATAAGGTATTTCCTGATGGAAAAGGGTTACCTTACCTGTCCTATGTTGATCTGCATTAATTAGTCCAATGTCAGCCTTTACCACACCTTCTGTATATTTCAGAAATCTGGGGCCTTCTGTTTGGATTATCTCTAGAAAAAAAAACATTGTTTCTAAGAACACCTTGCCTACAATATCTTCTGAGGTAACCTGGTTTACCACAATTAAAAAAATCTAACCTTTTCATTTTTCTTCAAATTTTTAGAAATCATTTCTCAGCCAGGCGGTGGTGGCTCATGCCTTTAATCCCAGCACTCGGGAGGCAGAGCCAGGCGGATCTCTGTGAGTTCGAGGCCAACCTGGGCTACCAAGTGAGTTCCAGGAAAGGCGCAAAGCTACACAGAGAAACCCTGTCTCGAAAAACCAAAAAAAAAAAAAAAAATCATTTCTCCTATTCAACTATCATCATAAGTATAAGATCCAATAATAGCCATATTTTTAAACTATTCATCTATAGATACTGATCTTGCCTTTAAAGGCCTAATCAGCCTTTTGCATTCTGAATTAGCATTTTCAGAAGTCAAATATTCAAACAATATTTGCCTAATTTCTCGATCTGATATCATTTTTATTTACAGTTGTAGTCAATCTTCATAAAAAAATCAGTGAAGGCTTCTTTTGGGCCTTGCATAATTTTAGTAAATGATTCAATCCTCTTTCCTGATTATTTAACCCTGTCCTAAGCATTCAAAACTGATATAAGGCATAGAGTCAAGGTGTGAACATCAAAGGTAATCTGTCTTTGCAAATCAGCAAATTGGGCCTCACCAAGAAGTTGTTCTTGGGAAATTTCCATATCTCTAGCCCTACTTCATTGTTCTATGACCCTAGCTTCCTCTCTCCACCATGTTTTCCATTGTAACTGAGGACCAGCTTCTAATACTGCTGTAACTAAATCTTCCCAGTCTTGTGGAATAATTCTGTTCTGAGTGTAAACATCTGTTTACAAAAGGTGAATGCATACCATGTGAAACTATTGCTTCCTTAAATCTCTTCAAATTTAACATTTTTATAGGATCCCAGTTAACTTCTGAATATCCCTGGAGATGCTTATCATCTGGTGATCATTCTTGAATGGTAATTGGATAAATTAAGGTTGGTTTTCTGATAAGCTTGGGCTACTCCTCTTTAATTTCATAATGCAATGGTGCAGTAGGTTCTGTTCTAAACTCCTCTGTCTGTGTGTGAATATTTTTCTTCATTTCATTAGGTCTTTCTGAGGATTGTATCTTAGCAGTCAATTTTTTGTATTTGGCACTGATATCAAACAACTTTTTTAAAGATAAAACATGAATTGTCAAACTGATAATGATTATAATTGATATTATGTCAATCCCCAGCTAAGTTGATTATCCCTTCATTTAATTGTTCCATTCTCAAACCATCTCCCTGCATAGTAATATTGTTCCCCATTCTTAATGTGGGGGAAAAACTTTTCAAAAAATAATAATATCCCCCCATACACACTTAAGAATTCCCAGGTGTCTCACCAGATCTGCTGAGGACAACAGTGAAGTGTGAGGCTGGCTGTTGCTGTGCAGCACAGTTGGGCAAAGAACATGGGCAACACATGGCCTGGTTGAGTGCAGCTGCAGCTGCTTGAGTGTAGCAGGGGGCTGAGAGTGTGTGGCAGTGGCAGCAGCACTAGAAGTCTGAGCAGGTGTCAAGGTGGCTGACCTGGTGTGGCAGTGGCCCAAGGAGAGGGTCCAGGGGAAGCCCACAGCCCACAGGGAAAGGGAGCCAGGCGCCTGAAAAGTGGACAGAGGGGGACTGCAGAAGAAGCATGTGTGTCAGGAGGTGAGGGCACAGGGCTGCCTGAAGGCCAGCTTTGGGCAGCTAATTCCAGCAGTGTCTGGGGCCCAGCCACCCGTGGAGTTTGGGGCTGGGGCTGGGTGGCATCTGGAGGCTGCTGTGGAGAGGCTGAAACGGGAAAACCCCAGATTCGTGCAGAGGGCCTGAGGGATGAGAGGAAATGCCAGCCACAGTGGCAGCTCCAGCAGCTGCAAAGCCAGCATCAAGTGGCTACCTTGTGATCTGGTGCCCTGAGTTGGATGCCAGATGAAGCAAATGCATTCTAATTATTCTTTATCAATAAAAACTTCTCTCTCTCTCTCTCTCTCTCTCTCTCTCTCTCTCTCTCTCTCTCTCTATCTCTATCTCTATCTCTATCTCTATCTCTATCTCTATCTCTATCTCTATCTCTATCTCTCTCTCTCTCCTCAATCCAAAAGGGCCAAGGCCCTCTCTAAGCTCTGCCCTACTACTTACTGTGTCTCTCTATCTGTCCTCAGGCCTCCAAACCCCTGTGGCTAATTTTGGTCAGCTAGTAGCTACCTCCACCCTCGGATTATTGGTGGTCTCAGGAGTGCCAGAATGCAATCAAAATATCACACAACAAACCTCAAATCTCACAGTGGAAAAAGAAAACTGATTCCCAAAAGCTTTCCTCTGAACTCACAGATTTGCACTCATACACACTGTCTTAGGTTTTTTTTTTTCCTTTCTTTTCTTTATTGCTATAATAAAACACTAACCAGAAGAAAGTTGTGGAGAAAAGGATTTTTTTATCTTGCATGTTAGAGTCCATCATCAAGGGAGGCCAGGGAAGGAAGTCAAGCAGGAGCTTGAGCAGAAACCACAGAAGCACACTGCTTACTGGTTTGCTTTCCATGGTGTGCTCAGCTTTCTTATACAACATATGACCACCTGCCCAGGAGTGGCACCACTTACAGTAAACTGGGCCCTTTTATATCACTTGTCATTCTAGAAAATGCCCCCATAGACCTGTCCCCAGTACAATCTGATGGAGGCAATTTCTCAGTTGTGGTTCCCTTATTCCATGTGACTCTAGTTAGTGTCAACTTGACAAAACTAACCAGTGTACACACACACACACACACACACACACACACACACACACACACACACTACCACCACCATCACCATCATCATACATGCAGATTATTTAAAAAAATACAATTTTAAAGATAAAAATAAAAGTTACCTGAACGTTGGGGGATGTGATGGCTAATCTCAGTTGTCAACTTGAATATGTAATAAACTAAAACCTAACCAACTGGGCATGCCCATGAAGGATATTTTTGATTGGATCATTTGAGGTCAGAAGACCCAGCCTAAATCTAGGCCATACCTCCAGGTAGCAACCTATATAAAAAAGATACAGAAGAAGGAAGCTTTTGCTTTTTACCTACTTGCCCTTATTTTCCATAGCAAGTTCATCTATCCAGCTGCTGAGGCATTCCTTCACTGGCATTAAAGCTACTTTGTCAGGATGCCAATGTAGACTGAAGACCCACCGAGACATCCAGCTTCAGGAACTAAATAACTATGAGGTTCTTAGCTTTTCTGTTGGAAGACAGCCATTGTTGGATGAGCTGGATGACAGCCTGTAAACCACTCTAATAAATCCCATATACTCATGCTATCAATTCTGTTCCTCTAAAAAAAAAACCCAGGCTAATACAAAAGAGTTGGAATTTGCCAATGCAAGAAGGGGAGGAGAAAGGAAGAGGTTTAAGGCATTCCCAAGCATTCACTTGTTCTTGCAAAGAGAACAATGTAAAAACAAGGAGCCTACAGAAACTCAGAACTTCTCAAGATTGTGGGGGAATGTGTGCTCTGAAAGTTTAAGTGGTGAAAAGTTAATCCCTGAATTCATAGATTGATGATATGAGGAAATAGAGTCGTATGGTACATAATTATGCAAGATTATGATGGTAGAGCCCCTATAATGGCATTAACGGATTTGTGAGGAGGAAGAGAGACCTAATCTAGCATTCTTTCTCTATCTCACCATTCCATGTCTTCTGCTTTGTTATAGTGCAATAAGACTGCCCTTGAGAGCCAGGCGGTGGTGGCATACGCCTTTAATCCCAGCACTCGGGAGGCAGAGCCAGGTGGATCTCTGTGAGTTCCAGGCCAGCCTGTTCTATAGAGTGAGGTCTGGCTGTCCAAGTATTTAAAGATTGTCGCCAGGCGGTGGTGGCGCACGCCTTTAATCCCAGCACTTGGGAGGCAGAGCCAGGCAGATCTCTGTGAGTTTGAGGCCAGCCTGGTCTACAGAGTGAGACCCAGGACAGGCACCAAAACTACACAGAGAAACCCTGTCTCAAAAAAAAAAAAAAAAAGACTGCCCTTGAAAAGTGAAGATACATTTGGACTACCTAGTCTCCAGAACTGTGAGCTAAAATAAATCTCCATTACTCATAATTTATTCACTTGTAGTCATTCAGGTTTAGTAACAGAAAACAGACTAAGACATTAGAATTTGAAGAGGGAATGGAAGGTGTCTTTGGAGCAGAGGGAACCTTGAGGGAATGTGTAAGAAACAGATGAAGTCTTGAGTGAATGTGTGTTGTTGACATGGGCACGGCCATATCAGGGACCCCAATGCCTTAAACCCACAGGAGTGACAAAATCTTCCCTGGGTGAGACTAAGAAGTGTGGCAAAGCCCTCCTCTAGTTCAAGTATGAGTGTTTATGAGTGATTGACCAGAGTGTGCAAAACCTAGCAACCACAGCTTTCTCCTTTTGGATGACAGCAACCTGAAGCAGCTGGTCTGCAAAGACTCCACCCTCCCAACAAGGTTAATTAAATCTGCTTCCTTGTTTACCAGTATACCATGAAGCTGCCTTCTTACTTGGATGTGTACAATAAACCTACCTCCTCAATTCAGACAAAAAAGCTCAGTTTTTAGCTGCTGCTGCTGCTGCTGCTGCCAATAGCGTCCCCCACAAGAGCGAGCACAGACCACCTCCCAACTATCCTGTATGAGTGTCTGTGTGTCTATCCTTTCTTCATCCCCTTATGTCCCCAGTTAGGTCAATCCCTGAAGCCATGCAGAGCATGACAACGGTGGAGTATTGTGAGATGAATCTGAAACCCGACAGTCAAGCTGTAGAGGAAATGGTTAGCCATGTTAAAGTTAAAGATAAACATGTAAACTGCTCTAACAAAAATAGGGAGTCAGTTAAACAGCATTTCCCCTCTCCCCTCCTCCTCTTCTCCTCTTTCTCCTCTTCTAGAAACTATGGTACTAGAAGCAATAGGACCATGGAATCAGGGGCAAGTTAGGATGTAAGATCAAGAAATAGGTATGAACATAAGTGATGACTTAACTCTAGGAACAAAGAGGAAAAGATGGAGCAGGGATTATTAGAAATTCAGATGCACTGAAGGAAATGGGAAACAATGAAGAAAGTATTAGAGGCACTAGGGAGAGAGCTCAGTTGGTGCTTGCTGCACATACATGAGGATCTGAGGTTAGATCCTGGGCAGTTACATAAAAGGCCGCCATGGAGGTACATGTCTATGGTAGGACAGACACACATGGATTCCTGGAGCTCAATGGTGGACCAGCCTAGCATATCAATAAACTCTAGGATAAGTGAGAGGCCCTGTCTCAAAGAGTAAGGTGGATATCAATGAGAAAAACACCTCACATTGACCTCTGGCCTCCATGTACACACATGCACACACATACCTGAACACACACACATCATACCTAAAAAGAAATAAATAAAAAAGAAAGGGGAAGAGAGAACTGGGTACATAGGAATCAAGATGATTGCTTGAAAGCACGGCTATTTGCAGAGCTCAAACCTAAGATTCCAGAAAATTGAGACAGAGCTTTAAAGCAAACAAACAAAAAACCCTAAAAAAATAGTTGTCACTCAGAGCCTTTCTGTTCACTGTTTCTTTCCTTTTTTAACAAGTCACTTGCTGGAGACCATCTAATTTTCAAGATACCTTTAGCTTGTAAGTGAAACCTACAGTACTATTTGTGAAACACCACATAGAAGTTTATAAATCGGTCCTCAAAACAGGGGGAAATATCCTGGTTTATAAGGGAGAGCCAATGGAATCTGAGAATGATTGAGTGCTAAAGAGGGAGCTGGAAGAGTTAGTGTCAAGTGAAGCAGCAACTGGCTGTTGCTGACTTCAAAGAAGAAAGGGAGTCACTCAGCAAAACCCTGGGCCTTTGCCACAGACTCCAAGAGCCATGCAGTCCACCAGCACCTTGATTTTAGGTCTACATCAGGCTTCCAAGCTTTAGAACAAAGAGGCAAATCTGCGGTTTCAAGGAAGCCTGTGATTATTTCTTGTATACAAGGATATAGCATCATAGCCCTTAATTTTATGTACGACATTTTGAGTTCCAATTTAGAAGAGTTAATTGCTTCAATATGCAAATACTTGATCATAGTGAGGTTTCATAGCTTGAACAGAAGAGAGGCACTCAGATACAATGTTTCTGGTTTCTTTCATTTCTAAAAATAAAATTTATTTATTATTATTGTATATGTCTTGCATGTGGCACATGACATGGCATGGAGGTCAGAGGACAGCTTAGGGAGTCACTTCTCTCCTTGGCCTTCATGTGGGTCCTAGGGATTGAAGCCAGGTTTCTAGGCTTGCATAGCTAATGTCAATGCTTGTTGAGATATCTCAAAGACCCTAGTTTCTGTTTATCTAATGACTAACATTTTATCCACTCTCACTGCCCCCTAATAGTTGTATGGCACTGATAAGTTGTACTTATAATCATATAACATATGACTGTAAAAACTAAAAGAAAAAGAACCCTTCTGTGCATTACAAAGGAACTATTTGAGATTTAACTCAGTCATAGGATGGGTCATTTACATAGCTGAAGAGGCAGAAGGATCCTCACCAATAACACAGTTTTCTGCATCAGAAGTTCAAGGACTCAACGTTGTAGCTGGAAGATTTCCTGTGTCTCGGCCTGCTGGTAGCCGGGACAAATCTCTCACACTCTCATCCCCCAAGTAAACACACAGAGGCTTATACTAATTATAACTGCATGGCCATGGCCCAAACTTTTTGCTAACTAGCTCTTATATCTTAAATTAGTTCATAATTATTAATCTATGTATCACCACATGTTCCGTGGCTTTACCTGCGTCCCATTACATGTAGATCCTTGGGTGGCTCGCTGGCATCTCTTGACTCAGCCTTCCTCTTCTCAGAATTCTCCTTATCTGCTTATCCCTCCTATATGACCTGCCTGGCTACTGGCCAATCAACATTTTGTTAAACCAGTGTACAAGAGTATTATCCCAAAGCACAAAGTAAATAAATGGGAGTTAGCACCATGAGGAAATCTATGGCTTAAGCCGGGAATAACTGGACATCTCTAGGCAAGCCCTATTAAAGCAAACAGTCCTGCTGTCTGCTCCACAAAGTTGTCCCTCTTGAAATAAACCTGCTGCTAACGGCATCTTTGTCATCCTGTAGCAGAGCCTCAGTACTGGTGCCAAGATCCTTCAGGGTATCAGACACACCACACCAGCGTATTTTATGATAAGCTTCATATGTGTTTCATTAACTATTATAGTAAATCCCACCTGCAAAACTATGAATAATATATCGCTGTGGTAATTCCTTCATCAGGCAATGATCTAGACTGAGACAAAAACTGCCTTGAGCAACTTCATTTTTAATCCTTTGTTCCAGTGACTTTAATCTACAGCTTATTTCATAAGCAAACTATACCAGTATTTCTAATAAAGCCTAAGCCCTATTTAGCTGAAGGTGGCATTCTACAGGGATATGAAGTAAGATGAGGTCGATTTAGTAACATGACAGCTACGTTTAGCAATTCACTAATTTCCCTTGTAAGGCTGCAGGGCAGAGAGCCAAGACAGCCATTGCTTTATCCCTTTGTTCCTTAGCCCATTTCCAGTGACAGGCAGCCTTTGCTTGGCTTTTAGAATGGAGCTTACAAGTCTAGCTGGAGAAACACACTTTCCCTGGCAGGAATTTCCTCCACCTTTCACCCTGCAGCTCACCCTGGTCCAGCAAATAAACAGCAATCATTCTATCCCTCATGCTCAGGCCATGAACCCAGGCCCCTTCATCGTAGAAACTTCATTTGTGACTTTCTCTATTGATTAACTCAGAAAGAAAAAAAAACAATAGTTTTCTTCTTCTTCTGCACATCCAGTAAATTTCAGTGCATATCATGTCTATATTGGTGGCCTGAAAGTACAATATTAATATGCATGTATGTGTGTGTGTGTGTGTGTGTGTGTGTGTGTGTGTGTGTGTACACTAAATGTTCAGTGTCATTTATTCTTACATTATAGGTCCTTAGGTACATAGTTTGGTTAACCTGGACTCTATTTTGAGCTGTAGGCTAGCTTACCTTGGCTTCCTCTATAAGGTCATTCCAAATTGGTCCCAGGTATGTTGATTCTAGGAAATAGCTA
Organism: Peromyscus eremicus; assembly: GCF_949786415.1. Taxonomy (NCBI): domain Eukaryota; kingdom Metazoa; phylum Chordata; class Mammalia; order Rodentia; family Cricetidae; genus Peromyscus; species Peromyscus eremicus. The sequence continues at coordinate 104,319,068 of NC_081417.1, forward strand.
CTTAGGCCATGTTCTTATTCTGAAATTCTAGAACACAAGAGGCCAAAATGAGTGTTCAAGCACATTTCTGGTCTTTTCTGTGTTACCAAGATCCTCGTGGCCAAAACAAGTTACGTGTTTAAGCCCAAAGTTGAAGAGTAGGAAAATGTAGCTCACTAGCATGAGGGCCAGGTAAGAAAGGACATGATGCAACTGTATTGCAAGCCAAAGAACCTCTGAGGCCAACTCACTGGTCTTGGCATCCAGGGGATGTGCTGCATTTTCTCGTGAGCTAAGTTAAGGGAAGAGCAGAAAGGAGAAGGGGGAAGAAAAGCAAGACGCATTTGGGGTAGACTTGGGATTGCTGAGTTCCCACCAGTAAATCCTAAGGCAGTTCCAGATTCAGATAACACCAGCAGGCTTTATTTGGTAGTGAATTTCGTTCTTGTTATTTTAGTATAAGACATCCATGCCATCTTCTACAGTGGCTTTCCCCATGCCCCACACACCTAGATATTCTGTTACTAGTGTTGAGACACATGAAAACTATGCTAGATCTGGAGTTTGAAAGACCTGAGTTTCAACTATAGACCTTTGAGGTAGTTGTTAAGGAACTTTGAACAAACCCTTCATTATTTTGGGCCTAAGTTCCTGCTCCTCTTTAAATTATGAGGACATCTGCTGCAAAGTTCTTGCAAAAATTAGCTCATTAAACAGTGTGTATGGCGTATAGAAGGGATACAATAAATGAATGTTAATTTTCTTGTAATTGGTACTTAGTCCCTGCCCTTCTGTCCTGTCTTTCACTCAGGACTCTACTGCATAAAGGCGGAATGGTCAACTGACAGCAGTGATGATCTGAGCTGCGACACTGGGGGTTCTTGAGAGCACACCTGTAATATAAACTATAGTGATAAGCTGTCATGTGTCTTTGTGCTTGATGGGAGCTTAAATCTGAGAATGAGAGACAGGTGCCCTTGCCCCGGATGCAACATGTTTGTCTGAGCTGTCCTCTGAGATCCCTTGTCCTGGTCGAGCTAACTCCATGACTCCACAACAGGGAGGAAAGAAACAACAAACAGCTCAGGATAGCAAATACTTTGTGCCTTTGGGCCAACAAGATGGCCAGCGGCTAGGGGTGCTCGCCACCAAGGCTGACGATCTGAGCTCAGTCCCTGGGACCCACACGGCAGAAGGGCACTACTGACTCCTGAAAGTTGTCCCCTGACATCCACAAGTATGCTGTGGCATGTGAGAGCACACACACACACACACACACACACACACACACACACACACACACACACATACACACACACATTAAAAAAGAAAGAGAGAGAGAAAGAGAAGAAAGAAAGAAAAAAGAAAATGTAATAAACATTCTTAAAATTAAGAACAGCTATAAGGTAAGCCATTTCCAGCTGAGGTTACTATGGTTTAATCCCGTGACATGAAAAAAGCCTCTGATGGAAATGAGAAGCTGGAAGTTTGACCGTGGAGAGAAAACTCCGCTCTGTCTGTGACTCAGGCAGAAGCCCCAGCATGACTGTTTCAGCAGGGATTCCCCAGTCATTTCTGCCTGATACTGTAAGTGTCCAGTTTGATAATGGACTACTATCTATCTGCTACCCTCAATTTATTCTTTTATTTTTGCTTGCTACACATAGTTAATAAACTCACTCAGTCATTTGAAACTGAAAATACAGCTCTCTTAGCTCATTCTCTGTACAGAGCAACACTGTCTGGAGGACCTTTCAGATCAGCAAACCTTGGCCCTGCTCTAAATCCTCTTCCACAAACCTATAGTATGTGGTATGTGTAACACAAATTTCTAAATGGTCTTATTAAATAAAAAAACTCAGGAGCCAGGTATTGGGGTGAATTCTGAGAGATCAGGCAAGCAGAACAAGCCACAGCTAACCTCACCTCACCAGCTTCTCAGCCGATCCTGTTTCCTCGAACTGGAAGCCTCTGAATCCTCATCCGAATGGATCTCAGCTGAACTGCTGCTAAAAGCCTAAAAGCTTAAAAAGCCTAAAAGCCTCTAGTTCCTGGTCCTCATGCCTTATATGCCTTTCTGCCATCATTTCCTGGGATTAAAGGTGTGTGTCACCATGCCTGGCTGTTTCCAGTGTGGTCTTAAACTCAAAGCAATCCAGATGGATCTCCGCCTCCAGAATGCTAGGATTAAAGGTGTGTGACACCACTGCCTGACCTCTATGTTTAATATAATGGCTGTTCTGTTCTCTGACCCCTAGATAAGTTTATTGGGGTGCACAATATTTCAACTACAGGTATGTACTAGAGGAAATACAGATAGAGACTTTCAAGAGTATTTGTGTGGGGTTATATGGTCAGTTCCCATTAACTACTAAAAAATTCCACCTCCTGCCAGGGTGCTTCAGGTCAGTGGGATTTAGAAGCTGTCAATATTCCTTTGTAAGACAGAAGAAAGGTCCTCATCAATATCCTCTTTCACGTTGATTTCCCCTGCAGTTTCCTAATATGTGGTGTCTTAGTCAGGGTTTCTATTGCTGTGGCAAAACACCATGACCAAGGCAACTTGGGGAGAAAATGGTTTATTTGGTTTAAACTTCCATATCACTGTTCATCTTCAAAGGAAGTCAGGACAAGAACTCAAACATGGCAGGAACCTGGAGACAGGAGCTGATGCAGAGGCCATGGAGGAGTGCTGTTGCTGGTTGCTCCTCATGGCTTGCTCAGACTGTTTTCTTTCTTTTTTTTTCATTTTTTTCCTCTTATTCTTCTCTCATATATTACATCCCAACTGCAGTTTCCCCTCCCTCCACTCTCTCAATCCCCACTCCACCTCCCCTCTCCCCCAGATCTACTCCTCCTCTGTTTCCCTTCAAAAAAAAGGAGCAGACCTCCCAGGGCCTATCAACCAAACAAGGTGTGGTAGTTTGAATGTAATTGGCCCCTGTAAGCTCATAGGGAGTGACACTATTAGGAAGTGTGGCTTTGTTGGAGTAGGTGTAATGATTTAGAGGAAGCATGTCACTGTGGGAGTTGGCTTTGAGGTCTCCTTTGCTCAAGCTTCATTCAATGTGACACTCAATTCACTTCCTGTTGCTTTTGGATCAAGATGTAGAATTCTCAGTTCCTTCTCCAGCACCATGTCTGCTTGCATGCCACCATGTCCTGCCATGATGTTAATGCATTAAAACCTCTGAACTGTGAGCTGCCCAATTAAATCCTTTACAAGAGTTGCCAGGGTCATGGTGTTCTTCACAGCAACAGAAACCCTAAGACACATAACATAACAAATTACAGTAAGACTAGACACATTTCTTATGTCAAGGCTGGATGAAGCCATCCAATAGGAGAAAACAAGGTCCCTAGTGCATTAACCTGCTTTCTTCTAGAAACACAGGACCACCATCCTAGGGATAACACCACCCACAATGGGCTGGGTCTGGCCCTCCCCCATAAATCACAAATTAAGAAAATACCTTACAGGCTTGCCTACAGCCTGATCTTATGGAGGCATTTTCTTAATTGAGGTTCTCTCCTGTCAAATGATTTTAGCTTGTGTCAAGTTGACATAAAACTAGCTGTCATATGTTATGATATTTTGTGTATGATCTGACAAATAAAGCTTGCCTGAAGATCAAAAGGCAAAGCCAGCCACTAGTTAGCCACAGAAGCCAGGCAGTGGTGGCACACACCTTTAATCCCAGCCCTTGGGATCTCATGCCTTTGCTCCCAGTACTTGGGAGGACACACGCCTTTAATCTCAGCACTAGGGAAGTTGAAACAGGAAGTGAGACAGGGCAGAGAAAGGAATATAAGACAGGAGGAGAAAGGAGCTTAGTCTTTTCGGCTGAGGAGTTGGTGAGGTGAGAGGTGGCTGTGTCTTGTTCCTTTGTCTTCTGATCTTTCAGCATTTACCCCGATATCTGGCTCCAGATTTTTATTAATACGACCAATTAGAATTCGTGCTACAATCACATATATCATAGTTTTAATTTGTTAATAGATCATGTAATTATTTTTGAAAAGGTCCAGTTCATTTCTTGTTGGTACTTGGTACAGCAGATATTCTAAAAACATTAGGCAGGTAAATAAATTTTTTAAAGGATGGATAAACTTGAGTTTTAAACAACCTGAGGGCATTCCTAATTAAATACATACTAAGCCAGGTGATTTCACTTCTCTACTAAAAATGCATTCATTATTGTCTTATATCTCATCTTTAAGCTATTATTGCAAATGATAGTTAGCCTAAGGTGTTAACACTTGAATTATAATAAACGGGTCTCTAAGTGACTTATTATACAATAGCTGAATTTCCTACTTTGTATGCAAAATGCAGAATTTCAGTTAAAGAGAAGGACACTACAATCTAAACAGAGATAAATTTGAATTTATAAAACCAAAGGAAATGTTCAAATGGAGCTCCCATTATCCCATAATATGATTTTAAAACAACTGGACTAATATTTTTATTTCTAACAAAATGATATAATTGCCCTTAGACTTATTTTCTTTGTTGTTTTTTTTTTCTTTAGAATAAAAATAAGATATTTGGCAAAATTTTCAAATGGTAATCATAAAGTCAGACTTCAGATTTTGAACTGAATTAGTAGTTGGAGGGCTGACAAAGAATTAGATAAACACAGACTCATGCATGTGTGCTTGAAGAGAACACATATTCTGATTTGTTGCTTGATATAAGTATGTGTACTGTACATAAACTATATTTATATATAGTTTTATATACCATGCATACAGTGCAATATCTAATTTTAAGCAATGCCTAAAATTTCAGAGTGCCTTTTTTGTGGAAAGATTCTAAACAACATAATTTTAATAAAAAGTATATGTGAATGTATTATGTACATGTGTGTATACACAGAAAATTAGTAAAACTGAAGTGATACTGCATAATATAATAGTATTGTTTCTTCTTGTCATTCAACAATACATGTTATAGAATGATAATTTATTTCAATCTTTATTTACATCATTTCAATTACTATACAGCATCCCATAGTGTGTAGTTACCCTATCCTCTATTGTCAGATACACAAGATGTTTTGAAAACCCTATTGTTATATGAAAGACAGTAAAGGCTATGGGAGCTGGCAGCGCCTCAATTCTCCCAGAAATAGAGTTTGAACTAACTAAATAGCAATTGCTGAATTCTCAAACCAAGCCAATTAGTCAATAATAAAACTATAAATTGGTTGTTCTTTGACCAGGTATGAATGCTGATTCAGTCAGAATCAGCAAAGATCATTCTACTCATGGGTGCTGTGTGACTTGTGCTGGGAGAGATGGAAATGGTTGCTCATCCCAGACAGTGTACCAATGATGTACCTAAGAAATGATTCGCTCAAGTCTAGCTCCATCAACTGTGACTTTATTTGAATGTACTATGGAAGCATGCTTGAGGGGTTTCTTACAGGGTCAGTTCACAAAAGCTGCATCTCTGAAGGTCCCTACACAACTTGGAGTCAGTGCCAGAGAACAATCTCCTCTTCCCCCAGCAACAACTTGTGGATTTTGTAACTTTTATGAGCTTTCCAAGCCTTATAACTTCATCTTCCTGAGTCCTGAGCCTCTTCACACCCCCACAAACCCTCACCCCACTAAGGATAGTTTCAATTCACAGGAAACAGCTGCACAATAGGATAGGAAAGCACTACTCAAGGTCTAGCACCTGCAGAAACATTCAGAGAACCTCAAGACAACTACAGGTAGAACATGAAAAAGCAATGCCTTTTCCATGAACAATAAATTGCTGTCAGGCCTGGGGAAGTGGCTCAGTAGGTAAAAGTTCTTGCTGTGCAAGTCTGAGGATCCAAATTTCAACCCCCAGAACCCTACAAAAAGCCAAGCATGGCCACGTGTGCCTGTAATTCCTGAAGGTGGGTCTCAAGAGCTCACTTGCCAGACAGTATACCCTAAATGGTAAAAGTTGGGTTAAGTGAAAGACCTTGTCTCAAGGCAATAAGGTGGAAAGCCCTAGAGGCAGATACCCCCCATCCTACTCAGTCCTGCCCATGTGTGCCACACCAGTGGGTGCGCCTGCATACTCATGTACCTAATGCTTATACTACACACACACACATACACACACACACACACACACACACACACACACTACACAAACACACACACAAACACACACATACACACACAGGGGAGGGGACTTCTTTAGAGATGTTTTAAAATTCATTCATTGAATAAATATTGAGACTATGCATGCATCAGGGATGCTACTGTAAATAGAATATACAAATCTTCTACCCTTAAGAGGCTTATATTTGGGCATGGAAACAAATAATGGAGTAAACAAATATTAAAGTTTAAGTACTGAAGAGAAACATGGAGGAAATAGCAAAAGGTAAAGGAATGAGAAATGGCTAGGCAGATCGACTTCAGTTTCCATAGGAAAGTTTGGGAATGTCTTTGCTTTGAAGGCATCCTTTCTTTTGGATAAGGAAATGAACCTCACGAAGAACTAGGAGAGCATGATTCTGGGCAGAATAAATGACAAGTGCAAAGATCTCAATGGAAGTCATCTTGGTCCAGGCAGCTTGGCTGAGTGGACTGAACAGGGTGATTCACAGCTGAGAAGGGGCCATTGCTGTGATAAAACACGGTGACTAAGATGACTTATAGAAGAAGGCATTTACTTTGGGGCTCATAGTTCCAAGGAGTTGGAGTTCATAGCCATCATGACAGGGGAACATGGCAGGCAGGCATGGTATTGGAGCAGGTGACTGAACCCACAAGCACAAGGCAAAAAGAGTTCATTGAGATTTTCATGGACTTTTGAGACCCCAAAGCTGGCTCCTAGTGAGATATCTCCTCCAATAAGGCCACACTTCTTAATCCTTCCCAAACAGTTCCACTAACTGGAGACCAAACATTCAAATATTTGAGTCTATGGTGGCATTCTCCTTCAAATCCCAATAGTAAGCTTGGGTAAGGACTTCCCTTGCTCTTGGTTTCAAAGAAACCCATGAGAGGGTATTAAGCCAAGTTGACTAAACATATTTATGTTTTGAAAAATAATCCACCCATGTGTGGAAAATTTATTAGAAAGACATAGGAACAGAAATAGGAAAGTCAGCTAGAAAAATTAATTTCACTTCACAGTCAGATATAATAATGATGAACTGGCCTTTGTCTTAGTTAGGGTTTCTATTGCTGTGAAGAGACACCATGACCACGGCAACTCTTATAAAGGAAAACATTTAATTGGAGCTGGCTTACAGTTTCACAGGTTTAGTCCATTATCATCATGGCAGGAAGCATGGCAGCATGCAGGCAGATATGATGCTGGAGAAGGAGCTAAGATTTCTAAGGTGAGATTAGACCCACCTTCAGGAGTTATAGGCATACGCAGCCATGCCTGGCTTTTTATAGGTTCTGGGGGTTGGAACTTGGGTTCTCAGACTTGCACAGCAAGAACTTTTACCTACTGAGCCATCTGCCCAGGCCTGATAGCAATTTATTGTTCATGAAAAAGGCATTGCTATTCATCTGGATCAGCAGGCAGCAGGAAGTGAATGTTACGCTAGCCCTGGCTTGAGCATTTAAGACCTCAAAGCCCTGCCCCTAGTGACACACTTCCTCCAACAACGCCACACCTATTCCAACAAGGCCACACCTCCTAATAGAGCCACTGCCTATAAGCCTATGGGGGCCATTTTCTTTCAAAAAGCCACATTCCACTCCCTGACCCCCAAAAGCTTGTAGCCATATCATACCATAATGCAGAAATGTATTAAGTCCAACTTTAAAAGTCCCCTTAGTCTACAACAGTCTCAAATTTGTATAGAAGTCCAAAGTCTCTTCTGACATTCATGCAATCTCTTAACTATAACTCCTGTAAAAATCAAAATGAAAAAAACCAATCACATACTTCCAACATACAATGACAAATGATATATGTTACAATTCCAAAAGGGAGCATAGTGAGGAAATACTGTACCAAAGCAAAACCAAAAAGCCAAACTCTACATCTCCACCTCTAATGTCAAAATGCTTTTCAGATCTCCAACTCCTTTCAGCTTTGTTCATTACAACACACTTTCTTTCTCTTGGGCTGGTTTCATTCCCTGTTAACAGCCCTCCTCTGTAGGTATTCCATGGCTCTGGCATCTCCAATATTTTGGGGTCTCCAAGGCAATCCAGGCTTCACCTTCACATTTTCACACAATGGCCTCTCTAGGTCTCCATGCAGAGACACCCCTGCCACATGCCTGGCCTCAACAACTTTCTTTAGTCACAGAGGGAGATTCCATAACCACATTCTTGTATCCTTGTCTCTAAAGCTAGAACCACATGGCCAAAGCTGCCAAGTTTGGCTGTTTGCTGGGGCCAGAACATGGCCTGTTTGTTCAATTACATCTTCACCAGCTTTCTGTTTTTGATGGTGTCCTTCACAGCCTAAGCTTGGCTGTGCTGAAACTCAATCTGTAGACCAGGCTGGCCTCAAACTCAGAGATTTGCCTGCCTCTGCCTCTGGAGCGCTGGGAGTGCTGGGATTAAAGGTGTGCACTACCACACCCAGCTCTAAAACTTTTCTTCAATTTCTTTTCACAGGTTGGAAGCTTAGCTAGGTGGGATCTTGCCCTGGAGTCACCGCTCTCTTTATTCCATTTAACATCAGAATTTTCTTTAATCTGTTTTTCTCCTTGAACACAGGATTTAGCTCCATTCCATTTCCTGGTGGCCCCTTTCTCCTTGAACTGTATGTTTTGTATTTTTGCTTGCTCCTTTTCATTATAGATCTTCATAAGAGTGAACACTAATGACCACATGACAGAGTCAATACTAAGCTGTTTTGAAGTTTCCTCTGCCGATGCAATTAATGCAAAAATCTCCAATTCAGCCTTAGACAGACAGACTTCTCAGACAAGTACAAAAAGCAGTCACATTCTTTGCCAAGATATCACAAGAGCAGCGTCTAGGCCACATACTAATATTATCCTCTGAAACATCTTGAGCCAGGCCCCCACAGTTCACATCAGCCTCAGCACCACTGTCTTCCAAGTTCCTACTAGGATAGCCCATTAAGCCCCACTTAAAGCGTTCAACAGCTTTTCTAATCCAAAGTCCACATTCCTCCAAACAAAAGCATAATCAGGCCTATTACAGACAAAAATAAAGGCTGGGGCTGGGGCTCAGTGACAGCACTCTTGTATAGCATGTACACAGCCCTGGGTTCAATCCCCAAGGGTAAAAGAAAAGGAAGATATGAAGGAAGCATGGAATGGAGAGGAGGAAAAGAGAGAGGGAGAAAGGGTGGGCAGACCTAGATATTTGAATGTTTGATTGTGTAACTCAGAGCATAGTGATGCCATCTGCTGGGCAGGGAATCTCTGTAAAGAGCAGGCTTGAGGAAAATAAACAAGCAAGCAAACAAGCAACCTCTGAATTAACATGCAATGTGCTTTATACAAACCAGCAGGGCATCGCATATTCAAACCTGGAGCTCAGCAGAGATACTGGAGGGAAACGTCACTATGAAGATGCTGTTTGAAGCTGTGTGCTTGTGTAAGATTGCCCAGGGAATGAGGCCAGCTGGGAACGCAGTACCAAGAGCCTCCAGCTTGGGCACCAACATGAGAGCTTAGAGGGAGGGTGGTATTTGCAGAGAAAACTTGGAAGCAAGAAGGTCTAATTGATGTGGAGGCAGCCAGGACAGTGTGATGTATACACCCAAAGAATGATTCGGAAGGAAAGTGCTTCAGGACAATGGTTGATGAGAGGTTGCATAAGTCTCTGAATCCTCTTCAGTTGGAGTGAGGGTAATGCCAAAGGACAGAGGGGTACAGACCTGTCAGCTGTGGACTGCAAGTCACCCTGGAAATCTCTGACTCAACCATTAAATGGTCTGGATCACAGGACTTAGGAAATTATGTTGCATTCACCTGTTTATGTGTCTCCTGCAAGTGCCCCAGAAGAACTCACTTTCTTTTTACTCATGGAGTCCAACAGTCCAGCGCCATGCCTGGTGTGGATCGGGTGGCTGGTGTCTGATACAACAGAGTTAACTGCAGAAGAAGGAATGGACAATGTTTTGTTGTGTTACAGTGAAGTAAAGACAGGCGAATTTTTCTGTTAGCATTTTTGGATTGTAGCTTTACCTGGCTTCAACTATTTTAAGTATGCTAACATGTGTAAACATAAACAGTGCTCTTTTTTTTTAACTCCTGGAAACAACAAAATTAAAATAGCTTCAGCCAAGACTTGATGTATTAATATGTGCTTAATGTTATAGGAAGAGATCAATAATTCTAGCCTACAGCACACACATTAGACATCATTTGATTTAAGGACATGAACAGAAGATATATAAGAGCCTGCAAGAAGAAATATAAATGGCAAATAAGCAAAAGAGCAAAAGTTTAAAAATTAGTATTTTACTTCCCCAATGGTTATATACCTGCTACTGAAAAGATGCTTGAAATGCTGACACATTTGAAATATTGTGACTCAGAACAGCCATTTTAGACAGTTACATTGAAATGTCATTTTGTATAAAGTTCATGTTTTATCTTTGGCAATTCTACTTGCTAAACAAAAAAAAGCAATAGAGCAAATTCAAAATGTTTCAAGATGTTCACTGCAAAATCATTTATAGTTATAACGTAATAATATCACATATTCTAAAAAAAGGATCATTGTAGTGTGATCCTGTAAAAGAGGAATGACAGTTTTAATAGCTGTAATTCAACAATTCCATGTAATTATTAGATATTCTACTCACAAAGTTTATACAGCCATGTGGAAAGGATATTCATACAGATAAATGAAACAAAGCTTAACATTGTGTGTAAACTGAAATTACATCCAATAAAAATAGAGACTACTATGAAATGAACCATGCTTCTAACATGATAGTTTAAAGTTTGGTAACCAGGTAGCTAATATTTACTGAGCACTTACTATGTAACAGACCTTACTCTGAGAGCTTTGGATACTTAATCTGGCATAATCCTCAAGCAAGCTTATTAAATAGATAGTATTGCATAAGTGAGGAAATGGATTGAAAATAGGCTTATGACATTTTTCAAGGTCACATGGCTTCAGAAAAGCACGGAGAGAAATTAAACTCAGGTAACCAGCCTCTTTATGGTAGAACCACAGGTTATGTGCCCTTTGCAGGCTGTCCTATGCATGCTTGTGGTGTGATTAAATTGCTGGGGGTGGGGATTGATGTTTTGTTTTTAAGAATTTTCAGGGCAAAGAAAAAAACGAAACCAAAACCAAACCAAAACAAACAAATAAATAAACAAACAAAAACCCCATTCTGCTCCTGCAAAGGACCTAAATTCAGTTACTACCACCCCTTGGGGCTGCTCACAACTACCAGTAGCTCCAACTCCAGAGAACTGGATGCCTCCTTGGAGAATGTGTTTTCACGTACATGAAAACACTCAGGCATGCGCGCACACACACATACTGCACACATACCACACACACAATTAGAAACAAAAATCTTACAAATAAAATCTTGAGAGAATTTTCTGTAACTATCTTTACACAGATGAAAATTAAAGTATTGGAAAACAATTTTTTTAAACTTTTTAACTACATTTATTTTTTTGTTAATTAAATGTATTTGTTTTACATCCCGACCACAGGCTCCCCTCCCTCCTCTCCTTCCATTCCTTCTCTCACCTCCCCCTTGCCCCTGCCAATCCACCTTCTCCATGTCTGAGGGGCAGGCCTCCCATGGATATCAACAAAACATGGTATCAAGTAAGACTAAACACCTCTCCTTGTAGGAAGGCTGGGCAAGGCAACCCAGTATGGGGAATGGGTTCCCAAAACCCTGCCAAAGCGTTAGGGAACAGCCCTGCTCCCACAGTCAGGAGCCCTGAAAATAGACCAAGCTACACAACTGTCACATATATGTAGAGGGCCTAGGTCAGTCCCATGCAGGCTCCCTGGTTGTCAGTTCGGACTCTGTGAGCTCCTATGAGCCTAGGTTGGTTGATTTTGTGGGATTCTTGTGTTGTCCTTGACCCCTCTGGCTCATATAATCTTTCCTCTCTCACTTCAGCAGGATTCCTTGAGCTCTGTCTAATGTTTGGCTGTGGGTCTCTGCATCTGTTTCTGTCAGTTACTGGATGAAGCCTCTCTGATAACAACTGGGGTGGGCACCAATCTATGAGTATCGAAGAATATCGTTAAACATCATTACATTGACATTTTTTTTCTCCACTCATTTTTGGTTCTATCCCAGGTCTCTGGGCCATCCAGCTTCTGGGTCCTGGTGCTCCAGGCAGTGTCAGGGGTGGGCTCACTCTTGTGGCATGGGTCTCAGACTGGACTAGTCATTGGCTGGACACTCCCATAATCTCTGTGCCACCCTTACTTCAGCACATCTTATAGGCAGGGCAGACTATAGGTTGGAGGTTATGTGGCTGGGTTTGTGTCCCAATCCCTACACTGAAAGTCTTCCCTGGTCACAGGAGACGGCCAGTTCAGGCTACAGATCCACGCTACTGCTAGTAGACTTAGCTAGGTACATCCTTGTAGATCCCTGGGAGTTTCCCTTGCACCAGGTTTCTACCTGACCCTGAAATGCTCCCCTTTTCTAGTCATCTCTTTTAGTATTACCCCCCTCCATCCACCCCCACAACCTGATCCCTCATGTTCCCATCTCTGCCTGCCCCTAGTCTACTCATGAGATCTCTTCTATTTTCCTTTGGACCCTTTTTGTTACCTAGCCTCTCTGAGTATGTGGATTGTAGTATGGTTATCCTTTACAGATATCTACTTATAAGTGAATACATACCACGTTTCTCTTTCTGGGTCTGGGTTACCTCACTCAGGATGATTTTTTTCTAGTTCCATCCATTCACCTTCAAGTTTCATGATGTTATTGTTTTTAACAGCCGAGTAATACTCCATTGTGTATATGTACCACATTTTCTTTGTCCATTGTTCGATTGAGTGACATTTAGGTTGTTTAAAGGTTCTGGCTATAATGAATAAAGCTGCTATGAACATAGTTGAGCAAGTGTCCTTGTGGTATGATTGAGCATCCTTTGGATATATGCCCAAGAATGATACAGCTGGGTCTTGAGGTAGATCAATTCCAAGTTTTTGGAGAAACCGCCATATTAATTTCCAAAGTGTCTATACAAGTTTGTACTCCTAATAACAATGAAGGAATGAATGTTCTCATGCTGATAGAAAACATCTAAATGGTGCTTTGCAAAGTCCCATGATTTCTCTTTGAGAATGATTGTTAGAAAAGCACCTGGGAAAATGTGCATTAGCACTCCACTACGAACAAAGCTTTTATACTGGGCTTCATCTGTAGGTCCACCAAGGGAGGGTTAGTGCAGCTGGCTGTCAGGGACCATCAGCTCCATAGTGCCAGCCATGAAAAGACTATGGCTATGTGTTTTCATTTACCTGGTGAAAACTCTCTGTGCATACTGCTATGAGAACTCCCACTCTGGAGTAAGCACTACAGTGAAATTATAGTCAACCATGACTTTCCTGAGACAGAGGCTCGGATTATGAAAAGGTTACGATAGCTGGGGTTTCCCCTTTCATAAATAAACACCTTCTGGGAATTTCTAACAAGCTTTTTCCTAGATGACATAATGATCAGTTTTGCTTTCACTCAGGGTTCTGCCTGCACAAACACTCACTGCAGATGTATTTAGGGCACAGTCCTCAGATTCCCTTTCACAGTGTAGGAGCACAAGATTGGAATGACATTTGGGGGAGATCTCAGGTATCTACTCACCATTTCGAATGACTGCTCTCTAACCCATGCCTAACAACAAACCCTTTGTGGTTTCATTTTTGAATATGTTTTGGTTTTTAATATGAACATAGTTGAGCTGGTGTCCTTGTGGTATTAAACATTTCAAAGGTCTTTTCTACAACTTTTCAGCCATAAGGAGAGATCTAAAATAGGAGAAGGAAGCAGCAACTGCCCAAAGATGGCTTTGCATTTGAGATGCTTGACATCCATGTATCTGAAGATGAGACACTGTTTTTCCGGTTGAATAACTGCAACCGCTTGAACTTGGCTGGCTTGTCTCTTAGAGTTCATATCAGTGACTCAGAAAGTGTGTAATACCTTCACCAACTGGATAAAGGAAATCATCAGTTTAACCCACTTCTGAACTACCAAGCAAATTCCCTTGCCACTGAAATTCCAGAAATGCCTTCTTCACAGTGCCAGAAGTTAGTCTGCAAGGCTAACAGACAGAACGAAAGTGTCCCTTCATTCTGGCCAGTCAGGCTAGCTTTGTTTGGACTTCTCCACTTGGCAGGAGTCACTTCAACTATGGGTGTGTTGCTTAGTGGGCAGATGAGGAGAAGGGCAGTCAAAAACCTAGCAGGTTGCAGTTCCTAACACATAGAAATGATAATATTTGAGGAGACGAGAGCGTTAATTGCCCTGATTACTTGTGTTTTGTTGTTGTTTAACTAGTCACTGAAATGTTCATACATCCATATTCTATGTTTTAAGCATCTTCATATACAGTTCTTGCCCTCTTTCATCCATCCCCTTCCTGGATCATTTCTTCTTCATCTCACAGTACTCCTCCTACTTGGATATTTGTCTGTTTTTTGACCCCGAACTTTAATTAAACCTCCTTGCATAAGCATGAGGGGGTGAGGGGTTATTTACTGAACAATTTATCAGTGACTATATGTCACTGAGGAAAATGACAGCCCTTCTATGGCACCCATTAACTTCCCATAAACCCTCAGTGAGGACTGGGGTCTCATAAGCCCCTCCCACATATCTGATGAAATGGCAGTGGGTCCAAGATTTTGCAATCTTGTTCACTGAATGTGGTGGCTGTGTCATGTCCATAAAACGCTGTTTTAAAGCATTCTTCTACCATCTTGGGCTCTTAATTCTTTCTACCACTTCTTCCATGATGTTCCCAAAGCCTGGGTGGAAGATTGATTTAGATGTCTCATGTAGGGCCAACCCCCCCCCACACACACACACACATAGTCACTTTTTCTCAGCACTCTGACCAGTGGTGAGACTCTGTGTTAACCACACCCAGTGCAAAGACAGGCTTCTCTGATGAAGGCTGAGAACTTACTTGATTTTCTTGAGACAAGGTCTCTACGTAACCCAGGTTGGTTTTAAACACCAGGTCATCTTGCCTCGGTGCTGAGATTACAGATGCCCCACCCCTACAATGAGCCTACGTGACCCGATTTAATCATTAAATATTGTATACACATATTTAGTTACACTATAATCCATAACAAATATGAGTAGTATATGACAGATAGGACATGTGTGAGAAAGGAAAGCCTACTCTTGACCTATTTTTACCAAGACACTTTGAATGCTCCTAATGGGATTTCTCCTACAAAGTACAAAACAATAAATTACATCAACTATCTTGAATGCTACACTGAGGGGAAAATTAGATATAATTTATGACAGGTTAAATTTAATATGTATAAAGTGCTATTGCTGTACTGAACAGAAAATTTACATATAAAACACATGACATCATATATTACTCGAAGATACATAAGCTAGACACCTGAAAGTTAACACTTTCTTCTAGAAAGCCTAGTGCCTTACATTTACAGTTTTTAAAGTTCTATTTGAGAATGGCATAGAGAAAACTTCCCCTAAGACAAAGGACATTTTTCATAAGATATCATTCAACATAAAATCTGAAACAGCTAATCTGAACAGAGATTTACGAACAATATCCAAGACCTCCGTTTTCAAGGATGAAAACCAGTGTGTTTGGCTTTCCTTGGCATGACCGTGGGAGATGTGGCAGCAAGCATCTGCTGCATTGCAGGGGAATGGAGACATGCTTCTCAAAGTCTATGGGAGAGGGGCTGGGGCTTATTTCAATGTCAGATAGAAGCTTAGAATACATTCTCACCTAGTTGGTTCTATCCAGATGCTAGAAACTAGAATTATTTGGGGACTGGGGACATTCTCAGAGAAAATTTTAGAAAAAACAACATTCATTTTATTATTATTATTTATTATTGTTATTAGTGTAATTCATTCACAGGTCAGAATTAGTTGGTGCCTGTGTGTGAACTCTGATTCTACCCCTCTTCTGGTCTTCTGCTTTGATTACAATAATCTGTTTGTACTCTGACCTCCTTCACTAGACGGTAGGATCCTTAAGGACAAAATATGTCACTCATTGATAGAAGCCTGCAGCTTGGAGGCCATAGAACTTAATACTCAACCTTGGACAATTGTGAAAGCAAAAGGAGGATTTCAGATTCCTTCGTTCATTTGTATAAACATGTGTGTGACTGCATGATTTTATGTACACTTGATGCATACAGTAGCTGCAGAGACCAGAAGAGGATGGTGGATTCCCTGGAACTGGAGTTACACTGATATGGGTCCTTTAAACTCAACCCAGGGACAATGCAAGAGCAATAAGTGCTCTAAGCTGATAAGCCATCTCCCCAGATCCCAAAGGAGGATTTAATACTCAAGAACAATAGTTATGAACCTGGACTGGCTTTAGTGACTCAGCCATGTTTTCATCTTGCCTACAGCCTTGAATACAAGGCATGGTGCTGCATAGAACTGTAACCTCTGGGTCTAGACACATTTAGTTCAAATGTGATTCTCACGACAGCCACCTACCTGGTCTTCAGCTGCTGATTTTCTCCATGCTGCTGTTTCCTCATCTGAACACTTGGCACAATTTTGATATTAGTTCTTTGAGAACCTTTCTCAGAGATTAGTTGGCTTAACTCAAGGGGCTAGGGTCCTGGAAACTCAATGGCTGCCAGAGCCACCCTGAGCCTGTGATTCCAAGTTTGTTGACTTATGCTCAAAAAGAATAAGAAAACATGGACAAGGAAACACAGTCATGGAGTAAGTAGGGCATAGATTTATTAAGGAAAAGTGAGGGAAAAAAAAAACTCCACAGAGTGGGAAGGGCTCCAGGTTAGGAAGACCCTTCCCAGTGGTCTTTGGTGCGTTTTATGACAGTAATCAGATGGAGACTGAGTTCATCTCTATTGTGATTGGTGATTTTTCAGCTGAGGTAGTAAGGAGACAGCTTATCCCATGTATGCCCCTCAACTTAACCAATTCCTCCATTTCAGGGAGGAGATCACATGTTCTACATGACTAGTTCACAACGTATCCCAGGCCCAGCCCTCACTGCCTAAGAGAAGGTAACTCTTATTCCAATATTCTTACTATTTCAAACTGATAAAACAATTCAATGAGATAATTTATAAGAAATGCTACATGTCATGCTGTTCTATGTTCAATACTTTTCTCTGGACTATGACCAAAACTACGTGACATGAAACAACCTTAGATAAGAAGATCTCCTTTGGATCATGGTTTTTACAACCCATGGAGGCTGGGAAGGCAAGTTGATGGTAGCATCGTGTGTGCAGTCAAGAAGTAAAAGAATGATGAAAGCTGGTGCTTCAGCTTCTGCCTTTTGTTCTTTCCATTCAATCTATGACCCCAGCTGTGGAGTAGGGTGGGACCATTGGCATTCAGAGTGGGTTGACCCTCCTCAGTTGAGCCTCTCTGGAAACACCCTCATAAACACACCTAAAGGTGTATGTATGTCCCAGATGATTCAAAATCCAGTCATGTTGAAAAAGAATTATGAACATCACTTATAGCAAGTGTTGGGGGTCAGAGGGCTGAATCCTTCAATTAAATCAAATCTCTTGTTTTTCTTCCAAATATTTGGTTTTCTTTCAACTTTTACTTTCTCTCCTTAATGATCTTCATGTGGCTTTACTACTTTTTGTAGGCAGACTTTTCTTTCCCACCCACCAGTTTCCAAACAACTACATGGAATCTTAATTATAAATGCTCAGCCCATAGCTCAGACTTGTTACTAGCTAACTTACATTTTCAATTAACCCATATTTTCATCTACACTTTGCCACGTAGCTTGGTACCTTTTCTCTGCACAGCATGTCCATCTTGCTTCTCTGCTTCTGCTCTCTACTCCTCTGACTCCATCCTCCTTCTTCCCAGCATTCTGTTTGGCTCTCCCCTAACCATATCCTATCCAGCTATTGGCCAGTCAGCTTCTTTATTAAACTAATCACAGTGACATACATTCACAGAGTATAAAGGAATATTCCACAACTTTCATCTGGAACTGATTTAGGAATTTATGGGTTTTGTCTCTCTGTTTTGCTTTGTTATAGTGACAGAGAGGATTTTTAATTTATTCACTCCATGAGCACCTGCAGAAGACTGCTTGTATGCTCAAGGCTATAACAAACCTGTATGACAAGAAACATTTCACACTATAGGCCTTCCTATACCTCTGTCTTTCTGATCTTTCCCACGTCTCCTCTGAGTAATTCCTTTTGAAGTCTTCATTTCCAGTGTATGCTAGGTTGGCATTTATAAATCTTTGACTTCCTTGAATATGATTCCTCACAGCTGTGTTGGCACAGTTCCCATGAAATTGGTTTGCTGACTTAATAGGCCATGAACTGATCTATGTAATCTGCACCCACAGATATGAACAGCTGAACTAACTATATGGGTAGTTCTCCAGTCACAGCCTGCTCTTCTCCAGTCTCATCATCTTGCTCTCTCTGAGGATGAGTGAAAAGCTTGTTGATATGAATTGGTTTGGTCCACTTTCCCAAGCTCTATATAGTAACAGGGTTCCTACTTCCTCCTGCAGTTGCCTACTACCAATAAATTCTAGTTATAGTACATGCAGGTACCGATGAGTCTTCAATTTATGGGCAAGTTAAAAATAAAATGAAGGGGCCTACCCACCACCTTATGGCTAGATGATGATAGCAAAAAGGGAGAGATGGAGAAGTGGAGTAGTGCATGCGCTGTGGAGAAAGGTGGAACTGGATACTCAATAGTGTTGAGGACCAAGTTGACATAAGTGGTCTATGCTGCCATCTGAGTCCATGGTGATATCCAGATCTGTGCTGCTGTGAAGGGCCATGTCTGGGGCCAAGGTCCTACTGCGGCTGGGATCTCTGTTGATGTCAGTGGCCCATGTTACCACTGATGGCTATGTAGATGCCCATGGTCTGGGCTGGCGCCTGAAGTCATGTTGATGTCTATGGAGCATACTGCCACTGGGGGCCATATTGATCTGAGAGGCCTCTACTGCCACCAGAGGCCACGGTGATATCTAGATCTGTGCTGCCACCAAGGGCCAGGTCTGGATCTGTGGTCCTGCTGCAGCTGGGGTCTGATTTGATGTCCATGGCTCATGTTGCCAATGAGAGCTATGTGGATGTTCATGGTCTAGGCTGCTGCCTGAAGCCATGCTGATGTCCAGATCTATGCTGCCACCAAGGGCCATGTCTGGGTCCATGATCCTACCATAGTTGGGTCTATGTAGATGTTGGTGGCACATGTTACCATCAAAGGCTTTATGAATGTCCGTGGTCCGGGCCGCCACCTGAAGCCATGTTGATATCCAAGGGCCGTGCTGCCCTGGGGGCCATATTGATGTGAGTGACCAGCATGGCCACACGAGGCCATGATGATGTCTGGATCTATGCTGCTGCCTAAGGCCATGTCCAGGTCTGAGGTCCTACTGCTGCTGGGGGCTGTGTTTGTGGCCTGTGCTGCCACTAGAGAACATGTAGAAGCCCATGATCCATGCTCCTGCTGACTGTGAAGATCAGGGAAGCTACTTCTGCAGTGATATGGATGATTGCAGATGCACAGTTGAGAGAGAGGGACATGGAAGGCTTCTGTGACAACCCCTACCTCCCCCTGCAAAAGGAAAAGTAATGACCTTGATAGGAAGCCTTCGAGAAGAACTCTTAAAAGGTATGATAAGGATGCTAAAGTGCAGTTCTCCACAGTTGATAGCTTCTGGTGGGGATGTGGGAGCGGCACAATTCAGTTCTATTTGTGGGCCAGGCTGAGAGCTCCAGTGAGTATATGGATAACACAGATAGGACTTTTTTTTTTTTAATTTCCACTTTTTCCGGGGGTGGGGTGGGGGGAGACAAGGGTAGAGGACAGACATGGAAGGATTGGGAAATGA
This sequence comes from Peromyscus eremicus, assembly GCF_949786415.1. Taxonomy (NCBI): domain Eukaryota; kingdom Metazoa; phylum Chordata; class Mammalia; order Rodentia; family Cricetidae; genus Peromyscus; species Peromyscus eremicus. The sequence continues at coordinate 104,339,053 of NC_081417.1, forward strand.
GTGTGATCGGGACGCATGATGTGAAATTCTCAAAGAATCAATAAAAACATATTAAAAAATGATGAAGGGCTGGAGAGACTGCTCAGTGGTTAAGATCACTTGTTGCTCTTGCACAGGACCCAAGTTCAATTACCAGCATCCACACGATGCCTCACAACCATCCATAACTCTACTTCCAGGGTTTCCAATGCCCTCTTCTGGCCTCCAAGGACACCAGGCACACATGTAATGCACAGACATAAATGAGAACAATATATTCATTCACATACGATAAAATAAAGAATGTTTAAATGGCCCACCGCTGCCAATGCATTGGGTAGGGGAATCAATTTCACTAAAGGTGGGCTGATCCTTTGTGTTTCTCATCCCCCCCCCCAACAAGCCACAACACTGTTAAGCCATCAACAAGCCATAAAACTTTATTTCTTTTTACTAGATTTTTGTGATCTAATATAGATATTCTATAAAATAAATACATGCCAGGGAATGCAGTGAGAGTGACGTTGATGTCAGCCCAGCCCACAAATTAACATGAAAACCTACTGCAAAATTACAGCTTGCCACTTTCAACAAGTGAGCTAAGAGAAAGTTGAGCAGCTTTGAGTTTTCTGGGATTTTACAAATATTTGATTTAATATTCATATGTTCACACGAAATGTTTTGATCAAATACACCTCCATTCCCTACTGCTTTTCCCTCCCAACCTCGTGTGTTCTTTTTTTTATTATTTAATACCCACTGAGTCCATTTAGTGTTGCCTTTAAATGTAGTTTAAAGAACTTATACAAAGCACACATTTAAATTCATGCATTTCAACTTGCCTGATAGAACAGTCTGGTGATTATATTGTTGTAATAACTTCTTAGACCATTTAGGATTCTAGCACTGAATGTTAGAATCTGAGAACAATGTTTAAAATTCAAAACTCAGAACAATGAATGGAGACCACAGGAAAGGGTGAAAATCACTCTATAATTTTACAGTCTTTCTATCCGAGTCTAGACTTCAGATCAATGTGATGCCTCACCTGCACACAGCTGCTTCACGGTTTGTGGGCCAGGCTGCAGGCTGCACAAGAGGTTCTCACACATGCGACCACAGGTCTCACTCTGCTTCTTGTATCATGGCTTCCCGTGCTCCAATTTACATTGTAGTATGAGAGTGGGGATAAACAGTCTTTCCTAGAGACGATCACACCAATTGGTTATCTAATACCAATATCTAATACCTGAAAACATACATATAAGTATCATCATACAGACTGATCAGGTTGTACTTATGTACTTAGGAATATATTTGTATATACATACATTCATGTAACAACAATTAATGGAAAAAGAGACCATGAATTTGCAATAAAGCAAGCATGGGAGGATTTAGAAGAAGGAAAGGGAAAGGGGAAATGATATAATTATTTTCTGATCTCAAAAAATAAGAGAAGTAATAAATGAAAGCAAAAGACAGATTGTTGGTTACTTGGGCTGAATTAGAAAACTTTATTACTTTCCATTAAATCCTGGGGCAGGTATCAAGTATGTCCATTTTTTTTCAGATACTCTAATATGGCTTTAGGATGTGTAGCTTTGGTAAGACAGAGTCAATGAGGAGTGCATGAGTACTGTACGGTGAAAACTTGTCCAAATCCACACATCGAAGACAAGGACATTCCTCTCCACACCAAACTGGAATGACCACCTATCAGGATCTGCACTCCTGCTCCAAGTAAGCAACACCAGCAATAGGCCTTTTGAAGAAGAACTGACAAAGATCTTGCACACAGAAGCTTCTCTATGTGTGATTAGTGAATGTTAAATATAGCTATCAAACTGAAATTTGTTTCTCAGGGAATAACTATCAAACTGAAATTTGTTTCTCAGGGAGAGGCACCCTCTCCCTGCCAACCTGTGTCACATAGACGTGTCTACACCCAGATGTTAATATCGTGCATCATTTTGGTTAAGCTCTGCTTCCCAGTAGTTCATCAACAGTCTATAGGTTATTGTGAAGGTACATTTTACCTTGGTGTCAATGTGATTAACATTTAGTCCAGCAGCCTTTGAGGGGAGCACATTCATCTTCATGATGCGGGCAAACTTCATGAAGTCAACTGAAGTGCTTAAAAGACTGGCAGCCACCAAAAAGAACAAGTTCTATCTCCAGACTCTTTAGACTTAAGACTGCAGTATCAGCTCTTTCGTTGGCCTCTGAAAGGCTGGCCTGGGATGGGTGGGATGGCTCAGTGGGTAAAGGCACTTGCTGTGCAAGGATGGCAACCTAAATTCAATCCCTAGAACCCATGTGAATGTAGAAGGAGAGAACCAATTCTACAAAGTTATCCTCTGACCTCCTGACCTTCACATAAGTGCTGTGGCATGTGAATGTATACATACACACAAAATCATTAATAATGATAATATAATTCATAACAATTTAGCATAAATTAATTATATACAAATCAATGAAATTCTGGCCTGCTCTGAAAATTTTAGACAACTCCCACAACCAAAACTAGATATATGCACATATATTTATATACACAAATACCATGTGTGTGCACATGTATAGGTTTTATTGATTCTGATACACATTCTCTCTCTCTCTCTCTCTCTCTCTATCTGCATGTGTGTGTGTGCATCCTATTGATTCTCTTTTTCTTGAAAATCCTAATATATCTAGCATAACTCTCCCACTAAAAACCAACCAGTGTTGTTACAGAATGCCATATCCCCCCTGGGAATCAACCAGTGTTCCAACCGAAGGCCATAGACTAAATACAGAATTAGTTCATCCCCTTCTCATCACTAACTTCCTGTCCCTTACTCCCTTGACTAAAGAAAACGGGTGTGTGATGCTTCGTCCTGGTCTGTCTGCATCCTTCCACAGTCTGATCCAGGCACAGCTGCTTCTGCCCTGCCTCTGGTAATTCCCAGGGGCACTAATCACAGCTCAGGATGGATGTCTATACATCAGTCCAGTTTAAAATAATACCTCTCCTCTACAAAGTCATAAATTATCCCAAATGAGAAGTTACCTTTACTATTAAGAGGAAATTTTAGATACAAATCTCACTCTACATGAAATATTTTACTACCTTTTAATAAATGTGTGTTGTACCAGCCCCTTCCTTATTAAATACATGAATTCCCTTTAATCCTTTTCCGGACATATCAATATCTGAATTTTAGTTCTTCATTATCAATTCCAGTGGAGCCATCTGTTGATGTTTAAAGGATTTGCCAAAGTAGAATGAGACTTCTTAAAGGGCTCACATCCATCTAAAGGTAATAAAACACACTTGGCTGAAACATGGATCACTCCTCCACAACAATATCAGAGATTGCAATTTCCCAAGAGTAGAATCTATTGTCTAAGAAAATTTAGCAGTAAAATGTAATGTCCCTCAGTTGCCCTTACATATAAACAGTCATAACTTATCATGAAGCTTTCATCAAAGGATTAAAACAATTTATTATGTCTTCCTTCAATTTATCCTCCAGACAAAACTATAAATCAGAAGACTATAGAATCCACTGGCTAAAGAGCATCCATTTTCTGCATGCCCTGTGGAATAAAAGCAGAGCTCCTTAGAGACATGTGGAAAGATCAGAGATGCCAGCATGTGTAGGACTCAAGGTAACATAGACAGCTAAATGAGTTGGGGACAATCTGGGGCCAGAATGACTTTGAGTGTCGTCCATGGAAACTGTGCTAGATTACAGAATGAAAGCATAGACAGTCTAACTTCCCTGGAAATCCTAAAAATTCAGGGTTTCTTACTTAAAAGATACCACATTTCAAATGATGACATTTCTTTTTTGAATGGGGGGTGTTGCATGCACGTGGGTGTACATATTTGCATGTGTGTGAGCACGTTCTTGTGCTGATGTGTATTCACCTGAGTACAGACATGTACAAGTTGATGTCTCACATCTTTTTCCATCATTTTCCACCTCATATACTGAAGCAGGGTCTCTCAGTTGAACTTAGAACTCACTGATCATCTCGTCTAGCTGGCCAATTTCGCCCCAGGGATCTGCTGCCTCTGCCTCAGAATGACAGGTGGCTACCCCATCTGCTCAGCATTTACATGGGCTCTGGTAATCCGAACTCCTGTCCTCAAACTTGCCTGGCACGGGCTTTATCCACTGAGTCATCTCCCCAGCCCAACATTATTTTTAAAACAAAAAACACTGGATGAGCCAAAGAAAACTTGTCTATTTCAAAAATTCTGCCCAGGGCCCTCCCACAGCGCTGCACTCTGACCTCTGGCTACTTGCAAGACTTCATTTCTCACCACCCTCTAAAATACAAAGTCCATGCTCAAATCACACTCCAACAATGGCGGTTCTGCAACTCTAACGCGCTGCTTCACACTTGGGTGTCTCCAGTTCATGCCCTCTAGCCTGGCTTCAGTCAGTGTGTAAAAGCCCCCTCTTTGCCCTCTTTGCCCCTTTCTTGTCTGTGAACGTGTGGAAAGTCTCTCTCACCCCTAGCTGGGCTAAACGTACCATCCTTGCGCTCCTCGGCTGCAATCTCTAGAGTTCCGGAGTTCAACTATATATGATAGTTTGCTCTTACTTAAATGACACATGCTAAAAGCCACAAAGCTCCCCAAAGTAGGAGAAGTGCTTTGTCATTCTCCATATTCACCTCTCTCTCTCTCTCTCTCTCTCTCTCTCTCTCTCTCTCACCCACCCACCCACCCAGTTGTTTGGTTGGTTGGTTGGTTTTTCAAGACAGGGTTTCTCTGTTTAGTCCTTGCTGTCCTGGAACTCACTCTGTAGACCAGGCTGGTCTCGAACTCAGAAATCCGCCTGCCTCTGCCTCCCAAGTGCTGGGATTACAGGTGTACGCCACCATCGCCCAGCTATCTGCCCAGTTTTTTTGGTTTTTTTCAAGACAGGGTTTTCTGTGTAGCCCTGGCTGTCCTGGAACTCACTCTGTAGACCAGGCTGGCCTTGAACTCAGAGATCTACCTGCCTCTACCTCCCAAGCGCTGGGATTAAAGGCATGCGCCACCACCTCCAAGTCATATTCACAACTCTCTATGCAACTCCTGCTACGGCAACACTGTCACCACCACCACCACCACCACCACCACCACCACCACCACCACCACGACAGATACTTATCAGGATCCCAGTGTCTCACACTAGCTCTGTAGACTCACTCTAGTTTCACAGATGAAGAAACAAATGGTCAATGTGATGAACTTCAACAGCACACAGACAGCACCAGAGACCATGGTTCTAGGCCGGGCTTCTGCATCCTACTTCCTCCACATGGAACAGTCAATCAATCGAATCCAAAGCTCACTCCCTAGAACCCAGCCATTCTTCAACATTGCTAGTCCCTTTCCTGTGTGTCTTTCTGCTGGTAATCAAATATAAGCCTCGGCAACAGTCTTTCCAGGAGTGATTTTATGAAAATAGAGTTCAAAGACTAACCCCAGCTAGCCTTCCTGAATCCACACTCACTGACTCAGCTCAGTGAAAACAAGCTGAGAGGCCTGACCCTCTGATAATCCCACTAGGCAGTTTCTTTTGGTGCAAACAGCAGTTTAACCAAATATGCCCTTCTGTTTTTTCTAGTGCTTTGTCATTGCAGTGAGATCCAGGTTGGGCTTCCCAGGAGAAATCAAACAGCAAAGGCTGGGACATTTGTTTTTTGTTGTTTTTTTTTTTTTTGTTATACATAAAAAATGCACCAGAATGCCTTTTATTCCCATTCAAGCAGGTATTCCTTATCTAAAGAGAAGCTCAGTGCAGGTCTGGCCTCTGCTCCTGAACCCGGATAGAAGTTTCACAGGCATGTTTGAAGTTTCAGGTCAAGGGTGGTCACTCCCAGAAACCAGTGTGTCTGCATTTTCCTTTACGCTACAAGGGCTCGGACTTCAGACACTGTTCCTTGTTTTATCTGATTACAAATATCCAACTAAAGTTGTTAAATGTTTAGAAAAGGTGAAGGCCTGAGAATGCATGAGGTCCTCTGTTGACACTTGAATAATTTAGTGGGGGACGACAGAGAAGTCAGTCCACACCATTAATCACCAATGCGAGAGCACTGTGTCCGTGTGCATTGTCATTCTCTGGCTAACATCTGTGAACTAGCCAGTCACAGTCTGAAAAAGAAATGTTCTAAGCATTTATTGTTGAACATACACGACTCCCATCAATCACAGTCCACCTTTTGTAAGGATTAGACTTGACTTCTGATATCTTAGTTGTCACTTGCTTCAAAATGAATCATGTACTGTGGTTAAAATTCTACATCCCTTTGTCTTGCACTTGCAACATAAAAGGTTTAATCTTCTGTTTCACGTCGATTTTACCTCTCTAGTTTTTAAATAAAGTTTCATTCCCTAGACATGTTTTATTTCTCCCTCAAAATCTATTTTTATGTTCCTGACTCGGGAGCGGTGCTGCCACCTGCTGATCATTGGGATGTAACGCCTTATGAACTTCGGTCAGGCTCAGTAAAGAACCATGGACTGGAGCTTTATTCTACAACTAACTGAATGAAGTACATTACAACAAAATACATTCACCGCTGTAGAACCAGCCTTTAGGTTAAGCACTTTTCACATGCCTTCTATCTATCTGCCTTTCTCTTTCACACAGGAAGCCAATATTACTGAAGTGCAGGACTATGTTGAAAGCCCATTGAGTAGGGGAGGAAACAAAAAAAAAAAAGCACACTTTACTGCCCCCTGCTGTTCAGGCTCCTTAACGTCACACTATTTTTGACTGACTTGATGTAGTTGCATATGTCTGGAGTTACAGTGTGATGTGTCAGTGAACCAGTACAGGGGTAGTGATCATATCATTGTGATTGGCAGGTCTACCACTCCGACACTTGTCGTTTCCTTAAGGACACGTAAAATCCTCTCTAGAAGCTATTCTGAATTATTTGATTCATTATCCTATTGTGCTGTAGAACATCAGAAGCCATTTCTCCTAACCAACTGCACCAAAATAATCAATGGGTGCTTTCATTTTTTTCATTTGCTCAATTATTCATTCGGTGAGTGAATATAAATTCTGCTGTCTATGAACCATTCAAAACTACTGAATTTCTAAATTGTGATCAATGTGGGAAAAGAGGAAGAATTTCAAGACAAGATGGAGATAAGTTTCAAGAGTTCCTGGAGTGACCATTCAGTGGCTGAAGCAATGTCTGGAGACAGGGAAAGAGGACAGGAAGAAATAAGATGGGGAGAAGAAAGGAAGGACATGACAGGGAAGAAGAGGGGAAGGGAGAGGGAAGCCCAGGACGGATGAAGTGAGAGAAAGGAAGGCTGGGGAAGACATGATGTAGCCAGTCCTGGAGAGCACTGCTTGATGCTTCCTCTTAAGTAAGTGCATTAAATGCACGAAACTCTTAAAATAAGGGCTAGAGAGGGGTAATAAGAGCAAGATCTCCCTAATATTTTAGCTTAATTATGGCTATTGCTGTCAGATGGTCTAGAATAAACTCTTGCATCTGGTCAAGATGTCTGGTGAGGCCTGGGAAACTTTTAGCAGCATCCCTTGTCTCTGTTTTTAATGTGTTGCCTAGAGACCAAGTTACTACTCAGTTTGTGGTTTGGTGGGAAGAGGATACTGTTAACTTTTCAGTTAAAGACACTTGATTATTTTCATAATCACTGGTCCCGTGTGGGGAAAATTGTACACACTATGAGCATGTACAAAGTAATTTCAACTTTAAAATTAAATATGTAACAAAAGCCAGAAAACATCCATAATGATAGCAAAATACTTTCAATAAAATGTGGGATATAAAATACTTTATATATATATATATATATATATATATATATGTGTGTGTGTGTGTGTGTGTGTGTGTGTGTGTGTGTGTGTGTGTGTGTGTGTGTTCACCAGAAGAGGGCACCAGATCTCATTACAGATGGCTGTGAGCTACCATGTGATCACTGGGAACTGAGTTCAGTTCCTCTGGAAGAGCAGCCAGTGCTCTTAACCTCTGAGCCATCTCTCCAGCCTGTGGGTTATATATTTTACAAAAAACAAAACCAAAAAAAAAGAGAGAAAAAAAAAACAAAATTACTAGACTAAATTCAATCAAGAACAGGTCATTTATACTGATATATCAGTACTGATATATATGTGTGTGTGTGTGTGTGTGTGTGTGTGTGTGTGTGTGTGTGTGATAAAATATACTGAGAACCATCAGACATTAGTGAAAGTGAAGATGACATATATAAACAAAAGTTTTTTTGTGTGTTCTTGGGTTGAAAGAATTAACATCACAGGTATGTCCATTCTACTAAAAGTACTCTACTAATTCAGTGACATCCATATCAAAATCCCAACGACATTCTCCATAGAAAAAGATAATTTGCAACTTTATATGAAAATAAATACAAGACCCCCAAGTAGCAAAAAACAGTCTTAAATGAAAAGAAATAAAACTGGGACATCACAGTACTAAGTATAATTTGTTTGAATGTTATCACTACAGACAGAGAGAGAGAGAGAGAGAGAGAGAGAGAGAGAGAGAGAGAGAGAGAGATTGAAATCCATAGCTACATCAACAACAAAACACTATTCTCTTCTATTTTTCCCAGTGCTTCATAAGGACTACTTTGGTGTGTGTGGATATGGTATATATACATGTGTGTATGGGTGTTCACATTTGTGTGGTTATGTTGGGAGGTTGTGTGTGTGTTCATGACAGCATGCACATATGGAAGCCAGAGGTTGGGCATTTTCCTTGATCTCTCCTCAACTGACATTTGGAAGCAGGGTCTCTCAATTGAGCCCAGAGCACAGATTCAGCTAGCTAGATTATTTTGGGGAGCCCATCTCTCTGAGTGTAGGCAGTCACCACATCAGCTCAGGTAGTATGTGGGCTCTGGAAATGTGAAGGCTGGTCCTCAGGCTTGCATAGCCAGAAATTAGAAGACTGTAGGTTCTACACCATTGTTGCTTGTTTCTGAATCAGTACCATAATGTCTTTGTCTATGGTTTTGTACTCTATTTCAAACTCAGGTATGATAATGTCTTTAGCATTTTTCTTTCTGCTTAGGATTACTTTGGCTATTCTGGGTCTTCTGATTTATATGATTTTTCTCAATTTCTCCAAAGAAAAGTTAGTGGAATTTTGATAGGACTTTATTGAATTTGTATACCAACTTGAGTAATGCATCTATTTTCACAGTATAGTCTATTAATCCATGAGCATAGCAGGTCTCAGTTTCTTGTTTTGGTGTTTTAAAGTTTTCATCATAGGGATCTTTTGCCCTCTTGGTTAGGCTTATTCTTAGGTATTTTATTTCTAAGCTATTATGAACAGAATTTTTTCCTGTTTTTTTTCTCACCTTGTTCATTACCGTATATAGATGAACTGTTGACTTTTGTGTATCAATTTGTATCTTAAACCTTGGCCTGAAAGTATTTATCAAATCTGAGAGCTTTCTAGTACAGTCTTTAATGTTTATTAAGTATGGGCTCATCTTGAATGCAAATAGACACACATTGGTTTCTTCCTTTCCTTCTCTTTCTTGTCTTATTGCTACAGGTAAAGCTTTGAGCATTATATGTTTTGCTGCCTGGGGGGCCAGCCTCCAATGGCACAAGTCTCAAAGGGAATCCACAGAGTCTGTGTGTACTAAGACTTTTTTATCTGAGAGGGTAAAGGGAAAAGAAACACACACTCTCTTGCTGGTTCCTTCAGACCTTTTTTTATTCTTCTTTTGCACTCTCTATTCTTTATTTTCCTGGTGATTTCCTTCTGTCATTCTTGATGTTTTCCTTCTAACTCTATCTTTATTTGTGTGTGTGTGTGTGTGTGTGTGTGTGTGTGTGTGCGCGTGCGCGCGCGCCTGTCCTGGATCTCGCTCTGTAGACCAGGCTGGCCTGGCTCTGTCTCCCAAGTGCTGAGATTAAAGGTATGCACCACCACTGCCTGGCTCAAATTGTTTTTCTTAATCATTAACCTAAGCCACAGTCTTTGTGGCTCCTCAGTAGAAACTCATGTGTTCTAGTTTGTGTGACACTTCCTCATTTTATTTTTTCTCATCAAAACTCTATTTAAACTAACATTATTATTATTAATTAGACAGTACAGCTTAGGAAGAAATCATCTTCATAATCTACAGGTAAAAGTGCCCAGTAGAATAGGATGTTTCCATGAGATAAACATACTACATTATAGGCAGTGGGGATCTCCCCATACCCATTCACACCACGCCAGATACCAGAGGAAGATGGAAGCAGCAAACATGTGAAGACATGGCAGAAGCAAATAGCATCCTGGAGTCTGTGGCCTTGGGGCCTTGCCTGTCTGAAATTCACGCATCAGGGATTCACCTCCTGGTGAGCTGACACTCTGAAGTCAACTGCCATCTGCTGCTCCCCTGACTTGGCCACTGGCAATATAGAATAACAGTGGAAAATGACCACCCTTCCCTTATTGATTTTACAGGAAATGCTCTCAATTGTTCACCATTTAGTATAATGTAACTTGTATGCAGACTCTACTGTGTTGAAATATGTTTCTTCTATTCCTAGTTTCTTCTATGCTTTTGTGGGGAAGGCATTTTGAACTCTGTCAAAGGCCTTTTGAGCTGCTCTTGAAATAATCGGGTGACTTCTGTCCCATAAGCCTGTTTATACCATGCATTACATGTACTGAAGAGATCTGCTTCCGGCAGTCAAGGGCTACTTTTCCATGTGTCCTTCACCAGTGGAGCCTAAGCCTCCAGCCAGATGCATCTCAGTTTATCAGTTTAGTCTCCTGCCCTCCTCACCTGCCTCCCAAGGCTCTCTCTTGCCTTGAGGCCATGGCAGATTAAATTCAGTTTCCTTGTCTCACAGAAGTTCTTCAAATCCATGCCCCTAGGGAAGTTTAGATTCAGACAATAGATTCTTTCCTAAAGTGGTACCTAGTTCCCTGTGGTCTGAGTCCTACAGACTAAACATGGGATTTGGGTTCACTGCTGACTATCTACTAGAGGAATCATTGTCTGACCAACCACGCAATTGGCTTTGAAGCTGGTGAGGGCTGTGTGCTTGTCTTGAAGGTAGGATTTGCAGTCTCTTTTCGGTAGGGCTCTCTGGCTAACTTTTTGGAGAAGGCTTATGATCCCCCTCCCAGATTGTGGAGAACAGTGTGGCTGGAATTGTGTTGCACTTGGCTTCTTTTCCATGAATCTATGGTCTTTTTCTCTGTACTTTTCAGGTATCCAATCAATATCAGGCAATTTTCTCTTTCTCTCACTGACAGTCTATTATTTTTTTTAAATTCTGGTTTAATTTTGGTTTTCTTCTTTATAAGGGTGTATAAAATGATGACATGATCACTCCATTTTATGGTTAAGGGAAGGTTTTTATTATAGATATGTGTGTGTGTGTGTGTGTGTGAGAGAGAGAGAGAGAGAGAGAGAGAGAGAGAGAGAGAAAGAGAAAGAATAGTCAAGAGGCTTCTGGAGGAGTCCAGAGCAGAGAGAGAAAGAAGTAGACTGAACATGACCAGCAGATTGTACCTGGCCAGGGCTCTCTGTGAGAGAGGGGAGAATAGCAGGGCTATAAGGAGAATGAGTAGCTATGGGGAGGGAAGCCCATGAGCTAGAGGGAGTTCAGGGTTGGGGAGGAGGCGAGAAGGGCTAGGATGCTAGCATGGACTTTGAAATGTGTAACAGGTACTCGTGATACTGAGGGAGCCTGAAGGCCAGCATGCATTTTGATATGCTAATAGGCATAACAGGTAAGCCATATATCCCTTCTGCCAGAGGTAATAAATGATTCCTTTTGGTAGATGGGAAATGGCTTTACAAGTTCCTGAGGAATGCTGGCTTTTATCTAACCACCAGAAATCCTCCTATAGTCCAAGGTGAGGTCAATTCTGGATATTTGGTCTGCCTTTTGGAGTTTGGAAAATTGGGAGTTGTCTTTGGGCCTGACAAAGAGAGAAGTACCTTCTAACCCTCCATCTTACCCAAAATTCTATTATTTGTGAGTTTTGGGGGGTAGAGGAGGTTGTTTGGGTATGGGTTTTTGTTGTTTGTTTGGTTAGTTGGTTGCACTCTGCAACCTGGGATGGCCTGGAACTTACTATGTAGCCTAGGCTGGCTTTGATCTCCCAGCAGTCCTCCTACCTCAGCCTCCTAAAGGTTGTGATTTCATGTGGACACTTTGTACAACACTCTGCAATACTTAAGCATTAACAAATTCCACTACAACCCCAACCTTATCCCAGGTCACCCTTTCCACCTCCTTGCCTTTATTTAAGTTTCATCTGTCTTCTCTCTAAACAGCTCTCTTGAAGCAGATATTCTTGCTCTCCTGACTTACCATGGGACAGCATTCTCCTGGTCCTCCTTTGCTCATTGGAGGCCAGTTTGCCTCTATAACCTTTATAACTAATAGTATTAAGGAGAGATCAGCCTGAATCAGAGTGTATCTCTTGCCCTAAATTGAACCAATCACAGTAACCTAGAGATGCTATGGCTGTGGATAGCACATACACAAAGATACTGTCTCCCCTATCTGATTACGTAACTCAGAGGCCCACTTCCTGTATCTGCTGTAACTTTTCAGTACAGAACTGACTCCTCATCTAAAACTTTGATCTCCCTGGCTTCCCTCGGGGACCTCCTCTCTTTCTACCTTTCACATCAAACCCTAACCATACTGTTCTTAGATTTCTCTGAGTCCTTGTGTTCCTAGACCCTCCCTCCACTTTATGAATTACCCAACTTCCTCCTGGGCTCATTGTTCTCCTGCAAGTCTAGAGTCCTGAGATTGATAACATGAATTCGTACTTTCCCCCAACAGCAAACTCATGTCACTTTAGACTCATGGTCCCTAATCTGACATGTCACACAACCATGCCATGCATCTACCATTTTTCCCCTTACCCAGTTGTGTATCTCCTACCTTCTACTTTGTTTAGAAAATGGGGCCACCAGAACTGGTCTCCATGAGGTTCTCCACAACTGCTCTTGAGTATTCTGGTATTTCTATTCCTGCCTCCTTTCTTGTAGACTCAAGTCTCTGTCTGGATATAAGACAATGATCTCTGAAAGTGCTTCTGATCCCATTTTTCTGTGCTTCTTTGGGACTTCACCTCATTAGCCATACTTTCCTGTTGGTGTCATCCAATTTTTCCTCCACGGGTTTATTCTCTCCTGCATACAAATACATTTGAAACTATGATCATTAAAAGGGGAAAATTCCATCCCACTGACTCCCTGTCTTCTAGTCATGTCCCAACATCTTCTCCCTTTCCATTAGAACTATTTAGGAGGGAGTCTGGGTGTATAAAGAAGTGTTTTAAATTATTTGGGCTATACATGGAGAGATAGCTCAGTGGTTAAGGGTACTTACTGCTTTTCTAAAGGACCCAGGTGTGGTTCCCTGCATTCACATGGTAGCTAACAACTCCCCGTAACACCAACCCCATGCAGACAAAATACTCATACACATAAAAGTAAAAAGAATAAAGATGTTTGGGTTTAGTGGCCTTCCTATATACCGAAGACAAAAAGACTGAGAAAGAAATCAGGAAAACAGTATCTTTCACAATAGCCTTAAATAAATAAATACCTTGGAATAAGACTACCCAAGGAAGTTTATATATATATATATATATATATATATATATATATATATATATATATATATAATATAATATAAAATTTAAAACACCAAAAAAAAGATATTGAAGAAGACATCAGAAGATGGAGAGACTGCCCATGTCCACAGACTGGCAGGATTAATATAAAGATGGTCATTCTACTAAACACAATCTACAGATTCAATGCAATCCTCATCAAATCCTAACATGACTCTTACAAAAATTTTAAAAACAATCATAAAACTCATGTGGAAGCACAAAAGAGCCTAGAGAGGCAAACAAGCTGGAGCAATACAAACTCTGCTGGAGGCATCATCATAACTGATTTCAAATGATACCACAGATGCATAGCAGCAAAAACAGCATTAGATTGGCACAGAAAACAGACATGATGATCAATGGAATAGAAGTGAGGACCCAGATGTCCTCACACCTACAGCCACCTGATTATTTATATACAAAGATGCCAAAATCATGCAAGAGAAAAGATGGCATCTTTAACAAATGGTATTAAGAAAACTGTATATCTACATGTAGAAAAATCAAACTTGATCCTTCTTTCTTGGCCTTACACAGACCAATTCCATATGGATTAAAGATCTCAAAGTCAGACCTTGAGTTTCTAGAAGGAAGAGTAGGGGGTACAGGTCACAATACAGATTCAGGTGAGAACTTTCTGAATAGACTCCAGTTGACCCAGATGGAAGATCAACAATCAACAAGTGGAATTTCATGACATTAAAAAGCTTCTGTACTGCTAAGGAAACTGTTCAGGGAGCCTACATAATGGGCAAAGAAAACAATCTTTGCCAACTATACATCTGACAGATGGCCAGTGTCTGGAATACACTAGGAACTCAAAAGCTAAACACCACGAAAACAAACACAATTAAACTCCATGGAACTGAACACAGAGTTTTCAAAAGAAAAAATATAAATGACTCGAAAAAAATTTTTAAAGATGTTCTCACCCTTAACCAACAGGGAAATGCAAATAAAACTACTCGGAGATTTTTTTTCTTACCCCAGTCAGAATGGCTAAAATTTAAAAAACAAACAACAAAAATGCTAGTAAAAATGTAGGAAATAGGGAACCCTCATGCACTTCGGCAGGAGTGCAAACTGGTGCAGACAGGATGGAAATTAGTGTGGTTCCTCAGAAACACAGACATAGATCTACCCTATGACCCAAATATACCACTCCTGACATACAGCCAAAGACTGTTTCCTACTACAGAGACACACGCTCATCCAAGTTTGTAGCTGCTCTATTCACAATAGCTAGGATGTGGAAACAGCCAAGATGTCCATCACCTGAAGAATGGATAAGGAGGATATGGTACACTTATACACATTATATACAAAATGGATTTATATATAAAAATCTTATATTCAATGAATTTTTATTCAGCTGTAAAGAAAAAAAAATGAAGTTAGGAAATTTTCAGGTAATGGATGGAGGTGGAAAACATTATTCTAAGTGATATAAGGCAGATCCAGAAAGAAGAACATCACATATTATCCCTCATATGTGGATCTTATCATGCAATCTTTAGATTTGTATGTTTAGTTTGGAGTACTTGTAGAATCCAGGAAACCAGAATGAGATCATTGGTGGGTAGGGAAAAGAAGGATCTTAAGGGAATGTAGAAAGATGGGCATAGGTGACAGAACTGGGGAAAAGGAATACTGAGGAGGGATGTTTAAGTGGAGAGAGGGATGAGAGGGTAGGGAAAAGAAGGGAGTGGAGAAAAATAACTATTTTTAAATGTTTGATGTTTGAAAAAGCCATGTGTAAGCCTAAATTAATATATGTGTTCAAATAAAGAGTTTAATTACAGTTACCCTATATAAGGGATTATTCTCATCAAAGAACCATAGGTTGCCAAACAAAAATCTGGATGCCAGGTGTGGGATACTTCCCCTTGAGTTGTTTCTCAGAGGTGCCCCCCGGAGACCCTCCAAAACAATATAAACTATTGTCTCTGCTTTGGATTGCCCACTAGAACCTGATGGTAGGACCCTATTGCTGAAGACACCCCACACATTGGTCATAGGACATGGAGACATCAAGTTGATGCTGATCAGGTAGCTTCCTCCCGACAGCTAGCTTTCACAGTACCAGGTTCCATGAAAGCTGTTGGGGAGCAGGAGTGGTCAACAGTCTTACCCAGCTGTGAACCCTGTGAAATGTAATAATGACAAGATATGCCCCTGAGTGCAATGTTGGCACAATGTTAGCGTGATAACCAACTACTTTCTGGTTGAATTAAATGCCCACTCCACAGGAGGAAACACATTCATGAATCTGTCAATCTTGCCAAGAACCCATGTTTGGGAAGCTCATGGGCTCCAGAAGAGAACCAATTACTTTCTGCTAAAATGGACATAGTATCAAACTGCTCTCTTAATTGTATCTCTCTACCCATAGATTAGTGCTGTGTAGCTAGAGTTTTCCTGCCTGACCCACAGTCAGGACAAATCTCTGTCACCCGCCAGTCCCACAGCCGCTCATACCCAACCAAGTAAACACAGAGACTTATATGGCTTACAAACTGTATGGCCGTGACAGGCTTCTTGCTAACTGTTCTTATATCTTAAATTAATCCATTTCTATAAATCTATACCTTGCCACATGGCTTGTGGCTTACCAGTGTCTTCACATGCTGCTTGTCATGGCAGCGGCTGGCAGTGTCTCTCTCACTCAGCCTTCTACTTCCCAGAATTCTCCTCTCTCCTTGTCCTACCTATACTTCCTGCCTGGCCACTGGCCAATCAGTGTTTTATTTAAACAGAACGATATCCACAGCAGTGCTGCCCTAAGACCTCATAAGGAGTTTCTTTGTGCAGTGGACATTGGTTTACCATAGAAACTCACAACAGGTCAAAGTACAGAGGATGAGTGTCAGAGAGTGCTCAGCCACTCATGGGACATCTATACTAAGTCCTCTCCCCAAGGCCCAGGAACTATCACAGAAGAAGGAAAGGAAGGATTATAATAGCCAGAGGTCAGCAAGGACCAGAGCAAAGCAATGTCTCTGGACACAACAGGAACACTGCAATCATGAACTCACAGCAGCTGTGACTGTCTGCACAAGACCTGCACAAAATCAAGGCAGACAACATTCTAGCATGGGATAGGGAAGGTTTTATGAGCTCCCACTGCTACCTGAGGATCTACGGAGAGCTAATAGCTCCTGCAGGAAACAGAGTCAGTTTTCCTTAAGGGTGTAGTTTCTGGTAGGTTGACTACACCAGTGGATGGCCTCACACCCAGGATTATATGGGCAGCATAAATTGGAGTTGATAGCTAACTAATAAAAGAGAGGGCATGGAGTTGTGGGGTAGGGAGGTGGAATTGAGCCTGAGAGGAGTTAGGGGGAGAAGGAAATATGATCAAAACACATTGTATGAAATCATCGAAGAATTAATAAAAATATTTTGGAGATATTTAGATTTTTAAGTATGTTCATTTATTACTATTGGGAACAAACCAGAGCTGTCCCAAAGTAGACTGATGGTCACCCCATGATTGTCCTAGCATAGAGATTCACTTGTAATTTGAATAGAATTTCCTCAGTCAACTCTTCTTGATTGCTATCTGGTTGTATGGAGATTTGAGGCCAGGACACAGCACCTGAGGACTACATGAGGATTCCATCCATGTCACACATGGATGTACAGGGTCTTTCTAGAGTTTTACCAGTCAGAGAGCTCTATTTCATGTACTTTCCAGCGACTTTGTCACTTAACTCAACTTCAAGACAATGTTCTCTCTCCCTCTCTTGGCCTGATTTGAATAGGAATAATTCACCATCATCACCATCTTGGATTCTTTCTAAGGTTTCCATCTGGCCATACCTTCAAAGTCATTTTAGTGCTATCTCATTGGCATTAGCATTTTGGTTATCCTGTATTTTTGTTTTTCTTGCTCCAAACCTTTTTTGTTAATCCTAAGAATTACAGCTCCTGTCTACAGAGAAGAGAGCTGGACCAAGATGTATGAATCTACTGACTTCCTGAACTCTCCAGGCAAGAAGCTCTCCCAGTGCCTGCAAATACCCGCTGTGCTCCCCGCCCCCTCCCCCATGCTCCCTGCCCCCTCCCCCATGCTCCCTGCCCCCTCCTCCATGCAGCCATGTATCTAAATGTATCCAGGCTCCACAGTGCATCCAGACTTCCAAGATTACCCATATCCCTCAGGTTTACCATGTCTCCCAAGGCCCCCCCCCCCCCCCCCCCCCCCGTCTTTCCGGGATCCCCACTGCCCTCCAACACTCAGATGGCAGTGGCAGGAACACAATCCGTACAACAAGGAGCAGCACCAGCTCAAATAATAATTGAAGAAATGCGAGTACCCAACCTATGATTTCTCCTGCCACTAGCTTTGGTGATATATTGTGTCCCCCAATATATTGTGTACCCTAATAAAGCTTATCTGAGGATCAGAGGAAAAAGCCAGCCACTATATTAAACATATTAAGTCAGGCCATGGTAGCACACGCCTTTAACCCCAGCATTCAGGAGGCAGAGATCCATCTGTGAGTTCAAGGCCACACTAGGGAACAGAGCTAGGCATGGTGACATACGCCTTTAATCCTAGCACTAACCATAGAGGTCTGGAGGCCTGTACAGACAGACAGGAAGTGATGTAGCTGGGCAGAGAGAGGAACTGAGATGGTAGAACAGAAAGGCATATAGGCATAGGTATACAGGAAGTAGGTCTCTTTGGCTGAGGATTTCCAAGT
Source organism: Peromyscus eremicus (assembly GCF_949786415.1). NCBI lineage: Eukaryota > Metazoa > Chordata > Mammalia > Rodentia > Cricetidae > Peromyscus > Peromyscus eremicus. The sequence goes on from NC_081417.1 coordinate 104,357,397, forward strand.
GGTAAGAACGTGGCTGACTTCTTTCTGCTTTTCTGATCTCTCGGATTTTACCCCAATATCTGGCTCCGGGTTTTTTATTAGTAAGACTGTTTAGCAATTTGTCTTACAACTAGCAGTTAGGATTAGCAAGAACAAGCACCAGGCCCAGGGCTGGTCCAAGAATGCTAAGCAGTCTCTCCAACATCTAGAACTGTCTGCCTGGGTTGGTCATCATGTGAGGTGAGGAAACAATGTCAGTCACCCTTGCTGCCCTCAACGTATAGGGAGGCTTGCGTGTCCCACAGGCCGTGTCCCTGAGCAAGCCCTGCTAAATGCAGATCCCTGCATGGCCTGGTAAGCCAGCTTCAGCTTCTCCCACTCAGCCTCTCAGCTATCTTCCCAGCTTGGGAACCCACCTGATTCACCTTCGATCAGGCCTGGCGGAATCCAGATGTGGTGTCCAGGAGGCATGCTGGCTGGCCATGCCTCAGAGGCTGCATCCGTCACTCCTTATCGACAGGGAAGAGCTGCAGGCCCAGGTTAGCCCACAGCCACAACAGACCTAACCCTAACTGCCACTCCAGATGCCGCCCTAGCTCTCAACAAAACTAGGGCTACAACTGGCATCCCAGCCTTATAAGGAACTCCGGGCTCAGCAGCAACCCCAGACCAGCTCTGAGCTCAAGGCTCTTGAGCCCTTGTCTTCTTAAGTATATTGTTGACAATGTTTGGCTTCGTCTAGAATGGCTGTTTGCTAACAGAATTTGAGCTTTTTCACGAAATTTTCAGTAAGACCCTAATTCAACACAGGTACTATAAAAGGTCCAGTGAAAATGGCGACCTGAAATGCTAGCACTTAGGAGATGGAGGCAGGAAGATCAGGAGTTCCGGGCCATCTTCATCTACATAGTAACGAAGGCCAGCCTTACTACCTTAGAGTCTCTTAAAATGCCAAAAGTTAATTTTAAAAATAGTGAAATGCACCGGGCATGGTGGTACACGCCTTTAATCTCAGCCCTTGGGAGGCAGAGTCAGGCGGATCTCTGTGAGTTCCAGGCCAGCCTGGTCTATAGAGTGAGGTCTGGCTGTCCAAGTATTTAAAGGTTGTCGCTGGGAGGTGGTGGCGCACGCCTTTAATCCCAGCACTCGGGAGGCAGAGCCAGGCAGATCTCTGTGAGTTCAAGGCCAACCTGGTCTACAAAGTGAGATACAGGAAAGGCGCAAAGCTACACAGAGGAACCCTGTCTGGAAAAACCAAAAAAAAAAAAGTGAAATGCAATAGAAAAATCAGTCACATGGAAATAGGAATCTGCAAGGACACACCCATGTCATCAGAACTATTATTTTGGCCCAGATAACTATGAGGCTGTGAGCTATTTCAGTTGGCACAACAGCATTAACACCTCCAGAGGCAGAGGCTACATGCCAGCTGATCCATCCTGCACCTACACACTGGGCAGAGGCTAAGGTTTATAATTCAGTGGCAAAGCTGACGTAGTTGACCGAGGAGACACATCTCACTTATTTTATGAACACGGCCTCCCAAGTATTGGATAGTCGTGGAATGATTTGAGAATGTCAAACATGGTATGCAATGTAGTTGTGTTTAAAGAAGTATCCACTGTAGCTTCTCTCCTACAAGGGACTGTGAGACGTGGAAAGACTATTGCTTCAGACTTGAGTTGACAGCCTCTCACGACACCACCCAGTGCCTTGTGGGCTAGCAGCTGGAAGCTGGGAAGGCATTTATAAAATATTAAAACAAAATTATATAAGTCAGGCCTGGGGAACACTTTTTCAGTATTTTGGTGTTTCGGTGGTAGGAGCACTTGATATGCAAGCATGAGGAAGGACCCAGATTTGAATCCCCAACACACAGTTCATACATGTATGTACTTGTAATCCTCGCATTACTGCGTGGAGACAGGTAGATCCTGGGAGCCTGATGGCCAGCCATGCCAGCCTAGTCAAAACTGTCAGCTTCCAATTCAGTGAAAGACCCTGAATCAGGCAAAAAGGCAGAAGGTGATAGAGGATAACACCTAACATCCTCCTCTGGTCTTTGCATGTATGTGCAGAGGCACACTGGCACAGACGCATGCATGCTCCATACACACACAACACATCAAAAGGATAAGTCACTGGCTATCTGAATAGCTTCACAAACTATTGTTTGTTGGCTGGGTGTGGCGGCACACTCCTTTAATCCCAGCACTCAGGAGGCAGAGTCAAGTGGATCTCTGTGAGTTCAAGGCCAGCCTGGTCTACATAATGTCTTCCAAGACAGCAGAGCTAAATAATAGAGGGACTCTTTCTCAACAGGAAAAAAAAAAAGGCATTGTTATTAGATGGCTTGGGTACTTGTTTAGAATTATCTTCATAAAAATAAGTTTATAGGTTAATGGGGGGAAATGCAACATGAATCAAAACAAGGTAGAACAGACATTAATTACTTTCCTAGATTTGTCCTTGGGATTTCTTGTCTCACAGTATTCCCTATAATAACTCAAAAGGGAAAGCACTTACTATTTAAATTTTTGCCTTTCTTTTATTACCAACTTGCTAAGAAAAAAATTAATCCGAAAACTTGAAAATAGGGCAAAGCTGTTAGCACCAACCTTTTCACATCACCACACTGCAGCATGAGCCAACACGTCTTCCTAAGGGCTATCTAACTCATCCCCATACTCTGAGTAGCAGGAAGCAACTGCTCCATCTGCTTTCTACGGATCTTCAAGGTGACCAGTGGATTATATCATCCTGAGTGGCTGGAAGAAATCAGAAGGAAAAAAGGATTTTGTCATGTGTGAAACTTAAGTGTTAGTGTCCACACATGCACCTACATGAGGACACAGCCACGGTTGTTCCTTCAGTTACTGCCTGCGCCTTTGAGTTCCACAGGCTGCTCGATTTTTGCTCCTTAAAACAGGTAAGGTTTGCCCATCCCTTCCCCAAGGGATAAAACTTGCTTGATTGTCTCTTATTGGTAGGAGTTCAGCAATTATGGTTATTAGGTGTTACTTTGCAGATTGTTGACGTCACAGGCTGGTGAGATAGTTCAGTGGGCAAGGGAGTGTGACATGAAAGCCTAGTGGCCTGAGTTCAGTCCGTGGAACCACCATACAAGCAGGAGAGGAACGCCTTCTTCAAATTGTTCCCTGATCTACTACACACACACACACACACACACACACACACAATAACAAATAATAAATAAAAATTGGTGTCCCACTTTTCCTCAGCGACAGATGTGAATGGTATTTGTTGAAAGGAAAGGATTCCACAGGATATAGATTTATTGCCTTGTAAAAAATATGAACCCAATTTTGTATTTCATTCTTTATTTTAGCATTTTTTTTCTGCTCATTTTTTCAGCTTATTATATTTCCTTCATTCTGATTATTTTTATCATTCAAGCATATTTCTTACAAGGCTGGAGTGGGTTTGTTAGAATATTGTGGTTTGGTTTCTCTTTTTTTTCTTTTTTTTTTTTTTTTTTTTTTTTTTTTTGAGAGAGTCTTACTATGTAGCCCTGGCTGTCCTGGAACTCACTCTGTAGACCAGGCTGGCCTTAAACTCAGAGATCCACCTGCCACTGCCTCCCAAATGCTGGGATTAAAGGCATGCACCACCATCGCAATGCCAACACCACTGTTGTCCCTTTTCTGTTATGTACAAAGAGGGAAGCCGCGAGTCCCCTTGGTGGGTAGACTGACTTTTCTTGAACCACACACCCCCACACAGAACGAACAAACAGCACTTGACAACTTGTAAGGGGGTGCCTCATTTCTCAGAACAGTACAGAAAATGGTTTCAATTTTGCCTAGAAGTACACGTCTTCCCTGAAATGTAAGCTCTGTCACTGAGAAAACCTGAGCAGGCTAGGAACGAGTCCATCGTCTTCACAGACGTGCCCTGCTCATGACAAAGGGAGAGCCTGAAGGGCAGTCTAGTCCACCTCAAGCTTCTCCTCTGTCTAGGGATCTTTTATGTTTGTAGGATTCAACTTGTCTATGTAGAGCCTAGACCTGCTGCACAAATTTGTTAAGATCCCTGCTTGTCTATGGGCCATAAAGCTCACTGCATCCTGCATGCTCTGCAATGAGTCCACACTGAGTAGCAGCTTTCAATGGCCCAATAGATCCAACAGCAGGGATGGAAAACTACTTTCATCCATCAGCTATTCTCAGGCTCCCGACGTTTTTTCTATTTCTGAAGTAAGTTGATTTATTTATTGTGTGTGTGTGTACATGCCTTCAAGCATGTATGAGGAGGTCAGAGAACAGTCTGTAGGATTTGCTTCTCTCCTCCCACCTTGTGGGTTCTGATATCAAACTCAGGCCATCAGGCTTGGCAGCAAGCTCCTTTATCTACTGAGCCATCTCACCACCCCATCCTGACCCAATCTTTCATATTCCTTTTTCCATTATGTTTTAGTTTTTAGTTTCCGAGACAGTGCCCCACTATGCTCCGTTGGCCACTATGTGGCCTCATACTTACAATCCTCCTGCCTCTGAATGCTAGAATCACAGACCAGCACCAGAACACCCAGCTTCCATTGTATCTTATAGATAACCTAAAGTAGGATGGTTGTAACAGGGAAAAAAAAAAAAAAGCTTTATATTTTGAGAAAACTTAGACCCAGAGCAAATAATGATAAAGAGTCTATACAGCTTCCGGGAGCGTCCATGCTCACAGAAGATGGAGATACTGTGAATGGAATTGCACTGGTGTTGCCTTAATGACACAAACATTAGCTCTCACCTCAAAGGGAGTATGAGAATTTATTTTGGATCCAAGCACGAGTGGCCATGGCAGGGAACCAGATTTAGTTTAACCCACATATCGTATTCCAGGACAGTGACAGTTTCGCTAAGTTTTCCTAGGGGCAGAACAAAGAAAATCATAAAGGAAAACACTGAACACATTTGTGAAAACATCACATAGGTGAGTGGAAGTCTGAACATGCTAGTTGATGATTCTCAGCTTTGGGGATGGGTGGGACTAGCTTTGTACATTCCAAAAAGATGGACCCCACATAGGCACAGGGTGTTAAGGCACACAGAAAGTTAGGCAACAAATACTACTTAAGTGGATCAAGACAGCCCAAAATAATTTGGCTCTGAGCCTGCAACTTTCCAACTCTCCACAGTCACAGAAGTTCTGATTAGTCAATCAGCCTTGTAGAATGTTATGTAGGCGGTACTTTTTCTCTGGAACTTCAGTGAACACTGGTGAAAGGAAGAAGAGTGTATTTCCTTCCTTGACTCCCATCCCCACCACAGAGTAATTTGTAGTATTTCTATATCTCAGGAACCACCCTTAAGATAGCTGTCAGATGAATTGCTAAATGGTCTTATTAATAAAAAAAAAAAAATGGAGCCAGATATTGGGGTTAAAACTGAGAGATCAGGGGAATAGGACAAGCCATAGCCAACCTCACCTTACTGACTCCTCAGCCTCCAGAGACCTACTTCCTGTATACCCACACTATATGCCTTTCTGTTCTGCCATCTCACTTCCTCTCAGCCCAGATACATCACCCAGGGTTGGAGAGATAGTTCAGGGGTTAAGAGTATCTACTGCTCTTGCAGAGGTAAATTCTGTTTTCACTACTTATGTCAGATGGTCCAGTCACCTGTAACTCTGCAGATTCTGCAGACATACACATGCGCCGAGACACACACACACACACACACACACACACACACACACACACTTAAATAATGAAATTAAGCTTTAAAAAAAAAATGACAGCTGCCTCTCAGCACTTTGTTTAGGGCAGTTTATTCCATCAAAGGCTATGATGAATTATCCTAGTGGGAAAGGGATGGGGCCTCTGAGAATGAGTGAGTATCCAGGGAAAAGGTCCCTGAGGATCAGAGTGGGTCCTCCTAGTATTGCATCATGGAGACCCAGGTTCTGATTCTGAATCCTGCTGTATTGTATGCTGCCCTGGCATAGGAAGACTTATTTTGATTTTCTGTTTGTTATATTGGGCTGAGGACTGAAGCTAGGACCTCCTTGGATGCTAGATAAACACTCTAGTACTGGGCTAAGTACCAAGCCCCCTTTTTACTTTTTGAGATAGGCTCTCAATATAGCTTAGGATGGCCTTGAACTTACTCTGTAGCCAACCCAGACCTTGAATTTGCCATACTCCTGCTCCGACCTCATGAGTGACCGAGATTACAAATCTGCACCACTAGGCATTGTAGGAAGTATTAAAAATGCCCCTTCTCTAGTAGTACCATGTTGGGTGTTGGGCAGAGTCGTGTCTCCTTAAAAGCTTCCCGCCAAACAGAAGATGGATAAACTAGTTTGTAAATCAGAGCGCAGGGGGCGGGAATCTCAGCTAGCACCCTTCAGCCTCCCTTCGCCCACCCAAAAGCCCGGCTGGAATGCGGCAGGGCCTGATGTTACAGCCCAGGCCACCGAGGCAACCAATTCGGTGCAGAGCTGGAAGTATTGCACCACTTCACTAAGTTCTTATGAAAGAGTTAAAAGACAAAGTGCCAAGCACGTCCTCGGTGGTTTCATTTCTACCTTGATCATGGACCCGCCATCACGCGGTAAGATAAGAGAAGCACCGAGAACCCGAAAAGTCCGCAAAAGGGTCGGGAGGCGGGAACCTGATTTGAGGAGGAGGGTACCAGGAGAGCAGCCAATCCCGCGCTCCCGGGGAGGAAGAGGAGGAGCCAGGGCCCGCGGGCCCCCCACTGCTCACTCCCGCGCTGCGCCGGCCCCGCAGTCTCCTCCCGGTCCAGCGCTCCGGCTCGCGGAGGACTCCTCTGGTGCAGACATGGCCTCGGGCGCCGCCTGCGCCGCGGTGAAGGTGAGATCACCCCACAGACTGCAGATGGGTCCGCCCTTTTGCCCCTCCGCAGAGGCCGCGCCTCGGGGCTGTGTCCCCAGCCCGGGACACCCCCATCCCCGGCACAGCGGAAAGGTGCAGGGGCGCGGCGCTCGCCCCCAGCCCACTCCCATGTCCCCAGCCTTTGGACTCATCTGCAACCCGGGCCCCACGGCGGTAGCCGGTGCTCTGGCGGGGGGCGATGGGTGAGCTGCTCCCCGCCGCCACCCTTCTTCAGTACCACTCCCCTCTGGAGATGCTCCAGGCGGGAGCTGACACGTGGCCCGGCTGCTGCGCTTGTCCCTCTAGCCTTGCGGGATTCGCGCTTCCGCTCTCTTGACTCGGCCCACGTGGGAGAGCTGTGCATTTGCTCTTTTGCCTGCTTCTGGTCTCCCCCCTACCCTCCCCGCGCGCGCGCCCCAAACTTAAATTTCCCTTAGCTTTGTTTTATCCAGCTAGTGTAGAGCTATGGTTGCTCCAAGACTTTTCTAAATACTGAAAAGGAGTGCAGACCTCGGGTTAGGGCCGCTCCCGCCTGGAGGCCTCTGTGTTTAAACGGCTTTGTAACCTTGAAAGTTAGAGCTATTTTCTCGGGCCTTGGGTCCCCAGAGAGCTCGACACAAGGGATTCTTGTACGCAGGGAACCGCTGGCCAGAAGAGAGCGTGAGTTCTGAGAGTTGCTTGTGAGCCTCCCCTGGGTCTTTTAAACACATCCTGATTGAAGGGTGGAGAGTGAAAGAGGAATCGCAGAGAACAGGAAAACTGGTGGAAAAAGGCTAAGTCCTTTCTAGGCTGTTTATTATTAGCCAAGAATCAGTTAACTTCATTCACTTTAGGAATTTCTGGCCGCTGGCACAGGAAGTGCACCGTTTTCTCCACCGCATCTGGTTGGATTCCCCGCAGCTCTGTTTGATTGCCTTGGAAGAGGCAAATCTCTGCAGTTAGTGTGCTGCCAACCTGGGCTTGTATGCTGGGGCCTGGCAGGGCTTCTCGAACCACTCAGGAGAGAGGATAAGGATGCTGCGCTCAGACTTACCGCCCAACTTTTTTTTTTTTTTTTTTTTTTTTTTTGCCATTTTGAAAAGGATTGTTTACATTTATAGAAAGCCTCCTGAAGTAGGGATTTTACTACAGTGTGGTCTGGGAAGGCTAGAATTATGTCTGGATTGGGCATCTTTGAATTTTTAGGAGTGGAGATCATTTTTCCAAAGGTATCATAAAACGTCAGCTTTATGCCTTTCCCTTAACACCATAGTAGGTGTGGGCCAGATATAATCATTTTACCTTGACTGAAGAATCTGTATCTTGGCATGTAGAATCCAAGAAACCTCCCCGGGGTATAGATTTTTTTTTTTTTTCATCTCTGACCCACAATGTGAGTAAAACCAGCATAGCTGGCTGGTACTTCTCACTCAGCCCAATCAGGATAATACTATCCATGCAAGGACCAGCGTATCTCAACAGAAAGAATTTGCTTTAATCTGGTTAATATTCTGCCTGACACACCGTTTCCCTGTAAAATGAATGTGGTACACTTAAGAGCAGAAAGAGCTATGTAAATATTGAATGATATGTATTTTCTTTTATCTTGGCAAGCTTTTGAAATAAAGCTTAGAGATATAAGTGGTTCTGGCAATGCCTGCTGACTGCTCTCCCTGAGACTGGGGCAGGTGGGAGCATTGCTAGTGAGAATTCAGGATGCCTCCACCATAGTCCACAAACGGCTCAAGCAGTGCCTTATCTAGAAAATAGGAAGTACACACTGTTATGCCCAGATCTCGGGGACCCCCAAAAGACCACCATGGAGACCGAATCCTGTATGTAAAAGCAAAGAGCCTTTATTTCAAGCTCTGGAGCTTGGTCCCTCTGTCTGTCCGACACAGTGGTGAGAGCAGAGAGCCCTGAGCTCAGGTGGGGCAGAATTTTTATCATAGCCGAGGTTGGGGTGAGGGGATTTCCAGGGTCCAGGAACCTGATTGGCTGACAATTATCTAGGGGTATCTGTAAAACAAAAAATAGGTGTGTGCTAGACTCAAGGGCATCTGACTACCTTATCTAATGGTTGGAATGTTTGGGATGTCAGACACTTTCTCATCCCTGGGTGGATCCCTGGGTGGTGTCAGCTTAAGGCTTTTCCTGGATCTGGGTGTTGCCTGCCAGTAAGCCTGTCACAGAAGCTGTGTCTAGGCCGCTATGCCTGTCATGGCTGCTGTGTGGTCAAGCTATTTGGGGGCCCCTTCACACCCACATCCAGAGCAAAATAACCTATTCAAAAAAGTATATTGTAAGGCTGGAGAGTGGCGTGGGTCAGTCTCTATCTAGAGTGCTTGCTACCAAGTGATGAGAATGTGATTTTGGACCCTCAGCGCCCATATTGGGGGGGGGGGGCAAGACTGGTTACAGAAGCCAGCATCTACAATCCGGGCACTAGAGAGGCAGGCATGGGTAGGTTCTTGGAGCTTGAAGACTGGCTGGTCTAGCCAAATTGATGAGCTCCCGATTCAGTGAGAATGCCTGACTCACTGAAAAATAGATTTCCATTAACTGAGGGAGACACTTGATGTCAACCTCTGGCCTGTACACACACACACACTTGAATATGTGCACAACACCCTCGCAAACTATTTTCTCTGCATATCATCCGGTAATAGTGTTCTTACAGATGTGAAGCTGAGGCCCAGAAAGGTGAACTAAAGTTTCCCATATAAACAAACCCTGCCTTTTTCTGCTGATACAGCAGCTGCACCTGAATCTACTGCTGTTTCCGCCAGTAATTGTGACTCTGCAGTCACTGGCCGGCCCCAGAGATCCGCCTCCTGCTGCTGCCACCAAATGTAGTTTTTAACTAAATCTCTATCGTTCTATTTACCGATAGTACTCACCTCAGTAGTCGGAGGTGGGGTGAAAACCTGCTAGCTCAGAGAAGTTGAAGAGCGACTATCTGTCTGACCTTCCCGCTGAAAGCACGTCCTTCCTCTCCATCAAACCAAAAAAACGGCCACACTCCAAGTCCCTCCCTACTACTTCCTGTGCGCCTCTATCCTTCCAGACTCCCTCTGACTCTGACTACCTTCTGTCAACCAGTTGCTGGCTCTGCCTCCTGACCCAAGGTTGATTTTATTCAGTTAACACAAATGCATACTCAGGGTTCTCAGTGTGATCGAATGTCCCGTGACAAAATCTAGATAATGACAGACCTAAAACCTGGCCTTCCCGTTAAGTAGATGTGAGACATTTCTCAGACCTGACACGCGGTCTCTGCTTTACTGTCTGAGTGAAGAAGGCATCCTACCGTAGGACATAGGCTGGCCACCTCTGCCAAAACCACTGGGCGTTTTCCAAGTGTGGGTGTAGGAGGCACATTTGTGTCTGGCCGGAAAGGTCTGCACCATTTCATCTGGTACTGAGAAGCAACAGTTTGATTAGGTACAGCAGTAGGACTATTCCCACATTGGTGTTGGGGGCCCAAACTCCGGGGCTGGAGAGTCCTGGCCTCCTATTGTAATGCCCCCACCTTTCTGTCAGCGGTGTACGCTCAGGGCTAATCACGCCTACTTGGAGAGTCGTTAGATTTAAACACAATCACACGTTGCACACCCAGCTCGGTTCTTGTCCCATTAATGCCAGCCCTGGTACCGTCCTTTGTAAGATGGAAATATTACCAGGGGCTCGAGCTTCAAGTTGATACCCTAGGTTTAAGAGATACAAATAGTGTTCAGATGAAAAGCCTCTGGTTTTATGTGGACAGTATGATGTTCGGCATCTCAATGCAACCTAGCTGTCTACTGTCTACTGGTAGAATCCTACCCAAAAGTACTTAGCTGAAAACGTGCCAAGCTCTGGGAATACATATAGGAGTGAAACAATGTCTCTGTTTAAGTTTATCTTGCATTGGGGCTGAAAGATTAATATGAGTGAATTAGTAAGAGTTATGGAAGGGGGCCAAAAAGGCCTTTAGGCGGTGGTTTTTAAGCTGTGCCACCAATATGGTTGTTGGAGGAGATGGGGAGGTTGGAGGTGATCAAGTCATAATCCTAGAGCTTCCATGGTGGCAACAGCATCAATCCGGCCTTGAGCGTCACATGGTTTGCCATGTAAGAGACCATCTGTGAACCAAAGAGCAGGCTCTCCCAGACACTGAATTGGCCTTCGGGCCTGCAGATTGTGAGAAATGAGCTTGTAAGTCTGATTTTTATTATAGCAGCTTGAGCACATTGAAGACAGGCTTAGAGTTGAACTGGTGATAAAGAACCTGAGGTTACAGTGGCCAGCTAGGGCTTAGGAAGGTCTGGGGAAGAACTGAGCATGATGGCCTTGAAATAGAAACCTCTATGCTTGTGATTACGAGAATTAGCTGGGTGTGGGCCTTCAGGATATAAACCAAGATAGAGAAGTTGGATTTGCACACGCCTTTAAACCCAGCACCCGGGGCTGGAGAGATGGCTCAGGGGTTAGGAGCACCAACTGCTCTTCCAGAGGTCCTGAGTTCAGTTCCCAGCAACCACATGGTGGCTCACAACCACCTGTAATGAGATCTGGTGCCCTCGTCTGGCCTGCAGGGATATAAGCAGGCAGAACACTGTATAAATAAATAAATAAATAAAAGTACCGATATTATTAAACCCAGCACCCTAGAGGCAGGCACAGGCAAATCTGAGTTTGAAGCCAGCCTGGTCTGCATGATGAGTTCCTGGTCAACTATGGCTGCATATTAAGACCCTATTCCAAAAAGAAAAAAAAAAAAAAAAGATTTTAGATTTGACTCTAAATGCTGTGGAAGCCATTTAAGGATTCTGAATAGAGAGGTGGCATCTGATTTATATTTTTAAGTGATTGTATGGCTGCCCTGTACAGAATGGCCTGTACTGGGTGAAGGACTACATCTGGCCAGAAGCCATGGCACTTGTGGTCCAGTCTAGGCTGGCAGCCATAGAAGCAGTGAGGCTCTGCAGGCAGAATAGAGGCAAGATGTGGGCAGTATAGCAAGAGAGAAAGGGGCGTTTCTGTGCTGACTTCCAACCCCAAAGGTGCTGAGGAATCCTTTTCCGAACAAAAGCAGGAAGGCTAAATAAGAGATCCCTTCTGCTGAGATCCCTTCTGCTGATCGGGGGGCTAAAGCATGGGGTGTGAGGGGCCTCTTTACTGTGGCAGGAGGGTAGCTGCTGAGTACATCCATGTTCTGGGAGGGTGGAAGATAATGGAGACAGTCTTAATGGTTCCTGCATTTGTGCATGCCCCATGAAGCAGCCATGGGGGGAGGCAGGCCATAGATTAGTAGCTGGCATTGTCCAGGAAGACTTCAGGGAAACATTGTCTAGCTTCAGCCATGGGCTGGTGTTGCCCTTGACCATACAGAGGGCAAAGCAAACCTTTGACATCCAGAGAGGGGGTATTTGGAGAGCTGCTTCGGTGATCTGTAATGCCTCTGGCTAGTTTCTGCTCAGGGAGATTAGCAAGTAATGTTAGTCATGTTAGCGTGATCGAGAGGGAATAGGGCCCCACTGTAGGTCGCTGGAGACTTCAGACAGTGGTGTAAGGGAGATGACAAGTCAGAGTGTCCTGGTTTGGAAGACGGCCTTTAAACCTCTCCTTCAGGCTTTCTCAAGCATGGGTGGCACAGGTCTTCTGTAGGATTGTCCTAAGCTTTACAGCACACAGAATGCAACCCCATCCCTCCCCAGAGTGCCAACAGGCCCTCCTCCCTGTCACTGTGGCAGCCAGACTCTCAGGCGCCCCCAGGAAACCTGTTTCATACTTGGTTAAAAGACCCCTGGGCTACTGATAAGGAGAGGTAAAACATACCCCACACACACACTGGGAGTGGGGAGGCTTGTACCTGCCTATGTAAAGAAAAGCGGGCCTAAGTTGCCTTGAGGAAGTTACTTTGGGTGTGTTTTGCTGTGAGTGATAGAATATGGAATAGGAATTATTCTCTTTTTTTTTTTTTTTTTTTTGTTTGTTTGTTTGTTTTTTTGGGGTGTTTTTTTTTTTTTTTTTTTTCCGAGACAGGGTTTCTCTGTGTAGCTTTGCGCCTTTCCTGGGACTCACTTGGTAGTCCAGGCTGGCCTCGAACTCACAGAGATCCGCCTGGCTCTGCCTCCCGAGTGCTGGGATTAAAGGCGTGCGCCACCACCGCCCGGCTTTTTTTGGTTTTTTGAGACAGGGTTTCTCTGTGTAGCTTTGCGCCTTTCCTGGAACTAGCTCTGTAAACCAGGCTGGCCTCAAACTCACAGAGATCCGCCTGCCTCTGCCTCCCGAGTGCTGGGATTAAAGGCGTGCACCGCCACCGCCCGGCTAGGAATTATTCTAATGCAGTAGTACATTTGATTTCCATGCTGGTTCTACATTCTAATTAAAAACTTGGCCCACATAGAAAAAGTTGAGTAAACGGACAACATAAATATTTATATGTGACGGTCCCTAGATCCTTAGCTGTGGTTTTCAAAGAATGCAGTGCATCCGCCTCATCTGGTACTTTGTTAGAAATGCAGTCCTGGGCCTCAGCCCAGTTCTACTGAACCATACATACATTTATGGTCCAGCATATTAAATGTGCACTGACTTTCAGCCCTGACGTCAGGAGCTTTGGGAAGTATGGACATGGTTCTTTCTCATGTTCTCTGTGGCTGCAACAGGATTAGTTCAAACTGAGTGCCTTCAAACGCCAATGTATTCTCATAGTCCAGGATCACAAGTCCAAAATGAGTCTTAGATCAAGAAGTCAGTAGGTCCGGCTTCTCTTGCAAGATCTCATGTAGGAAGAATCCATTGGCTTGACTCTGTAGCTTCTGGAGACAGTCTCATTCTTGTCTCCTAGCCCTACAGTCACACCCTCTATCATCACGTAACCTCTTGACGTCCTGTCGTCAGAACCCTGGAGTCCATTTAGGACCCATCCAGACAGTCCAGGGTAGTCTCCCATCTCATCTTAATTTATTTACATGGAATAACGTTTATGGGTTCTGAGTGTTGAGGTGTAAGTATGGGGCAGGGGTCTCATAGGTTCTGGGGGTTGAGGTGTAAGGATGGCGGCAAGGGTCTCATATCTCTTTAGAAACCTCATGTGTAGGGTTAGGTTTAGGCTTATGCTGTTCGGAGATGGAACGCATAGAAGGTTAGCCTTGTTCTGGAAGTTGAATCATGTTGTTTACGAGGGCATTGGAACTGCAGACCTTCCCGTTTTTTCTTCCTTGCTGCTGTGAGCAGTTTGACTCTGTCCTCTGCACCCAGATGCTCTCTGCCTCACCACAGGCTCAGCCATGGGGCCAACTGACCACAGACTAAAACTGGGAGCCAAAGAAAACATCTCCTCAAGGTTGGGTTTTCTCACGTGTGTTGTCTCTCAGTGCCAGAAAGCTGGCCAGCTAGCGAAGGGGTCATTATTATACAGCCTGCCACACTCAACTAGCTCATACTAGAAATTCGTGTTTGAAGCGGAGCCACATACTAGAATCAACCCACAAGCTTTGAATAACATCTATGCCTTGCCCCATAATCAGATCCTCTGCAGTTTGGGACCTGACTTTGGCATTTGGGGATACTGATAACCATCAGCTGAGTAGGGAGGAACTTAGGCCACACTATGCCCTTGTTCCGCAAGCAAGAGAGTTGGAGCGAATATGGTGAGCTTTGAGGAAAATGCTCCCCAGAAACTAATAATTGATTTCGGGTGTGAAATATATGTCGTCGTCGGGGTATCTAGAGGCTTGTACATTAAAGCCATGGCTGTCCTGATCTTCCAGGCCATCCATACTTCTCTGACTATAACACCTGCATTAGGTTACTAGGATGGCCTCAGCAGAGCTCGGTAGACCAGAAAGCCTGAGCAACAGACACTACCTCCCAGTACTGGAGGCTGCAGAAAGCCTGAGCAACAGACACTACCTCCCAGTACTGGAGGCTGCTTGTGACAGATAACATGCCAAGAAGGTTGGTTTTTGTTTTGTTTTCCTGTGGAAATCTTCCTTGGGTTTTGGATTTGGGATGGCCCACATTTTCCACATATTTTGACAAAAAATCCTCAAAGAGAATAAGAGATATTTGAGCCAAGATGAGTTATATTTACGTTGCCCTAAAGAAAACAGATAAATGGTTTCATGAAGTTTATTTCATTATAGACTGTAGTGAAGTCATAATGGAGGCATTTTTAAAATGCTTTGGTGGGAGCTCAGCTTAAGCAGCTTACAGCAGAGCAGGAAGTCTCTCAGATTCTATCTGACGTCCTTAGCTTCAAGCTGGTAGAACTTAGTGGTCTGCTGAATTAGTAGATTCCAGAAGGTCTGTCCTGCTGGTAGCTAGGGTGTCTGTTAGATAAGACACGGGTGGGCAAGAGGACCAAAGGTTCGGCCTGAGATTTGACTCAGGATCTGCAGTATCCCAACTTTTTACAGTCCAGAAGTTCTAATGATTCATCAGCTAGAGCTACCCGTGACATGATCCCTTTGGTTCATATTGCAGATTTTGTACAGACCTCCCAGGCTGAGGCATTTGGCCTCTTGGTCCCCATGAATCTGGGCTTCGTGGCTTCTATGGGATCTTAGAAGACCACACACATGTCCAGGTTGGCTTAGTGGTGAAGGCTTCGGTCAGCAGTGCCTGCCATATTTGTTGGTGGTAACCAAAGCTTCAGGCGTGAAATCCCAGATCCTGCCCTGGCTGTCTTTCCTCATCTTGAGCTTGAGGAACTCAGAAGCCTCCCATCTTCCTGACAGCTGTTCTGTCTGTGGTGTTGGAGAGTGCATCTGGGGACATCTGTGAGGCAGGACATCCAGGGCTCAGAAGGATGGCTCCTGAGACCAAGTGGGGTAGGTGAAGCCCCTGGTTTTTAGGTACCAGAGGAAGTGCATAGGGTAGGGAATAGCAGGCACCTTTCCCACCTTGACACAGATTGGATAGGAAACATTTCCTGTTTCAGATACAGGGAAGTAGCTGTAAGGTGCGGCCTAGCAGGCATCTCCAGCCTTGCTGGAAGCAGGCATTCTTTTTGAGGTGACTGTGCTGGAAAATTGGGGCAAATGACAAGCAGTGAGATGTATCCCTGTTTCAGAACCTTGTTTCTTTTTTTTTTAATTTTATAATTAATTTAATTTTACGTATCAGCCATGGATTCCCCTGTCCTTCCTCCTCCCACCTCCATCCCCGCCCTCGCCTCAATCCAGCCTCCATTCCCACCTCCTCCAAGGCAAGGACTCCTCTGGGGACAGAACCTTGTTTCTTGTAGTAAAGACTTCCTGGGTGTACAGAGTTGACCCATCAATTCTATCTCAGCACTTGAACCCATTTCTTAGGCTTTCTATCTAGAGTTGCCTGGACTTGGGACCTGGCAGGGTCTTACTGCTTCCTGAGTGTGGATGGAGCTATAAACAAGCTCCTTAGATCAGTGGTTCTCAACCTGTGGGTCACCACCCCTTGGGTTGCATATCAGATATTTATATTATGATTCAAAACAGTAGTAAAACTACAGTTATGAAGTAGCAAGGAAATAATTTTATGGTTGAGGGCCACCACCTGTATTAAAGGATTGCAGCATTAGGAAGGTTGAGAACCACTGCCTTAGACGCTCACCTGGCTATCCAGAGGCTCTGTATAATGTGGTCTGTAGCGTGTTCTCTCACCTTGGGCAAAAGCTTGACCTGACCAAGGAAACCAGTTTTTTTATATCATAGAGACAGTGACTCTTTCTAGTAGACTGAGCTCCAGGAAGACCCCAGGGGGATATTGGGAGTTTAGCACACGGTGCTTAAGTGGGAAAACAACAGTACATTTCTTTCATCATTTGTAAGTGGGGCTAATACCACATGGCCTGTCTAACAGTGGCAGTGAAAATCGGATAAGGGGAGCCCCGTGAAACACTCAGTCCTGGCCTGTGGTGTAGCACCACCTGTGTTTGGGAGCTCCATCAAGCTGTACTTTGCCTATACAACCAGCAGATGGTGACATTGGCCACATATTGCCACTGCAGGCCTCTCTCCTCAAGGTTCCGTTTCCTGGTGTAGCAGTCTATTCGATTGCTACTCTGGTTTCCTGTGAGGTGTGGGTTTCCAGTAACAATGTGAGGCAGCTGAATGACTGGGTGGGCTTGTCTGTAGACTGCTGTAGCTTCCTGGGCGATTTGCTTTCATTCAGGTACTGTCCACTCCTTGCTGACCGGCTGAATTGCCAACTACCTAAGGCAGGGCCCTCATGCAGCCAGGAGGGTTTGGACTGAAATTCAAGCTGGGAACTAAGGGAGCATGAGTTTCAGGAGCTAGCCTGTTCAGTTGCTGCTTTCATGCCGTACTAACTTGTCTTCATTCTGAGGGGGATTGCAAAACAAAACGAGATCTGTTTGGCCTTCGAGCCTGAAGGTTCAGGGTGGACTCCAAGTCTGAGATGCTGTGGCTCAGGGACCCTCTTGAAATGATGGAGCAAAGTGGTCTTAAGTGAAAGGTCTGAGGTGTTTTTACTTGTTTGATTTTGACTTTTGTTTCATGTTGTGTAGCTCAGGCTGGCCACAAACTCCCAAGAGAGCTGAAGACAACCTTGAACTTCTGGTCCTCCTGCCTTCCAGCCTTCTTTATGCATCAGGTAGCTAAATTCCCAGAGTCAGGTGATGGTCTTTTCACATGTTGCTCTTTCTGTTGCCCAGTGTGAGAACATGGGCTGGACGGTGTGTTAGCCAAGCTATGTGAAGTGGAGAGGCCACACCAGCCCAAGTGCTAGGGTTTTGTAAAGCAGAATGATTTGTGTGTGTGTGGTGTGTATACATTTGTTGAACTGAAGAATTTAAGTAACTTGCATGTTTTAAACAAATAAGTGTTGTTGATTTTTAAATGCCAGTGTTAAATTTTTACCTGTAGTGAGTGTTCAGTTGATATAAAGTACAAAACCTGTTGTAACTTCAAGAATGTACCACAAGGTGGCACCAACGTCAATTGTCTTAGCCACCAGGAAGTGTAATTCCGCCATTCTATAGCAGAATTTCACAAATTCTTTATTTTGGAACTTTATTCTCTGGAGTCAGGAACTTCTATTTTACTTTGTAGAAATTTGATTCAGTGACAATATGTTTGCGCCTTTTCATTTTAAAAAGTGCTGAGGTTTTCTCTGAGGTTTCTCCTAAAGCCTCACATCATAGCTGTCTATTGACCTGTTTAAATCCTGTTTTCTGTAGGGGGTACAAAAGAAAAATTTCCTAATGATAATGTTGCTTAATTTTTTTTAAAAGATTTATTTATTATGTATACAGTGTTGTGCCTGCATGCCAGAAGAGGGCACCAGATCTCGTTATAGATGGTTGTGAGCTACCGTGTGGTTGCTGGGAATTGAACTCAGGACCTCTGGAAGAGCAGCCAGTGCTCTTAACCTCTGAGCCATCTCTCCAACTTCATGTTGCTTAATTTGAATATTAAGACTTTACTGTTTGTCTTTGTGTTTGTTCTTGTTTGTTTCCTAAACTTCGAATTAGATCAACTCAGTTTTTTAAGATTTATTTTTTATGTGCGTTGGTGTTTTGCCTGCACATGTGTCTGTATACCACATATGTACATTGTCCTCAGAGGCCAAAAGAAGGTGTTGGATCTCCTGGAACTGGAGTTACAGATGGTTGTGAGGCACCATGGGATTGCTGGGAGTCCTCTTAACTGCTGAGTCATCTCTGCAACCCTAGATCAACTCTTAAAGAATTAGATTTCTTTCTCTACTTTTTCCAAGAACATGAATTTCTAGATAATCTCAGGAAACTGAAATAAAATGCTTGAACTTAAAACTACTTTTGAATTGCATATTTTTTGTTTGTTTGGTTGGTTGGTTGGGTTTTTTTTGTTTGTTTGTTTGTTTTTTGTTTTTTTTTTTTTTGGTTTTTCAAGATAGGGTTTCTCTGTAGCTTTGCACCTTTCCTGGAACTCACTCTGTAGCCCAGGCTGCCCTCGAACTCACAGAGATCCGCCTGCCTCTGCTTCCCAAATGCTGGGATTAAAGGCGTGCGCCACCGCCGCCTGGCTTGAATTGCGTGTATATATATATGTGTACATTGCTTATTTTTATGAATATTTGAATTATGCAGTATATGAAATACTGTCGCTGTATCTGTGGACACATGAATAGCAGTTTGGTTTAGTGAAAATATACATCAGGGAGGGCTTGTCATGTCACTCGTCTTTACCTGCATTCTCTCCTAGTTCTGTGAGTGGTGCCATAAAAAGAGAATTTCTTGCTTTGTATCCTGGTGAAATAAGAAGAAACCATCACCAAATAAACAGACCTAAGTTTTTATATCATGCTTTCTTTACTCTATAGTAAATGTGGTAAAGAAACAACCTTGGTCAGTCTTTCTACAACCACGTTTGGGCTCAATTTCCAACCTAAAAGTAATTCTGTCTGTAATTCAGTTGGGAGTAAATGTGATGCAGTGGAAAACAATGTCCAATATTTGGCTATTTATTTCTAGAGTATAGAAGACCATCAGGCTTCGTTGTTGTTATTTTGTTGGAGGTTTTTGATTTTGATTCTTTACTTCTCTTTTTAATAGCAGGCATTTAAATGTTTTCTGATCAGAGTCCCTTTTTTGTGGGGTTTGGTGGAGGTGGACAGGGCCTGTGACTGTGGATAACTGTATTTGCATAAGATGCAGCATGACCAGATGTGACGGCCTTCTTCCTTCTCCTTTCTCCCTTAGATTGGAATAATTGGTGGAACAGGCTTGGATGATCCAGAAATTTTAGAAGGAAGAACCGAGAAGTATGTGGATACTCCATTTGGCAAGGTGAGTGTCCGGCCAACAGTGTTGGCTTTGGCATTGCTAATTACTGGCTTGATTTTAAGTCAAGAAGAGTAGTTGGTTTTGTGTGGACATCCTAGAGACTGGTCCAGGCTGAGGGCCCCCAGTGCTGCCACTGGGTTTCATCAGCTGAGTTGCCCATAAGGGTGCACGAGGCTACTGTTTTAATGACATGGCTTTTGAACACACAAGGGGCTGGCTTCTCAGTTTGCATTACTAGAAATCAAGATGCTGGTTTTAAATTCAAATCTGTTTCTAATTTAGAGCCCAGGTCACACCACAGTAACTTAGCAGACAGGCTGGTGGCAGGTAGGATGAAGAGTCGTTATGAAGTGGTATCTTCTGGCCCAGATGAGTCCTGGGATCTGGAACACAATGTTAGGATTGGGAATAAATGGATTCTAGGGAAGGCTGGCTTATTTTCCGACCGGGGCCAGGTGAGGAGGTATCTACATTCCTAATTCCACATCGCCTCTTCCAAACAACACTGGCATTCCCCCCTCTGAGAAGGGCTTGCATCCTGGCCCAGCCCTCCTTTTCAGCTAAGTTCTTAGCCTGACCTGGGGTTTTCCAAGCCCTTTCCCATCTCACCCTTAGCCTCAGGGTTGGTTCTCGGGTTTTTCCCAGCATCTCTTCAAGGCATCTCATGGCCTTCTTTAGCCTGGTTGCCGCAGTAGGCCGTTCTATCGCTGAGCTCCTGGTGCCCCACAGTGACCTTTTAGCTTTTGACTCAACATTTCGTGAACCTTTCAAATGCCCTTGACACGTGTAAATTTGATTAGTCTACCATCAGAGTCTCCTGGAACACTTGCAACAAAGCCCCTGCAGCCTTTCATAGCCTGCGGAGTCCGTGCTGGCAGAGAGCTCAGTCAGTACTTGTGGATGATGATGCTGATCAATAAAACTTAAGCTCCTTTCCCTAAGCTGTATCTCCAAACTCCAGAATTCCACCAGTTTGTTGTGGTTTCAATGACTCAGATTTTTAAGAACTGTTTATACGTGTTTTAAAATTACTAAGCTGCGACTGTTTATTTTTTATTGCATGCAGCCATCTGATGCCTTAATTTTGGGGAAGATAAAAAACGTTGACTGTGTACTTCTTGCAAGGTAAAGTATTTTAAATTTGTTGTTGTTGTTGTTTAATATTACTACTTCAGAATTTAAAGCCCATAAACAGGTAATAATGTAGGTATGAGATAGGTGTCCTCAGAGTCAGACCATGTTGGTCCCTTCTGAGACAAGCTCGAATTATAAGCATTTAGGAAATCAAAGATCTCATTCCTCTCTTTGGTTTGGAAAATAGGTCAGTTGAGTGACACTGAACCTCCAGTTTCTGTTCTAACTACAAAAATATTTCCTTTGTTAATTTTCTTTCATTCCAATTATCAGATAAACAAGATGCTTTGTTCATGACATCCTTGTCTAGTGGCAGTTACATTTTGTGGGGAGGAGGTCTCAGTCCCTGAACTAACCTGGATGACTTCTTGTGCTTATACCTTTGTTCCCTAAACAGGGCTAGTGGTAGAAGCTGCCGCACAGAAAGCAGCAGGGTTAGGAATTCCCCTGACCCCGAGTGGCCTCCACTGCAGCTAATGCAATAGCAAGCAGGTTCTCGTGCCCACAAGGTGGCACCTAGTCACAGGAGTGCCTTCTAGAAGCTATCCTTAGCTTAATGTTGGGGAGCAAGTCTCAGGCGGAGCCACACAAGATGTGTGGACTCTATAGGACATGAAAGGGGGACCTAACAAAGCTTCGTCCACCACGGTGATGTGGAAAGTAGGTTCTTGGGAGCCAGCAAAACGAAAATGTAGTTTTAAGTGGTCCCCTGCTGTGCGTTTCTTACAAGTCTCCTTTCTTAGTCATTACTGGAGAAATGCCTGCTTTTCTTTTCTTTTCTAAAGCTCAGGGAGGAAACAGTTGTTTAAATTACACAAATGTCCAATTTCTTCTGAAAAATCTGCTGAGAGCTTTGGAGGCCAGGCCCTGAAAAATATATGTATCTCTGAATGGTGAGGGCTCCTACTTTCTTAGAGGCTGTCTATGAACTCAGGGTGGAAACCTGAGGTGCTGGGTTAGTCCGAGGTTTGTTAGTTATCAAGAGAAGACATCAAAAATTCTTTTTCAGTACAAAGAGGATGATAGTGAGGTGTTATTTAACAACTCTGTAGAGCAGGTAGATATTTCATTATGTTTTATTAATGGGGGAAAAAATCCTGGCTCCGAGTGGGTTGGGTGACTTTGGAAGGTCACAGGGGAAGTAAATGAGAGAGCTTTGAGCCAAAATGGTTGCACTCCAAAGCCCAAAGTTTTTACTTAAATGCTTGGATGTATTTCCACTCTTGTAAATGTGACTACTTGAATAAATATTAATAATACGTGTATAGGTGGGTATTCAAATACATATGCATATAGAATAGATTTTAAGTGTTCTTTCCAAAACTAAGTAAATATGTAAATTATAAACAAACCTTTCAAACACTGAACAAAATAAAGCTCTGTGTTAACTTGCTTCCAATGTATTTCTGTCTTATCAAAGGTAAAGAAATAAACTCTGGACAAAGCCACTCTGTGATAGAACATCACGTGTCTTAGTTTTTCGGGAGGCCTAGATAGTTTTAGGCTTCTTTATGAAATATTGCTTATAAGAACATAAGAAAGTCATGTGACCAATGTGAATTTTAAAATTCATTTTAGAAATTGAGCTTTTTACAGCTGTTGACTGGAGTTCCCCTGTGGGTATGGATAAGCAGGCTCATGCTTATGTGTTTCTAGTTCTTGAATAACTTTAACAAATGCAAATAGTGCATTTGTTTGTCCAACAGGGTCAACTGCTTACATGGTGGGTGCTACTGAGGAAGACAGGCAAGGGTATCGCCCTTGGGACAAATTATAATTGTAGAGGTGGTCACCAAAGAGACATGTTCAGTTAGAGTAAGCATTAGTATAATAGGTAGACGTGCCGTAGATGCAGTGACGATGGCAGATGGGGTGACTGCATACAGTAGATGCTTCTTGGCCTTGGAGCTAAGCTCTAAAGAGGGTCAGAGTCCTGGGCAAGACTAAGCATGGAAGCAGAGAAGACTTTTTTGAGTAAAATAATGGTCTTTTTGGTTTTTTGAGACAGGGTTTCCCTGTGCAGCTCTGGCTGGCCTAGAACTCACTCTGTAGACCAGGCTGGTCTCAGACTCACATAGACCTACCTTCCTCTGCCTCCCAGTGCTGGGATTGAGGGCATGCACCACCACTGCCCGCCAGTTCCCTTTTTTATTCTTAACCCTCTTTGGCCGCTGTTGTTACAGCAGCACATACAGTACTGTCAGTACTGTACATACAGACGTGTCCCCATGTCTCCTTCCCCATTTCTCATTTCTACTAGCAGCTAAGAAATGTCCATGCCATTTTCCATATGGAAGCTGTGGGCCTTCTGGGCCTATGGTTTAAGTTGTCCTGCTTCTAGAAAGTTGTGCTTTTCCTTTCTATCCATGTACCACTTCCTGGAGAAAGTAGTAGCTCTCTGTAGCATTACCAAGTGTCAGCGGAACCAGATTTTTTTGCCATTAAAAACTGACACTGTATTGAACAATAAATTGAGAAATCAATCAAAATAAATTTTTCTTTCAAAAAAAAAAAAAGGCAAAGAACCCTATCTCCAAGTACAGCCACAGCCTGTGATCCAGGTTGGGCTTGGATCTACAGTTCAAGAACTTTGATTCAGGGCTGGGCCATGGTGGTGCTCGCCTTTAATCCCAGCACTTGGGATGAAGAACCAGGCAGATCTGTTGAGTTTGAGGCCAGCCTGATCTACAGGAGTTCCAGGACAGCCAGGGCTATACAGAAAAACCCTGTCTCAAAAAACAGAGAGAGAGAGAGAGAGAGAGAGAGAGAGAGAGAGAGAGAGAGAGAGAGAGAGCGCTTTGATTCAGTTAAGCCTGTAACAGTGGTCGTGAAAGAGCTGGTCTCTCATCCAAAGCCAGCAGGAGCTAATAGATTGAACAGTTTCCTAGTTTACTCAGTTCGACTGAAGGGGTGGGAGGGGTCTCTGTTTCCTTGTAACTGTCTGCCCTGATCGCTGATGTCCTACCTCAATCTCCTTCCTTAGACATGGGAGACAGCATACCATCATGCCTTCAAAAGTCAACTACCAGGCAAACATCTGGGCTTTGAAGGAAGAGGGTTGTACACATGTCATAGTGACCACAGCTTGTGGGTCCTTGAGAGAGGAGATCCAGCCTGGTGACATGGTCATCATCGATCAGTTCATTGACAGGTAAGGGGTAAGTGGTCTTGTAGCTCACCATTTTCATCTCTGGGGGATGATGTGTGGGAAACATGGGGGGGGGGGAGCGGGACACAGAATCACTGTAAGCTTTCCATTGTAGGGTTTGTTTGTTTTTTAACTGAACTGACAAATAGCAATTATATATTGGTGAACATAATTAATATATGTGGACATAGTGTGGTTCACCTATCACCTCACATATACACCTCACAAATCAGTTTGGATGCAAACATTGATTTTCACTATAAAATAGATATGCACATCACCATGCCATATAGGAGATCTCCAAAACTTACTCTTTCTGCTTAATTGAAAGTTGATATCCTTTGGCCAATTGTCTCCCAAGCTTCTGGTAAGCACCGCTTTATCCTCCGCTTCTGCGTCTGCGTTTTAGATTGTTCGTGTGAGTTCATGTGCATTGTCTTCCGGTGTCACCACACCAAATTCCCCCGGTTCACTCACTTTGCTGCAGTTGACCATTGTCTTTTTTCATGGTTGACTGTGTAGGTTGTCAGTATTTTACATTTTCCCCATCTGTGGATGGGCATCAGAGTTGATTCTCTGACGTGGCTATAGTCAGTGATAAAGCTGGGTGTGCCAGGGTCTCAGTAATATGCTGACTTAGATACTTCAGATGCCCGAGGACAGGTAGGTGGGTCTTGCTATTGTCGCTTTCTTTGAGGACCCTCCGGGCTGATTTTCATGTTGGCCGGACTGATTTACATTCCCACCAACAGTCAGGAAGGGCTTGTTTTCTCCCCTCTGCATGCATCTCTGCCAAGCTTTGTTGCCGGTTTTCTTGATGAGAGCCGTTCTGACTAAGGTAAGATGGAATCCCACTGTGCTTTTGATTGACATTTCCATAACGGCTAAAGATGTTGAACGTGTGTTTATTAGGTGTTTCTACTTGAGAGATGTGTCCAAGCAGTTGGCTTCCCCATTTATGGATTGGATTATTTATTATTTTAATTTTTTAAGTTTTTTGTCTATTTTCATTTTTAGTTCCTTGCCAGATGAATGGCTGGCAAAGATTTTCTCCCAATTTGTGAGCACTTTCGGATAGTTTGACTGTTGTATGTGTGCTTTTTTTTTTAGCTGGATGTGGTCCTGTTGGCCCGTTGCTATGACTTTCTGAGTCCTGCTGAAGGAAGTCCTTGCCTTGCCCAGGCCTCTATCTCTCAAAGTGTTCTTCCTCTGCTTTCCTCCAGCACTTTCAAGGTTGCGGGTCTGATATTGAGGTCTTAGATCCATTTTGAATGGAGTGTGTGTGTGTGTGTGTGTGCGCGCGCGCGTGCGTGCGTGCGCAGGAAGAGAAAGCGGGCTCTAGTTTCTGTCTTCTGTGTGGTTACATGTGACTGTCTCATTTTCTCTGCACTATTAGAAATTGTCTTTTCCATCATCACATTTTGGGCCCCTTCCTCAGGAATCGGGTGACTGTTTCCTCTGATCTTTGTTATTCCTTCCTTCTACTATTTTGGGTTTGCCTTACTCTCGTTTTTTTCTAAGACACTGGTGTGTAATTGGGTTATTTACTTGATATCTTTCTTAATTTTTAATACAGGCATTCATGACTACAAACCCCTTCTTAGAACTTTCTCTGCTGAATCCCACAGGTTCTAGTAAGTTGTGTTTATATTTGAGTGTAGGAAATTTTCAATTCCTTTCATGATCCCCATAATGAACAACTGATTGTTGAAAAGTACGTTGTTCCATCTTTATGTGGGTAGTGTTTCAGCATTTTCTTTTGTTGGTTTCTAATATTTTTTCCATTATGAGCTGATAAGATACAAAGAATTAGTTTACTTTCTTGGTATTTGGGGAACAATTGCTCTGTGGCTTGAAATGTGGTTCTTGGGGAAACAATTCCAAGAAGAATGTGCATTCCTCAGCTGTTGGATCGGATGTCCTGCAGTTCCCTATAAAGTCTGTTTGATCCATAGCATAATTAGCTCTGAGGTTTCTTGGCTGATTTTTTTTTTTTTTTTTTAAGGGGTTAGGGGCCTGGATGATGTCTGTTGATAAAACTGTTCACACCATCTGCTGTTTATGTATCTGGATCTGTCTGTCTTTTATGTGCAGTGAGTGTTTGTGCTATGCAGTTCGATATACCAGCACTCAATGCATATGCATTCACGATATTTTCTTCATGGGTTGTTTCCTTTGTCAACATGTAGTGAGCTTCTGGTAAACGCATTTTATCCTCTGTTTCTGAGTCTGCGTTATATATTGCACGTGTGAGTTTATCTAGTCAATGTTTGCTATCTGTTGGGAAAGGCCTGTCTGCTTGGTAGAGTTCTCCATGAACAGTCATCTGTGCAGTGCTCAGTATCTAGTTTGATTCAGTGGCGAGAAAAACCATTTGAACGATATTAAAACAAAGACACATGTATCTGCAGCAAAGGAAAAAAATAATTTATAGGGCATACTAAGGAAATAAAACTTAGTAAGGTTAAAGTATATGGGAAGGAGAAGTGAAGAAAAACAGGACAGGAAGAAAAGGAAAACACGAGGCTAAAAATAAAAGAATAACCAGGTCATGATGTGGTGGTGCTCACCTTTAATCTCAGCAGCTGGGAGGCCAGCCAGGACTACGTAGTGAGACCCTGTCTCAAAAAAAGGCAGCAGGTGGGATTAGGGGGACACACAATAGAACAGATCCAAGGAAAGGGTTTGAGGGTGAGGGGGAAGTGGGTACTACTTACATTCAGATTGTGCGGGGGATATGGAGGCTGAGCCTACTCCACCTTGCCTACCAGCGTGAGCTCAGGGAATGTGGATGCAGGTCTCTATTCACACCAGTCACCTTGGTGTGTGGACCCTGCAAAGTAGACTGCAGTCCTTCCGCCTTGCCACAAGTGTGGGCTGCTCGGGTGGGTTGCTCCTCATATTCAAGGTGCCCTTTTCAGTGGACCTGTGTGTATGAGAAACCAGTGCATGTACACAGCCCTGAGCTTGTGTGTGTGAGGATAGTGACCAGACCAAGGTATCCTGCACTGAGCAGGCAAGTCCTTACAGGCAAGGCATTGACTGCTTTGCCAGCCCTGGCCACACTAGTCTCTGCCTAATGCACACATGAATGAGTCTTGACACAGTTCATCTCATGCCCAAAGGTTCAACACTGTTTTTGAGTAGAATTGCTTTCCACTTCCCTGTGCAGTGAAGATCATGCCTTACATCGGTAGCTAACATTGGGGAGTATAATTTACCATAAAGTCTCAACTTATGTTGCTTATATATTAGTGACTAAAATTACAGATATTAAGTTTATATGTCTACAAACTTATGCAAGTCACGGCCAGTTTCCTGGATCTGTACACACTTCCAGGGGCTGGCTACCTGCTGAGCCATTGACAAGAAGCCTGAGAACTTGAGGTATAAAATGAAGGAGCTTTTGGTGTGCTTAGCCTTAAAGACAGCAACCCCCTCTCAAGGTGTCTCCCCATCGTGGTACCTCGAACCATGCTGGGAAGTGCTGACCACTCCTCCAGTGCCGCCTTGCAGGGCAGAGCACAGGTGGCCTGCCCTGCACTGTACTATTGCAAGGTGCTAGATTCCATGCCTTGGAGCTCCCGTGGTCTTCCCTTCTGGAAGACCCTCCCTCCTCCCACCATACAGCCGCACACTCTGATCTTGGGCTCCTGGTTTCTCCCACCATTTTAAAGTCCAATATTTCTGAGTGTCTCATGGCCCCTGACTTCACAGCTGCATTGCCGTGCCTTTCCACAACACTGTACTTCTCTTTGCAGTTACATGCCTGTGGTTGTGTTTCAACCCCGTGGCACAGTGCAGGCAAGTGCTGAGAGTCTTTAATAACTGCCCTCCAGTCTCTGCATCCATTTGTTAAGAAGGGAGAATATTGGTAAAGGAATCTAGCGAGCATCAGAGGCTGATTTACAGTGAAATCTCAAGTGATTAAAATTTTAAATCTATTAAGTTTGATAAGGCTTTCTTTCTCTTTTTTTAATTTGGCCACTGGAAATTTCCGAATTACATTTGAGAATCACATCTGCCTTCTGTGAACCAGCTACACCCATATCCTCAATTTGTCAGAACTACCTAGTGGGTTCTGGAAATGTAGGGTATGGGCAGGAGCTCGCTTGGGGCAAGGGAAGAATCAGGAAACTTGCCTTCGACTTCACTTCCAAACATGGGAAATAAGGAGAGAATGAGTTTCTTTGGTATTAAAGTTCTAGACAAATATTTTGCTTTCTGTGATCACCTTAGTGACATCTGAAGGGTGATTGTGTTCTCTTTAAATGCCTAAAGCACCTCCTCGGGTCCTGGAAGAAACCTGGGCCGATCACATAATCCAAGCACACCCCGGTTCTCATGCTCTTCTCCCTTCCCCAGTACAGTCTTACCCGGGCCTCCCTTTTCTCCTCCCAGATTTGACTCTGTGGGTTGAAATGTTATATGTGAGGGTGGGAAAAGAGTTTTGGAAAAGAATGACCCATTTTCTGACAGGGGCTCCTAACCTGTCAATCTCTTTCAAGGATGTGTATTTTCTTCTTAGAGCAGAAATCTAATGCTTTTAAGAGGGGCTCACAGTCAAAGTCAGCCTCACGCCTTCGTGTCCATGTCCTCTAAGGCACACATGGCACAGCTCCTGTGAAATGTTCCTCAAAAGCCAAAGACTGAAAACAGGGATTCATACTGATTGTATTAAGAACCCAAATGAGTCTTGTCCCCAGTAGATCTCCATGGTGACAGCTTCCTGCTGTCTTCAGTTTGATGAATCCATTTCCTCTGCCTTGTAGAAAGTCCACATTGTCAGAACCACAAGTCATTAGACCATTGAAAACAGAATCTGGTTCAAGCTGGGGCTTGTTCTATATCTTCCTTCCTTCCTCCCTCCCTCCCTTTCTTTTCTTCTTTCTTTCTTTGTTTTTAACACAACAGAACATTTAATTGTATCCGGTTCCCTTCAAGCCGTCAAAGACAATTGATTGTATTGGTTATTCCCACCAGTTGGAGTTGGGCTTTTCCGCTCGAGGCTCCCATGACCTCTTATTGTAAGTTTTTTTTTTTTTTTACCAGACTCCTTGTTTAACCAAGCTGGCACTGGTGGCCTTGGTTTTTAACATCTGGTTCTGCTCTGAGCATGCCCAGCTTCTTCTCATTTATAATCTGTTCTAGATGATGGATTTTTAGGGAGTTGATCAAGAACATCAGAGGTTTTGTGTACAATATTGGCAGCCTGTGTCATGGAGTGTTGTGTATAGCTGGTCCCACCAGACCAGTGATCGTCTCCAGCATACCCACTGTGCTGTTTTCTTTTTCTTGGTAGTCTAATAAGCAGTCCATTTGAAAGGGAAAAGAATAGGGCCTTTTACTTGGTCTAAGAAAATCTTGTCAGGCATTTCTGTTTTTTGGGGTTTTTTTTAAGATTTATTTATTTGTTTGTTTGTTTATTTATTATGTATACAGCATGTATGACTACAGGCCAGAAGAGGGCACCAGATCCCATTACAGATGGTTGTGAGCTGTCATGTGGTTGCTGGGAATTGAACTCAGGACCTCTGGAAGAGCAGTCAGTGCTCTTAACCTCTGAGCCATCTCTCCAGCCCGCATTTCTGTTTTAAAAGGACCTTACAGGGCATCCAACACCTATAATTCGAGGTTTGTCTCGTATGGTGCACACCCTCATGTGTGGGTGGGGAGTGGCCTTTATCCTGCCACCTGTGGGGAGCCAAAGCAGCCTGTTGTGTAAGTGGGGGTGCGGGTAGGTGGGTAGCTGTCACACGGGAGTCAGCGGGCCTTCCCTCCTCCGACTCTGGCTTTGCCATGCGGAGAAAGATGGCTCAGCTGTTCTCAAAGGCTCCATTTGGGCTTTTAGATGCTGTTTCGTCCTTGAATTTCATGTATGCTTTCATCCCAGCGTCTTCTGATCTTTAGTGTCACTTTGGCAAAGTTGTATGAACCCCACTTGCTAGCTGAAGGGTCTGCAGCTACTTTCTCACTACATAGTAACCATTCCTTTTTTCTTTTTACTTTATTTTTTTTTTTATTCTATATGCATTGGTGTCTTGCCTGCGTGTATGTCTGTGTGAGGGTGTCAGATCTTGGAGTTACAGTTGTAAGGTGCCATGTGGGTTCATGGGAATTGAACCCGGGTCCTCTGGAAGAGCAGTCAGTGCTCTGAACCACTGAGCCATCTCTCCAGTCCTGGTAAGAGTTCTTTTCACACATATCTTTGGAAATGCCGTGTCCTGAGCTCACCAGTGTCTGTGATGGGGCCTCTCATGAAGTCCGACACGTGATGGTACCCCTCCTCCCTACCTGGGGCTTGGCAAGGGCCTTGTGTAAACAAGGCAGATTTCTCCGAAGAGACTTGGACGGATGTAGAGACCTAGCTGTGCAGTTACTCAGCCCTTCTGTTGTTGTTTAGTCCCCGGCACAGCTTTCATCAAAGCCTGAGGCATTCTGTTGTCTCTTCCTGTGTCACTTGTGACGTTCATTCCCTCTATTTTCTACACTAATCACTATTAGATACTATTACAGATCCTGCTGTCTGGGTAGAAGAAATATCATACAGTCCTGCCATTCAAGAGTTCAAGAGGCCCCAGGGATGGGGACTTCCAGCAATTTCTTTTTTTCTTTTGTTTTGTTTTTCGAGACAGGGTTTCTCTATAGCTTTGGAGCCTGTCCTGGACTAGCTCTGTAGACCAGGCTGGTCTCGAACTCACAGAGATCCACCTGCCTCTGCCTCCAGCAATTTCTATATGTATCTTTTCTTCCCTGTGCCATCAACTTCTGTGACTCCAAATACCAGCTGAAACAAGAGTGCCAGTGAGAAGGAAAATGAGGTGGTTTTCTTTTGTTTTTTTTTTAATACTTGACTTTATCAGGAATGTTTTGCACTTGACGGTTTGTTTTGTTTTACAATGAAAAAAAAATAACGCAGCCCCAGACCCCAAAGATCAAAGAAAGTAAATCGTGATTTGCAGTGCCGCATGGTTTCTTTGAAGTGTGGTTAGCATGTTGGCCAATAGGACCTCTGGACCCTGATTAGGTACTACTTAAAGAATGCAAAGAGCTGCCCAGCGAGCCGAGAAGACGCCCAGCTTTTTGCTGGCTCTTCCCTCAGATGCCTTTGTCCCTCAGTATCCTCATCCCCTTCAGAATTCTAAGGGTGTTGGGTTTTGTGTGCTCTCGAGATTTTTTTTCCAGCTTATCCTCTTCTTGCAGGAAGAATAGGAGAGGCCTGGGTTTGCCATTGCACTCTGACTCATCAGGAAAGTCCCGCAGTAGACAAATGGGCTGATAGATTATGCCTGTTTATTTCCCCCTCCCAGAGATGCAGCCCTGCCTTGGGCTTCCCCCATGATGTCACAGGTTAAGGCTATGGTCCTTTGGGAGTATGCTCTGGTGTCCGTTCCTGGTCAGGCCTCTTTTCATGAGAAGTGTAGATAGTTTCTGTGATTAGAAACAGAGACTCCCGAGTTGAGCATTGCAACTTGCACATGTGACCACAACCCTCAAGAGTTGGAAGATGATGAGTATGGTCTGGATACCTGGGTTACATAGTGAGACAGACCCTGTCTGAAACGAAAAAGGAAGGAATGGAGATGCATGAAGCAGAGTTCCTCAGGGAACCCTTGCGTTGCTCTGTCCCACTCAGGCAAGGGCAGACGGGACCATCTTGTCCCTGCTGCTTCTTGTGTGTCTTCCTCACTCTGTGCTGAGACCGTCACCTTTGATTTTATAAGGAAGCGGATACTATTGAGCATACACTCACTCTCTGCCTTTCCACTCCCTTTCATCCGTAACATGTGTCCCATGTTCTCCTTTATCTAGATGTGCTTAAAGTGAGGTCAACAGCTCCCCGGAAGTAGTTTGTCTTTACTCTGCTCTGGGTCCTAGTTTATCTTTAGCTCTTCACAGTACTACCACATGTCCTGTTGTAAAAACAGCTGTCGAGCTCGGTGCTGTGGTCAGTCAGTTGCAGGCATGCAGTAATCCTTCTTCGCCCAGTTATGCTTGAGGAGACCTAGGTAAATAGATGCTGTTCCATGCTAGCAAGTGAACCCTGGGGGATTTGAACTCAGGTGACTCTCAAGTCTGTCAACCTCATCCACGTGTTTCCAGCTCTGCCCACCCCCCTGAGATAACGCAGATTTTGTGAATGTCTTCTGGCCCTTTGTTCATTGGTGGCACTCAGTGGTCCTTGCTGGGACCCTCTGTTACTCTTGTGTCGTTGAGTCTCTATGTCACAACATCTTGTCATCTCTGAGGGCTTGAGCACTCCCTCTCTCCTGCACCCTTTCTAGAGAGTACTCCCCTTCTCCGCCTGACAGCCCTCATGTATCTTTTCATGTATCTTCCTGTAAGTGTGGCATACGCCAAGAAGCAGCCACAAGCAGAACCTTCAGGGCTTTGAGCAGCAGAAGCTTCACCAGGAGAAATGGTGATGTTCCGATTAGCTATTTTCTTAGACCTTCTTGTCATTGGATGTGACTTGTTCCAGCTTGTGGGTCTGTGCTTCGTGATCTCTTGCACTTTTGCAGGAATGGTTTCTTCTATAAGTTTATCTTTACAGAGCCCTGAACCTCTGCTTGTTCCCCTCTTTCCAGAAGAATATCAATGATGATGATGTGATCACATCTTGTCTTTGAACAGCAAGTCAAGTTACCTGTGAGTAATTCCATATGAAAGAAAGGGTCACATCCTGCTCATAGGACCTGACAGTTACTTAAATATAATCCCTGCTGTTAGAAACAGACCTTTTAAAAAGGGCAATCTGACCCATTAGTAGAGTTTAAAATGCCAAAGCCTTTCCAGCCAGCTTTTTCCCGCTTTTACAGTTTGCAAATCCTAAGCATAACACGGAGTGGTGCTTTTTCCTGCAGAGTATGTGTGTGGCTGTTGTTTCTGAGTAAACAGCCCGGGGCAGGGATTACACAACCTGGTAAAATGCTTCCATTGACCTGGACCAAGTCTGGGACATTTAGGAAACAATAACAGTATTAGCAAATGAATTCCTCTCTCCTTATTGTCCTTTACAGATGTACAGATTAAGATTAAATCACTGTCTCTGTCAGAGCCTTGAGCAAAATCCTTGTTGCTGTGGTCTGTTCTTCTGTGACCCTCAGACTTTGTGTTGAAATCCTAACTTAAGGAGATGGTACCAGATTTCTTTTCACTACCCCATCAGAGTTAAGATGTTTGTTGTTGTTTTGAGGTTTTGGTTTTTGTTGTGTTTTTTTTTTTTAATTTATGTGTATGGATGTTTTGCCTGTGTGTCTGTGTGCACCATGTGCATGTCTTGTGCCCTCAGTGGTCAGAAGAAGGAGTTGGATCTCCTGGAACTGGAGTTGTAGGTGGTTGCAAGCCACCACGTGGGTGCTGGAAACCAAACCGGATCTTCCGTAAGTGCTCTTAACTGCCGAGTCATCTCTCCAGCCCCCTCCTCCCCAAAGTTAGAATTTTTATACTGATCTGTTGCTTAGTGAGCGAGATCTCCTAAGACATAACAGAATAAAGAGGAACCATTTGGTCCCTTTACTGAAGTCTCTCATCACTGAGGTGTAAGTATCCATTGGTTGTTTCTTCTTTCTTCCTTTTTTTGTTTTGTTCTTGTTGCTGCTGTTGTTATTACTATAATCAGTTAAGAATGCTCCTGAGACTGGAGCAGCGGGATCATCCTCATGAGCTGGGAGAATCCCTTCCCCAGAACCGGTCCTTGTTGCTTTGCAGCAAGTTAACTGACTCATGTGCACTGACTCGTGCTGGGGCTTGCTGGGCACAGAGGCTGTATTTGGAAACCACCACAGAGGTGTCTGTCCTAGAAGATGGGTGTTTTTCTTCAGTGTGTTTTTAACTCCACATTTCTTCAAGGGAGAGTATGATCTAACAAATATACCCTCAAGCCAATCCAAGGGTCTCTGCTTAAGAAATAGCCTACTGGTCAGTTTTTCTCTGGGTTTTTCTCCTGTTCTGCGTCTGAAAGACTACCTTGAGCTCATCTCTCTTGACAGTGCGAGCTTATTTGCCTCCTTCACTCTTTTAAAGAGATGCTTTGTTTGTGCGTTTTTGCTGTTGTTTTTAGCACCTGTGCTGGTTGGTTTAGTTTGAACGGTCAACACAGCTTAGAATCATCTGGGAAGGGAGTCTCAATGATGTATTATCAAGGTTAGGTTGGCCTGTGGCTGGTAGTCCTGATTGTTGATTTACATAGGGAGAGCTAGTCCACTGTGGGCAGCACCATTCCCTAGGCAGGGGTCCTGAATAATATGAGAGGGGAAAGCTGCCCAAGAGCAAGCTAGTAGGCATGCATTCTCTGCATCATTACGTGACTGTAATATGACCAGCTTTCCCAAGCCTCTGTCTCTGGGAATTCCCCACCGTGATGTATAACCTGGGATTATGAGCAAAATCCCTTTCTCTCCTAAGGTGCTTGTTGTCAGAGTATTTTGTCGGCAACAGAAACAAAGCCAGAATAGCATCTACCCCTTTCCGGCAGCCTCAGGGAGTTTCAGAGGTTTCCTTGATTTGAGGCCCATCAATGCCAGGTTCCCATGTTGGCAGAAGAGAGTGCAGAAGCAGGTGTTCCATGGGCAGCAGTGGCCAGTGCCAGCCACTGTGTTATCCCATTTTACCCTCACATTTGGGAGGAAGTGGCTTTGTCCCTACTTTTAAACATTGGAAGATCTAAGGGGCAGAGATCAGAATGTTTTGTTTTTTTTGTTTTGTTTTTCCAGAAGCAAGCAGCTAGTGAGTAGTAAAGCCAGCCTGGTGGTCATTCCCTAAAATCCATGTGTAGTCAGGAGGCAAAACTAATCTATTTCTTTGGTAGAGGGAGCAGACCTTCTACAGCAGTGCTTTACTGCTATAGAAGCCATACTGGGTTGATCTTCTATCAAACTACAGCTTATCAGTTTCCTATTGCTGCCGTAACAAATGAATTACAAACTGAGGGGCTCACCACAAGTGTGTCGTCTTGTTATTATTTGGTTAGTAGTTTACCATGAGTCTCACTTGGCAAGGCCATACTGCTTTCTGGGAGATGCTTAAGGTGGAGTCCCTGTCCTGACCCTTGGTCCCCTATACTCTTGGCTTATGGCCCACATCTATCCAGTGCCAGTGATGATGGATGAGGTTCTTGTCATCTCTGACATTTACACATCTGCTGCCCTCTTGTAGGACTTCTCTAATGATGGCATTGTTCCCACATAATTGATCCAGAATAATCTATTTTGAGGTCAGCTTCCTACTAGCCATCTGATACCTTTGTTGTCCTTTGCCATGTAGGGGTAAAATAATCATAACTTCTGGGGATAAGTGTGTGGGCATCTGGTAGGGTAGGCGTTACCCAAGTGTGATAGTGAGATGTGATTGCATCCGAGTTTATTGAGGGGTAGCCGCTGAAGTTTTTGCTGCTGTTGCCATGTGCAAGTATTTTAGTCTGTTTCAGCTGCTATCACAAAATACTGTAGACTAACTAGCTTCTAAACAACAGAAATTTCTTGGTTGGAAGGCTGAGAAGATGGGGGAAAGGTGTCAGAAGATCTGGTGTCTGAGAAGAGCTGGCTTTCTTGGCATCTTCTTGCTGTGTCCTTGTGTACTTAGTTCCCTGGATCCTCTTTTTTTTTTCTGAAAGGACCCTAGTACCAGTCCTGAGGGTGCTGTGTGCCTCCTGATAGTATGACCTTAAGAGGTAGGATTTCAACATAGAAGAAATCTAAAGGTTGTATGAGCCGTATATGTAGCTATGAGGATTTTGTTTTAAATGGACAGATAGAAATTGAGGTGTTAAGGACTTTGTACAAGACACATTTGGTTTTTAAAAAAAAAAAAAATTCAAACCATATCACTCAGCCAATGATTGAATGACACAGTTCAACTTTAATTTTGAATCTAGACGAGCTTGTTTGGTTGGAAATGGGAAGTGACCTTTCAGCTTTGTTAACAGTCTCTTTTTTCTGAGGCTGTCTGTGTCTGAAAGACTGTTCCAGACTTTGACTGAGTCCTAGAGATTCGGTTTCTCTGACAGGTTCTCACAGCAAGTCAGGGGTTCCACAGATGACACATATTTTGCTTTAAGATTTCCTTTGGGGGTGCCTTGCACATTTCCCAGCTGTGGTTTAGTGTAAACAATTGTATTTCTAGCAATTTAGGTTTTGATCATCAACCGTTCCACTGAACACAGTGACACATCTGTTAGTGGTGCGGATGCCACAAAAGGTGTGTCTTTGTTGGGAGGTGTTGATTTTATTACTGCTTTTCCTCTCTTCCATGATGTCTCTTGCAAGGTCAAATTCTCTGGGTCCTTGGCCTGCAGGTGACTTCTCAGATGTCTCTCCTCTGAGTTATCAGGGCATCTTGATTGACTTATTTCTCCTAATGCCTTTATAAATGAAAGAACGAGCACTATGGGTTGCTGGGGTTTTTTTGTTTTTGTTGTTGTTGGTGGTGGTGGTGGTGGTGGTGTGTGTGTGTGTGTTTGTATGTTTTGTTTTGTTTCTTTGAGACAGAGTCTCACTGTGAGGACCAGGTTGGCCTCGAACTCTCAGAGATCCACCTGCCTCTGCTTCCTGAATGCTGGAATCAAAGGCGTATGGCCCCAGGCCTGGCTAATACTATACTTTATTAGAAAATGGGAGAATCAAAAATATGCAGAATTAGCTATAACTATATAACTTGTTATTAGATACCTTCACATTTAGTAAGAAAATTGTAAACTGTTCCATTAGAAAGCGGTACTCAAGACCAGTCAACAAGTAGCAAGTAACATAGCATGATGTAGTGCATGTTCTTTCGTGTGTTTGCCACAAGGCAGAGATGGAGAGACAGAGAAGCAGTGGACACGTTGAAGAGATAGGTGTTCCTGCATGGACACCTGTTGCCTTAGCTACTGAAGGTTTTCGTGTCTCTGCTTCATAATCCCAGTTGCAAGTGGAGACATTGATACAACCTGACTCATCAAAGACTAAAACCAAGCAGATCGTGATGACGTAGCACTGTTTTGTTGGTCAGCCTTCAAGGAGAAACCCTGCTGAAGTAGGTTAGAGCTGTCATTTGGCCCAGTCTTCAGCCTCAGGTGGATTTGCTGTGGGGTTAACTCTTGACTTCTTCAAGCATATGAGAAAAACTCAAGAACTGTAGAGATGAGGTTTGCATTCTTCCACAGCGGTGAGGCTTCTTCATCTCCAAGAGAGGTGACTTGAGTGTCAGCTAGAGTTACTGAGTGTGACATAGACCGAGGAATAGTCAGTTGTGGACAGTAGATACACCAACTGTGTACATGGAAACCAGCAAACAAAAATTTCCATTCCACCCCACTGCCTGCCACCCCTGGAAAAAAGACCAGCTATCCTGCCTTCAGCTTTCCTGTGTTCCATCCCTCCCTCGTCTCCCCTTCTGTAGGAAGTAGCCGGGAGCGTCAGGGTGCAGTTTCCCTCAGTTACTAAGTAGTTCAAGTTTAGAAAAATCAATGCACATAAAAAGCAGTTTCTGTTTTTTTTTCTGAAAGCTTCCAGAAAAAAAGTTGAGTGAGCTGGTAGTGAATTCATCTTTGCCCGTCTTTTGTGAATTCCAAAAAAGATTTCTAGCCAGGAGGTGGTGGCGCACGCCTTTAATCCCAGCACTCGGGAGGCAGAGGCAGGCGGATCCTTGTGCATTCA
This sequence comes from Peromyscus eremicus, assembly GCF_949786415.1. NCBI lineage: Eukaryota > Metazoa > Chordata > Mammalia > Rodentia > Cricetidae > Peromyscus > Peromyscus eremicus. Next base: position 104,394,887 of record NC_081417.1, read on the forward strand.
AGTCCAGCCTGGTCTACAGAGTAAGATCCAGGAAAGGCGCAAAGCTACACAGAGAAACCCTGTCTCGAAAAACAAAAAGATTTCTAGCAAAACACTTGAAATAAAAAACTTGAGATCTTGTTAAAGTGGATTGAGAAGCAAGCCGAGCAAGGAGACAGGTTCCCCGTGGAGCAGGACAATCCAGCTGCTTTCTTCAGAGGATCAATGGCCTGGAAAAATGTGACTAGGGTCAAAGCAGGAATTATTTTTACCTTAAAGATATGACAGTCAAATGTGGGTTAGGACCTCGTGTGGACTGAAGCAAAGCAATTGCTTTAAAAAAATTTTTTTTGCCGGGCGGTGTTGGCGTATGCCTTTAATCCCAGCACTCGGGAGGCAGAGCCAGGCGGATCTCTGTGAGTTCGAGGCCAGCCTGGGCTACCAAGTGAGTTCCAGGAAAGGCGCAAAGCTACACAGAGAAACCCTGTCTCGAAAAAACCAAAAAAAAAAAATTTTTTTTTTTAAAGATTTTAGGGAGACCTGGGTGTGGTTTGAGTCAATGCTAACAATTTACATTTATGCAGAAGCTAACAAATAGAATGAGTCTGACACAGTTTGGGGAACTAGTGAGTCCAGGCAGCAGCACACTGAGCTCACTCTGCAGTCTTCTGCATGTGTTGTGGTGATGAAATGTTTCAGGTTGACTTTGGGTTTTACCCACCCTCCCCGAGGTCCCGATGAAGTGTACTTAACAGTCTCAAATGGGTACACTTTTGTTCCTGGTTAGGAGCGTGTTACAGCCTGCCCAAAGCTAAAAAGAGCCCAATTCAAACCTGAAAATGCTCTGTGACAATTACCTTCACTTATCTAGAGCTATTGGATGTGGAGTGACCCAGACACAGCGGAGTCACTCACCCTCAGAGGACAGAGACGGTACTGTGACAGAAGTCAAAACCTTACCACTTTCTCTTTCTAGGACATCCCTGAGGCCTCAGACCTTCTATGATGGAAGTCACTGCGGTGCCAGAGGAGTGTGCCACATCCCAATGGCTGAGCCATTTTGCCCCAAAACAAGAGAGGTTTGTAGTCTCTGACAGATAGACCAGAATGAAGTATAAGGTCTTGGCGTGCTATCCATCTGCTGTAGCTGGCCGAGTAGGAATTCCTCTTCCTCCCTCAGCTTTAGTTTTGAAATGCAGTGGCTTCACGGGGAGTTATTTCCCATTGCTAATAATACCTCCACTCTCAGTTATTTTAAGCAGAAACATACTATCTGCTGAGCCATCTCTCCAACCCCAGGAAGGTTTCTAGTGAAACTTTAATGTTTCTTTAAAAGAAAAAGAAAAAAAAAAAAAAAAAAAACCCTGTGTATGGCCTTATAATAACAAGTAATGAATGCCCAGATAAGTCGGTCTCTGGACAGAAAATTCAGGACAACCATTCTCATGTCACCATGTGGCCTTGGAGGGGCAGCAAGCTAAAGAAAAATGACTTTCTACAAAGCTTTCCAGAAGGCCACAGAGTCTGTGGCTATACAGCCCTGCACCTTGGAACCTGGCACCTGGCCCGGCACTTTGATCTGTGCGTGACAAGTGATACCTTAGCTGAGCAAGTGTGATGCAAATAGAAACCTATGACACACGTCCAGACTAAAGCCCTGGCTTAGCCTTTCTAAGTTCTTCAAAAGGAAATGAGATTCAAGTACATAAATCCAAATCTGCTGCTTTCTTTAAAAGCTATGAGCTATGTGTGCAGTGGACCTGGACAGTAGGAGTGTGTGGGTATGGAGCTAGACAGTATCTTTCCGTGATCTAGGTTTCCCCTAAGGACATTGTAGTAAGAGTCTGCTATAGGTGATTAGTTTGCTAAGCATCATAGAAAAATAAAATCTTTATACCACATGTAGGTTTGTGTGATTTGAGACTGGTTCTTCCTTTCTCAGGTCCTCATAGAAACAGCTAAGAAGCTTGGACTTCGATGCCATTCAAAGGGGACAATAGTCACAATTGAGGGACCTCGTTTTAGCTCTCGGGCAGAAAGCTTTGTATTCCGCACTTGGGGTGCAGATGTTATCAATATGACTACAGTTCCAGAGGTGGTGCTTGCTAAGGAGGCTGGAATTTGCTATGCAAGCATTGCCATGGCAACGGATTATGATTGTTGGAAGGAGCATGAAGAAGCGGTGAGTGGGAATCTCCTCTGACCATGTGTGGTATGGGCTTCTGGGTGCCATGAGTTGTTAAAAGAATGTCTCGTTGATTTTCTTTGGATTCATCTTGGGAAGGGCCTTTCTACAGCATTTTTAAGTTTTCGTTAGGCTTTATAAGATATTTCCTGTAGTTCCTATTAGAAGATAAGATCTTCCATGGGGGGAGGTAGGGGGGTGATTATCTGAGAATCAATCATGATTGACATTGTAGGTATGTAGATGTGTTGAGAATCATCGAGGCTTGGGCCTGCCTTTAAAGGTAAAGATGTACTTTGAGTGTGGTTTCCTTGTGCTGTTGTTTATTCTGCTTATTTTCATGGAGAAAGAACTCCTAGTAAGAAAACCCCGAGTCCATATCCTGTTCACTGTACTGTGGCTGGATGCAGTGCTCAGCCTGAGACTGTGCCAGCACATACATGTTCTTTAAGGAGCCAACGTCCTGTTTGTGGAAGATGGAGGTTATCTTAGTCAGTATATTCAGAGGTTTTGTCCATTGTCATCATGGTAGGGAGAATGGCAGCACACAGGTAGATACGACGCCGGCAGATAAATGCTGATCTCCAGGCAACAAGAAGAGAGCCACCGGGCTTGGGCTTCCGAAACCCCAAAGCCACCCCTAGTGGCACACTTCTTCTAACAAGGCCACACCTCCTAATCCCTCTCAAGTTCCACTCCCGGATGTCCAACCATTCAAATATCTGAGCCTGTATATATTCCTACTCAAACCACCACAGAGGCTAAGCAAAGGGTTATGAAGGAATAGTGCTGAGTTTTACCAGTTGCCTGGACCAAATATTTAAATTCTGTGAGTGCTGCTTGGAAGTGTGATGAGAAAGATGGGCAGGATTGAGAGGCACCCAGAGGAGGGAGAGGTGGGGAGAGGGCAGGATGAGCTGTGGCAGGGCCGTGGACTGTGGTAAGGATTGCAGACAGGTCGATGAGGGATACTGGACAGGGAGCAGCAGAGCAAGGCCCAGCCAGGACTTGAAGGTCCTAGAACTGATGTTGGGCCTCCCAAGACAGCATTTTCATCATGGAAAGCGTCAGCTTCAGTGAAGCGGTAACCCTGGTTTCACCAACCATGGCCACACATGGCTCTACCCACTCCTCCTTCCCCACCCTCTTCTGAAGGTAAACATTTCCTAAAAGGTCTCTTAATTCAAAAGCGAAAACATAACTGTACCACGATTTGTACAAAGAAGTGCTATTTTTTACTGAATCTCTAGACTATTGGCAGTTTTCTTTTTTTCTTCCTTTTTTTTTTTTTTCTGGTTTTTCTAGACAGGGTTTCTCTGTAGCTTTGGAGCTTGTCCTAGACTAGCTCTGTAGCCCAGGCTAGCCTGGAACTCACAGAGATCCGCCTGCCTCTGCCTCCCGAGTGCTGGGATTACAGGCGTGCGCCACCACCGGCCTATTGGCAGTTTTCTTGTCACATCATTTTTTTATCAGCTTGATCAAATCAAGATCTCTTGTTTTGTGTTGTGTGTCAATGATAGGCCTGTACAGTCTCCTTTATTAACTCTTTCCTCAGTACCGAGAATTGAGCCTAGGGCCTTGCATATGCTAAAGTACTCTATCACTGAGCCATGTTCTTAATCTGCTTTTTTATTTTGAGTCAGACTTTCACTAAGTCTCCCATCCTGGCTTGAACTTGGTACTCCCCCTGCTTCTGTCTCCCAAGTAGCTGGGATTACAGGCTCAAGTCACCAAGGCCCTGCCAGGCTTTTTAAAATGGAGAAGTTAAGAAAAACCATGAATTTTAGAAGTATAGAGGTGAGTGAGCACATTCATTTGGAGGTGTTGACTCTTCTAGAGGGCTGCTGTCTCAGAGAGCGCCTCTCTCTCCATCTAGTTATACACAAAACAGCGTCACATGGTCTTGTCATCTGTCTGCCCATGTGTGGGTGTTGGGCAGCATAAATGAGTCCCACTTCTTTGGTTTTATCACTGTGTATTTATAGGAGAGTTTTGAGGCTGACTGTGTCTGGCTTGGCAGCATTTCCAGTTACACCCAGCTTCATGATGTAGAGAAGCTGCTTCCAATTAATGGGGAACATTAGCTCCCATCACTTCCTGACAGCAAATTGCTTCCTGCCGGAAATGGTCTGCTCAGTCTCAAGTTAGACGCCTCCTCTAAGGTGGTTGTTATGCCAGCTGGGGGCTGGAAAGCAGAAGACTAAGTTCTGCATGTGGTAAGGACTAGTCATGTTGGGCGCCACAGGAAAGACACACACAAACATGGCATCCACTCAAATAGCCATCCATGTCATTGTGCTTTAAACAGATGTGCAGCCTGACATGACAGGGTTCCAGAGTGGTCTAAACTCACCTCAGTTTCCTTGTGATTTAACTTGATTTCTCTGAAATGAAGCCAGGACATGGAGCAGGGGGTTGGGAGTGATCTCGTTATGACTCTGACCTTGGACAGAAGGTTTCAGCTAGTTCGTGTGGCAGGGAAGACTGTCATAGCAGCTCCTATATCACACTCAGAGAGCAAAGAGAGCTAGAGTCAACAAGGACAGGGCAGTCCCTTTCCAGGACCCTCATCCCAGTTACCCATCAGGCAGCAACCTCCTAGAGCAGTGGTTCTCAACCAGCGGGTCGTAACCTTTCATCAGGGTTGCCTAAGACCATCAGAGAACACAGATGTTTACATTATGATTCATAACAGTAGCAAAGTTAACAGTTAAGAAGTAACAACGAAAATAGTTTCATGGTTGGGGGCCACCACAACATGAGAACAACTGTTCACACTGAGGAGGAGCAAGAATCCAAGAAGAGTCAGAATTCAGGGCCTGAGTACAACCTTCAAAAGCCCAATCCGCTAGCCACTTTTACAAAAGCCCAATCCGCTAGCTACAACCTGCCTCTTAAAGAGTCCACAGTCTCTCAAAACATGAGCCTGTGGGAGGCATGCCAGAGTCAGACCATAAGTGGTTAGGAGAGTGCTGATTCACAGGAGTGTGTTATCACAGTCACTCCATGGAGTGGGCGTGCAGAGAAAGTAACCTTGGCGGTTTGCGCTCCGCCTCTGTGTGAGGGTTAGGTTGTTGCTGTGAGTCACAGGGTCAATAGGAAGGGGATTTTGAATGGTGGAGCCCAGCAACAGGAACAAAGAAAAGAGAGGTCAGAGTCCCATGAAAAGTATTTGGAAACAAGTATAAATAAATGGTAAGTCTCTGGCTGCCATAAGCCCCTGCATCTAATGGCTCAACTTAAAATGCACCTTCCCATGTGTGCCACACTGTAGCAGAGCTTCTGTTCCTGTGGTACCCACATTTTCTCACCACATTCTTGGTGTTTGTAGAAGCCATCTGGATGAGGAGACACAAAGATGTAATCATGTGTCCCTGAATCTTGGCTTTCTTCTAAGTGGAATAAAGCAAAGCAAGGATTCTGGGCCTGATGGTCAGCTTCCCCTTTGGGAACCAGTCATTCATACACAAGGGTAGATAATAGCATGAGCACTTAGGAGCCCAGGCACCTTCTTCAGTCATCAGGCCAGTTTATGCCCAGTACTGTTCATCTGTGCTTCCATAATTTTAATTCAGAAACATTGCAGGAAGTAGTTAAGTAATTAAATTATAATTGTTATTTCATATGCGCGAGCAAAATTGTAGTTCCTAGTTAAATATCCTAAGTGACATGCTCATACACCACACACACACACACACACACACACACACACACACGAGTTTCTGAGATCCAATTTAGGGCCTAATTTATTCCGGGTTAGCATTCTCCCACTGAGCTGCGTCCCTAGTCCTCAACGTGATTTTTTTTCTTGTAAAGAAACTAAGATGCCAAGCATAGTTGGTACATGTCTGAATAGCAGTACCTGGCGGGGCAGAAGCAGGAGAATCATGAGTTTGAAACCAGTGGGAGCCTGCCTCATAAAATAAAATGAAGTTTTAAAGTTAAAACAAAACAAAACAAAACCAGGGCGAGGAAGAGGGAAAAGGAAGCCAGGAACCAAATCAGGGCCTTGTCCTGTTGGGTCTCCCACACTCTGGTTGCTTCAAGCTTCATCTTGATAGCGCGTGTCTCTGTCACATATTGGAAGCTGGGTCTAGACATGGAAGGGAAATTGAGCATCATGATACTATTTTGTGACAGGAAACACAGAATGGGTTGGAATTTTTTTCTGTCCTGGTGTGTTTTTTTCTTTGGGCTCTTGGGTTTAGTTTGTGGTGTTAACTGCCGGTTCATTAACTAGGAGTCATAAAAAGGATGATACCTTGATTCTTTTGATTTTTTTTTTTTCCTTAAAAATAAAAAAGTGCTCTTAGAATACTTAGCTCATGTTTGGTTATCCAGTACAGCAAGTTTTAGGCTGGAATTAGTTTTTCTATGTACCAGAAACAGATGTGGGGTGGGTGGGTGCTGCTGCTGCTCCTTGATATCTGTGATGTTTCCTCAGGCTTTTCGGAAATAGAGTTGAGATGCTCTAAGGCCTTTCCCCTAAGATGAAGAGCAGTGTTTGGTGGGCTCGGGGGACTGAATTTGGAGTGAGCAGACTTTACAGCACAGGTCTGTTTTTGTCTGTTCAGGTAACTATAAGAAAATCCCATTAAAAGTAGCTCTTAGACGGAAAAAAAAAAAAAAAAGCCTTGTTTTTATAGTTCTGCAGGTTAGGAACTCTAAGATCAAGACTGACTGGCTCTGTCTGGCGAGGACCCATTTTGTAGTCATATTCTCACTGAACCTCACATGACACATAATGTGTCTTAGTTACTTTTAAAATGCTGTGATAAGAACCATAATCAAGACATTTTATAGAAGAATTTACTGGATGTGTACACTTCAGAGGAGGAGTTGCTGTCCATCATGACAGGAAGTATGGGAGCAGGCGGGTAGTTATGGCCCTGGAACAGTAGCTGAGAACATACATCTTGGTCTGAAAGAGTAAGGCAGGGAGAGCTACAGTGCCCCCCAGTAACACACCTCCTCCAGCAAGGCCACACCTCCTTATCCTTCCCAAACAGTTCCACCAACTGGGGACCAAACATTCCCAATATATGGGCCTATGGGGGCATCCTCGTTTAAACCACAGCAGCTGGTGTGGGGGGCTCACTGTGATACCAGACCCCATTCCTAAGAGCACTGCTGGCCTGACCTAATCAAGTCCCGAGTCCCCCTTCCTGACACCCTCTCAAAGGAGGATTAGGTTCCTAAAGATGAGTTTGGAAGGGATGCAAACATTGACACCATAGCAAAACAGGGACTTAGTTGGGTAAGTTATTCTGTGAGAAGGAGTTCATGCGAATAAAATCCTGTGCTCTTCTTTCTCAAGGTGTCAGTGGATGGGGTTTTAAAGACCATGAAAGAAAATGCCAACAAAGCCAAAAGTTTACTCCTTACTACCATACCTCAAATAGGGTCAATGGAATGGTCAGAAACGCTCCATAACCTGAAGGTGAGTGGCCTCACACTCGTAAGCAGCCACGTCTGTGGCTTTCACCACGTTTTCTCTTGCTTTCACTTCAAATCTGGTCCCTCTCCTTGTGCAGTTTGTGCGAGTCAGCATTTTGTTGTTGTTTTCGGCAGTTTTTCATGCCTTGATTACTGCTCCCTCTACTGACAGAGAGTGCCTGCACCTGGGGTGAGAGGTTTGTTAGCTAGTGTCCCAGGTTCTGTACATTGTCCTGGAGTTATCTTTATGTCTTGGTTCAGAAGGCTGGTGTGCTCCATATATATGGCTCCCAGCATTTTCAGCTCTTTTCTCTTGGGTAGATTCGTACAGGGTGTAGACAGACAGGCCTTTGCTGCCAATACTTCTACTATATCAAACAAAACGGTAGCGGGAAATATGCTACATGAAACTAAGACAGTTAATAATGATAAGCAGATGACAAGTTGCAGATTGGTAGATTTTCAACTCCAGTATTCATCCTAAGGATATAATTTAAACTGACTGGGAAGCTTAGAAAGCGTCATTTTTATTTGGACGTTTTGTGATTCTTGATTAACCAGGGTAGCAAGGAGCCTCAAGCTTCAACTTCCCCTTATATCTAAAGAGGAAGTACCTCCAGGTGTCCTCAAACATATCTGTACTCTTAGATACCTTGACAGTCACTGACAGGGCATGGGACAGGTTGATAGAAGCTGTACCTGAATTACCACCTAAGAGCTCAGGAATGAGCCACAGTTTCAGTATGGTGGAAGCATTGTGCAGTGGTGAATGATTAATAGTGTTTTCTGTCTCGTGTGGAATGCTTCAGGGCAGCCAACATGAAGCCACCCCGGAGTTAGAAAGTGGCACCCGTGAACTGGCGCAAACAGGCTGCAGCACCCCGCTGTGACCATAGGGTCTCAGACTTTAGGACTGGGAAAGCCAAGAAGGTTATAATTCATAATGTCTTCCCTGAGAGGAGACACCCCTACCAGTTTCTACACTGGATACCTTGGAGATAAATGTTTATTTAATGAGTACATAAATTTCCTCCCATGAAGTATTCTGTCATGGCTGAGGTAGAAAATGACCTTGTAATTTTCCTAACTTGAGGCGGGGCACAAGATAAAAAATCTACCAATTACAAAATGATGGTTTGAACTACTAAACAGTTTCTTACAAACCAATGTCTGAGCGGCCTGACTTGAGTTCCTCTGTGGCCACTTCTGAGTCAGTGTTGGACTCACACGATAGGATCCAGTTTCGAACTTTGCCGTCTTCCTGCTGACCTTCCGCTCACTATGGTTTCACACACCAAGTCAGTTCCTTAAAAAGAAATCTGAGACATGCTCAGACATGTATAAATCTGTAAAACGAATCTTAAAAGGTCTTATTAATTGAAAACCTGGAGCCAGATGTTGGGGTAAATTCCAAAAGATCAGAGAATAAGCCACAGCCAACCTCACTTTACCAACTCCTCAGCTGATCCTGTCTCCTCAGACTGAAAGCCTCTGAGTCCTCATCCGCATAGATCTCAGCTGACCTGCTGCTGAAAGCCTCAAAGCCTAACAGCCTCTAGTTTCTGGTCCTCAGGTCTTATATACCTTTCTGCTTCCTACCATTGGTGTGTGTCCTTCCCAAACAAAACATGAGATCTCAAGTGCTGGGATTAAAGGTGTGAGTCACCATGCCTGGCTGTTTCCAGTGTGGCCTTGAACTCACAGAGATGCAGACAGATCTCTGCCTAACCTCTATGTTTAATGTAGTGGCTGTTCTGTTCTCTGACCCCCAGATAAGTTTATTGGGGTGCACACTATATCAACCACATAAATCAGTGATCTTTTTGAAGCTAATGTATGGTTTTGTAAGTATGCACTTTAAAGTGGGTTAATAGACAAAATTGAGTGCTGAGGTCTCCATTCTGGAATAATAAGGAAACCAGTACTAATAATTCTTGCCCTGAATCATGTTTTCAGTCACTAGTTCATTTCAGAAGCGCCCATTTACCTATTGTGTGTCGAGCTCCAGATGAGAACAAACCCCGGCTGTAGGGCATGGCAGTACATGCCTTTAATACCAGCAGAGGCAGGTAAATCTCTGTGAAGCCAGGGACAGCATAATGAGTTTCACGGCAGCCAGGGCACCATAGTGAAATCCTATCTCCAAAACTAAGAAAATGTAGAATACCCCAAGACTCCCAGTGATGATGAATTGCCAATTGAGACACAGTAACACTTCAGTGAGCTTACAGTGCTATAAGGATAAGGGGTAGGAGTTGTGTGAATGCTAATTCAGGCTGAGAGAGGGTGTATACAGTACTCCCTGATGCCTGTCAAAATGGAGGGACATGGGTGATTCTCAGAGCAGTTCCCTTAGATGAGCAGTACCGACCTCACTTGTCGGGAAGAAAAGGAAAAACCAAGAGTTAAAAGTTGCTCCTAAAGTCCCATGTCTGGTTAGTATTGTTGCTATTTTGTTTTGTTTCTCCGTCGACATTTTTAGAATTTATGTATGTATGTATGTATGTAGACGTTCATTCTATAATGAACATGTGGGGGTTAGAGAACAGCTTGTAGGAGCTGATTCTCTTTCCACTGTGTGGGTCCCGGTGATTGAGCTCAAGCCATTGGGCTTGGTGGCCAATACCTTTACCCCCGGAGCCATCTGGCCCGTCCTCATGAGTGGTTTTTAAATTTTGGTGAACACAGGAATTATCTGGAGAGTTTAATAAGTATATGCCCCATGAATCCTTACTCCACAAAAATCTCAATGTTTTTTCTTGTTGTTTTCACTTGTTGTTTCAACTTGTGTTGGGGTCGTTAGCACGCTCTCTGCAGCCTGTAGCTCTTCATCTCTACTTCCTTCCTTCCTTTCAGAACATGGCCCAGAGTTCTGTTTTACCGCCAAGACATTAAAACAGCATGGCCGCCACGAGGAGACTTACTACTTCTAGTCTTTGGGGGATTTTGCTTAAACAAAAACAGGGCAGCTATGTGGTCTTCATGCCTTTGCCTGGAAAGAAGAACATAGGAAGAGAGGCATTGCACTCCAAGATACCCACACCTCCAGAACCCAGAAGGAAGACAACGGCCTGCAGAAATGTAAGAGAACAAAGCAAGCCCAAACCTTGTCAATCATTTCTCCTGTTAAACTGACAACAGTGAAGTCTGGCGAGAACACCCATTTCCCTGCACTGCCGACGCAGGGATATGAGCTGGAATCCGGACTGTACGGTTGTAAATTGGCACCATCTTTTGGAAGGGCAGTTTGGTACAATGCATCTGAGGCTTAAACATACTTAATGCACTTTGGTACGCTAGGACTTTCTCTTTAAGGAGTTAGGGGAGATTTAAAGAATCACATGTAATGGCTGTTACCTGTCATCACAAGATACTCAAATGTTAGGTGGATGTAACATGTTTCCGTTATACTTAAGCTATGAAGCAATCAAGTGTTAATCATGTTTTCTCATGAAGAAATGGTCACTTCATGCTATGAAATGAGGAAAAAAGGTATAAGCATTTATTATTCTGTTTTTTTGTTTTAAATGGTGTGTAAATGTTCAAAAAAAAAGACTAGAAGGGAATATACATAACCCTGTTACTGTATTTGTGAAGAGATACTGAGTAATTCTTATTTTAATCTTTTTTCTCTACTTTTTTTAAAAGTAAGTGTAATCAAATAATAAAGTTGTAAAAATTAAAATGGACTTAGAGAAGTCAAATTCTTTGAAACTCTGGGTGGTGAAACAAAATGGCAATATAAAAGAAGCTCTGTGTGTGATTTAGGATATATAAGCCAAATCGCACACACGTGCACACACATGCACTTAAAAAACAAAGTGCTATGCGAGGAACTTATAGAAAGATCCTTGGGATTGTAACGGAGAAGGCGGGAGTTTAATGCTAAGGTGCATCAAACTTCTTCAAGGATTAAGTTAGTGTGGTTCGTTACCGTCTGTCAGATAAAGTTCCTACCGTTAGAAGTGCCCCGCGGTTCTTGTAAAGAGTCTGCAAAGTGAATGCGCTTGTGTCTGAAATTGACTTCAAGAAAGAAAGCTGCTGGTTATAGGCGATAAGTGAACCCGTTGCTCCAGCATTCACGTTTTGCTCCGGGATAAGCGCGACTGTAACCTCTGGCCATGTTGCAGAGCTTCCAGCTGGTGATTAGCAATCCATGGAGACTCCACGGGTCCTGACCAGGGCTCTTGGCTATTTTTACTTCACTGCAGTGTGGACACTTCTTTCCTTCACTCTTAGCTGTGATCTGAAAGTGTCACGTTGGGGAACGGGCATTTGTCTAGTTGCCTTTAGAAAATAAGGTTCTCTCCAATGTAGAAAAGGGATTTTCTTCAGTGACCTTTTCTTTTTTCTTTTTTGTTTTTTTTTGTTTTTTGGTTTTTTTTGTTGTTTTTGTTTTTTTGAGACAGGGTTTCTCTGTGTAGCTTTGCGCCTTTCCTGGAACTCACTTGGTAGCCCAAGCTGGCCTCGAACTCACAGAGATCCGCCTGGCTCTGCCTCCCAAGTGCTGGGATTAAAGGCGTGCGCCACCACCGCCCAGCTCAGTGACCTTTTCTAACATCGTCATAGCAGGCTCCTTTTCTTTTTCTTTAATCCTTCATTGTGATACAAATTGCATGTAATCACTTATAAGATCTACCTTCTTAGCTATTTTAAGTGGCATTAAAAATACATTCGTATTGTATTTTTTTCCTTGGTATGTATTCACTACGAAACAGTGGGTTTTATGCTGTCATTTCCATATACATATCATGTACATCATCATTTATCCCACATTATATTCTCTCGTGCTCTCCCACCCCCTTCCTCCTCCCAAATAATGCCCCCCCCCAACTTTAATGTCATCTAATCTATATTCTGTATATGAGAGAAATGTGTTTGCCTTTCTAAGTCTGGTTACTTAACATGGTGCTCTCCAGCTCCATCTATTTTCCAAAGACGATGTAATTCCACTTTTTTCTGACTAAATAAAATCCCATTGTGGCCGGGCAGTGGTGGCGCATGCCTTTAATCCCAGCACTTGGGAGGCAGAGGCAGGTGGATCTCTGAGAGTTCGAGGCCAGCCTGGGCTACAGAGTGAGTTCCAGGACAGGTTCCAAAGCTACACAGAGAAACCCTGTCTCAAAAACAAAAACAAAAAATCGCATTGTGTATACATACCAATTCTTTATCCATTCACTGTTGAGACACATGTAGATTCATTCCTTATTTTTTGGCTGTTCTGAATAGTGTTTCAATAAACATGTATTTGCAGACTCCTCTAATGACCAAAGTATGCTCGTGGTCTTGGGTTGCAGTCTTAATTATTGCTGTTAGTATAGAAACTACCTTGAGAACCGCTATCTGAACCATTTCTGTCTGGTTGTCCTTTAGACAGATTCCAGACCTCAGACCTAGTCAAGGACATTACTCAGTCCGTCGTGCTTTTATTTCAACTATTCCTTACTCTATATTAGGTCATTTCAGCACCCAGTTGCATCTACAGTGAAGAAGTGGAGTGATGAACGCTTGTGCTCAGCTCCTTTTATCATATTTATACCGCCCAGGATCCCAGCATAGGGATGGTGCCACCCACAATGGGTGGGTCTTTCCACTTCAGTAAATCTAATAATCGATGTAATCCTTAATAGGCATGCAAAGAGATCATCTCCTAGATGACTAGACCTTATCAGTTGACCACTGACATTAACCATCACAGCTGTATCTGTTCTGCATTCTTTCACTCAGTTCAGTTCAGATTTTGACACCATCCCACCTCTGACCGCCTTCCCCCCCTTCACCTGATCTGCTCACGGTCTGACAGCCCATCGTACTTCCCCAGCATTTTGTTCTCTTGCCACACAGTTGTCATTTCCTGTTTCATTGTCCGTTGGTGTGGCTGTGTTCACTTTTGTGCTCACAGGTTCTTGACACGGTGACTAACAGAGAAGAGGTACTGTTTGTACTTCATAAATAACTGCACAAGTCTAGGAAATTTCAGCCTATTCATATTTCAGCCATGTTTCCATTTCCAGCTGGAATCACTGGTTCCATATAACCTTATTAAGTGCACCCAGAGTCCATCCTGTGAGTTTTCAGACCACCTAGAGTGTGTTACCCAAGGACCATTTGGCATAGTGTACAACATAAGGCTACGTACATGTTCTGTCTCCCAAATAGATAATGAAAAACAGGAATTCTGAAAAAGAAAATGGCTTAAGTGGTAGGTAATAAAAACCCAATGAGTTATTTAATGTATTGCTTGATTTGAGTTTTGTGCCTAATAATATTTTCCTGTGATAAATGAATGAAACATTTTCTTCCTTTTTAAACTATGATGTTTAAAGCTGTACTTAATCCTTTGGTTATATTTTTTAATCTTTTTTTTTTTAAAGAAAAACCCCACTTCTTGAAGGCCTTATTTGCCTTGTGTCCCCATAGTTGATCATCAGAATGTCATTTGTGTGTATGTAGAGGTAGTGATGTGTGATACAAGTGTTCTGTTTGGAACGAAGCACTCAACTGTCACTTATTCTCAGCACCTTGAGCCTGGCTCAGGTGATTAGTTCAAAGCTTATCGTCATACAGATGATTCTGGTTAAACTCAGTACCACTCAAAGCAAAAAAGAGACCACAGTGTGTGAAAGGGAATTATGGGGTGGAACTAAAGTCGGTGAGAGGCAGATTGCAGAGGTGGGGGGTACAGTCATCAGAATGTACTTTGTATGAAATTGCCAATAAGTTCAGTAAAGGTTATAACGGTGCCCTGGTATGGCAGAAACCAAAAATTCACCTTTTCCAATAAGGTAATGAATCTGTTCATTAACCAAGTGATTGTGTTGGTAGCTTAGTATTGCTAGAGCCCTGTTACAGTTTTTTTTTTTTTTTCAATTTGTGTCTTTCCACCTTAGCAGAAGTAAAGAGTGAAAAGGATATACTTGTGTTCATGAAGTACCCAGAACAGAAGAAACTGGGGCTTCTGGTTAGTAGATTTTGAGTTGTCTGACATATACCTAAAGGACAACTGTTTTGTTTTGAAAATAGGTCTTCCCCAAATTCACATATAGAAAGCTAATTCATTGTGCAGTAGTATCAAGGAATGGAGAGTTAGTAGGTCATGAAGGTCCTTAGATGCCCCCTGGGAAGTAGCAGGAGCCTTGATATCGGACTTAACCTCTCCATAACTATGAGCAATATGTTTTTGTGTTTTCCCATGTAAAATATTTTGTTATAACAGCCCAAATGGACAAATTCACTGGCCAACAAAAAAGCTGCACGTCAGTTTAAACTGAACAGCCATGAAAAGAAATAGAACCACAGTTATATTTTCCCATTTCACAGAATTCAACAGGGAACTGAAAAAGAGACTTGATAGGTTTTTGTTGTTGTTGTTGTTTGTCTTTTGTTGTTATTTTTCCGAACAGAGTTTCTTTGTGTAACAGCCCTGACTGTCCTGGAAGTCACTCCGTAGACCAGGCTGGCCTTGAACTCACAGATCTCTGCCTATCTCTCTAACTTTGGAGTACTAGGATTAAAGGCGTGTGCCACCACACCCCAGCCACTAGTTTGAGCATTTTAGTGCAGAGCTTTTTTTCTTTACCAGAATTAAAAAAAAAAAGAAAAAGAAAGAAAGAAAAGAAAAAAATAAACAAACAAAACATGATTTAATTTCATCTGGAGAAATTTAAAAGAAAAATATGCCAGTGTTTTCCAACTCTGCCCTCGGTTTTGTGAATGATTCAGTCTGTAAGTCTTCACATCAGTATGTGATGATGTATTTGTTGGTTGTTCTCTTTGTAACTCCACTTTAGTTTAGAAACTCATTCCCTGTGAAAATCAGGATCCCAAAGCTAAAGCAGTAATAGGAACTTCAGATATTTATAAAAATTTCAAGACTGCTGTGCCAAATCCCAACTGTGCTGGTCAACTTGACACAAACCTAGACTTCTGGGAAGAGGAAATGCCTCCACAGGACTGGCCTGTAGGCAAGCCTGTAGGACATTTTCTTGATTGATGATTGCTGTGAGAGGGCCCAGCCCACTGGATGGTACGGGCCCTGGATGAGTTGCTGGAGAACAGCCAGTAAGCAGCACTTTCCCTGGCCTCTCCTTCACTTCCTACTTCTTCCCCTCGGTGATGGAGTGTGGCCTGCGGGTTAAAGCCTGAAGAAGAAAATCCTTTCCTCCCCAAGTTGTTTTTGGTCCTGGTGTTTTATCACAGCAACAAAAGAGTAAGGAAGATACCAACCCATTGCCCAGTTTGTTACATTCATTCATTTGTTTGGGAGGAAGAGAGGCATATGAAACTCAGGACAACTTTCAGGAGTGGATTTTCTCTTTCTTCCATGCCGATCCCAGGGATTGGTCTTAGGCTGTCAGACTGAGGCCTCTCGTCATCCCTCATCACCCTGTTTCAGAAATTATAACTTCATAATCTATAATCCCACCTATCACCCACTTCTATGTTAATTTGAGGTATTTTCATATGTTACATCTTTGAGGATTTCAATGCTACTTCTAAAGGACACATTTTTAAGGTAGTCATGGTAACACTAGCATAGAAATGTGAATTATAATTCTTTAGTCTCAGCAATTGTGGGGAAACCCTGTCTCAGAACAACAAACAACAGAAAGACCCAATAAGGACTGACTGGGCATGTAGCCCAGTGATAATACTGCTTGTGTGGCATATACAAAACCCTGAGTTCACTACCAGGACCCCCTAAATCTAATTAAATCCCACGAATTTCAGTTGGCCAACAGGTGTTTTGTTATTCTATCAATCTAGATTCTCTCTTCCCTCTGTTACATTAATTGTCTCTTTGCTGTTATCAGAGAAGCTTCTTATAGTAGGTGGCAGTTAACAGAAAACAAGTCAAGGGGCAGAGACTAAGACTGGAGTGCCCAGCTCATCATATATGGGACATCTCTGACACACGCATGCACCCCAATCCTCAGAATATGGTATTTGGGACAACCTGCATCCATGTTCCTGGACTGTGCTCATTTTTATTTGACTGCAGGATAAAATATCTCATGTTCTTTATGATACAGTAGAGTTCAGATGGCACTGAGATAATCCGTTCAGTACTCAATGAAAGATTGTTAGCTAAGATAAGATTCCTGTGTTCAGCTAATCTTCCTTGTGAAAAATTAAAGATATTCTGAGATAAAAACAGAAATTGTATTGCTTACTGATGAGCCTCCTTATAAGACATTCTAAATCAACATCCTTCAGGTTGAAGGTCAGTGAGTGACCCAGAAAGTAATTCACCCTACCCTCTACTAAACACTGGTGAAGATAATCATAGAATTATAAAACAGCATAAAATGCAGCCAATTTTAAATGAACAGCAGGAAAAGTATGGTGTATTGTATTCTTGGTCCTGTGCCACATAGAAATATCATTTATTTACTGATAACATAAAACAGCAGGAATAAAGTTCTGTGCACTTAGGACTGCTTCTGATGCTAACCCATATCCATAAGAACAAATGAAGACCACAGAAATGAGAAACACGAAGGTTAATACCACAAAAAGTGTAAATGTAAACGTCCTTTCCTCATGGCCAGCTTAAAAGATGTACCATAAATAGCCGGGCGGTGGTGGCGCACGCCTTTAATCCCAGCACTCGGGAGGCAGAGCCAGGCGGATCTCTGTGAGTTCGAGGCCAGCCTGGGCTACCAAGTGAGTTCCAGGAAAGGCGCAAAGCTACACAGAGAGACCCTGTCTCGAAAAACCAAAAAAAAAAAAAAAAAAAAAAAAAAAAAAAAAAAAAAAAAGATGTACCATAAATAGTTCTAAAAATGTGCTGTTTAATTTGTAACATTCATTTCCCTATAAAACATCACATCTGTGTTGAAGATTTGTGAACCAGTTGACTGATGAGAACTTCACGACTGGAAAACTGAAATGGTACAGATAATTATCAGATAGTGCCTGAAACCTGTAGCATAAATTTCCCTGCCGCCTGTGACCTGCCCAGTGATGTGCCCGCTATTGTGTTTGGTAAATGCCTTAGCATATGACTTTTTTTTCTGACACTATAAAGGTTCATGTATCCTCTCCCACAGTTGAGCCATGACATTCAAGGTAACCAGAATCCATGTTCCTAGGCCATGGCCATGATCACTCATATTTGCCTTAAACCACTGATTCTCAACCTTCCTTATGCTGTGACCCTTTTAATACAGTTCCTCATGTTGTGGTGACCCCAACCACAAAATTATTTTTGTTGCTACTTCATAACTAATTTTGATACTATTATGAATCATAATACAAATATCTGATATGCAGGTGTTGCTTGAGTTTTCTTGCCTGGCCCACGGTCAGGGCAAATCTCTCTCACCTGCCAGTCCCACAGCCTCAGACCCAATCAAGTAAACACAGAGACTTATATTGGTTACAAACTGTATGGCTGTGGCAGGCTTCTTGCTAACTGCTCCTACAGCTTAAATTAATCCATTTCCTTTAATCTATACTTTGCCACATGGCTCGTGGTTTACCGGCATCTTCACAAGCTGTTTCTCATCGTGGTGGCTGGCAGTGTCTCTCTGACTCAGCCTTCCACTTCCCAGCTTTATTCTCCTCCTTGTCCCGCCTATATTTCCTCCTGCCTGACTACTGGCCAATCAGTGTTTTATTTACTAACCAATCAGAGTAACACATTTGCCACACAGAACATCCCACAGCACTTCCCCTTTTCTTTTTTCTTTTTTTTTCAAAAAGGAAGGTTTTAACCTTAAAGTAAAATTACATATAATTTGGGAATTTGGGCATAGCTTCTCTTACTACTTCCTGCTGGAGGGGGCGCTGTATCTTATGGGGATACAAAGAAAATTTTAGGATTATGGAATAGTCCATGAGGGTGTGTCTTCTGAGCCAGTTGCCTTCAAATCGTTCTGGATGTTGGATCATCTGGGCCATGGTGTCATCGGAGACCTTTCAGGGGGTCTTGGCTGGTCAAACCTGATGTATCTTAATCTTGAACAAATCCATAGCCTCTGGCTTTCTGTGGGAACAAAAGCAGAGTCTCCTTTCCAAAACAATATATCCTTATATCCAAATTTTGAAGTCAAGGTACCTTTAAAATATACATTTTGGCATAACTCAACAGCTTTTACAATCAAATGTTTTTCTGCAGTTAAAAATCCCAAAGACAACACAATCCAGATTCTCTGTGTAATATCCATTTTTACGTGGCTTATTTTTTATACTACCTTTACTGTCTCTTTAAAGACTTTATTTTTAAAAGCTATTTATTTCTTTATATAACTGTATATATTCCTTTTTTTGTCTCTTTCAAGCCTACGTATCTTTTACACACATTGTAAACTATTACATCTGAATCTGTCTTATTGTGAATCTCTTGCTTTAAACTGCAGCAGCTGTGGCTGCTGGCTCCACCCACCTCAGCTTCCCAACATGGCTACATTTACCACCAGCTCTGGGAGCTATCGTGGGGTGGGTCTATGCTTTTATCCAAGCAGCATGTAGTCCAAAAAACCTCTTTTTTTGTTTTGTACCTGCAAAGGCTAAATCCACCATGCAGCTTAATGTGCCACTTGCAGAGGCCTCATTCCCACCATACTGCAGGTCGAGCGCACACACTAGGAACCTGCCAGTAGCTCAAACCAGCAGCTGCCGCTCATTTGAGAGAGACAATTAGGAAGCTGTTTTTAGCTCCGTTTTAGAATCTTTTTTCTCAGTTTTTTAGGTGGAAACTCTTGCCACCACGTTGGACGCCATGCAGGTTATCTGATGTGGCCCCTGTGAAAGGGTTGTTTGACTCCCTCCAAAGGGGTCGTGACCTGCTGGTTGAGAACTGCTGCTTTAAACTTCCTTTTGAGGAAGAGCTGTGTCTTGTAATCAGTATGTTTAACATATATAATGATAATGAATGACCAAAAACTGGAGTAGAGTGATGTAAGAGTAATGTTTTGGCTATTTTATTTGGTTGGTTGGCTTTTTAAACAACCCAGGACCACCTGCCTCATTAACCAAGAAAGACTTGCCTACAGGCCAAACTGATGGAGGCATTTTCTCAGTTGAGATTTCCTCTTCCCAAATAACCTTATCTAGTGTTAGGTTGACAAAAGATTAAACTAAGTCCAGCATTATTCTTACTGGGAAACTGAAAAATCATCCCTGTCTTGAATAAGGCAGCCTGAGGTTCTGGATTCCTTCCCTAAAGTATCTTTTCCCAAGAATGAGGCAGAGGCCAGAAGTATAGATAAGCAGATTTTTGATAAAGTAGCATTAGAAAGATAACAGACTGGAGAGTCAAGGTCAGCACATCAGGAAAACTACAGAAATCAAAAAAATTGTGGTAATAGCATGAATGATCCTCAACAAGGGTGTCAAGACACTCCAAAGTCTCTTCAATAAATGGTGTTGAAAAAAAAAAAGGATGTCCACACTCAAAATGATGAAATTGGACCCTTATACCATAAACAAAAAGTTTTTAAAATTCATAAAATTCAAAGTTTTTAAAAAGTAAACAGTAATACCACTCTATAACAGGGTACAGCATCTCTTCTGGACACCGTAGGCTGTCGAACAAGATCAGGTTTGTGCAACCTCTTCCCATACACCTCTCCCCACCAAACACGCCTGTAGAGACTTTTCTTTATTACTGTCTATGGTAGGGAGCCCATCCTACTGTGGGTACTGCTGGGCCTGGCCTATATAAGAAAAGTAGCTGAGCCAGCCATGGGGAATCAAGGAAGCAAGCAATGTTTCTCGATGGTCCCTGCTTCAGTTCCTGACTCGAAGTTCCTGCTTGAATTCCTACCCTGATTTCCCTCCATGATGACTGTGATGTGAAAGTGTAAGCCAAATAAACCCTTTCCTTCCCCAGTTGCATTTAATCAGTGTTCTATCACAGCAACAGGAAAGAAAACTAATATAGCCCATTATTAAATATATGGTTTACAAATGTTCAACCTCTGTCTCTGAGTTTGGGTTACCAAATTTAATATAATCTTTTCTAGGTCCATCTGTTTACCTGAAATTGGTTTCATTTTTATCTACAGCTGAATAGTATTCCATGGTGTACGTGTGGGGACAGGGGACGGACCTCTCCCATGAGAAGTGGGGCCAGCTCTCGTTACAGTGTCCGGCGACAGGCAGGGCCAGCCATCCCAGGGCCAGTGAAGGGCAGGGTGGCTAAGCACGGCCCTCAGATTTCAACATGCATGGTTCCTATGGCCCCCTGGGTAACACGAGCCATGGATATCAACACAGACCGCAGCTACAGTAGAACCACAGACCCAGACATGGCCCTCAGCTGCAGCCCAGGCCTGGATGGCACCATGGCACCTTGTAGCAGTGCAGGCCACTCAGATCTGTATGGTCTCAGCTGCAGCATGACCCTCAGACAGCCATCTGGCCTCAGGTGACTGCCCAGATCCCAGGTATTTGCACAGCCCTTGGTGATAACAGGAGTCACATACATCAACTCAGACATGGCCTTAGCAGCAGCTCAGGCGCTGATGTCATCAAGGCCCTTGGTGACAGCACAGGCCACTCATAGCATGGCCCTGGGACACCAACATGGCCACAGACAAGTAGCAGCCCAGACCCCAGGCATCCTTGTGGTCTTTGGTGGCAACATGGGTCATGGATGTCAACATAGACCCTGGCTGCAGCAGGACCATAGACCCAGACATGACCTTCAGCTGGAGCCCGGGACTGGATGTCACACTGGCCTCAGATGGCAAGGCTGCCACTCACTTCAGCCCGTTCCTCACCACCCAAGCTTCTTCAGTTCTGCCTCTCACCACAGCACATGTATTGTTCTGCTTCTCTGTCTCTCCTATTTGTTCACCATAAATTTTCTCATCATAATGGCACCTACCCACCCAGTATCACAAGGTGCTGGGCAGGGCCTGTGGATGCCTTCAGACAGTGAGGACAGTGAGGACCCAGGCTGGCTTGAGGGTGTCTTTCACCTGCCAGAGCCGAGTGGCACCAGGAGGGCCCCTACAGCCATTACCACCAGATCTTATGGAGGTGTTTTCTCAATTGAGGTTTTCTCCTCTCAGACGAGACATGGTTCTCTCCTCCTACAGGTTGTGTCAAATTGACACTGAACTAGCCAGCACAGTGGAAAGATTGTAAGAGCCAGAATGCCAGAAAGTCTGCTGTGAAGCAGTCTCTCCTAAAACAAAGTAAAAATAAAACAATGGCAACATCAACAGAAATATTAACGTAGAAGGAAGAAAATCTGTGGAGGGGTCCCAGCCCCAGACAAAGAACTACAGGCAACTAGTGACTGCTGAGGGTGGAAGAATTGCCTCTTGCAGGGATGAGCCTCCTTATTGACTGTCCAATACAGAGTGGGGAGCCCTGAAACTATACCTACAAACAACAAAAATGGACTCAACAGGCTGTATTTATATATACTTGTGCATACACACACATATAGACGTGTAAATGTATGTAAGGACAATAATAAAAGGAAAGGAGGCGATCAACTTGAGAATCGGAGACATGGGAAGGTTGGAGGATGGACACCTAGGAGGGACTGGAGAGAGAAAAAGGAAGAGAGAAAAGTGTAATTCTGTTTTTCTTTTTTTTCCTATTTTAATTAAAAACATTTAAAAGGGGGGGGTCATATAATGGGGCTGGAGAAATGCCTCAGTAGTTAAGAGTTTGATTCCCAGCATACAAATCAGGTGGCTCACAACCTCCTGTAACTCTACTTCCAGGGGATCTGACACCCTCTTGTGGCCTTTATGGATACCTGCCCATGTATGGTATACACTCATACAGATATATAAATAAAAATATATCTTTTATTTAAAAGATAGTGTGATGGTTAATCTTGGTTTGATTTTTAACATCCTAGGATATTAGTTGTCTTAGGATTTATATTGCTGTGAAAAAAACATCATGACCATAAAGCAAGTTAAGGAGGAAAGGGTTTACACTATCACATTGCTGTTTACTACTGAAGGAAGTCAGGACAGGATCTCAAACAGGGCAGGAACTTTGCAGGCAGGAGCTGATGCAGAGGCCATGGAGGGAGAGGCTTACTGGCTCACTTGTTCAGCATTCTTTCTTATAGAACCCAGGACCACCAGCCCAGGAATAGCTCCACCCACAAAGGGCTGGGCCCTCTCCCATTGATCACTAATTTAAAAAATGCCTTACAGCTGGATGTCATGGAGGCTTTTTCTCAAATGAGGCTCCTTCCTCTCTGATGACTATCTTGGGTCAAATTGACACACAAAACCAGCCAGTAGTTGCTGTGGGATGTTCTTTATGGCAAATGTGTTACTCTGATTGGTTAGTAAATAAAACACTGATTGGCCAGTAGTCAGGCAGGAGGAAGTATAGGCGGGACAAGGAAGAGAATAAAGCTGGGAAGTGGAAGGCTGAGTCAGAGACACTGCCAGCCGCCACAATGACAAACAGCATGTGAAGATGCCGGTAAGCCACAAGCCACGTGGCAAGGTATAGATTTATAGAAATGGATTAATTTAAGCTGTAAGAACAGTTAGCAAGAAGCCTGCCATACAGTTTGTAACCAATATAAGTCTCTGTGTTTACTTGATTGGGTCTGAGCGGCTGTGGGACTGGCAGGTGGGAGAGATTTGTCCTGACTGTGGGCCAGACAGGAAAACTCTAGCTACAAATGGCACCCAACATGTTGGCAAGAGTTTCCACCTAAAACCTGAGAAAAGATTCTAAAACAGAACCAAAAACAGCTTCCTAATTGTCTCTCTCAAATGAGCGGCAGCTGCCGATTTGAGCTACTGGTGGGTTCCTAGCGTGCACGCTCAACCTGCCGCCATATGGCAGGAATGAGGCTTCTGCAAGTGGCACATTAAGCTGCGTGGTGGATTTAGCCTTTGCCAGTACAAAACAAAAAAAGAGGTTTCTGGGCTACATGCTGTTTGGATAAAAGCATAGACCCACGATAGCTCCCAGAGCCATGCTGGGAAGCTGAGGTGGGCGGAGGCAGCAGCCACAGTGCCCTTACAGTCTTACAAATGCTGCAGTTTAAAACAATAGATTCACAAAAAGACAGATTCAGATGTAATAGTTTACAATGTGTGTAAAAGATACGTAGGCTTGAAAGAGACAAAAAAGGTGATATATACAGTTATAGAAACAAATACATAGTTTTAAAAAATAAAGTTTTTAAAGAGACAGTAAAATTAATATAAAAAATAAGCCACATGAAGATGAATATTACACAGAGAATCTGGATTGTGTTGTCTTTGGGATTTTTAACTGCAGAAAAACATTTGATTGTAAAAGCTGTTGAGTTATGCCAAAATGTATATTTTAAAGGTACCTTGACTTCAAAATTTGGATATAAGGATATGTTGCTTTGGAAAAGAGTATCTGCTTTTGTTTCCACAGAAAGCAAGAGGCTATGGATTTGTTCCAGATTAAGATACATCAGGTTTGACCAGCCAAGACCCCCTGAAAGGTCTCTGATGACACCATGGCCCAGATGATCCAACATCCAGAATGGTTTGAAGGCATCTGGCTCAGACAATACAGCCTCAAGGACTATTCCATAATTCTAAAATTTTCTTTGTGTCCCCATAAGATATAGTGCCCCCCCTCCAGCAGGAAGTAGTAAGAGAAGCTATGCCCAAATTCCCAAATTATATGTAATTTTACTTTGTTAAGGTTAAAACCTTCCTTTTTGAAAAAAAAAGAAAAAAGAAAAGGGGAAGTGCTGTGGGATGTTCTGTGTGGCAAATGTGTTACTCTGATTGGTTAGTAAATAAAACACTGATTGGCCAGTAGTCAGGCAGGAGGAAATATAGGCGGGACAAGGAGGAGAATAAAGCTGGGAAGTGGAAGGCTGAGTCAGAGACACTGCCAGCCGCCACAATGACAAACAGCATGTGAAGATGCCGGTAAGCCACGAGCCACATGGCAAGGTATAGATTTATAGAAATGGATTAATTTAAGCTGTAAGAACAGTTAGCAAGAAGCCTGCCACGGCCATACAGTTTGTAACCAATATAAGTCTCCCTGTTTACTTGATTGGGTCTGAGCGGCTGTGGGACTGGCAGGTGAGAGAGATTTGTCCTGACTGTGGGCCAGACAGGAAAACTCTAGCTACAAGTAGTACATTAGTTAATCACACTTCTGGGTGTGACTGTGTGTGGTGATATATTATATACCCTAATAAACTTGCCTAAGGATCAGAGGACAGAGCCAGCCACTAGATTAGACATAGAGGTCAGGCAATGGTAGCACACACCTTTAGTCCTATCACTCCAGAGGCAGAGATCCATCTGGATCTTTGAGTTATTGGCCACGCTGGGTTACATGAGATTGATCCAGTACAGGAGAGAAACAGAGCCAAGCAGTGGTGGCCCACACCTTTAATCCCAGCACTTGAGATCTCATGATTTTGCCTGAGAAGCACACACACACCTTTGATCCCAGGAGGTAATATGGCAGGGCAGAGAAAGGTATATAAGGTGTGAGGAAACAGGAACTCACTCTCTTTCGGCTGAGGATTTCGTAGAGGTAAGAACTAGTGGCTGGCTGTTCTGCTTCTCTGATATTTGACCTTTCACCCTGATATCTGACTCTGGGTTTTTTATTAAAAGACCATTTAAGATTCGAACAATAATTGTGAAGATGCTTATAGAAACAACTATATCAAGAGGGCTTTGGACTAATCAATGGATTGATTCCTTGATGGATTCATAATATGGTAACATTATTTGAAAAAAGAAAAAAAATACTGTGTTATTTCACTTAAATGAGGTAGCTGAAGTATTATAGCCAGATTTACAAGACACTCTGGAGAAAGGTTTGTAACACAGTGTATCAGTTACATTTCTCATTGATGTGAACAATACCTGACAAGAAACAGCCTGAGGGAGGATTCATTTTGCCACCTGGCTTGAGAATACAGTCCGTCATGGTAGGGAAGGTTTGTCAGTATGAGGATGAGGCTGCTTTCACCTGGTGGAGCAGCAAAGAGAAAGAGCTGAGTTTGGATGCTCAGATGCCTTTGTTCTTCTTATACAACTGAGCAATCTAGCCCATAGAATGATGCAGGCCACATTCAGGGGTGTCTTCCCCTCTCAGTTAATCTTTCTGGAAATATATCACAGATATACCAAAGGTTTTGTCTAGTCATCCTTTAATCCAATCAAGATGATAATCTAAATTAACCATCGCAAGTTCACCCTTGTGATAAAGGGTGGCTATGATGAAGGCAAATTTACTCCCAAACACGTCACTTTTGAGAAATAACACACAACAGTGTACAATAGTTAGATCTGTTAAATTGAATATGGTTAAGTGGTTCAGGGATAGAGCACTTGCCTAGCCTATGTTGTTAAAGCCCCACAAATGACCATCATTCACGTACGCAATCAGCAAGAACAATTATTATCTCAAGAAAATTTCCCACATGCTGGGGCCTGTTATCCCACACAAAGGCAAGATAGCAAAGACCCCGAGAAGGAAATGAGGGCTCCTTATAAGCCTAACTAAGAGAAGTGTCCAAGGAAGTTGGCTCATCTTAGATATAATTGGCTTAAGCAAGTGGCTAGTCAGGGGCTGATCAGGGCTATAGTTTTCCATTTTGGAGCAGACCTGGGCAAGTCCCAGGCTTTGTCCTTAGTTGGTTATCACCTTGAGTTGCTTATGGCTCATGCCTAGATTGCATGTACCAGGCCTCCTCGTCCTTGCTGTTGGGGGTGTTAGATTGATTGTCCTTTGTTCATGGTACTCTTCAGAAATTGCCTGCTTGGTTTCAAAAAGCAGGGACTGAGGCCTAGTTCTTAACTGAGTTATTAGGGAAGGATGTCATGATACTTGCCTGGCCCTATCATGTATAAAACCTTAGGCTCAAGCCACAGGACTGAAAATATATGAAATTTGCACTGTGTGGGTTTGTCACAACTTGTGTCATATTTTCTATATAATAATTAGGAAATATCCATTCTTTTCAAACACATATGCATGTTATGCCCAACAAATTTTAAAGTAATTATAGTTGAGGCTTTATCTTCTAACCACAATACAAACTAAACTTTAAAAATGAAAAAAAAAGTGGGTAAATCTTATCACTTGAAATTGTACAGAATCCACAAGGAGAAATACATACAGCCTCAAGGCTAAGCCACTGGGGAAATTCACTGAACCCTGTTTCAGAGTTGGTCTTGAGATAAAATTAGTCCCTCTGGTACTAACAGAAACTGCCATTCCCACTGCAATAACTGATATTCTTTCAAATTCTTTTTCATGTTGCTGAACAGTCAAATCCCACCTGGCAGTTTCTTAGGAGACATGGATGTTTTTGGCTTACATTTCCGAGGGGATAGAGTTTATTATGGTGCCACTGTGGAAGGCAGGCATAGTGGTAAGAGCAGGAAGCTGACTGGTCACATTTTATTCACACTCAAGGTGTGGTGATATTGTGTCCCCCAATATATCGTGCCCCCTAATAAACTTATCTGGGGTCAGAGAAGAGAACAACCAATAGACATAGAGGTCAGAAAATGGTGGCACACACACCTTTAATCCTAGCCTTCTGGATCTCTGTGAGTTCAAAGCCACATTGGAAACAACCAGGCATGGTGACACACACCTTTAATCCCAGCACTTGAGATCTCATGTCTTGCTTGGGAAAGACACATGCCTTTAATCCCAGGAAGTGATGGCAGGAAGCAGAAAGGTACATAAGGTGTGAGGACCAGGAACTAGAAGCTGTTAAGCTTTTAGGCTTTTAGCAGCAGTTCAGCTGAGATTCATTCGGATGAGGACACAGAGGCTTCCAGTTTGAGAAAACGAGATCACCTGAGGCACTGGCGAGATGAGGTAGCTGTGGCCGGTTCTGTTTCTCTGATCTTTCAGTGTTCACCCCAATATATGGCTCCCGGTTTTGTTTTTATTAATAAGAACTTTTAAGGTTCATGCTACACTCAGGAAGCAGAAAGTGAACTGGTAACGGACTCTAAAGCCTCAAGACCCACTCCCAGTGACTCACTTCTTCCTGTTAGACTCCACACCTAAAGATGCCACAATCTTCCCAAATAGCACCATCAGCTGGGACCAAATGTCCAACACCAAAGCTTAGCAGAAAAGCTGTTATGGCAGATAATCCACCCCTACTATACACAACAATATTCATAAGATTACAAGTTTAACTAATTTGTCTAAGGTCTGAATGCACCTGGCCTCATCTGATCTCAAAAGCTAGTCAGGGTCAGACCTGGATAGTACCCCACTCTGAGAAATTTTCCAGAGATGTAATGTAGTTATTGTGGAATGGTCAAATGCATGACAAATGTCCTGATAATCACCATACATACATACATAATTTACTTCTATGTTTGCTATATAATTAATGAAGTAAATTGAGATTGCAAATTGTTACTTGCACAAATATGGACTTTTGAACCTTTATATTTCATCTAACCACATATTAATAACCTTGTATTAATAACCTTGTATTTGTCTAATCGTTTTAGTAAGAGCATTTAAAACAGGTTTCTGGGATCAATTTAACTTCATCAGTAATAAAAGCCTAAATGCTTCCATGAGTGGATAGAGTAAAAATCCTTTCTGAATTCACCATCTAGAACAACAAATGATTAGGGCTAAGAAAATAAACATAACACACCCTACTTACTTTAAAATAAATTATTACCTGAGTACAAATTTAAATTCCCACTAAAAGTATTTCTTAATCTTTGTTTTATGTATATGGGTATTGTGGTGTTTTGAAAATAGGCCCCATGGATCCATAGGGAGTGGCACTATTAGGAAGTGTGGCCTTGTTGAAGTAGGTGTGGCTTTGTTGGAGGAAATGTGTCACTATGGGGTGACTTTGAGATCCCAGAAGCTCAAGCCAGGCCTAGTGGCTGTCTCTTTCTGCTGCCTTCAGATCTAGATGAAGAACTTTCAGTTCCTTCTCCAGCACCATGTCTGCCTGCATACCACCATGTTTCCCACCTTGACAATAATGGACTAAATGTCTAAACTGTAAACCAGACCCAATTAAATGTTTTCCTTTATAAGAATTGCTGTGGTCATGTTGTCTCTTCACAGCAATAAAACTCTAACTAAGACAGATGTTTTGCCTGCATGTATGACTATGCACCATGTATATGCTTGATGTCCACAGAGGCCAGAAGCAGGCACTGGAAACCCTGGAACTGGAGTTAGAGACTGTTGTTAGTCACCATGTGATTGCTGGGAATCTAACTGGGATGCCTGGAAGAGCAGTTGGGGTTCTTAACTGCTGAGTCATCTCTCAGGCCCCCAAAAACATAAAAATCTAAATGATAAAAGTGCATATGGAAAAATAATTAAAATGGTAAACTCCAAACATGAGGATTAATTCACTGAAACATACAAATGTCCTCAGACAGGATTCTGCTACTTTCTCCCCAAGTACAGTGTTTTGTAAATTGTTGTTCAAGAGGCCTTGGCAGGTTTGAGCCAAGGTGCCCGGTGGGTGAGGGAGACACACCATGTGGGTGGTGGCCAAGGGGGCATGGCAGAAAGTTACTCACACCATGCAGACATGGCATCCAGATGGAAAGTTTTATTATTAAAAGGAGAGAGGAGAGAGGAGAGAGAGAGAGAGAGAGAGAGAGAGAGAGAGAGAGAGAGAGAGAAAGAGAAAGAGAGGGAAAAGTGGAGGTGTGCACTACCTCATGGGGAGAAAGAGAGCAAGGAAGAAGAAGGTAAAGAGGGGAGGGATTTTCACTTAAAGGGGACTTTACATAAGATGACATCAGGATGCTGGGCAGGTCCCCAAGAGTGGGCCAGAATGCTAACATTCCCCCCTTTTTGATTATTATAGAAAGGTGAGTTATGGATAGCAAGTGATGGGGGGATGAGGGTGCTGAATTCTCAAGAGACTACTTTCTGCTGATTTGGGGGCAAAGTGGGGAGGGAGAAGTTGGGAGTCAGGGTCACACACAGTGGGAGGTGCAAATGAAGAAGCATTCAGTTAGTTAGCTGTCATCCTGGAGACCCCTTCAGGGAGCTGAGAAGGCAGATTACTAGGGAAAAAATAGATTGTTATCATTGGCTTCAGGAGTGGAGCTAGCCATGGGAAGAGTGATAACTGCCAGAAAGAACAGGACAGAGAAGGGCCCTGGTTGTACAGAAGAGGCAAGAGTGGATGAGCCAGATGAAAGAGCAGATATGCCATTGAATCTAAAGTGGTGGTACCAGCAGTGATATTCCAGGAGCTTGGGGGAACAGCATGCCAAATCAGGAGTACAGGAGCCATCACATCTGCTGTTTCTCTGGAGGTGGGAAATGCCTCTACCCATCCTGTATACGTGTCAACGAATTAGGAGATAGTGGAGTCTTTATGAGTGGGCATGTGGTGAAGTTAACCTGCCAGTATTTGCCTGATTGGTGTCTTTGGTTGGTGCAGCAGCTGGTGGTACATCTGGAGGGCCTTTGAGGGTCTGGCCTTGGCACATGCCTAGCAGGAGGGGTGGATCTGTGCAGGAATCTGTGTCTATAAAACAACTGGAACAGACTTACATCTTGGTGTCATAGCAAAAGGTATGACTTTGGGTTAAAAGGTATGAACATTTTCTAGGGCCTGGTTTCAGCCCAATGAAACACATCTTTAAATCTATAACCAGAGGAAATTTACTGAATGGAAGTGGTTGAGTGAGTGAAGGAGGAGGAGGGAGGCTTCCTTACCCTCTCTAATGCTAACCTGTCTCTAAAAGCTGGGATCAGTAAAATCCACAGAAATTTAAGGACTCCCAAGACTGTCTGCAGTCAGTACTCTATAAGTTTATTAAAACTGCATTTATCAATGTTAAAACTCTGAACCTGTGAAGTTACATCTGTGTGGGATGACTCAGCCCTACCTAACAGGCCTGAGGGCCAGCCAGCCAGCCCAGACCGGTAATGAGAGCATGCTCATAAGACACTTCCTGAAAGTCATCTGGGTCTGCCTAAGGGCCTTAGCAACAGCTGCTGAACCATAATCTGATGACCTGGACCAATAAGAGGCAGCCATGTCACATCAGCAGATGCATATTCATCAGACCTTCCCCGAGGGCGGGATGAAGGGTATTTAACGCTTGCCTCTTCCTGAATAAACTGAGCTTGTTGTTTTCAGCCATCTTTCCAGAGTCTATGTTGCTGATTCTGTGCCTACTCGACCCCTCCCCCAAAGGGAACAGCACAGGACCCTACAACTTCAGGCACCCAAACAGGGTTCTGCTCATCTCCCTTTCCTCATTCACAGCACTAGTCAAGCGCCCCCTTGAACAGAGCATTTCACTGAGTAGGCCCCTCCATGGTCATTGTTTTCAGTCCTGGTGACTTGGTAACTGCCGAGATCCCCTCTCCTCTCCTTGTTGCTTGTCTTGTTTGTGAGTCTGTCTGTAAGGTAGGATGGCACATACTTTTGTTTCCCCTCAGGAAACACAGCCACTGTCTGACTCCCGACAGTAGACCCTTGTTCGGAGACTCTTGGGTCCAGCACACACTTTCACTTTCTCTGTTGTCTATCACACTTTCTACTGCTGTGGGTAATCTCCTCACTCACTGAAAAGAGGCCCCTATTGGAACCCTCAAGGTCCTCCAGCCAGCCAAGGGCTCTGGGTTACAGCACCAGAACTAGAAAGATTTTGGATGGAGGCTGTGGTGCTTGTCCCATGGATCTCTCCAGAGAACATGTGGGAACCTGATCTTTGGATGAGAGTTTTGTTCTTGGCTAGAAAAAGGGAAGTGGCCTCAGAAGTAATCCTCCAATTGTCTTTTATGCCCGTTTTGTTGGCTATAATTGCTAGGCTAAAGTCGTCCTCTACTGAGGAGGCCATTGAGACCCACAATAAGCACTGCCAGGAACGATGTAACATCAACTTATCTATTACCTACCTTCCGTCCATGATTGATATTTTCTCCACCTCTGATGACAAGGAGATGGAGGAGAAAAGGCGTACCCGACACGTGAAAGTAAAGGAAAAGGAAAGAAAGAGAGAGGAAACGATTGCAGTGACTCACAAGCCTACACCGGCAGCCCCTCTCTCTGCTCCTCCCATGCTGTGGGTGGCTCCCCCCACACACACACTGCAGTATCCATGGAGTGATTTGTCTTGCTGTCTGCCTGCTGAGCCAGCTGCTCTGTGCACCCTCCAGCCTATTCCATCTACGGTGCTATGCATGCCCACCATGGCATTTCCAGTTAATCTGGGCCCCAATGTGGCTAACCAGCCATGGATACCCACCACTTTTACAGACCTGTCCTTGGTCCATAAGGCCGCTAATGAATTGGGTCCTGACTCACCATATTTTGAGCAAGTCCTGTGGCAATGGGCAATGCATTTTCAGACCTATTATGATTGATACCATTTGATGAAGGCTGTGTTGGAGTGCTGCCTATGATGACTAGGCTGAGGCCCAGGCTCCTCTTAATACACAGTACCATATCACTGTTTCTCTTGAGATGCTCATGGGCCAAGGACCATATGTTAACCCTGTCACACAAGCCCATATTGGACAACATGCTTATTTTCAACAGGTCTCGGAACTGGTCTTCAGGACACTTAAGTCTTGCACTCCCCGTGACCCATCTGTATACTTTTGCAACTTCATCCAGCAGCCAGAGGAGTTGTTTTTTGACTTCCTCATGAAGCGGTGGAGCAGAGGGTGGAACCTGGCCCTACTCGGGAGATGCTGATTAAACAATTGACATGGGAAAGGCTTAATTCCCTCACCCGCAATGCTGTAGCTGCCATCCACAATGAGGATATTCATAGATGGGTGATAGCTACTAGAGATCTTGATCCCAACAGCAGCTCCATTGCTGCCCTCACAGACTCCCTTAATACCCTCCTTGCTGATAAACAGAATAGGGAAGAGACTCAAGTCACCCCCACTGAAAGAACATTGCTGGGGATGTGGCAGGCCCGGTCATCTTAGGAGGAACTGCCCCCAGGCTAAGCCTAAGACTAGATGCCCAAAATGAAATAAAGGGTCCCATTGGGCCAAGGACTGCTGTTCCCAACTGGCCAAGGTTTTTTTAAACTCCAGGTGGGACACTCCTCAGCCCTGCAAGTAAGAGGAGGCTCTGCAAACCTGAAGATCTTCTGGATGCTGCCCATCTTCCCTCACTCTCCTATGATGACCATCTTCTTCCATGGGCAGCCTATTAAAGGGATACAAGTGTGGGTACTGGTGTGGACACCATCATTTTAACTGAGGCAGAGGCACTCTGTTTCCCACATTGGAAATTTAAACCTGGCCCCCGAAAGATTCCAAGATAACCACCCACCTGGTCCATTGGAAGGACCTTGATGACAATCAAGGAGCCATTCACCCTATCAGCTCTACTGTCCCTAGAAACTTGTGGTGCAGGGATATCTTGGAGGATATGAGGGCTGTCCTTACAACAGATGATGGAGCCTTCTTTGATGATATTGCTGTCCATGAAAAAAATGGGCCTTACTGGCCAAGACCTGGAACAGCATCCCCAATTCTAAGGGCTACTGTCCCGCAAAGTCCAGCGCTACTAAACAATCAGATCCTATTCCAATTGATTGGCTTTCTAACCAAGATGTATGGGTGGAACAGTGGCCTATTATTGAGCCTAAATTATCAATATTAACTAGTGGAGGAACAATTATTTGTTGGACATATAGAACTGTCCACCAGCAGGCATAATACTCCAATATTTATTATTCCAAAAAAGTCAGGAAAGCATCTATTGCAAGACTTGTTCAGTCAATGATGTTCGCCCCTTGTCCTTCAAATTAGATATAGAAAAATAAATACTCCCTTTCAGAACTAAAACAGTTATGTGGGAAAATAAATTGGCTTAAACCCTCCCTACCTATTCTGGAATAGGAAATGAGGGAACTGTTCTCAATTTTAGAGGGTCCGACATGTCCTTCACAGAATGTCAAGCTCACTACCAGGGCAAAAAATGTGCTAGAAAAGACTCTTACTATACTATCCACTGCCAGCTTGTAGCACCATAAGTCTGAGTCGCCCTTGTTGGCTATAATCCTGCAGGCACCTAGAGGATTCCTGGGGACACTCTGGTAGGCTGGTCCATTAATGTGGATTCACCAGGCATACTCAGACATTCATAAAGTTACCCGCAAGTTTGTTCAGACATTTAAAATGGGGCTAAAGACACAAATACTAGCTCGAAGGACTTATGGAAGAGAACCTGATAAGTTAATTTTCCCATTTTCTTTAAAAAATACACAGGCTCTCTGGGCAGATTCCATTTCCTTTCAAGAGGTGGTTACAGGGTTTACTGAAACAATTGACAACCATCTGCCAAAAGGTCCAGTATTAGTGGAGCTTCCCATGCTCCCAATAGAGATATCAGTACCATCATCTAAGCTCATTCCTCATGCAACCATAGCCTTCTCAGATGCCAATAAGACTAAATATGGAGTATTGACTCAGAGAAAGAGAAAAGAAGACAAATTATATGTTGTTTCAAATCCTGGTTCTGTACAGCTGGGAGAATTATTGGCACTTTTCAAAATCCTAGTGGAGTGTCAAAATGAACCTGTTAACATCTTTTCTGATAGTCAGTATCCTGTACAGGCGACAAGAATGTTGGCATTCACAGGGTTAAAGATGCTCTAAATCCAGTAGCCAATACAATGCTCTTAATATAAGATGTATTGAATCAAAGAATTAAGCCATGGTATTTATCACATATTCGCTCACATTTCAAAATACCAGGAATCTTGGCCAAGGAGAATGAGATAACTGATACCATCATTTTTACAGCAGCTATAGATGTATTAGAACAAGCCAGAGCACTACACCAATAATTTCGTTTGTCACCACATAGCCTGCACAAATTGCTCCTAGAATTGCCAATTTCTCAATGCAACCATCTATCTAGGGCCTGTGGTACTTGTGTGCCACTTGCCCCTTTAGAGCCTCTCCAAAGAGCAGGGGTAAATCCCCATGGCTTATTGCCCAATGCTACATGACAAATGGATGTTACCCATTATGCACCCTTTGACAATTTAAGATATGTACATGTAATAGTAGATTCCTGCTGCTGTGGGATAATGCTTTTGCATACTGGTTTAATAAAACACTGACTGGCCAGTAGCCAGGCAGAAAATATAGGCAGAATAAGCAGACAAGGAAAATTCTGGGAAGAGGGAGGCTGAGTGAGGAGATGCCAGCCTGCTATCCAGGGACACACAGGTAAAGCCACAGAACACGTGGCAACATATAGATCAACAGAAATGGGATGAGATTAAGTGTAGGAGCTAGTCAGTAGTGAGCCTGAATTAATGGTCGAGCAGTTTTAATTAATATAAGCCTGTGTGTGTTTATTTGGGTCTGAGTGGCTGGGGGACCCACGGGTGAGAGAGATTTGTCCTGACTGCAGGGCCTGGGCAGGACTGGAGAAACTTCCAACTACAAATGGCGCCCAGCGTGGTGGCAAGAATTTCCACCTAAAACCTGAGAAAACTTTAAAAAAGGATTCTAAAATGGAGCCAAGAGCAACTTCCTAGTTGTGTCTCTCAGGAAAGCTGTGATACAGAGATGTGGAGGCTTGCGGGCTTGGGCTACAGTATGGCAGGTTTGTGGCGCGTGGGCTTGAGTGCAGCATGGCAGGTTCCTGCCACTGTACACAGTGGCGTCTGCAAGCTACGCAGCATGGTGTGTGGTGGATATAGCTTTTGCTAGTATAGACAAAAAAAAAATAAGGAAAGAAAGAAAAGGTTTCTGGGCTATATGTTGCTCTGATAGAGACATAGACCCACTGACTCCCAGAGTCCAGCAATGAGCATGGTTCCCCCAAAAGCTGGTGGTAGATGTAGTTCCTCCATGTTGGAAAGATGAGGTGGGCGGAGCCAGCAGCCAGAGTTTCAGTGCTAGCCACTGCAGTTTAAAGCTAGATTCACAGTAAGTCAGATTCAGATTAAATAAACCTCTAAATGGTTTACGGTATGTATAAAGTGTACATAGGTTTGGAAGAGAAAAAAATATAGACAGTTACATAAAGAAATAGTTTTTTTTAAAAAAATAGAGTCTTTAAAGAGACAATAAATGCAATATAAAAAATAAGCCATGTAAAGATGGATATTACAGAGAATCTGGATTGTATTGTCTGTGGGATTTTTAACTGCAGAGAAACATTTGATTGTAAAAACTGCTGAGTTAAATCAATATGTATATTTTAAAGATATCTTGATTTCAAAATCTATGTTTAAGGATATTTTGCTTTGGAAGAGAGGTTCTGCTTTTGTTTCCACAGAAGATAAGAACCTGTGGATTGCTTCCAGCTAATATGGTTTGACCAGCCAAGACCTCCTGAAAGGTTTCCAGTGACACCATGGCCCAGATGATCCAACATCCAGAACAGTTTCAAGGCACTGGGCTCAGACAATGCAGCCTCACAGACTATTCCAGTCAGGACTTGACTATGGTTCTTGATTTTCTCAGGATCCCCATTAGATTGTCAGTGCCCTCATACAGCAGGAAGTAGTATGAGAAGCTAAGCCCATATTCCCAAAATATTGTTTATGAATGTTTATTTTTATTTAAAGGGGTTTGATTATAAATGCAATCTCTTTCTAAAGAAGAAAAAAGAATAGTATAGATATAACAGGATGAAAGGGTAGATTATTGAATCCACTTTAAAGAGCAGCAACTTGTTCAAAATTAACTTTAAATTTGTATCAATAAACTAAAATCCATAGCAATGTAAAACATTTTAAACTTTGAAAACATATATAAGTTAAATCTTGCTACGGGCTGCAGGAAAATATTGTAAGAACTCAGCTGGTTATGGCAAAACCACTACCTGTAGGGATCAAGGAATTCCTTCAGAGGAAGCCAAATTCCAAGGAGCTTTTGGTATTATTTGGCTTGTTATGTATCAGCTGTCTTCTGTTATGAAAATCATGTGTGCCTTTCATAGTTTTCCCAATTGATTTTTCCTTAAGAAGTGCTAACAGTGTGGACTGATCACTCTCTGGACATATACATTCAAGGTATTTGGAGAACAGCCTCAGGAAGGGCTTCCTTCCCTCCAGCTCATCCATTTCTCCCCTTTCAGCACTGGAATCAGATATTTCCCTTAGCCACATTCTAGAACTAACAGAAATAAAAGTCCAGATCACCACAAGCTAGTCTCCCGATTTAAGGTAAATTCCACAAGGAGACACCGCCTAGGTCAGGTGGACCTTAAATAATAGCTTTACACAATTTAGCTCGGACCCTCCTTTCTTACAGCCTTACTAACTTTATAGACCTCTAACTTCTTTCCTAACCACTTCTCAGAATGTAGACTGAGCATATGGCCCCCTTTTTCATATACTAACCGGTCATTAGCACTCAGTCGACCTCCTCTTTCATCACTCCTATTTTGGATTGTAAAAGAAAGTCTACTGGTTGGGGATTTAGCTCAGTGGTAGAGCATTTGCCTAGCAAGCACAAGGCCCTGGGTTTGGTCCTCAGCTCGGGGGGGGGGGGGGGGGGGGGGGGGGGGGGGGGGACGACGACAAAAACAAACAAACAAAAAGAGAAAGCCTGGCGGTCACTGCCTGAGGAAAATTCTTACCTACCTTTATGACCCCATAGAATTCAGGCCTGGTGACCTGGCTGGAGAGGAGGATTGTGATTGTTTGGGTATATAACTGTAAAGCTAGAGGAATTAAAGTGAATGGACTAAAGAGACCAGTGTGCTGAGATTCTATTTTCTCGAAAATAGTCCTCACTGTTCCTAGTTTCTCTCTTGAGCCCCTGGGATGTATAATATTAAGGCTGGTCCCTCTAATATTATACAAGAAAATCTGGATATACAGTTTTCCCAATTTGTTACCGCTTACCAATGGTAGGAAAACCAAGAAGATTCAGTCTCTAGTTTTCAGTTGTGGTCCTAAGACCACATATAAGGCAAACTCAAGTTTTAACATTGCAAACAACTCAGTTTTAATATCAGTGGGCTTATTCTTAGGTCATAAAGTCTGGATGCTAACAAGATTCGTCCCTGTACATGAATGCAAAGATGCAGCTTTAATATTTCACTAAACCAGCATGGTATCTGCTCACGAAGTCATCCTCACCATTGCAGACCATATGGTATTTTCCAGAGCAGTTAAATCTGGAGTTATAAGTTTTATAGATTTCATTACATCAGATTCAGCAAAGCCCAGAGGCAGATCCCGAGCCTGGGCAGTTTGTTGTAATAATCAGCTGAG
Source organism: Peromyscus eremicus (assembly GCF_949786415.1). NCBI lineage: Eukaryota > Metazoa > Chordata > Mammalia > Rodentia > Cricetidae > Peromyscus > Peromyscus eremicus. The sequence continues at coordinate 104,432,642 of NC_081417.1, forward strand.
CTATAACCAAGACACACAGAACACACGAATCCAGACATCCAAGACAAGTTAAAACAAGTGCAGCTTTAATATCCGAGTCATGGAACCAATGGTTGTATTCTTAAAAACAGCGCAGCAGTGGCCTTGGTGCATGCTCCAGCAGGTGAGGGAGACACGCCATGCAGATTCGGCGGCGGACAGTGGCGTGGCTTGGTGGAAAGTTACACCGTGCAGACATGGCATCCACTTGGAAGGTTTTATTGCGCGGAAGAGAGACGGGAAGAAAGGGAAGAAGAGAAAAGGGAAGAAAGGAAGAGAGGAAGTGCGCACGACTTCATAGGAAGAGAGAGGGAGGGAGGAACAGAGAGAGAAGGGGGAAGGGTGTTTTTTCTTAAAAAGGACTTTACATAAAATGGCGTGGTCAGGACACTGGGCAGGTCCCCAAGGGGTGGGTCTGAATGTTAACACAGTGACTGAAAGTAAGGAAGGTGGATTTAAGTACTGCTTGTTTCTCAGGTGCTGGATGTTGACAGCTTTCTTAGATTTCTATCAGATACACTATTTTAGAAGGTGTTATTGTAGGGAAACAGGCCTGCCCCTGGCCTGTCCCTGAACCTGAGACTTGGAAATCCTTGCCCCTGTGACTCAGCATTAATGGCCAAGTAATACTTTCAGCCACGCTGTACTTTTCCAGTAGCTCACTGCGCATGCTCCGAAGACCCAGCAAAAGCCTCCCCTCTGCCCAGACCACTGTTGTCTCTCTTGTCTCAGGGGCAGTTGTCATTATGTGTCTCTCCTCAGTAAATCTCTCATGTGAAGTTTGTTGTGTGGTGTGACTTTCTGGTATTCCTTGGCTCCCGGTTGCCAAGATGCTGAAAACCCTTTTCGATTATGTTTTAGACTGTTGCCAAACATCATGGGTAAGGAAGGCATGCGTAGGCTTGCTTCAGAATGAGCATCTTTGATGTTAGAGTTATTAGTCTCAAACACGTGAGTCAGAGAGAGAATGAATATATCCCAGCCCCAGTTTTGCAACAATATCTAGAATATCTTGATGATAATGTGAAACATGGAATTTAAATACTGATCCTAGACCAGTAACTGGATAGGGAAGAGGTAGAAAAACACTGAACAGAACCACCAGGAAAGGAAAGTCCTTACAGCTATATTCACTTCTGCCACCTCCCCAGGACACTCTAGACTCCTCTCTGAATCTTCTTCAAAAACACTTCTCCATTGCTCCTGTCCCAGAAGCCCCAGGAGCCCCAGGCATTGTATGTGAGTCACTGTCTATCATTAATACCGACGTCCTTTAGTAACTGCTCAAAAGTGTAAAGAAACTATCCTGGTTCAGATAGAGTTATTCATGAGATTGCTTAGTCACTAATTGTGTGGCATGTTCCTCCAAATTACAACATTACCTCCAAGAGGGAAAGGAAGACCCATGAGCCTCTGGTGGTAAACAGGAGGTAAACAAAAGGTCACATGTTCAGAAGAACAAAACTAGAAGGACTCTGGAGGACACTGGTGCAATTGTTACTTCTTTGGTCCTGTCATAGACTCCTTTTTCTGGATTGAATACAGTGTGTGTGTGTTGCATCACCCCGGGAAAAGTTGGTCACACAACACTAATGTTCAGTAATAATTGTTTTAAATATGTTTTTATTAGTTCTTTGAGAATTTCATGCAATATATATTTTTTAATTTGGAAATAATATAATTCAAATAGTTCATTCTTTCCTTTCCTCCCTTCAAACTCTACCATATGCTCTTCCCTGCTCTCCTTCAAGCTCATGGCACTTTTTTTTCATTAATTGTTATGGCATAAATATATGTGCATGTATGTATTCCTAAATATAATGTGCCAAGTCCATAGAATGTTGTATGTTTTCAAGACTGACCATTTGACACTGGATAGCTAATTGGTATGCTCTTCCCAGTGAAGACCACTTCTCCAACTTCTAGCTTTACTCAGTTTCCTATAGTTCTCTTTGTAGCATTGAGGCCTCATGGGCTTTTCCTTGTCTGCTTTGGCATGTCCGCTGATGTTGTCCTTATTCAGTTCATTTGGGGGCAGTCACTTGGGTAAGACTATGGCTGTAGCTTCTGACATTCCTAGGAAACACAATCTCACAGCAAATTCCCTGATCCTCTGGCTCTTACAACCTTTCCACCCCCTCTTCTGAAATGCTCCTGAGCCTTAAGTGCGGGAGTGTTTTGTAGATGTATTCACTGGGACTCAACTCCACAACTCTGCATTTTATTTGGTTGTGGTTTTCTGTGATGATCTCCATATGTTTTCTTGATTAGGGGTGAAAACTACACTTTTTGTGGATAGAAGGACAAATGTTCATGTATTTTTGTTAGGTATTATGCGAGTTTAGTAAATTAGTGCTTATAGATTCTTCTCCAATGACCATGATTTCACTAACACTGAGCGGTTAGTTAGTTTCCAGTACCATGCATGGTCTGTCTCATCTTGAGCAGTTCTTAAGCTCAACTACAGAGCTATTGGTGACCACCTAGGTGTCTGTGCCACTACTGCACCCTTAGGGTTATTGTGCCACGATGGTCATTGGTGTGGTTCTGAGGCATCATGTCTGGGTAGGACTGTTGTTGGTTTCCCTCCTTCAGAAGCTTGCATGGTGCCTTGTGGTACCATTCCCAAGGAGGGGACAGCTCAGGGAGTTCCAGCTCTGGGAGTGTCTAAGTCCTGTCTCTGATGAGTATGGTGTCTTCAGAAATAGGGAATTACCATCTACTTCTGGGGATCAACCAAGGGTAGTAGCAATAAGCTCTATGTTTTGGGAGTCTTTTGGATAGCTCTGGCCAACAACTCAAAAGATGGCTTCTCATGTCTGCTATTAGGGATTTTGTTAGGTGGTCTTTGGCTCTTGGGATGAGCACTGTCAGCCCAGATGAGAGAAATTCATTTAATTTATATAATTGTATACAGAATTATGTGTATTATGGTTTTTTTAGGTTTGGGGTTTTTTTTAGATGCTTCTTTGTGGCTTTTTTCAGACATCCTCATTATTATTTTTAACTTCTTCCCTCCTTCTTCTGTATTTACCTCATTTCACCACTTCCTAAATCACCCCCTTTTCCATTTCTCCTATATGATCCCTTGTCATACAATGTAATTTGATCATATTCATCTTCCTCTTCCAACTCTTCCCAGAACCTCCCCAACCTCCCTTCCCACTTAACTTCTCTCTATGTGTCTCTCTCCCTCTCTGTCATTGTCTGTCTCTTTCTCTCTGTCTCTCTATCCCCCTTCCTTCTCCCCCTAGTCCAGTCCCAGTCCAGTTTGTGTTGTCAACTACTCCTAAGCATGGGTCCTGCCCTGGAGTATAGCCAGGTGTCACACCATTAAAGAAAATTAGCTTTCCCTTTTCCAGCAGCAATCAAATGCCAATAGCTCCTCAGCTATGGGGGCGGGGTGCATGATGCCCATCATCCCTTCTGAAAGATGGAATTTTATTTGGCTTGATCTTGAACAGGTCTTGCACATGCTATCACACAAGTGTTAAGTTCATATGGAATTCAGCCCTGTTGTGTTTCTATTTCCTTGAAGTCATCCACCACCTCTGGCTCTTCCAATCTTTCTGCTCCCTCTTTTTTTTTTTTTTTTTTTTTTGAGACAGGGTTTCTCTGTGTAGCTTTGTGCCTTTCCTGGGACTCACTTGGTAGTACAGGCTGGCCTCAACCTCACAGAGATCCGCCTGGCTCTGCCTCCCGAGTGCTGGGATTAAAGGCGTGTGCCACCACCGCCCGGCTTCTGCTCCCTCTTCTATACAGCTTCCTGAGCCTTGAGGCCAGGAATATCTCATTTCAAGCTGTGTACTCTGAAGTTTTTTATTCTCTGCATGCTGCCCAGTTGTGGGTCTGTGTTAATCGCCATCTACAGCAAGAAGAAGCTTCTCTGGTGAGGGTTGATTGGTGTAGTAATCATTTTTACCTTTTTACCCTAAGGTAGTATCTGTCATTGATGGTTAGATGTGTTACTTGGAGGCAGCAAAAAGATGGAGCTTGTTGGTTTTTTATTTAATTTCATATATATGTACTGTCTTTGCATTATTTCTTCCTTTCCTCCCCTCCCTACAACTCTTCCTGTCCATCCTACTCAAATGCATGCCCTCAATTTTCTTTGATTATTATTGTTATATACAAATATATATTATTTTATATATAATATACATTTAAATATATAAATACAACCTGCTGAGTCCATTTAGTGTTGCTCATATGTTTATGTTTTTAGAGCTGACCACTTGGTATTGAATAATCACTTAGGAGGATCATCCCTGGGAAGAAGGATTCTTTTTCTCTCAACTATCATTCAAATTCTGTGGCCACTCATTTAGGAATGGGCTCTTGTGAGATTTCCTCCATCCATGTTATCAACTGATGTGGCCATTGTTCAGGTGTTATTTAAACAACCATATTGTAGAGACTTCAGGGGCACAGTTTCCCTGTCGTATATAGAAAACACTACCCCTTCAGTATTTCGGTCTCTTTACTGACTTCCATTTTTAAGTCATGGATTGTATTCATCATTTCCATCAGCCTTGTGTTTATGTTTCCTTGGGCATTATTACTCAAGTATGTATTCTCTTTAAATTCATTAAACTATTTCTTTGTGTCTTCTTTAAACTCCTTGAATTATTTGATGAAGTTATTATTGTTTCTTTAAATTCTGACTGTAGGGTTTTATCTAGGTAATTCTCACTGGCAAGCATTTCTATTGGACTGAAGAATCTGGGGAAATAAATACTGCCTTTATCTTCATATTATTCGTATTTTGTGATGAGATCTGGGTGTGTAGACGTTTTTACTAGTTCTGTGTCTGATATGGACAAAGCAGGTTGGGTTAGAACACAGGATATACAGTCAGCGTTAAGACTAATATTGGATATAGCTTAGGTGGAATGAGGTTAGGTGGACATAGGTGACTGGGTTGGCATGCAGGATTGTGGGAGCCTGTTCTCGGGTTCCTCGTGGCTTTACCCAGCAGGTCTGCATAGAGGATGATTAGGACCACGGGCCTGGGTGCAGGTGTCTGAGATGGTCTGCACTTGGCTGTGCTGGGGGAGGAGGTCTTTTGCTCCACCCCTTGGCGTCTCTATAAAAACCCTGGGGCAGAGACAGTCGGGGCCCGTTGGAATAGGTTCCAGGCCCTCTCAAGGTTATCCTTTATTTTCTATCTGTTTATCTCCGCGATATTCTCCGCAATAAATCTTTCTATCTAATATTTCCTGCTGCTCGCACTCAAGAAAACTCTGGGGAACTGTGGGGGTGGTTGGGTAAATGCCCCACACAGGATACACATCCTGGCACAAGTCTGGAGTTTTGGTGGTAGATCTGAGGGTTGGGGAGGGTACATGAATAAGATGATCCAATGGAGACAACTCAGCTACATCATGGTACAAAATATTCAGGATCTGGCTAAACAGAAGTTTGCATGAAAAGCCTATAGGTTGGAGATGGCTGGGGCAAGTCCTGGCCCAAGCCAGGAGGCTGTGGACCACGTCAGCAGGACTATCTAGGCTAGGATCAGTCACTGAATGTAGAACCCAGGCTATATCTATGGGGTTGGTGAGGGTAGGAGGAAAGGGGAATCAGTCAGAGTCACCCAGCTATAGAACCTGGCACAAGATGTGCAGGGTCTGGATGGGCAAAGAGGTTGGATATGATGTGTGAAGGGCTTGTAGGTAGGAGTGCAAAATTCTTACAACTGCATAGATGAGATTTCAATAAAGTGGAGAATTCCTAAAGGTTCCAGAAATAAAGAAGAACTAAGCCATAAAACAGAAGTGAGAGGCAGGGCAGTGATGACCCATGCCTTTAATCCCAGCACTTGGTAGGCAGAGGCAGGCGGATCTCTGTGAGTTCGAGGCCAGCCTGGTCTACAGAGTGAGTTCGAGGCCAGCCAGGGCCGCTTCACAGAGAAACCCTGTCTCAAAAAACAAAAAACAAAACAAAAATACAGAAGTGAGAAGTTTCTGTTAAAAGAATCAAAAGGGGGTTTCTACTAGCTCAGCAATGTAGGAAAGACTTGGATGCAAATAAGTTGAGTGATCAGAGTTGATTTCTCCACACAGAAGCAGATTTTTCTAAGAGATATGATAATGGCTAACACGATCTAGAAAAGGTTGCAAAGGGAGAGGAGATATTTATGTTGCCATAAATGATGTTGATGAGGAATATTATTCAGTCAAAAAGTCTGTCCTTTGAGTGGGCTTTGTATTTATTTTAGTTACATGGTTCCATTACCTATCTACAGGCCAGGAAAATAGTTTCATAGCTGGTTGTTAACTGGCAGTGTTCATTTGAGGCCTCATAGAAATTAACAGAAGCAAAATGCTACAGAGGGTTTCATCTAAAATCCAGGTGACACCAGAGTTTTGCAGACAAAGCACAGCTTAAACTGAAGGTATGACCTCTGAGTCTTGGGATGTAGTTTGGTTGGTAGAGTGCTTGCTGAACAGACATGAAGCCCTGGATTCCATCTCCAGCACTGCATGTAATACGTATATTTTCACAAGCTTATAACCTCAGCACCCAGGAGGGGGAAGAAGGAATATTGGGAGTTCGAGGTCCTCTTTCCCGACATAGTAAGTTCCAGGTCAGTCTGGGGTATACCAAATTTCATCTGAACATAAAAAAAATTATAAAAATCAAAAGGGAATATGTGGGACTAGAAAGATGGCTCAGCGGTTAAGAGTGCTTCCTGCTCTTCTGCAGGACCTGAATTGAGTGCCAACCACCCACGTCAGGTGGCTCACAACTGCTGTAACTCCAGGTCCAGCTGATCTGACACTCTCTCCTGGCCTCTGAGGGTACCTGCACACACATGACATACATTCCTCAATTTCAGTCCTTACATATTCACTCAGGACTACCAGGGCTTCCCATCAGTACCATTGTGAAAAGTTGGCTAAAGGCTATCCAGGGTAAATCTATATTATTTCTTAGACTTGCACATAAATCAATAGTTAGCATTAATTAAATATTAAAATAAATTTGAAATATCATAAAGGGCTGCTTAATGTTTTCCTGAGGAGATAAGATTAAAAGAAATTTAATTTAATTAATCTAATTCCTCCTCCCTGTGCTGTGTATAAAAACATGCTGAGGGTCTAGATTTTTGCATAATTGGTGCTGTCCCAGCACGGCAAACATGGCCCACCTCACTGTGGCTTTTCTGTACATGTGTCTGTGTAACTGTTCATTCTTCATTCCATCATTGCTCCAGTCAGGTTTCCAGGACCATTTTGTATGTGGTTCTAGGAAATTATATAGATTTAATCTGGATAGGTTTTAGCCAGTTAGTCAGCAATGGTGACCTCTTAAAAAACAACTACAAAACTATAGCCTGGGTTTTTAGTGTTGACAAAATCATGGGGCCATAGAACATTCCACTTACTAGAAGGATCCTCTGAGTTATTCTTTCATAGTCATACCCTCTGTCCTCCTGTCTTTTAAATCTCCAGAAGCCACTACTAATACAGCTTACATTCCTATAATTACATAATTTTAGTGGAATCATACAATATATAATCTTTCTGGATTGACTTTTTGTTTAAGACAGTGCTCTGAAGATTCACCCAGGATGTTGAATGAATCAATACTTCTGTTCCTTTTCATTGCTGAGTGAAAACATCATGTGGTATGGTTCCATTAGGTCATCTGGCTGGCATCCAGCTACTGATCACTTCCAATAAAGCTCTGCCAACACTCATGTACAACTTTGTGTGGAATATACCTTCTTTTCTATGGGCTTCAACTGTTGGGAAATATGATAGTTTCATTTTTAGTTTCTTCAGTGACCACCAAAATGTTTTCTGAGAATCTGTACCATTTTACATTCCCATTAATGACATAGTAATATTTTCCCACATCTTACCGGCTCTGGGTGTGCCATCCCCGTCTTTGTTTTTTAGCCATCATGATAGATGTGTAGTGGCATCTCATGATTTAATTCATGGGTTTTATTGAGTCCCCCAAAGGCTAGTGATATTCATGGAGATGATGGCTGGTGAGCTGCACACACTCTTCAGTGAAATATTTCTTTGTGTTTTGTTCATGTTATGGCTAGATTTTGTGTGTTTTCACTGCTGTGCCTTGAGAGTTCTTCGTCTATTCTAGATTCTAGTACTTTGTCAAACATGGGGTTTGGAAGCTATTTTCTCCCATTCTACAGTTTGTCTCTTCATCTACTTGGTGAAAAGTCTATCACATAGCAATAGTTTTAAATTTTGATGAAGTGAAATGTACCAATTTTTCTTTTTATGAATCTTGTTTTGGTGTCAAATATAAGAACTCTTTGGGCTGGAGAGATGGCTCAGAGGTTAAGAGCACTAGCTGTTCTTCCAGAGGTCCTGAGTTCAATTCCCAGCAACCACATGGTGGCTCACAACCATCTACAATGAGATATGGTGCCTTCTTCTGGCCTGCAGGCTGAACACTCACTGTATACATGATAAATAAATAAAATCTTAAAAAAAAAAAAAAAAAAAAAAAAAAAAAAAGAACTCTTTGCTTGGTCCTAGATCTTAAACATTTTACACATTATTTTAATTAAAATTTTGTTCTATACAGTCTGAGAAATTATCTATGATTGTCATACATTCAGTTTGGAAGGAATGAGTTTATTATTTACAAAACTAGCCAAAGTAAAAAAATAGCAAGAGAGATGGACAGACCAGGAATACAAAATATCAAAATATGCTTCAGAAATAGACTGGGGAAGCCCCTTTAAGGCGGTCAGCTACAGTTTCCTGATAGTGATAGTTTAGTTCCAGATAGAGTGTCTCCTAGGGTCAGGCTTACAGGTTAAAATATATATATATATATATACAGTAAGATGGTGATGACATCAGTTCCAGGACTTGAAGATACCCACCAGAAATCAAATAGAATATTCCAGTGGAAAGCCCCATACCCATGCACATATGGGCAGGACTGGTTAGACTTAAAGAGTTATTTAAAAAAAAAAAGACATGAAGTTGGGAGGAGGTGTGTTAGGGACATGTGGGGGAGTTGGAAAGGGGAACTAGTGATATACGTGTTCATATTTCATTAGGTAAATGCATGGAATTCTCAAGAATAAAACACATTTTAAAAGAGTAAGATTAGAAATAGCAAATAAAAAAGAAAGAAAGTGGGTGTATAAGAAAGCCCCTTTAAGGAAGCTGTCTGGAGTTCCCAACAGAGGGAGACCCTGGACAAAGCAATGTTCCACAGGTGAGGCTTCCAAGTAAAAGCATAAATAGCAACAGAGATGATGTCATCAAATTAGGTGCCCACAATGTCCTGTGGAAACTGACTGGGGAAGCGAAGGTAGTCACCTGGCATGGATAAGCCTTCTATGGCTGAACTTCTGGCTTCTCTTTCCCACCACAGGCACTTCTATGCCACGGGACAAACAGCAGTAACTGCTGCTGGGAATGATTTATCTTCTAGCTGTTCTCAAGGACACTATGCTGTACTCTTGGGCTGTTTTTTTTTTTGTTGTTGTTGTTGTTTTTTTTTTGTGGTCCTCCCTCCTCATCACTGAACTAGAGAGGGATCCCATTTGCAGCTAAGCAGTTTTGGAGAACACTTTGAGACAAACATGCTTAGGTCCGAAATGAGGGGCAGAGGTGGCAACCCTGCCTCCATTGCCAATTTCTCAAACAACATATAACAATTTATCAATATAACGTATATTATCCAGTTTACAGTTTGTGGTAGTTTGAAAGAAAATGGCCTCCAAAGGGAGTGGCACTATTAGGAGGTTATGGCCTTGTTGGAATAGGTGTGGTCTTGTTGAAGGAAGTGTGTCACTGTTGAGGCAGGCTTTGCGGTCTCATATATGCTCAAGCTACGCCTAGTGAAACAGATAACTTCCTGTTGCTTGTGCAAGATGTGGAATTTTCAGCAACATCTCCAGCACCACGTCTGCCTGCATGCTGCCATGCTCCCTTCCATGATAATGTAGTAAACCTCTGAAACTGTAAACTGCCACCTCAATTAAATGTTTTCCTTTATAAGAGTTGCTGTGGTTATGGTGTCTCTTCACAGCACTAGAAACCCTAAGACATAATTTTTCATTTTACCATTAAAAACACAATCCATTTGAACTGAATTAGTATATAAAGTATAAGACTTGAGCCCATGCTCATTTTTGTTTATGGATAGCTAATTTTGCTAGCACCACTTGCTGAAAAACTATCTTGCCTTCTTCAAAGTTTGCACTTTTGTTTTAGATAAATTGAGAATATTTGCATGTAGGTCTATTTCTGGGCTCACTGTCCTGTTCCATTTACCTATGTGTTGATCTTTCTTACACCACCACAATCTGTCCTTTAGTATCAAAGTGACATAATATATCTTAAAATTAGGTAGACAGAGTCACTTAACTCTTTTATTTTTCAATTTTTTAAGATTTAATTATTTTATTTTATGTGCATTAGTATTTTGCCTGCATTATGTATGTGTACCATGTATATGTCTTGTGCCCTCAGTGGCCAGAAGAAAGCATTAGATTTTCTAGAACTGAAGTTACAGATGGTTGTGAGCCATCATGTGGGTCCTCAGCAAGAGTAACAAGTGATCTTAACCACCGAGCCATCTCTTCAATTCTATCAAGATTAGCTTTTTTTGGGGGGTGGGGTGGGGTGGGGGAGGTGGGGGTGGTTTGAGACAGGGTTTCTCTGTATAACAGCTCTGGCTGTCCTGGAACTCACTCTGTAGACCACACTGGCCTCAAATTCACTGAGATCTCCCTGCCTCTGCTTCCCAAGTGCTGAGATTAAAGGTGTGTGGCACCACTGCCCAGCTCAAGATTGTTTTCTGTGGTCTCATTTCCTTAAATGTCCATATAATCTTTAGAACAATCTTACCTATCTTGGTATCTTTCTATCTATGAACATGGTACCTCTCTCCAGGACTTTCAACCTTCTTTACTTGGTATTGTTTAATATTTTATTGTAAAAGTAAACATGAATGTTTTTACTAAATTTATAACTAGGCTTTACTTCTAAGTAACTATAAGTATTCATGTATTTTTGGTTTTGCTGTCAGTCAGTGCTCATTGCTCATATATAGAAATAAAATTGACTTTTATATGTTTATCTTGTATCTTTTTAGCTACTTTTCTAGCACAGTGTCTGCCTGCATGTCACATGCTACCTGCCATGATGACAATGGACTAAACCTCTGATCTGTAAGCCAGCCCCAATTAAGTGCTTTCCTTTATAAGAACTGCCGTAGTCATGGTGTCTCTTCACAGCAATAGAGCACTGATTAAGGCAGATGCCTATTAATATCCACATGGAAATGTCGAGGAGGCAATCAGATATGCAAGCCTTGAATTCTGGAGTATGGGCTTGAGATAGGAATTAGTGTGCAGTTCACATAAGGAAGGCATTTTCTGCCATAAGGTGGCATAAGACTGAAGGATATCACCAAGGAATGAAGTGCAGAGAGGAGAGCAAGAACTGAGGATACTCAAGGAGGAGGACTATTGAGCAAAGGAAGGGAGGACAGGTAAGGTCGAAGGATGAGACTGTTATGTGTACCTTAGAATCCTCTTGAAGAAAAGGAAAACGTGGTGGGGGGCATCAACGTGCAGCACTGGAATTTCGACGGTGGTTGAAATAGGAAAAGATGTCGGCAATGAATTGATCACTGAATTTAGTGTTAAGAAATCATCATGGCTATGATGAACACTTTCATCAGTGTCGAAGATAAAAGTCTAATCATAGAGGGCTTAGAACTGAAAGGAAAGCAGGTACAGTCATTATGGACTATTTTGAAATAAGAATTGTATTTCAAGTGTATAAGAATTTAGAGATTAACGGGAATGAAGTGCATTTACCCATCACTCAGATTCAAGCAAACTTAACCTGTGACTAATCTTGTTCATTTATTTTCTCACCCATTTTCTGCCTGCTAGATTATCTTGAAACGACTTTGAGGCATCATTTAAGTTTACTCATAAAAATGTATCTTTGGGATTGAGATGACACAGTGGTTAAGAGCACTGGCTGCTCTACCAGGGGACCCGCATTCAATTCCCAGCACCTGCACAGTGGCTCGAAACTATTTATAACTCCAGTCTCAGGAGATCTTGATGTCCTTTTCTGGCCTCCACAGGTATCAGGCATACATATGGTGCACAGATATACACAAAGATTAAGCATTCATACACATAAAATAAATCAATTTTAAAAATTAATGTATCAATTTTGAGAGTGCCAGGGATTTTGTTTGTGGTTTTGGTTTTTTGTTTGTTTGTTTGTTTTCCTGTAAAAAGAGTAAAGAAGCAGATGGGAATTTGCAGGTAAAGGAGGGGTTAAGGGAGGGTCGTGTAAGTCCACTCAGTTGTTTGAGTTCAAGTGTAAACTAGAAAGAGGGCTGCATTTAACTGGGATGTGGATTTTGACAAGTATAAAAGTATAAGAGGAGTTGGGATTTAGCTCAGTGGTTCAGTCCTCAGCTCCAAACAACAACAAAAAAAAGTATAAGCATTTTAGCAGGTGTAGTGGTTCATGCCTTTAATCCCAGCACTTGGAGCAGAGGCAGGCAGATTTTTGTGAGTCTGAGGCCAGCCTGATCTACATATTGGGTACCAGACCAGTGAGACTCTGTCTTGAAAGAAGCAAACAACAACAACAATAAAAAAGTGTAAGCATTTCAATTGTGTAAGCTGAGTAATGGCAACATTGATTAGGTGGCAGACAGTGAAAAGGTGATATAGTCACAGATTACACATCATGGTAGCTAAAAAGGAAATGAGCCAGCACAGGAGGTCAGAAGGTAAGATGAATGAAATAAAAATTACAGTATTTGTAGTTGTATGTCATGGTGATCTGCAGTGTAAGAATACAAGTGACATGGACAAGGTACTCGAGGAGAGACCTTTGAGGCAGGGAGAAAGCAAAGAATGTCATCTACTGACACACTGAGGATGAGACAGGAAGAGGTCCACAGAGAGACTGAGTTCAAGAGCTAAAGTGAGTCATCTGACTTACAGAATGGGGTGACTGATGCGGTTTAGAGAGCAGGAAGAGTTCTGGATGTAACACAGAGGGACAAGGAGAACCTGAGACATGTCCAGAGAGACAACGGGAGAATAAAGCCAATCATCCCTTGAGTGCTTGCTGTAAGGCATGTAGCAGCGAGGGCTGACATCCCACCAGTGCAGAGAAATGGATTTTGCTCCACTTGTGTGATGCATCTTTTCACCTTCATTTTTCTCTCATTTGTGAACAGGTCTAGGTATTGCAGAGCTTTAAGCTTAGGGTGTTTATGGAATTTTTCTTAACAGAAAGCTTCCATGAATCATGGTATTACATCAGCGCCCTGGAATTCAAGTGTGTTCATGAGAGCCCATTATCAACACTCCTTGATCTTGAAAGGAGCCATTGGGAATGATTTTCTATGCATATATATGGGTTTGTATACTCCACCTTTCTGAGAATTTGTTCTAGAAAATTTGACTGAAATATATTAAGGGACTAGAGAGGTAGCCCAGGATGTAAGAGTACTTGCTACTCTTGCAGAGGACCTGGTTTCAGTTTCCAGCACCCACATGGTGGTTCAAAACCATCCATAATTCTACTTTCAAGGAGTTCAAAGCCTTCTTCTGATCTCCTCAGGCACTAAACACTCATGTGGTGTACATATATACATACATTCAGGCAAAATAATCCTATACATAAAATAAGTCTTAAAAAGTTAAGATTATTGAATAGTATGTATACCTTGGAAGCTAGAAAGGGTGGCATCAACTGAGAAAGATTAAGGCTCATCTTCCCGGAAGCATTGTGCATACATTCTTAGCAATAAAGAAGAACATTTTGTCATATTTTATACCTTTGAAGATTTGTTTATGTTCTATAGAAAATACCCAAAGGCTATAAGCCACAAGTCTCAGGATTACAAGATCATATCCTGTGTTGTAATATCTAAAAGCACAAATGACCTCACTGTATCATCTCCAGGGTGAAAACTGAGGTGGGTGTGGGGTACCCCTATAATGCTTGGTGAGTAATAAGTAGCTGTCCTCTGAGAAATTTGTTTCCTGACAGAACGTATATAAGTCACAGACCTTAGCAAGTGAGAGATCTGAAGCTCTTGCTTCGTAAGCCTTATATTAAATCACTGCTCATGAGGTTGGTATAGAAAATTGCAGTGTGTCAATGTCTAGATGTTTTCCCTCAAACCCAATCTATTTTAACTCTCAGCTGTGACTTCTCTGTGATTATAACTGCAGTTCTGTGTTTGTTATGCTTTTTAAGAGAAGTCTTCCGGAACTAGGAACTGGTGTTAATAATGATGACTCATTACTGTTTTGGTTTGCACTGCTCATGAACATGTGCTCCCTTTCAGAGCTTGCGCTTTATGCAGAGGAGAGGTCAGAAGAGTAACACAAGTCTGTCTATTCTTGATCGATTCAGAACAAATACCATGGGAAAACTTCCTCTTATGTGCCTTCCTCTGCCTTCCTTCTCCTCATTCTTCTTTGTCGTCTCCGCTTCACTTTTTTTTCTTCTCTCTGTCTCTTCAGATTTAATTATTTGGTAATCCTTGTTCTGACTTCACATTAATCAAATTATACACAACTTCTCCGGTGCCCCAGTCAATGCCAAGAGCCCTGGCAAATGTTACTTAAGCAGGAAGTAAATGAAAGGTCAGGTGATAGATGTGAACTTCCTTGGGGTTTTTCCAGAGAGATTGTGTCTCCTGGCTAGAAAGCCAAATCTGGTCTGTTTAAGCTAGTAGAGATCAAGGTTAAGACCACATTTCTATCAAAAGAAAGGAAACTATTTTGTCTCAATGTGAAAATTCTGGCTGGGAAGAAGGTATGAGGACCTGAGATCAAATTCCCAGTACTCCTATAAAAAGCAAGACATGGCTGTTTGTGCCTGTAACCTCAATGTTGTGGTGGGTTGAGATGTGTGTCGCTGGTGTTTGCTGACTACTGGTCTAGATCCAGGTTCAATGAGAGCTCTGTCTCAAGGGAATAAAGGGATGAATACAGGGCCCTTGATCATCTCCCGTAGCCTGCACATAGATGCAGTTTAAAATTAAGTTTGAACCTTAAAGTCTCCTGTCCACTTATTAGTAAAGTGAGATAAAGATCTAGTTTGAATCTCCTACGTCCAGTTGTCTCATCAGCAGTTATTGAAGGAAGCTGTTCTTTGTCCACTGTATATTTTAACATCTCCTATTAAGAATCAGTTGGCTGGGGTTGGGGATTTAGCTCAGTAGTAGAATGCTTGCCTAGCAAGCACAAGGTCCTGGGTTCGGTCCTCAGCTCTGGGGAAAAAAAAAAAAAAAAGATTCATTGGCCGGGCGGTGGTGGCACACGCCTTTAATCCCAGCACTCGGGAGGCAGAGCTAGGAGGATCTCTGTGAGTTTGAGGCCAGCCTGGTCTACAGAGCGAGATCCAGAAAAGGCACAAAGCTACACACAGAAACCCTGTCTCGAAAAACAAACAAACAAAAAAAGAAAAAGAAAAAAGAAAAAAAGGGGGGTGGTTGGGGATTTAGTTCAGTGGTAGAGCCCTTGCCTAGCAAGCGCAAGGCCCTGGGTTCTGTCCTGAGCTCTGAAATAAAAAAAAAAAAAAGAATCAGTTGGCTGAAGAGATATTGATATGAGTTCACTTGTGTTCCTTGGTTCATATCTGCTTTTATGCCAACAGCAATTCCGTTGGTTACAATGCTCTGGTAATGTTTTTGATCGGATTTCCTTGGTTACTTAAAGTCTTGTGCTCTCACATGATTTGGGGGAGCTTTTCCTAGATCCACAAAATTATTCTTGGTATTATCCACCCATTGTTATATTGGAGCCTCAATCACTTTTTCATGTCTAGAAGTGTTTTGTTTTGTTTTAATAAAGTGGGGTGCTGCTCAAACATTTGGGGCATGTGAATGTATTATATTTAGTTCTAATTTTTAGTATTTTTGGATATATTTTGCTCATTTATTTTTTGTATGTGCATCCATTCACTCTGATATTATTCACAGTGCAAAGGATATAATCAGCATGAGTACCAGTCAATAGATAATGAAAAATATATATATTAACTAGGGTTCTCTAGAGTAACAGAATGTGTAGAATGCATCTATCTCCCTTTTTCTACACATGCACACACACACGCGCGCACACACACACACACACACACACACACACACACACACACACACACACGGGATTTATTAGAATTACTTTAGGCTGTGGTTCAGATAATCCAACAATGGTTGCCTATGATTGAAAGGTCCAAGAATCTGGTAATTGTTCAATCCAAGATGTTTCAGCTGGTCTTCAATATACACTGGAATCCTGAAGAAAAAGTAGACTATAATGCCAGTGAAGGAATGGACTTGTAGACAAAGCAAGAGCAAACCAGCAAGAGCAAAAGCTTCCTTCCTTCATGTCCTTATACAGGCTTCCAGCAGAAGGTGTGGTCCAGATTAGAGGTGGGTTGTTCCACCTCAAATAGTCTGGATTAAAGGTGTGTCTTCCCACTCAAAGATCTGGATTAGAAGTGGGTCTTCCCAATTAAGTGAATTTTCAAATTAAGGAAAATCCCCTCACAGATGTGCCCTTCCATTTGGAGTTCTAATTAATTTCAGATATAGTCAAATTGACCACCATAGTAGCCATCACATGGTGTGTAAACAACAGTATTATTCAGCCATGAAGAATAAAATTCTGTCCGAGGAAAAGCAGATAGAAGTAAAAGATACCCTGTTAAGTAAAGTAATTACAAGTCCTGTGTATTTTTATCCATACATAGAAACAAGAAGTCCTAAAATTAAAAGAAGTACTATTAAAACAACCTAGAGATCTCATCTTACTCCACTCAGAATGGCAAAGATCAACTAAACAACTGACAACCAATGCTGGAAAGTAGGGAAGAGGGAAACTTCATTCATGTTGATGGGATTGCAAGCTGGTACAGCCATTCTGGAAATCAGTGTGAAGAACGTTCAAGAAACTAAAATTGTCTTCATCTATACCACACTCTTTGTCATATGCCCAAGGGTCTCAACATCCATCTCCACAGATACTTGCTCAGCCATGTGCATTGCTGCTCTATTTAAAAGCTAGGAAATGGAAACAAATGTCCTTCAATTGATGATTGGATAATGAAATGTGGTACATATACTCAGTTATAAAGAAAAAAAATGAAATTTACAGGAAATGGATTATATTGAGTGAGGTAACCTAGACCCAGAAAAACTAATGTTGAATTCTCTCTCTCAACTGAGGTTTCTAGCTTCAAATCCTCAGATGTGAGTACGTATCCTGGAGTAGCTTTAGAAACCAGGAAAAAAAAAGAAAAGGGACCATTGGTGAGGTGGCAGTGGATGAGGAAACACTAAAGAGGAGTGTAGCAGGGTCCAAGTGGTCTGATAGGAGGGCTCTAATTTAGTGAAGGAGAAGGGTGATATAGAATGAGGGAGGAAAGCGAACTAATAGTAAGGATGTCTGAAAAGTCTTAAGGAATCTACTATTAACAATGGTGGTGGTTTGAATGGCATGGCCCCCATAGGCTAATTAATATTTGCATACTTGGTTCCCAGTTGATGGACTGTTAGAGAGGGATTAGGAGGTGTGGCCTAGTTGGAGGAGGTGTGTCACTGGAGATGGGCTCTGAGGCTTCCAAAGCCTGCACCAGGTCTAGTCTCTCTCTGCCTCTCTCTCTCTGGCTACTGCCTGCAGGTTAGGATGTAGTTCTGAGCTGTTTCTCTAGCACCATGCCTGCCTGTGTGCCACCATGTTCCCTGCCATGATGGACTAACCCTCTGAAACTGTAAGCAAGTCCCCAATTAAATACTTTCTTTTATAAGAGTAGCCTCAGTCATGGTGTCTCTTCATAGCAATAGAACAGTGACTCAGAAAACTGTTGTAGAATATTCCTTTACACTGTGTGAAGATATTTCACTGTGATTGGTTTAATAAAAAGCTAAATGGCCAATAGCTAGGCAAGATTTTAAGGGCAGAGAGAATGCTGGGAAGAAGAAGGGTGAAAACTTGAGGAGTCTCCAGCCAGACATGAAGGAAGCAGGAAAACAACATGGGCACAGTAAAGGTAATAAAGGTATGAGGCAAAAAGTAATTTAATAGAAATGGGCTAATTTAAGTTATAAGAGCTAGTTAGAAACAAGCCTAAGCTATTGGCTGAGCTTTCATAACTAATAAGAAGTCTTCATGTGGTTATTTGGGGGCTGGCAGGAGGGACAGAAAAATCCACCTGCAGGAAACTATCTACCGCCAAATATCTATAACATATGTAAGTTGGTACATAAATATATGTATATAGTTTAAGTGAGATGTTCCCATCTGGGCTGACAATGCTCCCTCCGAGAGCCAAAGACAGTCTAACAAAAACCCCAACACCAAGCACGAGGAGTCCTTTTTTGAGTTGTTAGTCAGAGTTGTCTAAGAGACTCCCAAAACATTATAGGCTATTGCTTTTGCCTTTGGTTGCACCCAAGAGGGAAAGTAAATCCATATTGTTGAAGACAACATGCCCAGAGGCCCCTGAACTGCAACAGATTTAAAAGCCTTTTCCCTAAGGGCCAGTTTTCATGCAAGAAGGTGCCATGCAAGCTTCCAAAGGAAGAAAGCAATCAATAGTCCACCCAGCTATGATAGCATGAACTATAACCAGCATGGCACAATAACCCTAAGGTGGTAACAAACAGCTATCTAATTGGACTTAAGACCTGCTCACAAGAGAGAAGTCATGCCTGGTACTGGAAATATAGCTGACTGCCCAGGGCTAGTGAAGTGTCATGGATCTCTGAGGAGAACCTACTACTGTTGCTTTACTAAACCAGCATAATCTCTAATTACATTCTAAATATTTGTCCTCATACCCACAGGTAAGCATTGTCCTTATTCCACATCAAGGACACTTCTCTTTGCAACAGATGGTGACCATCACAGAAAAACACGAGCAATCAAAATGCATAGTTGTGGAGCCCAGTCCCAGCGGATACATCTACAACACAGCTCCTGCACCTAAGGCTCAGGGAACATTGCTGAAGAGGGGATGGACAGATTCTAAGAGCCAGAGGGTCAGAGAGTTTGCTGTGAGATTGTGTGTCCTAGTAACGTCTAACACTACATTCAAAGTCTCACCAACATGACTGCCCGAAAATGAAAAGGGACGGCAACAATAGACATACTGAAGTAAATGGGAGAAAGCATACAAGACCTCAGCCCTACACAAAGAACTACAGGTAACTATGTTATGCTGAGAAAGGGAGAAATAATCTTCCCCAGGGAACAGGACACCCACTAGTCATCAACACCAATACCAAATGGTGAGCCCTGAAAACATACATACACTAACATTATACAGACTGAGCAGGTTGCACTTATGTATGTAAGAATGTGTGTGTGTGTGTGTGTGTGTGTGTGTGTGTATGTGTGTGTGTGTGTGTGTGTGTGTGTGTGTGTAACAACAATTAATGAATAAAGAGGTCATGAATTTGAAAGAAAGCAAAGAAAGGGTATACGAGAGGTTTGGAGGAAAGAAGAGAAAAAAGTAATGATGTAATTATAATCTCTCAAAATGAAAGAAATATTTTTTAAAAGAGGTGCTATTGGGCTGGAGAGATGGCTCAGCAGTTGGGAGCCTGGCTGCTCTTCCAGAGAAGGCAGGTTCAATTCCCAGCACGATTATGGTGGCTTGCAGCCATCTGTCACTCCGGTTCAAAAGGATCTGATGCCTCTTCTGACCTCCTCAAGCATCAAGAAAGCATGTGGTACACGTTCATACATGAAGGCAAAACACTCACATAAATGAATACATGTGAAACATATTTTTGAAAAGAGAAAATAAAGTTGAGTCACAGAAAACAATTAAAAAAAAGAGGTAGTATTAAAGACTGGGAAGGGGACCAAGGGGAAGCAGGGAGAGGACAGAGGGGAAGACACAGTCAATGCATTTTATATCCGTCTATAAGGATATCACAGTGAATTCCATTTGTACAGTTGTGTTAGTCACAATAAAGTAAAATGCAGCAAATAAGGAAATAAAAAATTCAGATTTTATTTTTAAAAAGACAAGTGTCCACGAAAATAATAGCCAACAGGAGATGTACACCAAAAAGTGAAGAGGTCTCTAGAAGAAGGTCCTTCTCGCCACTGTTTTTAAATATCATAATAGAAATTTTAGGTGATGCAAGAAGATAAGGAAAAGAAATAAAATGTATAGTGATTGAGAAGAAGAAAACTTGTTTGTTCACAGGCAGCATAACTGTCTAATGTAGGAAATCCAAAAAGATAAACCAAAAAAAATAGAAGTTGAATGGTATAACAAAGCTGTAGGATACAGAATTAATGTCTGAAAGTCAAGATTTCCTGTGTACTACCAATTAACAAGTGGAAATAGGAATAAAACCACGCTAACATTTACACTAGCACCCTTAAAAGTGAGACAGACAAATATGTAATAAAATTTAACATAATTATTAAAATATGAGGGAAGAGGGTGTCAGTGAGATGGCTCAGCAGATAAAAGCACCTGCCACACAAGCCAGACAACCTAGTTTGATCTTGGGAACACAGATTTTTTTTTAAAAGATGGATATACCATGACATTCCTCATCTTTGTTTGTTTTTATCCTAAATCTCCATATGAAAAACTAAAGATGACTCTATTTCTCTTTTTATTTCCATGTATTATAGACTAAATTCTGCCTACATACAACCAGTCCTAAAATCCTACTCTTCCATCTGAGTATTTGGAACTAATATCTTTAGGAGGCACTTAAGGTTATGTGAAGACATAAAAGTGGGACTCTGTCCCCACAGGCAGACGTTAAAAAAAAAAAAAAGATGGATATAGTAATGCACATGTGTAATCTCACATGTAATTCCTACAGAAAGAGCAGAGGCAGACAGGAGAATCATGGGGAAGCTCAAAGGACAGATAGCCCAGAGTACTCAGCATAACAGAAGCAACAAGAGGGTCCTGTCCTCAGCAAGGGGCAGAGACTATGTCCTCCATATGTGCACTATGAAATGTGCATGCCTGCACTCACATATATCACATACACACACACACACACACACACACACACAGAGAGAGAGAGAGAGAGAGAGAGAGAGAGAGAGAGAGAGAGAGAGAGAGAGAGAAACTTTTAAAAATATCAAAGAGATATAAACTGAAAATATTCCATGTTTGTTTCATGCTTAAGAATACTTAATATGGTCAAAACATCAATTTTTCTCAACTTGATTACAGATACAATAAAATACCAAAGAAAATCCAAGTGAAATGTTTTATTATATTTACAAGCAGCTCTCAAAGTTTTTATATCAAGAGGTAAAGACTCATAATACCCAACTGCCAGATAGTCATTTCCTCTGAATTGAACCATTGCCTTCTGGAGGGAGGAAGAAGGCTCAGGAGTCTAAGTAAATAAAGCCCGAAAGTCCAGGAAAGCTGAAGCTTACAACATCCAAGAGGCCTCACCCCAAGGTTACAGAAGATGTCAGCACTTGTTGGGGGGAGGAGACTCAGGGACTGGCTGAGTTGCCTGCTGGAGACTCTCCGACCTGTTGAGCTGCCTGTGAGTTACAGGAAACACCAGGGTTCTAGCTCGCTTGAGTCATCACCCATGCTGAGGTCAGGGTTCTAGCTCGCTTGAGTCATCACCCATGCTGAGGTCAGGGTTCTAGCTCGCTTGAGTCATCACCCATGCTGAGGTCAGGGTTCTAGCTCGCTTGAGTCATCACCCATGCTGAGGTCAGGGTTCTAGCTCGCTTGAGTCATCACCCATGCTGAGGTCAGGGTTCTAGCTCGCTTGAGTCATCACCCATGCTGAGGTCAGGGTTCTAGCTCGCTTGAGTCATCACCCATGCTGAGGTCAGGGTTCTAGCTCGCTTGAGTCGTCACCCATGCTGAGGTCAGGGTTCTAGCTCGCTTGAGTCATCACCCATGCTGAGGTCAGGGTTCTAGCTCGCTTGAGTCGTCACCCATGCTGAGGTCAGGGTTCTAGCTCGCTTGAGTCGTCACCCATGCTGAGGTCAGGGTTCTAGCTCGCTTGAGTCATCACCCATGCTGAGGTCAGGGTTCTAGCTCGCTTGAGTCATCACCCATGCTGAGGTCAGGGTTCTAGCTCGCTTGAGTCATCACCCATGCTGAGGTCAGGGTTCTAGCTCGCTTGAGTCATCACCCATGCTGAGGTCAGGGTTCTAGCTCGCTTGAGTCATCACCCATGCTGAGGTCAGGGTTCTAGCTCGCTTGAGTCATCACCCATGCTGAGGTCAGGGTTCTAGCTCGCTTGAGTCATCACCCATGCTGAGGTCAGGGTTCTAGCTCGCTTGAGTCGTCACCCATGCTGAGGTCAGGGTTCTAGCTCGCTTGAGTCGTCACCCATGCTGAGGTCAGGGTTCTAGCTCGCTTGAGTCGTCACCCATGCTGAGGTCAGGGTTCTAGCTCGCTTGAGTCGTCACCCATGCTGAGGTCAGGGTTCTAGCTCGCTTGAGTCGTCACCCATGCTGAGGTCAGGGTTCTAGCTCGCTTGAGTCGTCACCCATGCTGAGGTCAGGGTTCTAGCTCGCTTGAGTCGTCACCCATGCTGAGGTCAGGGTTCTAGCTCGCTTGAGTCATCACCCATGCTGAGGTCAGGGTTCTAGCTCGCTTGAGTCATCACCTATGCTGAGGTCAGGGTTCTAGCTCGCTTGAGTCATCACCCATGCTGAGGTCAGGGTTCTAGCTCGCTTGAGTCATCACCCATGCTGAGGTCAGGGTTCTAGCTCGCTTGAGTCATCACCTATGCTGAGGTCAGGGTTCTAGCTCGCTTGAGTCGTCACCCATGCTGAGGTCAGGGTTCTAGCTCGCTTGAGTCGTCACCTATGCTGAGGTCAGGGTTCTAGCTCGCTTGAGTCATCACCCATGCTGAGGTCAGGGTTCTAGCTCGCTTGAGTCATCACCCATGCTGAGGTCAGGGTTCTAGCTCGCTTGAGTCATCACCTATGCTGAGGTCAGGGTTCTAGCTCGCTTGAGTCATCACCCATGCTGAGGTCAGGGTTCTAGCTCGCTTGAGTCGTCACCTATGCTGAGGTCAGGGTTCTAGCTCGCTTGAGTCGTCACCCATGCTGAGGTAGGCTTTTTGGTGATGCAGCTGCCTTTGAGTCATCCATCCTGTCTCCTGCTTGCTGTCCCTTCAGCTGTGGAAGAACAAGTTTGATCTGTGCTCGAAAATGCCCTTCCTGGATCCAAACACATAGAACCTGTGAAGAGCCATACATTGAGAAGAAAGGGAGCAGGATGGAAGTGATCCAAGATACTACCCCTCAGGTCCAGCCTTTAATTCAGCAGAAGGGAAAACCCATGGTCACCAGACAGGGCCTTAAAGAATGGCTCTGTATAAGAAACCACAGACATCAGGGAGTATTCAGTACTTGAACTGTTTGAGTTGGGAAAAGCTTAAAGAACAATGAAAGAGCCTGTACTGCGAAAGTGGAAAAACAATAAATGACCATCCATCCCTCCTAAGACCCAGGCTGCTCAACCTGTGGCAATCTGAAGGAAATCAGTCCCTGATGGACTAGCTATTATCACATCTGACATCCCTCCACCTCTGAAGATCAGATACTAGAAAACCAACAGAGGAAGAGCAGGCCTACAGAAGGAATTAGGTATGAGATTGGCAATGCTTTGTGCTCACTTCTCAGGGCCGCATAGGACTGTTGAAGCATTAGGAAAGAAACTGGTTCATCAGGAATTCATACAGGACTGGTATGAGGCTTACATGGCTTTGTTGAGTCCTGTGATGTGGAAAGATCTTTATGAGTTATGAGAGTCTTTGGCAGACCTGAATTATCTATACGCACATACAAACTGGATTCAAAAAGTATTAAAACACACCAGAGGAGCTTAGAGAAAAAGAAAGCAGACAGTGGGTCCCTGTCTGTGTTACTCAGAAACAAGTATGGCAAGGTTTGTGCTGAGCTGGAGCATCCAGGGAAAGAATTGATGGAAAGACAAAGTCTGTGCCTGTGGGCATCTAGAAGCTTTTAGAGCCAGACCAGCCGTAAAGGTGCAAAGGGAGCAAAAGACTCTGTGTGTGTGTGTGTGTGTGTGTGTGTGTGTGTGTGT
Organism: Peromyscus eremicus; assembly: GCF_949786415.1. Classification (NCBI taxonomy): domain Eukaryota; kingdom Metazoa; phylum Chordata; class Mammalia; order Rodentia; family Cricetidae; genus Peromyscus; species Peromyscus eremicus. The sequence goes on from NC_081417.1 coordinate 104,456,746, forward strand.
GTGTGTGTGTGTATGGGGGAGGGGTACAAGAGATCCCCACAGCAGCTACTGCTGCAGAGAAAGAAGGTCTTCTGGGGAAACGGGAACCAACTCAGCTGCTCCTCTGGAGGGGTGGCCAAGGTTGCCTACAAATAAAGACCATACATACATAGTGACCAAAGATCCCATGTCAAATTGTAGATTTATTAGTCCCCTACTAATGTGCAAAACTCTTAGGCTTTGGTGGTTGCCTACAAATAAAGACTATACATACATAGTGACCAGAGATCCCATGTCAAATTGTAGATTTATTAGTCCCCTACTAATGTGCAAAACTCTTAGGCTTTGGTGGATACTGAAGCCATGGGTACTTTAATTCATGGTGGCTCCCTAAAGCACCAGGAAATGCAGGTATCAAAGGATGAAATAGGGATAGAACAGTATGTGTAAAAAAAAAATATTACACTTGTCTGGTGGGCAATTATCTTTCCTACCTCCAATAATAATATGCATCTCTCTACTGCAAGAGAATGTTCTGGGAGTGGGTGCATTGTTGAGGCACACCCTGCATACCACTGTTGGTGAGTTTTGCCTGAGGAAAGAAACTGTGAAGGCAGGCAGTCACACTTGGTTGGGCAAGATGGGAACTTGTAGGGCTGCCTATCCTTATTAGGGCAGTGAATATGACAGAGTATGGACTGCCTAGGGGCTGTAATGAAAATACAGAAACGAAGGAGATAGAAAGGGTGGGGCTTATTTGCCCAGCCCAAAGTCCTTTCAACAGCCTAGAAAAGTGCATCACAAGTGTTCAGTACACAACTTGAAATCAGTTCCACTGGGGGGTTTCACACAGCACCAGTCTTATTTATTGTTTGTATGGCCTTGGGGGAGCACTCATCAGTCTTATAAATGTGGTAAACTTCCTGAGACTTCGGAGTCTCTCTTCTCCTTCCAAAGAGAAAATATTTTAATTTAGAGGGACCAGCTACACGAGTATGCTGGAACAAACAAACCAGATAGCTGAGATCCAAACGTTAAATTTAAGGAGTGTTTCAGGTCAGTAGTTACACACACACATTATTTAAAAATTGTTTTATTTTGTTTTTGTTGTTTTTCTAGACAGAGTTTCTCTGTGTAGTCCTGGCTGTCCTGGAATTTGCTTTGTAGACCAGGCTGGTCTTGAACTCAGAGATCCACCTGCCTCTGCCTCCCAAGTGCTGAGATTAAAGACATACATAACCATGCTCAGATAAAATTTAGGCCATACAAAATTAATTAAATCATTAGAAACAAAAGGAGCAAATACTAGACATATTACTTCCCAATTATTTTACTGTTATATATCCTTTGGATCTTTTGTCTATTTTATTTATAAAGCAGAAATGGTGTGATGTCACTCAGTTGATATGCTACAATAAGCCATGGCTGCAGTATGTATGTCATAGGGTTAAAAAAAAAACACAAAACAATAGATATTGGGTGGGGAATACAGCTCAGTGGTACAGTGACTGCCTACCATGGTTGAGACCCTGCATTTGAATCCCAGCAACACATACAGACACACACACACACACACACACACACACACACACACACACACACACACACACATTTTCCTCCCCATTCCATATGACTATCAAGGCAAATTCTATTGAAAACAGAACCTTTTCACTATGAGCTTCTACAAACCTAACGTGTTACCAGTGTTTCTTCATCCAACCAAGTATGAAGATGTTGAATCCAGTAAGAGATAAGCCAATTAGATATATTAATTGGAATCTGTTATGGACTGTACTGCGTTCCCCTATGAATCTTATGTTGAAGTTAGATTCCTCCATGTAACTGTATTTAATATAGGTTGTTCAAAGAGGTCACTATGGCTAAATGAAGTAAAGTTAAATTTTGGGTTCTTAGTCTGAAAGGTGCCTCAGCAGTTAGGAACTCTTGCTGTTCTTCCAGAGGACCAGAATTTGGGTTCTGGAACTCACATTAGGTGGCTCACAACTCTATAACTCCAGTTCCAGGGAATCCAGTGCCTCATGTACAGGTACTAAGATGAAGACACATTCACAAGCATCTACACATAATTTAAAATATTTTTAACTTTATTTATTCTTTGTGTCTTTCACATCATGCATCTAGATCCTATGCATTTCCCATCCCTTCACATCCACCCTCTGCCCTTGCAACCTCCCCCCTAAAATAAAATAAAATAAAACTTAAGAGAAAAAAAAGGAAAATCTCATCATGGAAGCTGCAGTGTGACACAGTGAGTCATGCAGTAAACACTTTTATCCATGTATCTTTATGAGCAAGTGTTCATTGTAAAGAATCGTTGGTCTGGTTGGAGGCCTCTGGTTTCTGCTACACTATTGATGCTGGGCCATCACTGGGACTCCTCTTGGAGATCCTGTTGTTGCCCTCTGTTGTGGAGATCCTGCAGCTTTGGGTCTGCAGGATCAGCCCCTTCACATACTCCAGAAGATCATAGATGGGGTGGGCCAATTCATAATATTGGTTCTGGGCTTGGATATTGCAGGATTGGCCAGCCTGCCAGCTCTCTCCTGTCTTCACCATCAGGGTGAGTTCTCCAGCATTGTCCTCTTCAGTTTATCACTTGCAGCATTGAGCAAGGGGCAGGGCCAGTTATCCTCCTTTTATATCCTCAGGGTCAGGTTGGCTCTCCCACACCTACATCTTCAGGCTAGCTCCACTGTGTTGCCCAGGCAAGGTATAGGAGTCACTCTCCCAAGTGCTGCAGCTGGTGAGGGGCAGAGACAGCTCTCCCACCTGCTACAGGCAGCAAGGGGTGTGTGGGGGAGAGGGAGACCCCACACATACCACCATATGACAGATGGGGGCGGGGCCAGATCTCCCATGCTCACATTCTCTGGGCAGTTCACTCGCAACCCCCTCCGTCATCAATAGGGTCAGCTCTACTGTGCTGCCCAGGTGAGATGCAGGGTCCACTTTCCCACGTGCTGCAGCTGCTAAGGGGGAGGGTCAGCTCTCTTACCCACCACAGGTGGCAGGGGCAAGGGGGGAGGGCATCTTTCCCTTGCCCTAAAATAGTTTTTTGAACATTTTTAATTAAGGGTTTGGAACCTAATCTAGTCTTATGGATGCCCTTTAATGACAAGAAGTAACAACAGGGGTGGTAGAGAGAGCGCCATCTGACAGCAGACTGGAGAGGCAGCCACCTGCAAGCCAAGGAGAGAGCCCACAGAAGAGTGACATCCCCTACAGCCTTGATCTTCCAGCCTCCAGAACCATGAGGGCGTAAACAACGCACTGTTGGAACTTGTTTGAGCAACCCTAGGGCTCCAGTGCAGAATTTTTGCTTGTGAGTAATAGAAATCAATTCTAGAGAGATCACAGCTTTAAGAGGATAGAATGCTTATAAATTAACAACTGGGAAGTGGAGGACCATGGGAAATCCAACTTGTTCTCTTTCTCTAATTTCCTTTCTGCTGTAGCTTCTCTGTTCTTCACATCTTTACTGTCTAACCACGCTGCACCTGGGGCTTTTTAATCTAATTTAAATACACACTCAGTTCATCGGTCACCTAAAAACCTTTCATCTGCATGACTCTTCCTGGCATGGCTTAAAGAACTCTCTATTCATTTCAGAGAGGACACCAATAGGCCAAAGAAAGAATTCAGTCCAAGTCAGGCTTCGTGAACCTAAAGGTTTACTGATGTTACTTACATGAGTGTAGAAGACTAGAAGGCTGCTGTGTCAGTGAGATGTTCCCTGAACAACTTGTGGGAAGCTACCACATAAGCAGGGATTATTCCACACTTCCATAACATCGTGGAAGGGCCTGAGTCTCCTGAGTCTCCATCTCCTGAGACTCTCTTGTGAGGGATCACAACTATTGTGATTCCAGGTGACAGTGGTCATATCCAACCCAGACAAAAATGCTACAAAACCCTTTCTAATGCCAAGTAGCCACACATGGCTGGGGGTGCAGTATTTTACAGATGGCATAGTACATTTCCATCATCAAAGACAGCAGTGAAGTATACGACATTACCAGAGACTCATTTAGGCCCCTGGATCCCTCACTTTTATGGTTTCTTTGTTAAGGCTCACATTTGTTTTTGTTTTCACAGGCTCTATTTTTTTTGTTTCTTCCCCTGCTTTTAATTGAAAACAGACTTTTCTCTCACATAATGTATTCTGATTATGGTTTTCCCTTCCCTCTGCTCCTCTCAGCTCCTCCCTACTCCTCTCCCATCTGGGTCCACCCTTTTGCTGTCTCTCATTCGAAAACAAACAGGGTTCTATGGGATAGTAAGATAATAATAATACAATATAACAAATATAATATAAGGATAAAACAAAAGCTAACATGTAGTAATTGGACAAAAATAAAGAAGATCCAAAGGGAAGGCATAAGAAACAGAAAGCCGCTTGCTCACACACAGCAATACCATCCATAAAAACACTAAACCAAAAGCCATAATAGATACACAAAGGACCTATCAGGTAAAAAGAGAAAAAAATTAAATAAAAATAATATTAAAAGTAAGATAAAATTCGAAAAACAAAAAATATACAATAGGGAAAAAAAGGAAGAGCCCTGGCATGACCTTATGAGACAAGAAACTTCTAAATATGTCACTGAGTTCATTTTCTGCTGGCCATCTACTGCTGGGCATGCAGCCTACCCTTAAGAATAGTTTTCCCCAGTGAGATTCCCTTGGAGGGAACGAAATTTACATTTGCAAGTGGTTATCAATTAGAGATTGGGTTAGGGATGGGTGTGTCCGTACACTTTTCCATTCAGCTCTGGCACAGATCCATGCAGGCCCTGTGCATGCTGCCTCAGGCTCTGTGAGTTCATGTGAGCATTGATCATGCTGATTTAGAAGGCCCTGTTTTCTTGGTGTCCTCCATCCGATCTTGTTCTTACAATCTGCCTCCTCTTCCATGTGGTTCCCTGAGCTCTGGGGAGAGGGATTTGATAGAGATATTCTATTTAGGGCTGAGTATTCCAAGGTCTCTCACTCTCTGCATAATATCTGTCTGTGAGTCTCTTTATTTTGCTCCCATCTCCTGAAGGAGGAAGCTTCCCTGCTGATGGCTGAGCAAGGCACTGATCTATGAGTATAGCAGAATGTCATTAGGAGTCATTTTATTGCTACATGGAATTTTCTTCCTTCTTTTCTTACTTCCTTTATTTTTTCTTTCTTTCTTTCTTTCTTTCTTTCTTTCTTTCTTTCTTTTTTCTTTTTTTCTTTCTTTCTTTTTTTTTGAACAGTAGTATTTGGTTTTACTCCAGGCCCCTGAACTATCTAGTCTTTGGTTCTTGGTCACCCAAGCAGTGTGAGGTATGAGTTGTATCTCATGGAGTGGGCCTTCAGTCAAATCAGATACTTGGCTGGTTACTTCCACAAACCTTTTGTTTGTATTTTGAGACAAGATTTCTCTGCATAACAGCCCTGGCTATCCTGGAACTCACTCTGTAGACCAGGCTGGCCTGGAACTCACAGAGATCCTCCTGCCTCTGCTTCCTGAGTGCTGGGATTAAAGGAGTGCATCACCACTGACCAGCTACTCCTATAAACTTTATGCTACCATTGCACTAACCTATCTTGCAAGCTGGACACCATTGTAAGTCAAAGAGGAATTTGTGGCTGGATTGGTGTTTGTGTTTCTCCTTTGGTAGTGTGCAGAATACCCTCTGGTACCAAAGATGCTAGCAAGTGTGGGTGAAGGTTCTATGGGCACCAGCTTGACTTCTCTATGTTCAACGAGTTGTATAGGTGTTGTCTTCAGCAATGGGGTCTTGCCTCAGTTTGTGGACACCAACCTATACTCTTCGCAACAGCCTGGGTTGTTTGGGGGTTCTCATGGGACCTCTCAATTGGATGTAATCCAATCCTGGTACTGGAAGCTTCATTTGATGACAAAAGTTGGCCAGTTGGGGCTCTGTCTCCCCCATTATTTGGCCATTTCAATTAGACCACCTTCAAATGTGTATACTTTAGGAAGCTTCTACTGTATTAGGTCTCCATACTACCTCTCAAATGATCCTTCCTTTTAGCGCTCTCTCTCTCTCTCTCTCTCTCTCTCTCTCTCTCTCTCTCTCTCTCTCTGTACTCCCTCCTTCATTCCCCCTCTTCCCTCCTGCTTGCCACTTGGTCCTCCCGTTCTAGTCACCATCCCCATCCATCCATAAATATCTATTCTATTTTCCTTTCCTGGGAGATAGGACACCACTAACCCCAGTCCCTTACTCTATACCTAAACTCTGTGGTTCTACGGATTGTAGTTTGGTTATTGTGTATTTATGTCAACTTGACATAAGCTAGGGTCATCTGAGAGGAGGAAACCTCAATTAAGAAAATGCCTCCATAAGATAGGGCTGTGGTCAAGCCTGTAAGGCATTTTCTTAATTAGTGATTGATGTAGGGGAGGATCCAGCTCATTGTGGGTGGTGCCATTTCTGGGTTGGTGGTCCCGGGTTCTATAAGAAAGCAGGCTGAGCGAGCCATGGAGAGCAAGCCAGTAAGCAGCTCTCCTCCATGCCTCTGCATCAACCTCTGCCTCCAGGTCCTGCCCTATTTGAGCTGCTGCCTTGGCTTCCCTCAATAGACTGTGATATGTAAGCCAAATAAACCCTTTCCTCTCCAACTTGCTTTTTGGTCATGTCATTTAATTACAGCAATAGAAACCCCAACTAAGATAGTTATCATTGACCTAACAGCTAATATGCACATATAAGTGAGTATATATACCATATTTATCTTTCTGGGTCTGGTCATCTCACTCAAGATGCATGGAACTAAAAAAAAATCACATATGGTTTTCAGTTTTGATTATTTGTCTTAGAGAACCTGTTGTGGAATATTATTTTTAACATGTGTTACATTTGTTTATGCTGTAGAACATTTGTTTAATGATGCAAAGACGCGCTGCATTCTTTTATGTTGTATTTGTTTAACTCTGTGAAGCTGTGTTACTGTGCCTGTCTAAAACACCTGATTGGTCTAATAAAGAGATGAATGGTCAATAGTGAGGCAGGAGAAAGGATAGGCGAGGGGGCAGGCAGAGGAAATAAATAGAAAGAGAAATCTGGGGAAAAAGAAGAAAGAGCAAGAGAACAAGGAGAGGAGGGTGGTAGGGGCCAGCCACACAGCCAGCCACAGAGTAAGAGTGAAAGTAAGATATACAGAAGTAAGAAAGGAAAAAAGTCTAGAGGTAAAAGGTAGATGGGATAATTTAAAGTTAAGAAAAGCTGGAAAGAAACAAGCTAAGCTAAGGCTGGGTATTTATAATTAAGAAAAAGTCTTTATGTGTGATTTATTTGGGACTTGGGTGGCAGACCCCTAAAATACCAAAGACCAAAAGAGTAGAAGAAATAACCAACAACAAGCACCCCAAAATTGTTGGTTTCAGTACTCATAAAACTGATCATAAATCTGATCATTATAACATTTTCTGTGTTCTGCATTTGCCAATGCTTTAGTTAAAAAGACTAATTAGCACATTTGGAAATTTCAATGACACTTTCAAACTCCTACAGGCTCTGTTGCCTGGAACTCTTCAAAATGAGGACAGGAATATGAACCAGAATGTATGGCTGATCTTCCCAAATTTTTGAAACTGTTGCCATATTGTGTGTTTAGACATATAGATCACTCCTTCAGGTAGAAGGAAACAGAGGATACTTGAAGTTAAGGGGAGAAGGGAAGCTGGAAAACAGCCCTACCTGTATCTGCTACACAATAAAAACTGTCAGGTAATTGGTAACAGACCATACTGACCTCTAGGGTTTTTCAAAAATTACTAAGTTTTAAGAAAATTAAGAGAAAGCAAAGTTCTCTGTACACAGACCTAAGAATGAAGAATTGTGTTTGATCACAAAGCATAAGAAGTAATGTGTCAGAATGAAGTCCAAATATTCTATTATTAAGATGAAGTTTGATCATTGACTCCCTTCAGGACCACAAAGAACTGTACTCGTTAATGTTTATTGTCAACTTGACACAACCTAGAGTCATCTGGGAAGGGCAAACTTCATCTAAGAAATTGCCCAGGTTAGATTGGCCTGTGGCCATGTCTATAACAGATTGTCTTGATGGATGATTGATGTGGGAGGGCCCAGACCACTGTGGGCAGTACCATCCCTAAGCAGGAGGGTCTGGGCTACCTAAGAAAGCTGGCTGAGCGTGAGTCAGGAAGTGAGCAGCCTCTGTCATTTCTCCTTTGGTTCCTGCTTGGGTTCCTGCTCTCACTTCCCTCAGTGATGAACTGTGATCTGAAAGTGTAAGTCAAGTAAGTTTTTTCCATCCCTAAGTTGTTTTTGGTCATGGCATTTACCACAGCAATGGAAAGCAAATGATAAATACTTTCTTCAACTATTAAAAAAGAAAATCGCCGGTTGTGGTGGCGCACACCGGTAGGATTTGCTGAAGGAGGCAGAGGCAGGAGGATCATGAGTTCGAGGCCAGCCTGGACTACACATTTTAAAAAGAAAAAAAAAAAGAAAAAGAAAATCAACAGAAGGGTGATGCTAAGAATACTTGTATAGGAACCTTTGGGTTTTGGCATGGGTTATAAGTTAGGCATTTACAAGAAGAGAGCTAAGATTGTGTGGAAACTTTGAATTGGAAGAAGAAGTATAGAACACGCTGTTAAAGACCAGGGCCATTACTTTCCAGGTAGAAAGATTCCAATGGGTATACAGACCAATGTGGACAGAATAAACTCAGATCCTAACAAAGAGCTAGGCTATTGACTGAAGAAAGTGTGTACTTCATGCCTACAAGGCAGAAGACCAAACTTTTTTAGATTTATTCTATCTTCTTACCACAGCTCAAGAATTATGCAATAACTACTTAGCTTGGGTTTTGCTTACAAAAAATGTGAGTCCAGTAACTCTGAATAATTTTTTAAATTCTTTTAAAATGTACTGAAACACCAATAAGCCATGACCAAGGCAAATACCAAAGAAAACTAGGAATTCAGACAGGTAAGAACTACAAAACCTGCTTTAGACTCAAGACTGCTTGCTTTTTTTTCTTTTCTTTTCTTTTCTTTCCTTTTCTTTTTTTTCTTTTCTTTTCTTTTCTTTTCTTTTCTTTTCTTTTCTTTTCTTTTCTTTTCTTTTCCCTTCCCTTCCCTTTCCTTCTCTTTTCCTTTCTTTGATGGAGCCTTCCTTCCTTCCTCCCTCCCTCCCTCCCTTCCTTCCTTCCTTCCTTCCTTCCTTCCTTCCTTCCTTCCTTCCTTCTTCCCCGCCTTCCTTCCTACGTTTATTCTTTCATAGGACAGCCTGTCTTTGTGGCCTCACTATGGGGCCTTGCTGTGGGCATAGTAGCCTAGGCTGGCCTTGAACTTGCAGCGGTCTTAGTGCCTCAGCCTGCCTATTCACTTTTATGTCAATGGCCTTGTGAAGGAAAGACGTGGAGTTAAAGCCAAGACCTGATCCAGGCCAGATGTCTGATAAGAACTTTCTTGTTGTTCTCCCAGTTTAGGACAGCTGAATTGTCCCCTCCGGGCAAGAGGGAATTAGAAACAAATTGGCCTGTCCAGATATCTGCAGCCCAGATCCACTTTGTCCAGTGAGTCATGGAATACCTGAAGCAAAATTCACTTGAGTTAGTCCTGAGTAGGAAGTACACTGTTGCCAGGCAAAACAAACATGAATTCTTCTGGAGACAAGCAGCTTCATAGTAGTCCTCCAATTATTTTTACAAATAACTTTTCAAAAACTATAACACGCCGGGCGGTAGTGGCGCACGCCTTTAATCCCAGCACTCGGGAGGCAGAGCCAGGTGGATCTCCGTGAGTTCGAGGCCAGCCTGGGCTACCAAGTGAGTTCCAGGAAAGGCACAAAGCTACACAGAGAAACCCTGTCTCAAAAAAACCAAAAAAAACCCAAAAAACAAACAAACAAACAAACAAACAAAACTATAACACTTTACAAAGTTTATAACAAGTTTAAAAAATATACCACCTAATACCAACATGCATGGGAATTCACAGAAATGACTCACCAAGATTTTAGATATGAACAGCTTGTGAAGCGACAGACGTGGTGGTGCACCCTTGGGACCCCAGCCTTCAAGAAGGGGTGAGAGTAAGAGGCATCTTAAGTTCACAGTCAGTCTGACCTATATACTAAGACCATGTCTCACAAAACAAACAGACAGGACTGGAGAGGTGGCTCAGTGGTTAAGAGCACTGACTGCTCTTCCAGAGGACCCCCGGTTCAATTCCCGGCACCTACATGGTGACCCACAACTGTCTCTAACTCCAAGATCTGACACCCTCACACAGACAAACATGCAGGCAAAATACCAATGCACATAAAACAAAAATAAATATTTTTAAAAAAAAAGAAAATAAAAAATATTAAAAAACAAATTAGCAACAATAACAACAACAAAAAAACCTGGGCATGCTTTCCATGATATAGTTAGCATAATGTCTTTTAGCACATATCTATGTAAGTGTCCAACTGAAAATGAGCTCAAGTGAGAGTGTACATCAACAAGAGAGGATACTTAAATGTTGGCATAGTTACAAGATGGACTGTCAACCAAGAGTAAAAGCACAATGATACATGGGGGGTGGAGAGATGGCTTAATGGTTAAGAGCACTGCTTGCTCTTCCAGAGGTCCTGAGTTCAATTCCCAGCACCGACATGGTGGCTCACAACCATGTGAGTAATGTAATGAGATCTGTTGTTTTCTTCTGGCCTGCAGGCATGTATGCAGACAGACCACTGTATACGTAATAAATAAATAAATCTTAAAAATAGAAAAAGAAAAGACAAGACAACACAACAGTGACCAAAATAGAAACAGGAATGTGTCATGTGTAGAAGTCCTTGGTGACTGGGCAGAGTGGTAGCTCTCTGGTCTAGCATGTGCAAAATCCTAGGGTCACTACACAGAACCAAAACATGAATAATGATGATGATAATAGTGGTAGAGTTCTAATTGACTCCAACTCTCCCTATGTCTTCTTTTATCCACATTCGGTGCTGCTTCCATGACTCCAACATGGCTACCATGTTCTTTCTCCCAGTCTGCAGCTTCCTCATCCCCATGCCAGATCCTTAGCATCCTTTAGCACATGGATTGGTTCACGTTGTCTCAGACCATGACATGCTGCCTGTGTAGATTTTTCAGGAGTTTGCAACTAGTCTCCTATATCAGACTACATATGCCTTAGGACAAGGGACTCATTTCCTTCTTCTCTATCTTACTATGTATATTTGGTTTCATGGGGCTTATTGTACAGCTGTTCAAATGGTAGAAGGATTTTACTGCAATGGCTGCATGTCTATAGCCCATATCTCCAATTCACAAATGGTGTGGATAATTCAGTTAGATTTCTGGTTTCTTGGGGAAATTTCTCAGAAAGGGGAATTTATTTTTTCCTAGTGGGAAATATCTTAGAGATCAGGCCAAACCCCCAAAGTGGGGGTTTACACAAAGATAGAAAACCAAGGATAAAGAAGTCATCAGAATGAAGGCAGTGTAACAGGAATCTTAAAAGGTCTTATTAATAAAAACCCAGAGCCAGATATTGGGATAAAAAGCTGAGAGATCAGAAAAGCATAAAGAAGCTAGTCATGTTCTTACAACTTGGAGATCCTTTCTGTTTACCCACACCTGTATGCCTTTCTGTTCTGCCATGTCATTTCTTCTCTCTACCCAGCTACATCACTTCCTCTTCCTGCCTAGCTCTGTTGCTCTGTCTGTACAGACCTCCAGACCTTTATGGTCAAATAGTGTTGGAATTTAAGGCGTGTGCCACCACACCTGGCTTTGTTCCCAGTGTGGCCTTGAACTCACGGAGATCCAGATGGATCCCTGCCTCACTAGTGATAGGATTAAAGGCATATGCTACCATTGCCTGACTTCTAAGTTTAATATAGTGGCTGCCTTTTTCCTCTGATCCTCAGATAAACTTTATTGGGGGACACAGATAAAATATTACCACATTTCCCCTTTTTGTCTAATAAAAAATTCTAACTAATATAAGAAAAACTATATACAATAAGTATAATAACTATATACAATATGTACAAGCAATAAATACATCAACAATGTCTAGTCCATTTGCATTTGACAAATTCAGGAAAAAAATACTTCATTATCTATCCTATTTTGGTAAGTCCAAAATGTGCCTAATTTACTCTCTATCCTAACTTATATTACCAATCAAAAGCCTTCTTTTGATGTCTTTCAAACTTATACACTTTACACTTCTTAGTGAGTTTCTTTTCTGAATTTTTTAACAAAGAAAACTATAACTATCTAATCTTCAACTCCCTCAGAGACCTGAGAAGGAAATGATATTACCTAGTAAAATAGGAAGTACAAACAAATGACTTCCAAAAAGTGTGTGTTATGACAGAAACAGCCAGTTGCCTGGACAGTCACCCAAGGTTTCTCTGCACATTGGGGCATCATCTTTGGCCCACAGACTTAGCATATCTGAAAGACTCATCTGTGAAGCAGGATTTTCCAAAAAGTCTTCCTACCTTTTCTTGGCAAGGATCAGCAGTCCTTTGTTTTGTGTCCTGCTTGTCTATTTTTGACAGCATACTGTCAGCAGTCTAGGCAAGGGCACTTTCTTGTCCAGTGGCTAATTTTTGCCACAGTGAAAGTAAACCCCATATGGAGATTCTTCATTGCCCGTCATCTTCTCTGAAGCAGATTGGTGATGCCAGGAGCAGACATGTCTCAGTAAAAAAAAAAAAAAGAAGAAGAAAAAAAGAAAAAAGAAAAAAAGAAAAGAAAAAGAAAATATCTACGTTATTAAACTATCTTAAATACCATATTCTGTAGAACCTCTAAAGGATTTGAAGATGACCTGTCTATCTAAAATATATCTCTGCTTGACCTTAAAAACATACCTAATATGACTACAAGTTTGATTGTAATGACTAACTTTCATTTCTTTATATCCTAATAGTTGGTAATAATAACTTTCAAGGATTAGCAATTTGCATTACATTGTTAAATGAGCTGTACAGGTACAATACCTTAAACAAGAGTAGAAATATATGTATAGTATTTTCTAACAAAATCAATTTCAAATTGGTATCAAGATACATGATTTGTATACAATATACAAAAATTCAATTTAATCCAATGTAAAATACTTAAAACTAGTAGTTGCTTTCTAAAAGTAGATTCAATAATCTACCTTTTTATCTTATCATATCTATATAAATCAATTGGTAGCAATATACATAATTTGTATATAATATACAAAAATTCAATCCAATGTAAAATAATTAAAACTAGTAGTTGCCTTTTAAAAGAAGATTCAATAATCTACCTTTTTGTCTAATATATATATATATATATATATATATATATATATATATATATCCTCTCCTTTTCTCTTTTCTGAGTAGATTCAATAATCTACCTGTTATTCTATCATTTCTATATCTTTTTTTCAGAGTAGATTCAATAATCTACATCTTATTTATAGACTCTTCTTTTCCAAACAAGAACCTTAAATCTAATCTCCTTTGTTTAACCTTTTTCTTGGCCATTAACAATAACAACTTGTAACCAACCATCCTAAACAATGACAATTATCCAAAATCCATTGAAAGACCAAAAACCACCCACTCCACCTCTTGTGAATGTGGGCATTGTGTTCTTAAAATTACTTCCTGCTGTTTAGGGGCAAAGGCATCTTTAGAGGATCCTGAAAAGAAAAATTTTGAGTTAATTGTCAAGTCTTGGAAGAGGTAGCTGTATCATTTGTTGTCCAGTCTCTGCATAATGCAAAAATGCCAGACGTATCTCAAGTCCTTGCTCGAGTAGTCTGTCAGGCTGGATCATCTCAGCTAGCCATCTCAAAATTGTCCTGAGCAGTTTGTAGTCCAAAGCCAGTCTTGGGGTGGTGTTTGTTGGCTTAGTGGTATTATTATTGCCCATGTGGAATTGTCGTTGTGGGGCCCCATCATCTTTTTGGAGACTTCAAATTTGCTGTTAGGCCTGGTCATGATTCCCTGCAGAAAACTGATAGAGATTAGAACACAAAAACATGTACAGGCAGCTAGATGAAGCCTTTTTTTTCTAGAATTAGTTAGTATTCTATATGACCATTAATATGACAAAAGTTAATATATATATATATATATTAATCTTATAAATTTTGATATAAAATTCATACCTTAAGAAAAGTTTTAAAGAATCAAAATAGAATCAAAGAATTATGAGATTAGTGGCAAAAGAACAGTCCCTTAATTTTTATTTTCTTCAGTTCTATATCAGACGGCTCTTCTGACATGATACAGAGATTTTGCATTTTACTTTAGCAAACATGCTTGGGTTTAGAGAAGGAGAGAACCATTCTCCAACTCCAAAGCTAGCTTTAATTTTTTGTTTTGCTTTGTTTTGTTTTTAGAGACAAGGTTTCTCTATAGTTTTGGTGCCTATCCTGGATCTCACTCTGTAGATCAGGCTGGCCTCAAACTCACAGAGATCTGCCTGGCTCTGCCTCCCAAGTGCTGGGATTAGAGGCATGCACCACTGTTACCTGGCTGTCAGCTTTAACTTTTAATTGAACTGGGACTACATAAAGACCATTAAATGTCTGATAGAGAAGATCAGAAACAAACATTTAGGAAGACTTATGAAATTTTATATGTAATATACCAGTAGCCCAATTTACTCTTTTACTTGGGACATTTTTTCTGGCACATTTTTTCTGGATGATTTGTCCTTTTTGTTCAGATGTCTCGTTTGTCCAGTGTTCTTCAGATTCCTTACCCTTCATTCTCCTGAAAGACAAAAACAAAAACTCTTCCCCAAGCCTAACTTTTGGGAGGTTCCCTTTTGGCAAGTTATATCTGACCAAATGAAAAGCATTTGTTAGTGGTATAAGTTAATTTAAATTGGATGGTCATACTGATCGATGAACTATCACCTCTTCTAATTAAGAGGTCTCTTTTGTTCAAATTGAGCCTTTATCAATTTTGATGGTATCCACATCTTGTCTTCTCCTGTTGAAACAGAAACAAAACCTCGTCCCCAACATAACACATATCCTGGTTTCCATTCTGAGGTCAGCACATCTTTAAAGTATATAGTCTGATTTAATTCTGTAGTTTTTTTTTTATCCAATGTCTCTCCACAGCTGTTGTTCCTTTCTCATTAGCACTGAGAAAATTCAAAGTTAATCGAGTATTATATAATCTATTTCTGGGGCGGGGAGGTGGGGAGGTTGCTACAGTCCCTTTTTTAGGTGACCTTGTTTACTACAATTAAAGCATCAGACATTATTATTTTTGTTCAAATATCTTGAAATCACCTCTCCTATCCATGTATCATCATGGTCATGAGATTCAATATTAATTGTGTCCCTGATCCAGTGCTCCAAGGGTGCTCATCTGGCCTTTAATGGCCTGATGAATCTTTTTGCATGCTGCATTGGTGTTCTCAAAAGCCAAAAATTCAATTATTATCTGTCTAGCTTCTGAATTTTGTATCATTCTATTTACTGCTGAAGACAGCCTTTGTAAGAAATCCATGAAGATTTCTTTGGGGCTCTGTGTATAACTTTCGTAAATGACTCGATTTTCTTCCCTGCTTCTTCAATTCTGTCCCACACATTCATGGCTGACATGCAGCATAGAATTAGGGTTTGGTTATCATATAAACATTGTCTTTGTATATCAGCATAATCGCCTTCTCCAAGAAATTGTTCCTGAGAAATTTCCACACCTCTGGCCCTACATCTTTGTTCTATAGTTTTAGCCTCCTCTTTCTACTAGGTTCTACATTGTAACTGTGGACTGGCTTCTAGAGCAGCTGTAACCAATTCTTTCCAGTCTTGAGGGATAATTCTATTACAAGTTGACTATGAGTTTTACATCTGCTTTACAAATGGAGAATACATACCATATGATACTACAGCTTCTTCAAATCTTCTCAAATCCAACATTTCCACTGGACTCCAGTAAGCTTGTACACACCCTTGAGCATTTGGCAGTTCCTATAAGGTTACCAGGTAGATGAATATTTGCTGTCTGGTAACCTTAAACTGTTTTTCTATAACCATATAATTCAATGCTGAGATAGATTCACCTTTACATTCTTCTGTCTAGGTCTGAATTTCTCTATAATTTGTTTTAACAGGTTTTTCTAAAGCTTTTATCTTGGCACTCAAATTGGCCAACATTTTTAATGCTAAAATAAAAATGATCAAACAAATAATATTCATAATTGATGTTACGTCTATCCCATCAACATTAATTATCCTCTCATTTAATTGTTCCATTTTCAGACTGCCTAGTGTGTTATCAAACAGAGACCAAATTACTTCCACTGTAAAAATGTTTTCCACTTTTTAATGTGAGAAAAAATTCTCTGTTAACTAATTCCTCCCTTTAAGATATCTTAATTGACTCACCAAATCTGTCAACTGCATAGAACAGTAGACATCTGAGGAAATTTCAAAGCAGCTACCTAGTGTGGTAGCAATCTGAGATGGGAATTCAGAGACAGCCCACTACCTACCAGTAGAGAAAAAAACAAAGAGACTCTGGCCCATGTGGGGTAGAGAACTGGCTGTGTGCAGTTCGGGCCTGAGCCTTGCAGCTCTGGCCTGAGCCAGGGGCCTGTAAGGCCACAATTGGCTTTTTTAGTGAATTCTTGCCACAAATGTTGGGTGCCAAATTTAACAGGAATCTTAAAAGATCTTATTAATAAAAACCTGGAGTCAGATATTGGGGTAAAATGCTGAGAGATCAGAAAAGCAGAAAGAAGCCAGTAACATTCATACCACTTGGTGATCCTCCGTCAAGAGAGCTACTTCCTGTATATACATGCCTATATGCCTTTTGTTCTGCCATGTCAAGGCAGACATTTTCTTTGACTCCCTTTCTCAGTGCCACACGGTGTTTTACATGTGAACCATTAGTCATACATGCTGTTCTTCCCAAATCTGGTATTTCTAGCTGGGCAAGCTAGCTCAGAACTGAAATCCTAGCATATGGAAGGTTAAGGAGGGATTATGAGTTCAAAGTCAACCTTGGCTATATAAGGAATCCCTGGCTCAATGAAACAACAAACCCTAAAACAAACAAAACAAGTATTGTTTACTCACTTGTGGCAATCACCCTGTGTGGCTCTCAAGGCTGCCTTTTTTGATGTACTGGAGTCCAAAATTCCAACACCAGCAATTCTTTCTTCTGGTAGCCTCTGCCAGAAATGAGAGTGGCATCTTTCATTTAGCATAATCCACTGAAGGCTCCTCCATATCTTTTTGTGGGTTAGCAGCTCAGGTTTTTTTTTTTTTTTTTTTTTTTTGTACTGCTAAATTGTATTCCAGTGAATGGATGCATCAGTTTGTCTGTTAACCAAGGACATCTTGGTTGCTGTTAATATTTGGCAATTATTTACAGAAAGTGTAATTGCTAGACTCTCAAGCTGCCTTCCAAAGTACTATGGGTTCTGCGTTCCCATCAGTGGGGAATACTGCTCACCACTTCATCAGATGTTGTTGGCTGGGGTTTAGATTTTGACTATTCTAATGCATGTGAGGTAGTATAACTAGCTGTTGTACTTAGCTTGACAATTGCCCAATGATAGATGATGTTCCCATACATTCAAATAGGAGGTGACATGAGAGGAAGTTACTGGAGATCACTCTTAGATGATGACCAACACAGAACCCTTCTTCCCTTCTGTGTTAGTTTCCTGCTGCAACTACAATGAATAATCTAAAATACATAAACACTTAAGACAAAGCAGATGTATTGTCTTATAGTTCTGGAGTTCACAAGTGCAAAATAGATCTTACTGGGCTGCAAATCAGTGTATAGACAGCACTCATTCTTTCTGGAGGGCCTGGGAATAGTTATTTTCCATGTTTTAGAGGCTACATGGGTTCTTCAGTTTACACCCCCCCCCTTCCTATATTTTAAATCTAGCTCTGTTGGGCTGAGTCTGTCTCATATTATTCTCTCTGATTGTCTTCCTCTCCTGCTTCTAAGGATTACTGTGATGGCACTGTGCCCACGTGGACAACTGGGATAATCTTCTAATATTGCAGACTTCAAAGGTATCTGGATCTAAATCCCTAGAACCAGTGACTTCATGGAAAAAGAGGTTTCCAAGGATGTAATTAAGCCATGGATCTTGAGATAAAGATGTTATCTTAGATTATAAGCTCCAAATATGGTTAGAAATGTCCTTTCAATTGGGGTACAGTATTTATAAGAGGAAAACAGACGAATCCACAACAGAGAGATGATGACAACAACTTTCCTGGTGAAGTCTAAAAATGAAGAATTTTTCTGACTTGGAAAAAAGTCTCCAAAATATATTGGGTGTTTTAGCCAGTGTGCTGGCTAGTTTTATGTCAAGTTGACACAACTTATAGTCATCAGAGAGGAGGGAACCTCAACTGAGAAAATGCCTTCATAAGGTTGGGCTGCAGGCAAGCCTGCTCATCCCATTGTGGGTAGTGACAACCCTGGGCTGGTGGTCCTGGATTCTATAACAAAGCAGGCTGAACAAGCCATAGAGAGCAAGCCAGTAAGCAGCACCTCTCCATGGACTCTGCATCAACTCCTGCCTCCAGGTTCCTGCCCTGTTTTGAGTTCCTGTCTTGACTTACTTCAGTGATGGACTGCAATGTAGATGTGTAAACCAAATAAACCCTTTCCTCCCCAACTTGTTTTTGGTCGTGGTGTTTCATCAAGGCAATGATAACCCTAAGACAGAGAGTTAGTTACCAAAGAGTACATACTATGTAATGCTATTTCAAAGGAAATAAAATGAAGAATTCATTCATTTTAACAATGTCTCTGGGGAATAGCAATGAAGAAAAATAATTCTATTCTGCATTTTTTTTTATTGCAAATACATTTGTGCATAATCTGTGTAATACTTCTGAAGGACCACAGTTTTTTCTTGATTACCATTGTATCCAAGTGCTCATAGTCCCTGACCGGAAATACTCATCTAGTAGAGTCCAAAAAGAAGAGACTTGCAGCTAATATTGAATCCTGGGTTAGTGGGCAGATATTACAGGTAAGTATGTCTTGATGACTTACAAGATTACAGACAGAAGAATCTTAAAAGGTACTTCATAAGTAGCTGTGTGCAAGACGTTTTCTCATCTCAGTTATTAACAACAAAAATAATTTTATTAACTCCCTTACAGTGAAGGAGAATAATAAACAGTGGGGTAGCAGTGCTCCAATCTACAGTGGAAGGCAGAGTGGACAGCACCCTTCCTGCAAGTTCAATAAGAATAAGTATTTCTCTCTTGATTCTTCTGTATAGCATGGGCATACTAACTTGTTCTCCTCAGGAGGCATTGAACCAAATCCTGGAGTTCTGACTTACTGGGAGTGGGAGAAAGATTCCCTAACGGGGTTCTCAGGGCAAGGGAAAGAGGCAGAAGCTGAAACAGAACGATGAAAAGTTTCTGAACAGCAGGGGTTTTGCTTTTAGAAAACAACAGAAGCAGTAACTGTTGGCTATCTGTGGTACAAGATTCCGAAATCTACTAAAGTACTGCAAGACAAATCACTTAGAGAAAAGTTCCGAAGGGGAAATAATAACCCATTCACCTAAAAACACGCCAATTTGTCTTGTGCTTGAGCATGGCTGCTCCGATGGTTTTGCCGGATCTGGAAGGGAGCGAAGCGGTGGGCGTCGACTAGCGAATACATGAAGCCAGGCACCATCGAGACCACATGGAGGTAGAGGTATCCCTCCTGGGCCGCCAACTCACAGCCGGAAAAACTCCAGAATTCTGCTTTCTGGAGTGGCTTTACCCAAGGCACAGCTTCTGAATCCTACTGGTTCTGAAGTTTCGCTGTCTGCGTGCTGCCTCTTCCTCCCCAGCCGTCCTGGTTAACACTAGCCTTTCCCCGCAGCTCCCCGCAGATGTGTGTGTGTGTGTGTGTGTGTGTGTGTGTGTGTGTGTGTGTGTGTGTGTGTGTGCGTTGAGCTCTCAGGCGGCGGGAAGCTCAAAGTAGATTTCCACTGCCGGGTCGGTAGGCAGCTGTGCTCAGAGCTCCAAGTCTACGAGGTGGAGCGGCTAAGACCTTACGGGAGGTTGCTGGCAAGGAAAAGACTGCGAACCTCCACCTCCGAGGCAGAAGTGGGGAGAGAGCACCCTACAGTTGGGGAAGGGGATCATCAAGTGATCATAGCAATGTGTTGGGACTAGATGAGGTCGTCCTTTGTACAACAAGTGTCATTTGTGATCTCCCCCCATGAGATCTTGGGGTTTCATTGTGTAGCCCAGGTTGACCTGTAACTCACACTTCTCCTGCCTCGGGATTCAAGTGGACTGAGTATAGGTGTGTGACACCCTGACCCACTTATTGTACATTAAAAAAAAAAAAAAGGCTTACGTGATGTAGATAAAATTTTTAATAAAAGTGTAGCAGCCATGATCTGATGAGCGTGGGAAGCAGAGCAGCAGTATTTCTGCTCTGGAGGTGCATTGCATTCTGGGGTGTGGAGTAGCGTAGCTGGGAATCCCACCACAGGACACTGTCAGGGAACCCGGCTCAGCTAGGATTCCTGCAGTCCTCCGCGGCCAGCCGGCAAAGGAGGCGTGAGAGGCGGGGTCTGCTTTGTTACTTAAGCAAAGCACCTCGAACCACTTTGATAATTGTGGTCCGGTAATGACAAAAGGCCAATTATGAAAACCCAGACTCCCTGCAATTCCGATCCACCATCTTAAGCACACCTCTTCTGAAGATCTGGCTTTTGTTTGATGGATCTTCTTTCTAAGATCCGGACGTGTTTGTCTATTGTAGGAGGCATACGAAACAAAAGTATCAGAAATGATGTTGTTTGTGACTCAGTGAAATTGAGAATAAAATTTCTATTCTCCTGTTTTTGTGTGAGGATTGGTTAGTCTCTGGCACAGTGTCCGAATAATAAATGTTGACAGAATGAGCGGATAAAAACTATTTTTTTTTTTTAGTTAAGAGTCTTGGATCTACACATTTGTTGGAAATTTTAGAAGCGTCAATAACCCTTTTGAACTCTCTTATTTCCGCTAAATGGCTGTTACTACGTCAACAGTACCGGGTAGAGGGTGGGGTGGAGCACCACAGCACGGCTCACAAGAAAGGGAGTTTATTTCAAAACACTTTTTGCAAAATAATATAGAAATGAAAGCTGAAACGGGATTTGGGAGCCAGGGAAGGCAAGTCTATGTTTAAAAAAAAAAACAGTTGACATTTTAAAAAGCATTATTTCCTTTTATTTCATTGTAAAGCAGGGTGGCCTCTGCGCGCCTCAGCCTCCCACATGCTAGAATCACAGACGCGAATCGGGACCAGCCAAGCGCTGTTCTTTTTCCAGATGTGGGTCCAAGAAAGCGAACCGGGCGGGCAGGTGAGGGATTTAGCCCTGCTCTAGGGGTGGTCCGCGAAATCCGGAGCGTCTGCGGAGAAAAGAGAGAAAACCCGCCTTAGAAAAGCAGCCGGAGGCGCCAGTCCCGCCCTGACTCCGCGGTGCCCGGCTCCACCGCCACCACCACCACCACGGCCAAGCTCTCCCGGTGGCTCCCCCCAGTCCCAGACCCCGGCCAGTCCCGACGTTTCCCTTCGGCTCTAGGCCGTGTCAGCAGCTTGAGCCGCCCTGGGCCTGGCTGTCCCTTCTGCTGCGGGAGAAAACCAGGAAAGCCGGCGGCGAATCCTGCCCGGCCTGGGGCAGCCGTGAAGAGTCGCCTCCCGGCCTCCCCGCAAGGTGCCTTCGATCCCGGGAGCAGAGGGCTCCGGGCTCTGGAAGGCAGAGGACCCCCGCAGTGTCCCTTTCCATCTGGTCTTCCCCGCCCACCCCCAAACCTATTAATGGCATTTTGTCACTGGTCGAACAAAATGGACGCTCCTTCTTCTAAGGTCTTCCCGGTTCCTACCGGACCCGCCTTCGCTCGCTAGTTCCCCTCCTCGCTGCGACTGTTTCCGCTGCAGCCTCGGCACCTGCTATACTCACTCCCGTACTCGTAGCAGCTTCTCTAACTACTTCTTTGTCCTGACCACACTCCTCCTTTGCAAACCTACCCACTGAAAACAGGTTTCCTCCCACACGCTCTCCGGAAGACATCTGCGCTTGGAGAGATCGGACCCACCCGGAGCCTCCCTCTTCTTGCTGGCTGCTTGTGTTCTGTAACCCGCAGTCAACACTCCCACTTCCAGAGGGCCATTCTAGCATCTTCTCAGTCATGTTTTGCACTAAACATTTGAGGTATTTTCGTGTATTGCTTTATATATCTCATTTAAATAAAAAATATTTTCTCTTTCGTAAATAAAAGACTTTAAACTTCATGTGGTGGTGGGGGGGGGTGTAGAGGGATGGGATCCAAGAAAAGAAAGGCTTCGTGGTGGCTGAAGGCTTTGAAAGGCAAAGGAAGCTTATACTCAGTTGTGGTTTAGCCATGTCTCCAAAAAGTGGAAAGCTTAAATTTTATTTTTAATTATGTGGGCATGCGCACGCGCGCCCGGTGCTCGCGGCGGCCGGAGGAATCGAGTCCTCTGGAGCTGGAATTCCAGGCTGTTGTAAACTGCCTGAAGTGGGTGCTGGGTATCGAATTCTGCCTCAGAAAGTGTACTCTTAACAGCTGAACCTCTAGTCATGTAATGGAAAGCTTGAAAAGACGGGAAAGAAAGAAGTCTCTTTTCCTTAAAAGGGGGGACTGCAACATCTCCATCTCAGATACCCTCAAAACTCCCCCCAGGGGGGCGGGGTAGAAAATTTTCCACCGAGAAGGCAGAGGGCCAAGGTTGACAAAGTTGCTTTTGTCAACACAGAGCTGAAGGGCAGGGTCTAGAGGTTTGGAAACTGTGAAATCAGTCTGCCAGGCGAAGCTACAAAACCGAGGCTCTGTAAGTGGCAGCGAGTCCCTGCTGCTGCTCCACAGTGCGAACTGAACCCTAGACCTCTGGCCCTCCTGCCTTCCAGCCTAGGCCTTGACTGGGGGGTAAGTGGGTGGGTAAAGCTGGAATTTATGGGACAGCGTCCATGTTCTCAGGATCGTTTGAGTTGCATCTTCTTAGGTTGTCCCACAACTTGACTGTGTAAAGGCAGCCAGGAGACCCTGCTCAACTTTTCCACCTGTAAATGAGTTTCAGAAGCGCTCAGATTTCAAGCGGTGCTCACCTGGGGGTGCTTGAGCCGAAGCTATGCCTGCTGGCCCGCTGCCTTGGGGAGCGCTCCCAGCCGCACGCAGATACCGCACGACATCGCGATGGCCCCGCTCCCGGGCCAGGTCCACCGGCAGGCGACCCCAGGCGTCACGCACATCCAGCCGCGCCCCCGCCTGGTGCAGTACCACCAGAGTGTCCAAGAAGCCCTCCCGCGCTGCATCGTGCACCGGTCTGGAGAGGGTGGCTGGGTCCTCGCGGTTCGGTTCCGCACCGTAGAGCAGCAGCAGGTTGGCTACTTGGGCGTTGCCCATCATCATCACCTGAAAAAGTCAGAAGAAAGAGTAGACGGGTCAAGGCCAGAGTGCGGTCAGGGCCCAAGAAGGAATCTCTATTTACAAAGCCTTATCCCTAACTACCCCATGCAGACAACCCCCAGTCACGAGGTTCCTTTAAGGGCTTCCAGTACCAGCTCGCTGCTCCCGTCCTGTCTCTTCTATTCTTACACACAGATTTCCTACGCTTTCATGGTGCTCAAACTCCTGTAGAACATCGCCAGGGGCAAAGACACTGCACTTGCCTCATTTGAGACATCTACGATTGTGTGATTACTAAAGTGGTTGGCAAAAGAGACAACCAGAGAGGCTCTCGGCGGTTGAGAGCACTGGCTGCTCTTCCAGAGGTCCTGAGCTCAATTCCCGGCAACCACATGGTGGCTCACAACCATCTATAGTGGGATCTGATGCCTCCTTGTGGCATAAAGTCAATAGAGCACTCATATACATAAAATAAATACATAAATCTTAAAAAAAAGGGAAGACAACCACAATTGTCACGAAATTTTGTCTTCCTAGAATGTTATCCTTAGATTCCTTGAAGTCTAACGTGTCCCTAAAATATTAATGTTCCCTCCCGATCTTAAGTTATTAATCCCCTAAACTTCAAATATATTTTAGAAAGAAGAGAGTTTGTAGACATCACTATATTAAGGATCTTGAGATACATTATCCTGGACTATCAGAGTAGACTAATTGTTATTACAAATATCCTGCCAAAGAGAAGATGTAAGCAGGGACGCAGAGGTCAGAAAAAAGATGCAGGAGCCCTGGGCTGACAGCCACTGAAACTAGGAAAAAGGAAACAGATTCTGGCTTATAGCCTTCTAAAGGAATGAAGCCCCATGGACGCACGTTAGACTTCCGAGAGCTCCCATAACTACCTAATGATAATTTTGTGTTTGTTTTAGTCATTAAATGCGTGCTAACTGGGGCGGGGGGAATGCTTGCCTAGTGTTTTAGTTTGCTTTCTATTGCTGTGAGGAAGACCTTGACCCACAGTATTTGGGGGAAGAAAGGGTATCATTGAGGGAAGCCAAGCCAGGAACCTGCACAGGAACCTACAGGGAGGAACTGAAGCCCAGAGATGGAGGAATGCTCTCACTGGCGTGCTCAGCTTCCTTTTTTATGCAGTTCAGACCTGCCCAGGGGTGGCATTGCCCACACTGGGCTGGATCCTCTCACATCAGAAATCAAGGAAATACCCCCAAAGACTTGCCTACAGGCCAATCTGATGGAAGCATTTTCTTAATTAAGATACCCTCTCTCCAAATTACTCTAGTTTGTCATGTGGGCCATAAAAGAAACTATAAGACCTTATATGTGCAGGAAACTCTGGGCTCAAACTCCAACACTGCACAAACCCTGCATATCTGTATTCTCAGCAACCAGGGGGTAGAGGAAGGGGATGAGAACTTTACCTACACATACATACCAAGTTGGAAGCTAGACTCTGAGCTGTCTAAATTTTTTTTTTTTTTTCAAACTAAAGGAGGGAATGTGGGGAAGAACTGGGAGGGAAACTGTAATTAGGATATGGTATGTGAGAAAAAATATATTTTTCAATAAAAGAAAAAATTTGTTAGAATAGTAATAAAACAAGACACTTCTCAAGTTTAAAATTTGAAAGGCTAGCTTTGGACTGTCAATCCTCCTGGCACAATCCCCTTCCCAAAAAACTATGATTACAGGCCTGCTCTTTTTTTTTTTTTTTTCATTTTTCTTTATTAAGAAAATTTCTACTCACTCTACATACCACTCACAGATCCCCCCCTCCTCCCTCCTCCCACCCTCCAACCCTCCCTCCCAAGCCACCCCACATCCCCACATCTCCCAAATCAAGGTCTCCCATGGGGAGTCAGCAGAGCCTAGGAAGGTCCAAGCCCCTCCCCATTGCACCGAGGCTGTGCAAGGCATCACACCACAGTCACTGGGCTCCCAAAAGCTCGCCCATGTACCAGGGATGAATCCCGATCCCCCTGCCTGGGTGCCTCCCAAACAGTTCGAGCCAAACAACTGTCTTCCATATCCAGTCCCATGGGGCCTCCACAGCCTCCAGTCCACAGTTCATGGGCTTCCACTAGTGTGGCCGGTCATCTCTGCACGTCCTCCCATCATGATCTCGACATCCCCCGCCTGCAGAATCCCTCCTCTCTCTCATCGATTGGATTCCCGGAGCTCAGCCTGGTGCCTGGCCTTGGATCTCTGGGTCTGCCTCCATCAGTCACTGGACAAAGGCTCTATCATGACGGTTAGGGTATTCACTAAACTGTTCACCAGAGTAGACCAGTCCAGGCACCCTCTAGACTGCTGCCAGGACTCCAAGGTGGGGTCATCCTTGTGGATTCCTGAGAGCCTCCTAGGTACCCTGCCTCTTCTTATTCCCATGATGTCCTCATCCATCATGGTATCTCCCTCCCTTCCCTCCCATTCTGTCCCTGTTTCAGCTCGACCCTTCCATTTCCCTATGTTCTCATGCCCCACTCCTTGCCCCCCACCTCCCAGTCCACTCATGTAGATCTCATCCACTTCTCCTTCACTGGGACAGGCCTGCTCTTGATTCCTAAACTGTCTTGAAAATAAAACCATTCCTAAACCAAGTGGCAAACACCTTTTATCCCAGCACTCAGGAGGCAGAGGCAGGTAGATTTCTGTGAGTTCAAGGTCAACCTGGTCCACAGAGCAAGTTCCAGGGCAGTCAAGGCTACATAGAGAACCCTGTCTCAAAAAAACAATAATAGTAATAAATAAATTAAGCCATTTCCATAGAGGATACACTGAACTCAACCCAAGGCTTTGTGCACACCAAGCATATATGCGGTGCAGATATACATTCAGGCAAAACACCTATACACAATAAATTAATGAAGAGCCCAGCTAGATATAAGCTAAGCAGTAGTAGTTCTGCTGCTAAACTAGAAGCTTGGCTTGAGGCTGGAAGTCATGCTAACAATCCCAATAGGAATGTTAACTTCAAGTCACCTGTTTGCAATTTCAATGCAAGAATAAAAGTCATCTTGTATTAACTATCACATAAGACTTTCCCCAAGCTGTTTTGCTTATAATGGTAAATTTTAAAAGCTCTTTAGGGTGAGAAGATGGCACAACAGGTAAAAATCCTTTGCTGTCAAGCCTGACCTTCCATTTTCCAGACTCATGGTGGAAAAGGAGAACCACTTCCCACAAGCTGTCCTTTGTCCTCCACACACACCCCCTTCTCTCAACTACATACATAAATCAGAGCAATAAAAGAATTTAAAGCTCTGTAAAGTTAACTGGAAAATAAACTAGGCAGGAATTCCTTTAGAGAAAAAACGGTGAAGCCCCCAAACACCACTTTATGCAGAGAACCCGCAGTTCAACTTTATCTAGGGTAAAGAACAAAGAAACTTGCTCGCACTAGAGTAAACTTGGGCACAGGTTTGGAATCTGCACTCAGACTACAGGAAGTTAAGGACAATGTTATGCTAATATAAGGGATGCGCTGTTGTGTTTGCCTACTGTGTGTCTAATAACAATCACTGGCAACCAGCCTCTGCCACAAGTCTGCTCCTAGTGCTGCGAAGGCAGGCACAGGTCCCTTGTCTGCCCCTTCTCTTCTTACCCTGCTTCTGTTTACCCACCTGTGCTGCCTCCTCGGCAAGTGAAGCAGCCGCTTCAGCCACCACCTCCTCCTCCTCTTCTGTGGAAAGTTTTACTAATCTCAGGAGTCTTCCTGAGAATCCTATTAGCAACAGTCTTGCATGTAACATCACAAAAAACTAAACAACCCCCCCCCCCACACACACACAACTGGATATGCAAGAAGCTCACCACCAGAATAAGTTTGAAGAGTGCACCTTGGAAAATCTTCAGGGGTTTTTGGTTCCCTTCAGGAAGATCTAATCAGTTTGTGAAAGCGGGTCATCCTTTTGGATTCACCATGGACTGGTGTGTGTGTGTGTGTTTGTGTGTGTGTGTGTGTGTGTTTTGGTAGGGGGCTGGACTTTGATGGTCACAGACTGTTTTGCAGCTTCAGACATCTCTTATTTCAGAACAACCGGAGTGGCAGCCTGGCTGCTGGTGGGATCAGAAGAGAAGACAGGCAGTGGACACAGCCACTCAGAAACTCAGAATTCTGTGAGATTTTTAAACATGAATTACTCAGGTTTTTTTTCTCATCAAGATAGCATTAGTATTGCATTAGTATTGCTGAATCTTTCCCTGAAGAAAGTGGAACTAATTTAGTTTTCAGGAAAACTGTAAGTGAGCTACAGAAAGAAGAAAGAAAAAAAAAATACTGTGTGCTCTATGGGTATGTTAAAGTTCTCCATAATTGCTCATAAATTTAGGTTTAAAGATTGCTCACATCTTTTATGGTATGGAAAAGCTGAAAAGAGCAAAAATAAAATGAATACTTGGAGAGTGCCTAAATCTTTTTAAGAAAGCACCTTGAATTGAGTTCTTGATTTTTTTTTCTTTTTCTTTCTTTCTTTTGTTGTTGTTTTTTTGTTTGGTTTGTTTTGAGACACGGTTTCTCTGTGTAGTTCTGGCTGTCCTGGAACTCGAACTGTAGATGAGGCTGACCTCAAACTCAGAGATTCACCAGCCTCTGCCTCCTGAGAGTGCTGGGATTAAATGTATCACCCGGCTGATTTTTTTTTTTTTTTTTTTTTTTTTTTTTTTTTTTTGCTAAGCATTTCTGCCTCAAACACCAACTTGGTTAAGGTTCTGAACCAAAACGATTTCCTCTTTCCCCCTTACTAAAAAGCTGTCAAAATTATCGAACTGACTTTTGTTTTTGTTTTTTACTTTTCTGCACTCATAAATAAGGGCTTCTCTTACATATTTTAGGACTCCAAAGGCAAACTCCCCAGACACTGATAACGTTTCAGATGTTAAACTGTAAAACATAGACACATTATTTTTAAAGGCTCACACCTACTTTGTACAACCACCCAACCTGTCTAGCCTCAAAATGTCTCCACGCTTGACTTGTAAATGATCTCAAGGTCCCAAACACTTTTTGTTTTCAGTATGCGTTTTAAACTGTGTAAAATGTATCCCATATTGCATCGTTACAACTGGACCTACTTTCCTTTACCCTGCTATGCACAGGCTTTTAGAATGCGTATTTGTTTCATGGGAATTTTGTTAGAATTAGAAATAATGGTTAAAGGTGGACATTACTAGGGCGGTGACAAAGAATTCCCTTTTAGGTTGAAGCTTAGTAAGTTGATTAAAAAGCAAAACCAGAAATAATCTACTGACAACAGATGGGAACAAGTAATAATTCTCAATCACAAGAAATTGAAAACTGGTGCCAAAATGGTGCACTACACCAAGTTAAAAGAGGAGAAGGAGGGCAGCAAAAATTTCAGGGGATGCACTCCAAATGGTAACTGAATGGCCACTGCAGTCAGGGTCACACTGGAAACTCCTCAGAGGTATTGGCTCTTCTTGAACAAAAGCTACCATCCCACTGCCAATGAGACCCTGTGCCTACCTGAATCGGGGTGCGACCGAAACAGTTCGGGGCGTTGGGCGAAGCCCCTGCTTCTAGCAGAGCCCGAACCTCGTGCTCACAGCCCTGGGCCGCCGCCCTCGCCAGCCTGTCTGCAGAGGGCTCCATGCTGCTCCAAATCGCTCCCCTCCCGATCGCCTCTCTCTCTGAGATCCAGTGCCCGCCCCGTCCTCGCGTGACCAGCCGAGCCCTCCTTCCTTCCTCTAAGGTTGGGGGGCGAACCTCGCCTTGTGCCTGACGTGGCTCCACAGTCCGCTATAGGTGGCGCTATTCGCCCTGAACACAGCACGTCTAGAACTCCCCTGAAACCATTGCTGTCCTCCCCCACCTAGGGATGAGGGGACGGTTAGTCGGCACTCCCGCATCAGAGACGTCCGATACCCGCGGAGAGCTGGGGGCTGCGGCAGCGCTAGAGGATCGGAGGATCCCCACCTGCTGCTCACGCTGACCACCCCCCTCCCCATCATGCTCAGACACCCCTTGACGCTGGGCTCCTTCCGGGCGCGCAAAAGAGGAGCACGTGGGTGTCCTGAGCTGGTGAGCTAGTCCGTTGTTCTCCAGCAGCGCGAAATCTCTCCCGTTTCCTTCCTCCCCAGTGCAACACCCCAGTTTTTGAAAAAAATGAAGGCGGGCATTTTTCACCGCCAAATTGAAACTTAAGGTATTTAACCTCATAGGCAGAGATTGCGTCCTCTTTTATTCAGAAGAAAGAGCTACGTCCTCGCTGCACTGAAATAATGCCGACAACCCTAGCTCAGACAATTCATTTTGGAGAGACTCCTGCCTGCCCGCGGTCTCTGACCGGCGCGCCCTGTGAAATCCGCGTCGTGACCACCCGCCCTGTGAAACCCGCGTCCTGGCGAGGGATTTTCAGAAACATTTCTGATGTTAGGGTGTTGGGTGCTAGCTCTTAATGAGTTCTATTTAACACAGACGGGGGAAGGATTCTGCACACAAATACAAAAGTGAGAGAGTGAAGTCTCAGGAGGACACTCTGCTTGCTCACCCTATTTTACCGGGCTGTTGTGAGTTTAAGTAAGTTGATATGCTTATAAACGTTAAGAACTACCGCAATCCTATTGCACGACTCTTACACTATAATCATTTTAATGAATGGGCAGAGTTACCAATATTAGATAAAATGGAGGATTTAAAAAGACAGCCATCACTGAAAACACGAATACAATACAACGAAGTTAAATGGCAACTAAAGAGGAAGCCTAGAGGGCTACTTGGAAAACATCAAAAAACGTGTTCTGTCATCATGAGAGAAGCTTCCTCCTGCAGCAAATGGGGACAAATACAGAGACGCACAGCCAAACACTGTGCAGAGTAAGAGACCTTGGAACGCTCAGCTCTAAATGAAGTGTCTCAATCAAATTCTTCCCCTCAGAACCCAGGGAATCCTGCAGAAGATGAGGCAGATAGAGCCTAAGAGCCAGAGGGGATGGAGGACACCAAGAAAAGAGTGACCTCTAAATCAAAATGATCAAAGCTCGTAAGAACTCACAGAGACATAGGTAGCATGCACAAGCCCTGCATAGGTCTGCACCTATTCTATGCTTATACTACAGTTTCCAGCTGAGTGTTTTTATGGGATTCCTGAGTTCGTGAATGAGTGGGTTTCCGGTATCTTGTGCCTCCTCTTGGGCTCTTTCCTTTCTGTTGGTTTATCTTGTCTAACTTCGATGTGATAGCTGCTTTATCTTATTATATTCGATTTTATTATACTTTAAAAATGAATGAATGAATGAAAACATAGCCACTCGGTTTCCTATAATGCAATGACAGTCTAGGTATATCAACCACTCCAGCGTAGATCTCATGTTCAGTTGTAGTTGACCAAGATATAATAGACTCCATAGTTTTTGCTTGTTTTTTGGGTGTGCGTGTGCGCGTGCACGCGCTTTTATTTGGTTACATTTTTTTCTTTGTGAGTGGTGTTTTATTATGTTTTCTTGTAATTTTTTTAGATAAAGAACTTGAAGTTAGGTGGGTAGTGGGAGGGGAAGAGGATCTGGAAGGACCTGGGGAAGGGATAGAATGTGATCAAAATATGTTTAAATTTAAAAATTGTTTTAAATAATAAAAATAAAACAAAAAGAAAATATCAAGAATAGGTTGGGGGGGGGGCTGGAGAAATGGCTCAGTGGTTAAGAGCACTGACTGATCTTCCAGAGGACCCAGGCCCAATTCCTAGCATCCACAAGCAGCTCACAAGTGTCTCTAACTCCAGTTCCAGGGGACCTGACACCCTCACACAGACACACATGCAGGCAAAACACCAATACACATAAAACAAAAATAAATAAATTTAAAAAAGAGTAAGTTTTGGGTAAGTACAAACCAGTTCAGGCATTTGTAGTAGAGGTCATCAAAGATGATGGAATCTCTGTGTATGGCCCCTCTGGAAGTTGGTCCTGTTATTATAAATAATGGATAAATAACAGTGGTACAAAGTCTATTTTATTTAAAACAAAACTACCACACTCCAAATTTATTTATCCATCTCAGCTTGGACCTGGTGCCAACACTCAAGATGGACTAAAATATAAGAAACAGGGTCCTGGCTAAAGGTAGAGAAGCGGGGAGAGTAGATTAAAGGAATAAACTCTTGTGGGTTCAAACCAGGACTTTTCTGTGTATTCAGAGGGAGAAGGAGAAAGATACTCAGGGCAGAGGTGAGAACATGTGTAAAGGTGCAGACATGTAGGAAAACAGGGTATTTCACCGAGATGTACTGGGCAGCTGGAAAAACAAAAACAGAAGCAAACTTCTGGAGGAAGAGTCTACAAAGAAACCTGCAAAAAAAAGTCAGATGGAAACCCAGGAGTGAGCGGATGGAAGGTACTGGGACACTGAATGTTGACCGCACACACTTTCCCGGCTTTGCTGTGATTGGTCAAGGCTAAGCGTAGTGAAGTAGGTGAAATAGGTATATGGACCCAGAAGAGACTAAAGCATCTGAACTGGAGACACTGCAGTGAAAGAGAAGGGGCAGCTGTGAGAGGTGGCCAGAACTTCTCCTCTTAGGAGACATAAACAATCCTCTCATCCTACAGTCCAATAACAAACCATGATGAGATTCCACCAAGGTCACTGTGGGGAATCAATGAGTTCATTAGATTTACATGCTGAACAATGAATGGGTGAAGGGTTGTGAGCAGGAACATGGGTATAACGCATGCATGAATGTAAAGAAGGTCTGGAACCAGCATGGATAATGACTCTTCTGTGGCTGTGTAGATGAAGCCCCCTTCCCAAGTCCTTTCTCACCAACATAGTCTAGCCCTTCACCAGATCAAAGTTTGTTTGATGTGAATGTTATTTTACATTAAAAAAGTTATTTTAATGTAAATGCAACCTGATTGTTGAGAAACTTCTTATTGTAGAGAAAACAGAAAGATGAAAAAAGCAATTGTGGGGCTGGAGAGATGGCTCAGAGGTTAAGAGCACCGACTGCTCTTCCAGAGGTCCTGAGTTCAATTCCCAGCAACCACATGGTGGCTCACAACCATCTGTAATGAGATCTGGTGCCCTCTTCTGTGTACGTAATAAATAAATAAATCTTTAAAAAAAAAAGCAATTGTATGTATGTGTATATGCATATATATGTGTGTACATGTATAACCTGATTACATGCACAAATAATGATCTCATCTGATAAAAAGATAAGTAGCCAGATATATAACTATATATATAATATATATAATCAGAAGAGACACAGAAATAGAGACAATAAGAAATCCACTCAAAGTGGCCAAGAAAATCAATGGTTATCATTTATTGAATCTTAATTACATAACACACATTGATCAGTTTTACATACATCATCTCTAACTTAACAGAGAATTCTCAACAGAAGAATCTCAAATGGCTGAAAGACATTTAAGGAATTGCTCAGCATCCTTAATCATCAGGGAGATGCAAATCAAAACAACTCTGAGATACCATTTTACACCTGTCAGAATGGCTAAGATCAAAAACACTGAAGACAGCTTATGTTGGAGAGGATGCTGAGCAAGGAGAACACTCCTCCACTGTTGATGGGAGTGCAAACTTGTACAGCCACTTTGGAAATCAGTATGGCAGTTTCTCAGAAAATTGGGAATCAATCTACCTCAAGACCCAGCTATACCACTCTTGGGCATATACCCAAGGAATGCTCAATCATACCACAAAGACACATGCTCAACTATGTTTATAGCAGCATTATTTGTAATAGCCAGAACCTGGAAACAACCTAGATGTCCCTCAACTGAAGAATGGATTAAAAAAAATGTGGCACATATACACACTGGAGTACTACTCAGCAGTAAAAAACAATGATATTATGAAATTTGCAGGCAAATGGATAGAACTAGAAAATATCATCCTGAGTGAGATAACTCAGACTCAGAAGGACAAACATGGTATGTACTCACTTATAAATGGATACTAAATGTAAAGCAAAGGATAACCATACAACAACCCACAACTCCAGAGAAGCTAGCTAACAAGGAGAACCCTAAGAAGGACACATAGATAGCCTAGTGAAGGAGAAATAGATGAGATCTACATGGGCAAATTGGGGGAGGGAGGGTAATGGAGGGCAAGGAATGGGGGATGAGAACATAAGGGAATGGGAGGTTGGAGCTGGAACAGGAACAGAGTGGGAGAGCAAGGGAAGAGATACCACAATAAATGACGACATCATGGGAATAGGGAGAAACAGGGTGCTAGGAAAGTTCCCAGGAATCCACAAGGATGACTCCACCTTAGACTACTAGCAATAGTTGAGAGAGTGCCTGAACTGGCCTACTCCGGTAATCAGGTTAGTGAATACCCTAACTGTCATCATAGAGTCTTCCTCCAGTGACTGAAGGAAGCAGATGCAGAGATCCACTGCCAGGCGCCAGGCCGAGCTCCAGGAGTCCAATTGATGAGAGAGAGGAGGGATTCTATGTACAAGGGACATCGAGATCATGATGGGAAAACATACAGAGATGGCCAAACTACTGGAAACTAATGAACTGTGGACCAGTATCTATGGAGCTCCCAAGGGACTGGACTAGGCCCTCTGGATAGGCGAGACAGTTGTTTAGCTTGAACTGTTTGGGAGGGTCCCCAGGCACTGGGATCAGGATCCATCCCTGATGCATGAGCGGGCTTTTTGTAGCCCAGTGCTTATGGTGGGACACCTTGAGCAGCCTTGGTGCAGGGGAGAGGGGCTTGGACCTGCCTCAACTGAATGTACCAGGCTCTGCTGACTCCCCATGGGAGACTTTGACTTGGAGGAGGTGAGAAGGGGGTTTGGGTGAGGAAGGCTGGGGGGTGGGGTGGGAGGAGGGAGGAGATGGGGATCTGTGGTTGATATGTAAAATGAATAGAAAATCTCTTAATAATAATTTTTTTAAAAAAAGAAATCCACTCAAAGTGGCCAAGAAAATCAATAGTTATCATTTAGTGACTCTCAATTACAATGTGTAATTGATCAGTTTTATATACATCATCTCTAACTTGACAGCTCTCTTGTGGGATAGAAAGCATTATCCTTCCTTCACAAAACCGAATGGAGTAAGCCAAGAGTGTCTCTATAGCAATGCACAGTATGATGGAGCTCAAACCCAAGGCTTCCAGCTTTGAGTGAGAGGCCCCTTCTGCCTCCTAGACAGATATGCCTTCCTGTTGACAGTATTTGTGGTGTGCAACTCAGCAATACTTCCTTTTCTCTGAGAACTAAGTGCTCAGACAAGTATTGTTAAGTACCAGCTTCTGTGATATTTGTCAGTACAAATACAGTGGCAGAAACTGGGTCTCTAAATCCATCCAAAAATCACTTAATAGTCATGTCCATTCTGAATGATTTGTTTCCTGATTGTAGCTCACATATGTAGAAAAATCAGGGCTGGATGGTGGTGGTAGATGCCTTTAATATTACCTTAAAAAAAAAAAAAGAAGCGAGGGAGGGGAAAGGGAGGGAGGGAGAAAGATCAAGAAATGAGATGCGTGAAGAAAACAAGAAATTGTGCCACAGAAATGACAATGTTGGCTTCTAGGACCCAGGCCCTGGGACCCAGCCAGCCCCCGGGAACCCCCACCCAACTCTGACCCAATTGCCAGCCAGCAGGGAAAACTCCTGGGGGAAGGCCCCCACACCAAAACCCCCCATCGGACCCTGCAATCTACAAGTCCCACGCCCTACCCAATACCCCTCTGCCTGTGACCCCAGTAACTTCTTGAGACAGGGAAACCAAACCGCCAGCTCTCATTGGACCAAGAGCTGAGTGACTCTTCTCCCATCCAGAGAGTCCTGCCTCTAGGACCCAGGCCATGGGACGCAGCCAGTCCCTGTGAACCCCTACCCAACTTTGCCCCCAGTTGCCAGCCAGCAGGGAAAACTACTGCAGGAAGCCCCCCCCCCACCCCCGACCAAATCCCCCCATCAGACCCTGTGACCCCAGTAACTTCCTGAGACACGCAATCCACCAGCTCTCATTGGACCAAGAGAGGCTTCTTGAGACACAGAATCTGTCAGCTCTGACTGGACCAAGAGCCCTGATAAGACCAAGAGCGGCTCCCTGATCCACAGAATCAGCTAGCTTGGAATGGACCAATATCCCTGAGATACAGAATCTGCTAGCTCCAATTAGACCAAGAGCTAAGATTGGACACATAGGGGCCCCCTGAGACACAGACACAGCAAGCATAGATTGGACCAATAGCAGCTCGCTAAGACACAGACACCTCTTGCACCTATTGGAGGAAGAGATGGGTAGAAGCCAGTGTAAAAATAGATACAACAACATAAAGAGCAATATGGCACCACCAGAACCTAGCCCTTCTACAACAGCAAGACCTGAACATCACAATGTAGAAGCAGAAGAAAGCAACCTTAAAAATAACTTCATGAAGATGCTAAAGGCCTTTAAAGAGCAAATGAAAAATTCCCTTAAAGAAATTGAGGAAAAGACAAACAAAAATTGGAAGAAATCAATAAATCCCTTAAAGAAAGACAAGAAAACCATGAAAAAGCAATTAAACATGTGAAGGAAACAGTTCAAGACCTGAAAAGTGAAATAGAAACAATGAGGAACACACAAACAGAGGGAATGCTGGAAATAGAAAATCTGAGTAAATGAGGAGGAAACACAGATGCAAGCATAACCAACAGAACACAAGAGATGGAAGAGAGAATCTCTGGTATACAGGATACAACAGAGGAAATAGATTCGTCAGTCAAAGAACATACCAAAGCCAAAAAAGTCATAACAAAATTTCCAGGAAATCTGGGACACCATGAAAAGCCCAAATGTAAGAATAATAGGGATAGAAGAAGGAGAAGAACATTAACTCAAAGGCACAGAAAATATATTCAACAAAATCATAGAAACTTTCCCAACTTAAAGAAGGAAACACCTATGAAGATACAAGAAGCCTATAGAACACCAAACAGACTAGACCTCCCCCCAAAAAAGTCCCCTCGCTACATAATAATTAAACCACTAAACATACAGAATAAAGAAAGAATATTAAGAGCAGCAAAGGAAAAAGGCCAAGTGACTTATAAAGGCAGACCCATCAGAACAACACCTGACTTCTCAATGGAGACTTTGAAAGCTAGAAGGTCCTGGATAGATGTAATGCAGACACTAAGAGACCATGGATGCCAGCCTAGACTGATATACCCAGCAAAACTTTCAATCATCATAGATGGAGCGGATCAGACATTCCAAGACAAAACTAGATTTAAACAATACCTGTCCACAAACCCAGCCCTACAGAAAGCACTGGAAGGAAAATTCCAACTTAAGGAAGTCAGATACACCCACAAAAACACAGGCAATAGATAACCCCACAGCAGTAAATCCCAAAGAAGAGAAATACACATACACTACCACCAAAAGATAACAGGAATTAACTATCACTGGTCATTAATATCCTTAATATCAATGGACTTAATTCATCTACAAAAAGACACAGTATAACAGAATGGATACGAAAGCAGACCCATCTTTCTGCTGCATACAAGAAACATAACTCAACTTCAAAGACAGACATTACCTAAGAGTAAAAGACTGGGAAAAGGCTTTCCGATCAAATGGACTTAAGAAGCAAGCTGGTGTAGCTATCCTAATATCCAACAAAATAGATTTCAAACTAAAATCAATCAAAAGAGATCGAGAAGGACATTACATACTCATCACAGGAAAAATCCACCTAGATGAAGTTTCAATTCTGAACATTTATGCCCCAAATACAAGGGCATCCACATATGTAAAAGAAACATTAAGAAAGCTTAAATCACACATCAAACCCCACACATTAATAGGAGGAGACTTCAACACCCCACTCTCACCACTGGATAGATCTGCCAGATCGAAACTTAACAGAGAAATAAGGGACCTAACTGATGTTATGGCTCAAACGGACTTAACTGATATCTACAGAACATTCTACCTTAACAAAAAAGAATATACTTTCTTCTCAGCACCCCAGGGAACCTTCTCTAAAATCAACCACATACTCAGTCACAAAGCAAATCTCAACAGATACAAAAAAAAATTGGAATAACCTCCTGTATTCTATTGGACCACCATGGCTTAAAGTTAGATTTCAACAACAACAGAAAGCCTACAATCTCATGGAAACTGAATAATGCTCAACTGAATCACCAAAGGGTCAAGGAAGAAATAAAGAAAGAAATTAAAGACTTCCTAGAGTTCAATGAAAAGGAATGTACTACATACCCAAACTTATGGGACACTATGAAAGCAGTGCTAAGAGGAAAATTCTTAGCACTAAATGCCCACATAAAGAAGTTGGAGAAATCTCACACTAGTGACTTAACAGCACACCTGAAAGCTCTAGAACAAGAAGAAGCAAAGTCACCCATGAGGAAATAATCAAATTGAGGCTGAAATCAGTAAAATAGAAACAAAGAAAACAATACAAAGAATCAATGAAACAAAGAGTTGGTTAGGGCTGGAGAGATGGCTCAGAGGTTAAGAGCACTGACTGCTATTCCAGAGGTCCTGAGTTCAATTCCCAGCAACCACATGGTGGCTTACAACCATCTTAATGAGATCTGGTGCCCTCTTCTGGCCTGCAGTCATACATGCTGTATACATAATAAATAAATAAATCTTTAAAAACAAAAACAAAGAGTTGGCTCTTTGAGAAAATCAACAAGATAGATAAGCCCTTATCCAGACTAACCAAAAGGCAGAGAGAGAGAGCATTCAAATTAACAAAATCAGAAATGAAAAGGGAGACATAACAACTGACAACAAGGAAATACAGAGAATCATCAGGTCATACTTCAAAAACCTATACTCCACAAAATTGGAAAATCTAAAAGAAATGGACAATTTTCTGGATAGGTACCACATGCCTAAGTTAAATCAAGGCCAGAAAAACAATTTAAATAGACCAATAGTCATTAAAAGTCTCCCAACCAAAAAAGGCCCAGGACCAGATGGTTTCATCGAAGAATTCTACCAGATTTTCAAAGAAGAGTTAATACCAATACTCTTCAAATTGTTCCATACAATAGAAACAGAAGGAACATTATCAAACTCCTTTTAAAAGGCTACAGTTACTCTGATTCCCAAGCCACACAAAGATGCAACAAAGAAACAGAATTACAGACCAATCTCCCTCATGAACATTGACACAAAAATACTCAATAAAATATTGGTAAACAGATTTCAAGAACACGTCAAAAAATTATCCACCATGATCAAGTAGTCTTCATTCTAGAGATGCAAGGATGGTTCAACATACAAAATTCTGTCAACATAATACACCATATAAACAAACTGAAAGAAAAAAACCACATGATCATTTCATTAGATGCTGAAAAGTCCTTTGACAAAATCCGACACCCCTTCATGATAAAGGTCTTGGAGAGATCAGGAACATACCTAAACATAATAAAGGCAATTTACAGCAAGCCAACAGCCAACATCAAATTAAATGGAGAGAAACTCAAAGCGATTCCACTAAAATCAGCAACAAGACAAGGCTGTCCACTCTCCCCAAATTTATTCAATACAGTACTTGAAGTTCTAGCTAGAGTAATAAGACAACAAAAGGAGATCAAGGGGATACAAATTGGAAAGGAAGAAGTCAAACTTTCACTATTTGCAGATGATATGATAGTAGTAACCCCAAAAATTCTACCAGGGAACTCCTACAGCTGATAAACTCCTTCAGTAAGGTGGCAGGATACAAGATTAACTCAAAAAAATCAGTAGCCCTCCTATATACAAATGATTAAAGGGCTGAGAAAGAAACCAGAGAAACATCACCCTTTACAATAGCCACAAATAATATAAAATACCTTGGGTAACTCTAACTAAGCAAGTGAAGGACTTGTATGAGAAAAACTTTAAGTCTCTGAAGAAAAAAATTAAAGAAGATATCAGAAAATGGAAAGATCTCCCATGCTCATGGATAGGTAGGATTAACATTGTAAAAATGGCAATCTTACCAAAAGCAATCTACAAATTCAATGCAATCCCCATCAAAATCCCAACACAATTCTTCACAGACCTGGAAAGGGCAATACTCAACTTATTTGGAAAAATAGAAAACCCAGAATAGCTAAAAGAATCCTGAACAACAAAGCCCACCTCTGGAGGTATCACCATCCGTGACCTCAAGCTCTACTATAGAGTTATAGTAATAAAAAACAGCTTAGTATTGGCATAAAAACTGACATGTGAACCAATGGAATCTTAACCCCACATCTCACAGAAGGCTGATCTCCAAAATATATAAAGAAATCAAGAAACTAGACATCAATGTAATGAACAATCCAATTAAAAAATGGGCTGTAGAGCTAAACAGAGAATTCTCAAAGGAAGAATTTCAAATGGCTGAAAGACATTTAAGGAATTGGTCAGATCCTTAATCATCAGGGAGATGCAAATCAAAACAACTCTGAGATACCACCTTACACCTATCAGAATGGCTAAGATAAAAAACACTGAAGACAGCTTATATTGGAGAGGATGCTGAGCAAGGAGAACACTCCTCCACTGTTGGTAGGAGTGCAAACTTGTACAGCCACTTTGGAAATCAGTATGGTGGTTTCTCAGAAAATTGGGAATCAATCTACCTCAAGACCCAGCTATACCACTCTTGGGCATATACCCAAAGAATGCTCAATCATACCACAAAGACACATGCTCAACTATGTTTATAGCAGCATTATTTGTAATAGCCAGAACCTGGAAACAACCTAGATGTCCCTCAACTGAAGAATGGATAAAAAAAAAAGTGGCACATATACCAATGGAGTACTACTCAGCAGAGAAAAACAATGACATCATGAAATTTGCAGGCAAATGGATGGAACTAGAAAATATCATCCTGAGTGGGGTAACCCAGACTCAGAAGGGCAAACATGGTATGTACTCACTTATAAATGGATACTAGATGTAAAGCAAAGGATAATCAGACAACAACCCCCAACTCCAGGGAAGCTAACTAACAAGGAAGACCCAAAGAGGGATGCATGGATCATCCTGAGAAGAGGAAATAGATGATATCTTGATGAATAAACTGGGGATGGGAGTGGGCAATGGAGGGTAGGGGATAGGTGATGAGAACATAAGGGAATGGGATGGTTGAGCTGGAACAGGGAATATCTTTATCTTTTAGCTATTCTGGGTTTTCTATTTTCCCAGGGCTAGGGAAATTGCCAGGAATCCCCAAGGATGACCCCAGCTTGGGCTACTCAAAATAATGGAGAGGGTGCCCAAACTGAACAGGGTTACCCCAGTGTTCAGACTGGTGAATACCCTGTCATCACAGAGCATTTCTCCAGTAACTGAAGGAAGCAGATGCAGAGATCCACAGCCAAACACTAGGCCGAGCTCCAAGAGTCCAGTCGGAGAGAGAGAGGAGGGATTCTATGAGCAAGTGCATCAGGATCATGATGGGGAAACCTGCAGAGATGACCAATCCAAACTAGTGGGAACTCATGAAAGTTGGATCAATGGCTGTGGAGACTGCATGGGACTGGGCTAGCCCCTCTTCATGGCAAGACAGTTGTGTAGCTTGATCTGCTGGGGAGGGGGGGAGGGCGCTGGTTGTGGGATCAGAATCTGTCTCTGGTGCATGAGCTGGCTTTTTGGAGCCCACTACCTATGATTGGACACCTCGTGCTGCCTTGAGGCAGAGGGAAGGGCTTGGACTTGCCTCTATTGGATGTGCCTCCCCATGGGAGGCCTTGCCTTCTTGTGGGTGGGAGTGGGGAGTGGGTTGAGAGGGGGAGGATGGGGGGGCAGGAGGAGGGAAGAGGGGGATCTTTGGTGTGTAAAATGAATGAAAAAATTTTCTTAATGAAAAAAAGAAATGACAATGTCAAAATATCCCCTTCCTTCCTTTTAAGTCTTTACCTTGAAGATCCTGCACAATTTAAAAATATTTTACTCTCACTTATGAGAAGTTTCCATATTCTCCAAAGGTATACCATGAAGACTAGTTTTAACAGTTCTCTTTGCAGTCAATGTTATGATTTTCTTACTATTGGTCAGATGTGTTTGAAGTGCCTCTAATTGCTGCTATGTTTCAGTGATGTAACTCTCTATTGCCCACCTTTTTTCTGGTACTGTAGGTCAAGTCATGAGCTTCCCACATGCTGGATAAGCACTGTACTACTACCCTGGCCCTGGAAATAAGTAAGACTCTTGACAAGTATAACAAATTTGTCTTTTAAGGAATCATTCCTTTGATCTATAACTAACCAGAGAGGTGGTACACAGTCATAGCTACCCAGTTAATAAATATTTTCTGTGGGTTTTTTTTTTTTTTTTTAAATCCAAAACCATAAAAAGTCTCATTACCTATCACTGGCTGATCTGGAACTCAGCTCTGGATCTGCTTGCTTCTGCCTCCTGAGTGTTGAGTCCTGGCATTATTTGCTGTAGATCTTGACTAATTTTCTCTCCCATATACTACGATAGCCACAGCTACTTTGACTTGGACAAATGTGTGTGGTGAGAATGACAATCACATCCTTCAAATAATTGTGGAAGGGACACAAACAAAGTACTGGATCACAGGACAAACCCATCAAGAAAGAATGAAGAGAGGTACAGAACTGACCCCTCATTCACCAGCTCTGTGAATTCAATGTTCTCTCTCTCTCTCTCTCTTTGTATTCCAGGCAGGCCCTGATACTGCTTCTCTAACTGCTGGGATTCTAGGCTTGCTCCAAGCAAACTGGGTTTAGTTTAAATAAATTATGTAAATTTCCTGACCCTTTGTTCTTTCTCCTCAGGTTTAGGTAAATTATGTAAACTTCCTGGGGTCTGTAAAGAAAATAAAATTTACCTAGGAAAGGTCATTTGTGGGAAATAAAGAATATTAGATCTGTGGAAATCCAGGTATACAGTGGGTTCTCAATAAATAAAAATTAGTTTAGAACACATACATGTTCTCTCATGTTATTCCCAGAGGCCATCGAAGTCAATTTCCACTTTTCCCTTTTTCAAAACTGCACATTCCTGCAGATGTTATAAAACTCGACAGATAAACTCCCTTCTAATAGTTGTGATTAATTCTACTTTGGGGGATTCAATCCTCTAAAAACAGCACCGTGGTTAACAAAAGCACCTGTGTTCCAACACAAGATTCTCCAGAGAAAAAATTAGTCATTGAATCCTGGGAAGTGACTCTGGGGTGGATCACTGTGTTAAGTGTTTCCTCTGCACCATCACCTACCACTTTTTCTTTGAGTGTATTTCAAGCAGAAATCTATGAGACAGTCTTACCTTGTATTCCAAGTTGGCCCAGGGAAAACTGGGCAAAACTGGGGAATGCAACATTTACCTTTGAGAAACTTTATGTTCTACCTCTTTAGAAACATCCCCTTATGGCGTTGTTTCCTAAAAAAAAAAAAAAAAAAAAAAAGCCTTGCCCCCTGACTGCTAACTGAATGGGAAGAATGGTATGTTGTGCGTTTTGTGTGTCTGGAATTCCAATTCTGAATAACTCCCTCAAATTGTTATTATAAATGACTCAAAATATTGAATTCCACACTCCAGACATCTTGAAGGGCTTGAAGATGACTTTAATATTTCTGCCCACATATCACACACACACACACACACACACACACACACACACACTTTTAAAACTAAGGTATTAAAAACTGTTTTGAGGGCTGGAGAGATGGCTCAGAGGTTAAGAACACTGGTTGTTCTTCCAGAGGTCCTGAGTTCAATTTCCAGCAACCACATGGTGGCTCACAACCATCTATAATGAGATCTGGTGCTCTCTTCTGGCATACAAGTATACATGCAGGCAGAACACTGCATACATAATAAATAAATAAATCTTAAAAACTGTTTTGAGTAAACTGCAGGGGTTAGCAATCCAATAATCTCCAGTGTCTTCTGTAGAAGCCACTATTCCAGGTCACTGACATTTTTTGAGATTGAAAACAGGCTAATAACAATACTTTTGGTTTTAATAATTACACTGATTTTCTACTATAGGAAATTATAGATATTATCCAGATAGTAAGTAGCATTATACCCTATAGGCTTTCATACAGGGCTTCTGTGCAGGTGTAGACTTAAAAGCAGGCAAATTGACATGGATTTCATATGACATGTTTGACTTGACTGATATACATGTCTTATTTGGATGTTTGCAGTGAGTCTTGACATGCTCTACCTACCTCTCATTGCATAAATACCATAAGCTGCTGCCTCAGGCTTCCAGATGAGAACATGGAAGCAGAGAAATTCCTGCAGCTCTGTTCTAAAACCCCACCAGCTAGCAAGCAAAGGAAACAGAATCTGATCACAGGCCATGTGAATACCAAGAATGAGCTTTCTTCTGCTTCATACTGTTCCTGTGTTAATCCAAAGGTTCTCATTTGCTGCTTTTAAATCAAAGCAGGAACAAGTAATTTATATTTATGAGAGATTTCAGTTTAAACTTAGGAGATGCAGTGACTTGGGGAACTCATAAGAACTTCAGTTATTATTATATTGTCTTGTGTTTTGAATTTTTCCATGGAATCAGTAAATATTTACTGGGACATATAGACTCATACTAAGCATAATGGTGACTTAAGGGGGTTAAAAAATGCATAGAATCCCTGAGCATGAAAGTGCACACCTATAGTCCCAGCACTCAGAAGGCTGAGGCAAGAGGATGGCTGGGAATCCCAGGCTGGCCTGGGTTACAGAGAGAGGGCCTGCCCCACCAAACAGCCAGACAACCTCCCAAAACAACTTAGAGAATAGTACTTAGCTGAAGAGATGAAAATGAAATTGTGTGTATGTGCACTCATAGTTCCAGAGGCCACCAAAGTCAGTAATGTAGAAATTATTAACCAATGGCATTTGACAGGTTGTGATACTTATTTGAGCCTTCATCTAAACACAAGAAAAAGTAAAACATAAAAAAATGTAAGAGCTCTAAGATAATTAAATGAGATAATGCGGATCAAATTTCCCTATTAAGCTCCTCATAATCACTTCTGAGAGAAAATAGAACTCTAGTATGTGCTTTGGAAGAATGACTGAATAAACTTCTTTTTAAGAAATATGGTATTACATAGCATATAGTTTGCTGCAACTACCTGGCATGTAAAATTCAAAGTATCTCATATTACCTGGACTCTTAATTATTTCAAAGTGAAAGGATACTACTTTTCATATGGGGGAGGATTTTCAACTGAAGGGAGTCAGATGGCTACTGTTCCTTTAAATTGGATGCAAGAATCACACAAATGCTTAGTCAGATGATCTGGCAACTGAACAGAAATAAAGCAAGAAAACAGTGGCCCTCAGAAGAGAAAGTAAAACACAAACTCTCCTGAATAAATCAGCAGGCACTCATGTAACCGGAGACACCGGTAAGGCCAAGAAAAAAAATACGATTCCATGTGGGAGGCATCCTAGCTT
This sequence comes from Peromyscus eremicus, assembly GCF_949786415.1. Classification (NCBI taxonomy): domain Eukaryota; kingdom Metazoa; phylum Chordata; class Mammalia; order Rodentia; family Cricetidae; genus Peromyscus; species Peromyscus eremicus. The sequence goes on from NC_081417.1 coordinate 104,501,591, forward strand.
GAGTCTTCTTACAGCTGCATTTCCTCTCACCCCGTTACTGTGCTTTTACAGACACACAAAGGTCCACATTTTGTTTGGCAGCTTCATTCTGTTATGGTGACATTTTACTTTAAGTTTTTGATTCTAAATAAACAATTTAAACCAGTGAAACCCCTTTGTCTTCCTTTTAAAACAACATTTTAGGTTCTATTTACTCCAAGTCTGGTTTAGATAGTAAAATAAAATAAAACTCTTATTCATATGTATATGGAGAGAGATTTACTCATCTGGTATTAAAAAAAAGTGAAGTACCCATAGAATTTTAGTGGATAATTTTATTGCGGATTTCCTATATGCAATATTCAGTCTGAGGCTGTGAGGTTTAAAAACTATTTTTTAAGATGTTATGTCCTCCCCTCTAACAGAACCCCTGATTATACAAATCTGGTATCTCTGAGACACCTCTCCACTCCACCCCCACCTGCAAATTCTAATATTAAAAGATCTCTTTTTCACTTTGTGAAACAATTCCTTCTTTGATTACTCAGTTACTCTCCTACCTGGAGTCCACAGTATGCTTAACTCTAAACTTGAAATAATGCCTTCACTAAGTTTAAAGACAAGGAAAAATAAGGTTTTAAATAATCAATGTTGACATTTGCAGATCATGCCAGGGGCCACCAGAGAACAGAATCCATCTCAGGTGTTAAAGTGCAGACTCTGTGATCTGTCAAAAAGCTGCTAGATTAGAATTTGCAGCGAGTGAGAAACCCACAGGGACAGCTTTCGGGCTGAGGCTGCTGCCGCTGCTTCACTGTACACCTCCGATTTCTGGTTTCTTGCATGCTTCCATTAAGAAAGCAAACACACCGAGAGAGCTCTGTGCAGTGTTGTTAGCGTCAATTTGCATTAGCTAACTTCATTCAGACAATTCTAAATCCTACCAAGTAGCTCTTCCTTGAACACAGTTCCTCTAGGGGGTTGGAAGCGTTTTTTCAGGGATGGAGCCTGGATCTGGTGCTTCCAGAGTTCCATCCCGAAGCCTGGTCTCTGTCTGAGTAATTTAGGAGATGGTGATTTGGTGGTGAGGAACAAAATTGAGAATGTGTTGAAGAAGAGTGAAAAAGTCCCTTATGGTGAAGTGTTTTCATTTTCATAAGCAAAGCCAATATACAATTCCTAACCTAAAAATTAAACTCTAGAGAGGATTCTGATGCTTTGGGAATTTAAATCTTACAGCAAGATTTGTTCCTTAACCGTCTCACTTTATCACTTTTTCTTCTGATCATGGTTTTGCTGAAATTCAATGCCTGTTCTGGGGCTCATGAAACAAGCAACTGTATTTTGAGGAACTGAGAAGAAGGGTGTCTGTGATCTCTTCTTAAAAAAATAAGAAGATGACATGGATATTTGGTGGCGCCAACAATTTTAAGTCTATCTGGGCTTGCTGATTATACTCACATAGCACGAATTACCACATGGCAGATCTGCTGAGGACTGAAGTTGGAGGGTATTGTTTAGCAAGTTTATTCACCGGTTTTCTAGGACTGTATTTTGCTTCCATCCTAGAAGTGGGTGATGTTCTTTTCTGATTAGTAATTTCAAAGGCACGCTGTAACTGAGGGAGATTTGCACTACAAAAAGAAAGAGAGGTCATTACTGGGGAACTAGTGCTGGCCTCTTGAAGGCATGAGTGCACTTCACAAGCAGAGAGGCCAGGACTCCACTGGGCCTGAGGGGGAATCTTGGAAGCGCCTTTGCCCTGTGTGTTCCCCCAAATGACTGATTTACTCTTGCCCACCATCACCCCTCCAATAGCAGCTGAGTTGGTGTCCTCCTGGCACGTCTGAATCTAGAGAAGCCCGAGTCTGCCGGACACCACTCCTCCCTCCCTGTCCAGTGAAGCTTTCCTTCAGGCAAGGCCTCCAACACCTTACACCGTCAGTTACCACTATCTGATTAAATCTTATCTGAGGATGTCGCTCTGGGGAAGGAACTAGTCCAGAGGAGACGAAAAAAGGAGTGCCTGGGTGATAAATGGATCCAGGGGCTAAGTTCTTGCTAGCAGGTCTTGCTTTGGCAGCCAGCTACACCAGCATCCTTTCTCTCAGGACTGGGTGGGTTGAGAGGGAGGAGGCAGAGACAGATATGTGAGCTGTGTGGAGCTCCTGTGGGGGAAGGGAGGGAGCAGGGAAGGGGGCGGAGTTCCCAGGATGCGGGATGAACCTCTAAGAGGTGAGCTCTGCCAACCAACCAGGGATCTGCCAGCCTGAGGTCGTGAGTGTAGTAGGTGAGGTGGGGGAGAGGGAGCAAAGAGAAAGGATAACAGGGAGGGTGCTGATGCTGAAATGGGACCCAACATCCAAGAGCCTCAGAGATGGGTGAGAGCCGCAGCAGCATCCTTTCCTTAAATCTGGGGCTAGCACATCAGGGTTAAAGTCTGAAGTCACGGCCCTCGCCAGTTTTCCCAAACCTCAAAGCCACCTTCATAGAGGCAGAGACTCACAGCGCAGTTCCTGGCACATCTAACACTCTCACTTCATCCCTGACGTGATGCGCAATTTATGGTGCTGGAGGCTTTGACAATGAAATGTTACTAGTGATATCAAGCAAGACCACTTCGTAAAACTGAAAATATGATGGAAATGATAAATATCTCCCAGTCTGAGGAAACCATTACAAAATTGTTTACTACACCAAGTCTCACTTTAAAGATTGCCTGTTTGGGGGGTGGGGGTGGGGTGAGGAGCATGGTGGCACAGGCCTTTAATTCTAGCACTTGGCAGAGGCAGGCATGTCTCTATGAATTCAAGGCCAGTTCAGTTTACAATCAGGCCAGCTGAGGTTACATAATGAGACCTCTTCTCAAAACAAAACAAAACAAAGCAAACAAAGCCTACGTTTAGGTAGCAATTTTACATTATATTAAATATATTAGTGTTGCTGAAGGTTTCCCTGTGTCCCGGCCAGTCCGAAGCCTCTCAGACTCAAGTAAACACACACAATCTTATATTAATTAAAACTGATCGGCCATTAGCTCAGGCCTACCACTGACTAGCTCCTACACTTAAACTCAGCCCATTTCTGTTAATCTATATGTCGCCATGTGTTCCGTGGCTTTACCTGTGTGTCATTACATGCTGCTCCCTGGCATCTCCTGACCCAGCCTTCCTCTTCCCAGAATTCTCCTTGTCTGCTTATCCCACCTATACTTCCTGCCTGGCTACTGGCCAATCAGTTTTTCATTAAACCAGTGTACAAAAGCATTATCCCACAGCATATTAAGTGTTCTACAAAAAATATGTCAACTAGAGTGGGCACACACACACACACACACACACACACACACACACACACACACACACACACCTGCAATCTCTGCAATCTTCCACTGGCTGGGGCAGGAGAAGAGGGAATTTAGCTCAATCTGGGCTACAAGGAGAGACTGTCAAAACCAAACAAACAAACTTGTTGGTGGATACCTTTAATTGTAGCACTTAGGAGGCAGAGGCAAGCAGATGTCTGTGGCTGGAGCTCAATCTGGTCTACATAGTGAGTTCCAGGTTAGCCAGGGCTACACAGGGGAAAGGGGAAAAACCCCTGCCCCCACACCTAATAACCATCTCATTCCAGATTATAATTGTACCATAATTTAACACCATAATGTTATATTTTAGGCAACTTTCATTCTTCCTGTGCTGATCTTCATCAGGTATTTTCTTTCCTTAGGACAGCTAAATACAAGTGTAAGCATTTGTAAAATTCTTATCCTGTGCTATGAAATTGGCCGAGGATGCAGCTCAGTTCATAGAGTATTTGGCTAGCACTCAGGGAGCCCTAGGTTTGGTCCCCAGAACTGTTTAAACAAGGTGGGGTGGCCCACTGGTAGTAATCCAAGCACCCAGGAGGTGTTCAGATATTTATTTCAAAACCTTCCTGGACTAAATAAAAAATTAAAAAAACTGTTTTTCTTGCCTGTAATGTGCTTGTAAAAGGCCATATTAGAAACAAGCTATGTGAAAATCTGAAATTAGAGAAGATTCATATTTAATATTATAATTTTTATACTTTGAAATAATACTCATTATTTACATAATTCAGAGTACAGAAACACAGCATCACAGAAACTTCCAGGCTAGGCTAAATCACACAGAGGTTCCAGGGCATTCTGCATGGGGTTTCAGTTTGGGATGGCCCAGCGTACTGCAGTGTAAAGGAACAAGAGAGACGGAGTGAAAACACTGGTCTGAATGTTCAGCTTTGCTATTTGCTATTAGGAAATGTTTTTCAGATGATTCATATCACTCTATAATCAAGAGTGATCCTAATGTCTAACGGTGGAGTTTATTTTCACCACAGTGATTCCACTAATGGATCAATATGGATGGCAGACCTGTAAAGTGTTAGAGACACAGGTTCTCCTGTTTCTAGGATGACAATGATGTCTTAAAACTCAACACATAAAAATGAAAGGGTTGTTTTTACACGTAGAACACAGCATCAACTGGGATCGTGTTCATATTGAAATACTGGTTTATGTCAACTGCAAGGCGCTTACCTTGAGATGGCTGCAAGCTGCAGCAGCAGGAGGAGCTGTGGAGAGTTCCTAAATAGCCAGGAATAAAGGGTTACTTGGTAGGAGAACTTAGCAATGTAAATAGTAATGTGTATTGTGTGTACTGGAAACCGAACCCAGTGCCTTTTGCAGACTACTACTGAATTGTATCCCTGCTCCCACACAGAATTTTATCCTACACATTTTCAGTCATAGGAATAAAAAGCTCTAATGAACATATCCACAGAAACTTTCAAAATGTTAGAATACTGTCATCTTACATATTTACATCAGCATTCAATAATGTGTATAAGGAATGTCTAAATACTTGCACCTCAAGGACCTGAGTGATTCAACATGATTAACACCACATACACTCCTAAGTCAATACAACTGGAGTATATACTCATGAGGTACATAATTATAAGAACACTGGTAATTAACACTTCAAATATTTCTATTACATGCTTAGTTTCAAATAGGAAGTGGGAAATTGGACATATTTTAGCATACATTCTATGCATGCCATGTGTTCTATTATCATATGCTTGTTGATAATTGGGTCTTTTACATAATGGAAACACTTCTGGATAATTTTACACATAATTCCTAAAAGTTGATTTTTACTTCTGACAATAAATGGTTTATTTTAACAAACCTATTTTTATATTTTACATATTCTGCACTACAACTTCTAATACTATAAGTAGATACTTTAACTTTGTGTTTTATTTTGTTTCAAATATCCCAAGATGGCCTTGAATTACATATGTAATAAAGGATAACCTTAAACCCCGGGTTCCCCTGCCTCTATTACTGGTAGGTCCCATCGATCATGATCATTCCATCCTCCAGTGCTGGAATTACAGGAAAGCACCACCACAGCCACCAACTTCTGCATCTTGGGGACAGACGGAACCCAGGATTTTGTGCAATATTAGGAAAACACTACAACTCCAGACCCTTCTTTAACTCTAAGTGGCTACAAAATATTGAGTTTTATTTTGCTGAAAATACACAATTTTAACATTTACAAATACTTAAAAATCTCTACTTCCTAACCACAGATTCCCAAAGGCACCAAAACATTAATATAAAATAAGTGTGTAGGGAGAAATATTAACTAGAGTCATAAAACAGCTTTTTAATAGAGCATAACATTAACAACTATATTCAAACCCATACATCACAAGGGCTAGACATCTGCTGTACAGAAAAAAATAAAAAAAATAAGAAAACAAAACGAAAACCCGCATTAAGGAAGGCGACTTGGATCCTCTGAATTTTTGGAAATGAACTAAAATCAAAGCCAGCAGTGGGTTACAAAATCCTTTATAAGTGCTCTCTACTAACTTTTGGAAAAATGAAATTTCGCACCCCTTTAATATCAGCACGCAGGAAGAAGTCATAGTGAGTTGGAGGCCAGCCTGGTGTACCGAGCGAGTTTCAGGACAGCCAGGGCTACACGGAGAAACCCGTTCTTGAAAAACAAACAACAAAACAAAAGCCAACCAGACAGAACTTGATAGTTTCCCTTTTCTGTTCTTTTCTTTTTGGTCCAGGCCACTGCTCCAACTTCCCTAGCCCTCCTGGGTAGTGTTAATAGTTTTACATTTCCATGCCTAAAAGACAATTAGCTTTTGCAATTAAAAAAGCTTTTCCCAGGGGGGTGGGAGCTTCGCTTTTGGAACCCAGTGCTCTCCTAAGATTTTTGCATATTGTATCTACATAGCTTTTTTTTTTCTTTCTGTTTTCCAGATCACCCGATGTGAGGACAAAACGTTGCACAGATGCTATTTTTCCAGCAGTAGGCCTCATGAAAAATCCAGCTTAACTGTGGCCTGAGATTCTTAAACTATCATTACTTCTGACTACTCCTGGACGGCACGTTTAAGCTCTATGCCCGAGGAGTATGAAAGCACTACCCAAAACAGTTTCAGTGGCTTAGGCCGTTCAGTAAGAAGTTTCCAACTCTATGGATAGCCATTTTTCCATACTGGCGGGGGAAACTTTTGAGAATCGAGAGCTTGCTTCTGTAGCAGCTACTGATTATATTTAAAACTGTGATGCCTTGTCTTCCTATTTTAGGGAGTCAAGCTATACTCGTGCTGCCACTCTCGCACGCCCTCCGCTATGCGAGGGAGAGCCGGCCTGGTGGATGGGGGTGGAATAAGCAAACCCTTAGAAAACAAGACCGTTAGCAGGTATTTCCCCGCCCTCCCAGGGCGAAATTAAAAGCTCTAGAAAACGATCTTACCTACAGTAGTCTCTCTCTCTCTCTCTCTCTCTCTCTCTCTCTCTCTCTCTCTCTCTCTCTCTCTCTGTGTGTGTGTGTGTGTGTGTGTGTGTGTGTGTGTGTGTTCACGCTCACAGTTTACTAAAGCATAACGAGGAACTGTAGGAGCCACTGATTTCTAAGGTGGCAGGTTCAGGAACTCAAGAACCCTCCTAAGCTTTTCTGCAGGATCGAGGAGGACTGTGAGGCGGGCCCCTTCGAACTCACCACGTGAGAGAGAGAGAGAGAGAGCGCGCCATCTCCAAGGAATTCATCCGAAAGTGGAAAAGCGACCCCTCCCCTCCCCCCCGGCTCCTGTCGGCCCCGGGACACGTCCTCTCTCTACCTCGTGGGGCAGATGCATGAAAACGCGCGGCACCGCAGCCCCCCGTGCGCGCGGCTTCGGAGGCCACTTCCTACCTGGTCGGGATGCAGCTGCGGCCCTGTGGGCTGGCTCCTCACCAGCATCAACAGCACGGCCACGACAGCCCGCTCGCGGCTCGCCGCCCGGTGTCGCGAGGATCGCGGGAACTGCACCACGAAAGCCTTCACTCGGGGTGGGCGACCTGCGCGCCCCCGAATCCGCACCGTCACCCTGAACCTGCACCTCATGCTCACGCTCCAGCCGCCGCACTCGCCCCAGCGGTCGCCTCCCAGTGACAAGCGAGGTGAGAAGCGCCGCCCCCGGCCCATTCTGCTCGGAAGCACCCCGCGACCCACGCGCCGCCCCCCGACCCATCTCCGCCCTCCACCCCACCCCACCCCCCCGCGCCCATCTCCGCCCACCGGCGCGCGTCCCCGCGTCCCCTGGTGCGCCGTCCCCAGTCGCGCGGGAAAGCTTCCCAGAAGGCGCCCAGAGGGAGGCGCGCGCGCGGGGCTGGCGGGCCGCATCCGGGGTCCCGCTGCCTCCCGCCCAGCGGCGCACGCCCTCCCGCCTCGGCCGCTCGCCGCGCTCGCCACCCCTCGCGGTGACAGCCGGCGCGGCGCGGCGGGACGCGTGCGCGCCGCCCGCCCCCTAGCTGCAGCCGTCACCTATAGCGGGCTGGCCCGCCGCGCCGCGCCGCGCGGATCCGCTGTCGCTCCGAGCAGGTTCGGCTTCGGGTCCTCTCCCTCTATGCCTGACGCCCCTCGGCGAGACTCCCCCGGTTCCGAATCCGACTATTTAAAGGAGAAAAAGGAAGACCCGCGAAGGCTGCCCTATGCCGGCCCGCCAATCAGGGCGCGCGCGGGCGTTTTGAACGCGAGCGCCGGGGAGCTGCGCTCCTCCGGTGGGGATCGCGCAGAAAGAAGAGCCGCTGCAGGCACGGGGACCTAGGGCCTGCGCCCCGCTGCAGACCGGTAGGTGCGGCCTGGTTGGCCCCCCCGAGTGGTCGGGCAGACACGAGGCCGCCGCCCGGGGATCGTGTTTATTTTCGGTTTTAAGAGAGAGCGCCGGAGGAGCATCCGCGGCTCTTCCTCTTTCCCCGCCCCACCCTCCCCGATCCCCTCCTCCCTCCGGGCTGCCCCCTTCTCCGCTGCCTCCCCCCACCCCCGTCCCCTCCTCCCCCGCCGCTGTCCCCGCGGAACAGGAAAAGCGGGGGAAGGAGAGGAAAGGAGCGGTAAAACGGAAGGCCGAGTCGACCTGGCCGCGGCCGGGGACGCGGGGAAAGCGCTGGGTCGGTCGCGGGTCCCGAGCTCGGCGCTTGCGAAAGCGGGAAGTCGAGCCCAGGACGCCTCTAGCTGGCGTGCAGAGCGGTGCTCCGGGGTCCCGCACTCACTGGACAGAGGGCCGTCAGTCTGGACCTGTTCACTGCCGAGATCCTAGCTGGCCTGGGCGGCCCAGCTGTGCAAGATAATGTGGGACCCGGGCTAGCTTTCGGAACCTGGAATTGCGGGCCTGAGACTCTCCGTGGCTTGCCGTTTACAGGCTCGGGCCTAGTGCTCTGGCTGCAGTAAAGTCGATTCCACCCACATCAGGGTGACAGCTGGCAGGGTCTTTACAGAGCCGACTCCAAATCGCAGCGCTAGACACAGGAGGAAAGCAAGACCTAGGATTAGATAAACCAACCCAGCCAAGGCCTTGCTGTAACTGGGAGGTCATGCCCGGCCACCGCTGGTTTTCCATTCTTCCCCCTGGTGTGGGACTTTGCAGTAGAACCTCTCAAACCCAGGACTGAAGAATGATGATGGGTCGGCTAAATGGAATGATATTCGAGGGGGCCCCTGTAAGGGACCCTCTGAGTATCAGTGTAAGGTTAAAACAAAACCCCAAACAACTCACACTCTGGGTAAGCTTTACTGGGAGTTTGAGCTTCCCAAATACAGTGCTTGGCCCTGGGGCTCCCAGCCACCCTACCTGGAACTTTCTCCCTCCTCACAAAGCTGCCACCTCCTCCACAAGTATCTCGGCGTAAAGCAGTTTCCCACTTCCCGGGAATGCCATTTGAATAAGAGGGCTCCTAGAGCCTTTTTTTTTTTTTGAAGAACGTAGGTTTTAAAATTGAAACTTTTAAGTTCCATCCCCTGTTGCCTGATGTCTGTTCTCTGTGTTGTATGTGGAGGAATTGTGAATTTCTATATTCGTGTAAATATAATCATGACGGTATTGAGTCGCAAGTGACTTTTGGCTATGTGCCCTTCAAAAAGTTAGTAATGAACTGGTAATATGTGTTTTTACTTAACCGCGAACCACCCATTTTTGTCCTCAGAGTTGCCCCTTGAATTCAAGATTGGTGTCCTTATTTTACAGGTGACAGGACCGGCTGAGAGGCTCAAGCCTTGGACACTCCACGGCTTCCAGTGCGCAGGCGAGACTCAGCAGGACCGTCACTGCACCAGGTGGTGCTCTCTCTCTCTGTGGTCCCAAAGACCAGAGACAACTGGCAGTGAGTTATTTGTGAGTCACTTTGCAAAGAGAATCACGGAAACTTGGAACTTTTCTATGCTGTTTTTCAGTGGCCTGATGGTCCATTTTTATGTCTTTTATAAAGGACAACAGTATTGTTTTGGATTAGCAAACTTCTAGAGAGAGGGATAGAAAATATTCCCCTTCTTCCCACATAATGTTAGGGAACACATTTTTTTCTCTCAAGGAGGGCCTTTTCCTTTTTTGAGGGGTCCTGGGAATAGAACCCAGAGTTCCAGGCAAACATTCCACCACTGAGCTGCATCTCTCAGCTCTATAATTGACCAGTTTCTATTACAAATTTTATTAGCATTGCACGTGCTCAAACTCAAATCCACCAAGGCATAAGACACCATGGGGCTGGGGAGACGGCTTAAGGGACGCGTCACACGCTAGCATAAGGACTGAATTCAGATCCTGTCATCCCACTGTTAGAGGTGAAGAGAGGAGATCCCCTGAACAAGGCAGCTCGCTGGACAAGCCGAATCAGTGAGTTCTGGCTTAAGTGAGAAACCCTACCTCAATATATAAAGTGGAGGAATTGACACTTGACTTCACCCTTTGACCTCCACACAAGCACACACACCCTCACACATACACCTACACACATGTGCCCCTCGAACATACACAGTAAACAACAACAACAACAACAAAAAAACATGGTCAAAGAGCAACTGTGTCATGTGTTTATAATCTCAGTACTTCAGAGGCTGAGGCAGGAAGAATAAGAGTTTGAGGCCAGCTTGGGAGACATTGTTACAAAACATACAAAAATAGGGCCTGGGGACATAGCTCGGTGAATAAAAGTGCTTCCTGTACAAACACAAGGATCCATGTTTGAATACTCATGTAAAACTGGGCGTAGTAGCCTGCCTCTGTAATGCCGATCCTACAGCTGCATGGTAGGTGGAGCCAGGAGCATCCCCCAAGGGCCTGTCAGTTTAGCATACACAGCAGCAGACCAGGTGGAAGAGACCAACGTTAGAGGCTGTCCTCTGACCTCCACACGTGTGCCCTCACACACATGGACTGAAATACGCACACACTCACACACAAAACTTAAAAAAAAAAAAGAACCATCTAAAGCTTAAAAACTTTTACTATGCCTTTCAAGCCCTCCAAAGATGGACATTTTGGGATGCAAAAATAGGCAGAGAATATAATTATGTTATATGCCAATGGTCAAAGAATAGATGAAAAGATAATGTCAGGAGTAAAATAATGTAAGCAGAACCACGTAAAGCATGTAGCTGTGTCAAAGAAAAAGGGATGACTGTTGTCAGCAAGCTGTGTGACTGCATGCCTTTAGAACTTGCTGCAGTTTTTTGGGAAAGCTTTACAATGCATTAAAGTTGTCTGCAAACATGTACTCTTAGATTCAGGTGTTTCATTCTTGTAATTCATGTAACAATCCAAAATACAAAAAAAAATGTGAGAAAAATATATACACATGCATATTGTTCTTACAGTGGTATAGGAAACAATACATGTTGGATGTTTGTGTATATTTATATGTGTACACATAAGCTTTAAATCAACAATTCTAGTCTTAAAGCTCATGTGTGTTATATATGTATATACACACATCTGTAAGCATGGAGAACTGCATATATATGCACATATAAAAATTGTGAACAAACACATACACACATATATGTATAGACACAAATATTCCTTTAGCTGCAGAAATTTCACTTCAAATTATTTCACTCTGTGGATCATGGAAGTGTGGAGAAAAGGGTCTTTATAATAGTATACAGTAGCAAAAGAAAAAAGAATAGACACAAAACATGATATATTGGTGATATATGTTTTCTAAAAACCATGACTCACCAACACAACCAAGACTCACCCACAAATACAGAGCTATATAGGTGTGAAAATGGATGCATCTATATATGTGAGCAGTGGTTGTCAAAGACCCCACAATAGTAGGAGAAAGGAAGTACTAGACTACCATAATCCTACTTCTATTTTAAATGTGTGTTGGGTAGGCATGCTTAAATTTACACACATGCACACAAACACATGTATAGTTTCTGGAAAGATACTTAAAATTTTTGAGTATCCTTGGATTACCCTTAGATTACTATCCAGTTACCTTTGGATAGTAAGAATAGTTTAAAAGCCAGGTGTGGTAATGCATGCATTTAATCTCAGCATTTTGGGAGGCTGAGGCAGGAGGATTTCTTTGAGTTTGAGGCCAGCCTGGTCTACAGAACTAGTTCCAGGACAGCCAGGGCTGTTACACGGAGAAACCCTGTCTCGAAATCAAACAACAACAAAAAAAATAATTTAAAAGTCTCAGGTTTTTATTATTACTTGCTGCTTTTCTGAACTGTTTCAAAGTTTGCCATCAACATGAATTATAATCACCACCACAGATCAATTATTATTGAGTAAACCTGGAGCTGATTAATAAATAGGAATTTTTCCAGTGTTTTCTGAGCCAAGATTGGGGCCCAATGTTTTCAAAAGAAAGAGGTTTTTAGACTTGTTGCCTTTCAGTAACTAATGGGGCCAACACCCTCATGGTATGGTATAGATATAAATACTTGAAGGTAGAACGGAGTGCCATTTAATTTTTTTCCTGAGAAGACACCGTTCCATTTTTCTGTTTACTGTAAGATTTAAACAGACCAGAAGCCACCGCAAATCCTGGAGTACGCTTGTGGTACACTCAGTATCAGTGGCTGTCTAGAGACTAGGGAGCAGCAGAGGACAGTCCGATAGTTTTCAGGCACAGGTATAGCCTCAGACCCCAGGTGGCAGGCGGGCAGGGGAATAGTGAGGAGTTGCTTCTGTGCCCCAGGCACAGGTATAGCCTCAGACCCTAGGTGGCAGGCGGGCAGGGCAATAGTGAGGAGTTGCTTCTGTGCCCGGGAGGAAAGGGGAAGGGCTTAAGGGTATCCTAACCCCTAGAGGAGGCAAGGAGCTACCGCATACACATCTTCCCAGTAATCTCCCTTGGAAGAAAAACTCTTGTTACCAGTAAATAACCTACTCTCTTATCCCTTTTTGTGAATGTACTAAATTATTACTGTTGAATGGTTTTAAAATTATCTCTTATGAACATGTTATAAAATATGTAAGAGCATACTGTGAAATTATTTTCAGCTTAATTAGATAGAGACCAGATTTAACAGTGTTACATCTCTCAGGAGAACACAGAAACCTTTCACATTAATCTGTGATTGGGGAGTCCCCTGAGAGCCATTGCAAGTCCAGATAAGGTGCTGCCCCTGGCCTGCTCTGTTGTCTACAGCTCAGTATTACTTAACCGGCACAGAAGAGAAGTTTCTCAGGAAGATACAGTTTTCAGGCAGAACAAGGAGACAGATGTGTGAACAGATAGGAACTTGGTATCTGTTCCAACTTCTATTTTCTATTTGTCTGAATTCTTACACCAACATAGATTGGAAAGCCTTGTCATGTAATCACACAAAAATCACATTTTCAGTGTATTTATATTAACTTAGAATAGCTAACCCTCACAATATTTTCTGTATTGTACTTGCCTGCCGAGTTTATTGTAAGAAACTAATTAGTCCAGGGGTCTCAGTAACATGAAAAAATAAATAGAAAAAGCAACAGAAAAATCAGAACTAAGATGAATTGAGAAAGACTTAAAAAAATTAAGCCAAGTATTTGTGTTGTACTGGCTTTCATCAGACAGACTGCTCTGTTAATTTTTCAGTGAACCAGTGCAGCACATGGGTGGTCCAGGGCTGAGATGTAATATTATAAAGGATTCTCCTCTCCCAGGGCCACAGAATTTCAGTATTTTCCTCTTGTCTCTGTCCCCTATATATCTTTGCTCAGCTCATGGCAAAAATAATTATTAATAAGATATGCAAATAAATATTCACAAATAAACACAGATCTCTTCCTCTACATATACAGACAGTTATACATGTATAACATACATACATCATTGTGTCAGCTATGCAGAGATTCAAAAAGCATAGAACTTTAGTGATGATAGGAATGTAGAAAGAACCTAATCCAGTTGCCATATTTATGTATAAAGGAAATTGAGTGTAATTAAAGCGATGTGGCTTAGTTAATTAATTAATTAACATGAAGCAGCACCTAGCTTTTTTTCTCTCCATTTCCTCTCTCTACACAGGAATTACAAATAGGAGAATATTTTCAGACGATTGAGGTTCAACTCTTATTGTTTCTTCAAGTAATTTCTAAATTTGAAATTATTTTTTAAAATATATGATAATATCTGTCCATCCCATCATCAGTAGTAATAACTGAATGCTGAAATGACACCAAGTTACACCAACTTGAGTCTCTATGAATTAATCAATAGTTATGCTAGTCCTGGGAATGTACTCAGCAAGTCAGAATGTGGTTGTGGCTAAATGCTCCTACGCACACACAAGGTAGCAGACCTCCTTGCATTTGGTGACACTGGCTTCTGCCAGACACAAGACTGCTTCAGATGTATCCTGTAACTTTTGTGATCTTTAATTCTCTTGCTTTGCTTTTTTTAGAGTGGCAAAATATTGGTCATAGTGAAGCTTTTAACCTGCCATGAAAATCACCAGCTTCTGGTAAAAATAAAAGGAAATCAGTTTCTCTTTCATTAAAAAAAATAGTCAAAGAGTAATTATAAAGGCAGTTAAAGTCTCTATTTATTATATAAACATATACATACCTTGTTTTTTTTTTAATATTTCCTGTGAAGGGCAGTTGGAAACGTATTAGTGTTGTGTATGTGTTGAAGGTCTATGGTCTAGCTTAAGGTAAACTGGACAATGCATTGTTTGCTATAATATAGAGATGTATCTAAAAACATTTCTTAGTAATGCTATTCCAAAGTTTTTTGGGATTTTTATGAATCTTGGCCTCTTTTTTAAATATATTTAATTATTAGTTCACAAATAAGTAATCAGAACCATTAGATCATAGCAAATTTTTACAATAAGTTACCCGTTTCTCCAATATATGCTTAGAAAAAGGGGGAAAAAACCCATGATGCCAAAGTAAGTTATTGAAATGGAAAGTCTGCCTGCCATATCATCTTGAAACGAAGGTCAGCTAGGTGGAGAGGGTCTGTAGTATTTTGCTGATACAGAAGTTAGTAGGTTTATTCACTCTTCTGTAATTTTTACAATGGAATGAGGAAAAAGGCTTGTGACTGTAGTTAGCTGCACTTGTTTGCATGGATTTGCAAAGCCAAATCCTTAACTGAATTTAGCAGGACTACATCCTGTTAAACTTAGTTCTGTGTACTGCTAACAAAACACATCATCCAAACTTCTTTGTCAAATGGTCTTGAATCTAATTATTTTTTGCAAAAGCCAACATTTCAGTACAACCAGGTGGTAATTGATTTCTAATAACGTTTTGACTTTGCTTTACGCAAAAACTAATAAAACAATGTACCACACTACTGTGGAGTTCATAAATTCTTAAAAATTACTTTTCGCGATATCAAGTTGTCACTGAGAATTATCCCACCATTTCTTTAAATTGGGAATGAAATAACAGCTGTCAAATATTCAATTTTAAGAGATAATCAACTTTATGAGTCATTCGCCTCAAACTAGCAAATTCAATACTTTGGACCAAAAGAAATAAAGAAGAAGCTAAGGGATTTTATAAATCAAATGAGAGGTTTATGTTACTACTTCTGTGATTTTTCTTTGAAGCCGTTATAAAATAATATATCCTTAAAATTCTATTTTTGGCCTTTATTGATTATTAAAGTGATGATTAGAATTATATTTTCCATTCTTACAGCCCAGTATGAAAATGAGCGCTCCATTATTTTTGCTCGTTTTTTTTCTTACAATGTTTTGATTATGTTTTTTCCCTTCCTTAATTTCTTCTAGAGAATGCCCACTTCCTACCCACCCAACTTTGTCTTTTTTTTTCTGAAAAACAAACAAAAACCAAGTAACAAAAGCAAAAACACCTCTTCAACCCACAAAACAAAAATCAAAACAAACAATCAAAAGGCCAATGAAACAAACAAAAAAAATGATGAGGCAAAAGGCAACAGAAAATCTACAAAAGTACCATTGAATTTGTATTGTGTGGTTAATAGAACCTGTGAGACTCCGTTGAAGAAGACTGATTCTCCTTTGCCAGTGGGTCTTTATTGCAGATAGCTTCTTGGTTAGGGGTGGGAGCCAGTGTCCACTTCACCCTTTTAGTGCTTGAACTTGTGCAGGCTGCCACAGTCTCTGAGTTCATAGGTGCATTAACCCTAAACTGTGTTTAGAAGACACCGTTTCCTTGAAGTCATCCATCTCCGCTTGGCTCTTCAAATCTTTTGGTTTTCCATGTAGCCCTCTGAGCTCTGTGGGGAGGGAGGGGTTTGATAAAGACACCCCATTTAGGACTGGGTGCTTCAAAATCCCTCACTCTGCACCTTGTTCAGTCGTGGGTCTCTGTTAGCTGCCATCCATTGCAAGAAGAGCCTTCACCGATATGTGTTGAGTGAGGCACTGCACTGGTCTGTGGTATAACAGTGTGTCATTAGGGGTCATTTTATTGCTTGCTATGTTCCTTCTTGCTACTATTATTAGCAGAATAATAGTAGGTTTTCCCCTTGGCCATGACTTATTCTCAGTTTAGGTTCTTGTCCATGTTACAGTGTCAGGTATGGGTTCATGGAGAGAGCAATAACTTACTCTTCACCTTAGAAGGAATATCTATGAGGCTTTTGTTTCACACCCTAAGTTTTCCATTTCAATTTGGATTCTCTTTAGTGATTCCATTTCTATTTTCATGTCTTAAAATGATTTTTACTCATTCAACTGTTTCATTATGGCATTTATTCATGCCCTCTTTAAGGTATTGGAGAACATACTCATAATTGCCATGTTGAGGTCCTTTATGTGCTTCAGCTAAATTGAATTTCTCAGGGCCTATTGCAGTATGGTTACTGGCTCCTGGAGGAGGCATATTGTCTTGGGTGTTCACGTTTGTGCTTTGGTGCTTGGACCTAGACATCTGGAGTTCCGATGTCAGATGTCTGCGGTGTTCTGTGGTATAGTTCCGATGTCAGATGTCTGCGGTGTTCTGTGGTATAGCTATCTGGTGTCTTCCTTGGGTGGCTGCTCCCTTCTTTGCCTGCTCTTGTCTGGGTCTTAGGCCAGTGTGGTGACCCTGGGGTTTCCCAGTAGAGTGTGTCTGGGTTGGTGAGTGACACAAATGAATAGTGATAGGCGAGGAGGAAAGGCTGAGAGGGGCAGTGGCAAAGAGCTAGAAGCAGCAGACAGCACCAAAGATGGAGGCTTCAGGGAGCGGAGTTGGGATGGGAGGAGCTCCTGCAGGCAGGCTGCTGCAGGAGGAAGAGCGATTGTGGAGAAGAGGATGGAGGCCCGGGAAGGTAGTGAAAATCATCTACTCGGCTCAGTGTAGCCACTGGGGGTCCCTGGAAGAGAGTGTATCTGCAGGTCGGTGGCTGACACAAAAGTATGGGGGAGTGGGCGAGAAGGGAAGGCTGAGAGGCCAGGCAGGAAAGAGTTAAGGGAACTCTGGAGCCTCACCAAGAGGTGGAATCCTCAGGGAGTGGAGGTAGGGTGGGGGGAGAGTCTCATACAGCAGGCTGCTGGAGGACTTAGAGTAAGTCTGTATAGACAGATGGAAGCTTTACGCTGATAATTTTGAGGTTTTTTTTTTTTTTGGGGGGGGGTAGTTATTCTCTAAAACCTAGTTAAAATCATGTTTAACACAATGTTTTTGTTTCTGAGATTTTATATAAGAGCCACCCTAGGAAGGTAAAAGAGAGATTGTTTCTGCGCTTTGAAAAAATGCCTGTTTCCCCTTGTATCGCTTATGATTTTGAAGACAGGATGGTATAGTGGAAGCAAAAGTGTCGTCAGTGTGGTAGGAACATCTGGAGTTTTCTGTTGTAGTAACATTAAAATCTGCACACTCGACTGTGTTTCTCACAACACTTACTAGCATTAAAGACAAAGTCAAACATCTTTCCCTGGTCTGAGCTTTTGTGACATGCCTCCCATCCTTGTCCCTCTGTGAGTACTGTTTAAATATCTGCTTCAGTGCATTTCAGAGTCTTCATATACGGGGGAGGGGGGGGACTTGTGGTGTTTGGATTTCACTTAGCATAATGTTGCTTGAAGTGCTGTGTTAACTAGCTTGATTCAGCCATTCCCCACTGTGTTCAGGAATTCTAACGTTTTGTACTCTACAAATGCATATGATCATGAGTTATTAACTTACAATACAAACTGTAGAGGGAAAGGTAGAATACCTTTTGCATACATGTAGGACTTTGTTATTCCTTTAAACTTGTTTTTCTATGAGTAGGCATTGATATTTGCAGTCATGAGTTTTACTCCCCCCTCCCTTGAATAATAATTATTTACAATTATTTTTCTATTTATTGGGCCATCTACATCTCAGATGCTGCACGATGCATAGGGGTAAAAAACAAAACAAAACAGTAAGATCCAGTTTTGCCATCAGGGTGAACTCAGTACCACAGGAGGTGGAAAATCAGCCACTATTATGTGGTTTAATTCTAGGCTAGAGGATCATGTAGGTCATCATAGAGTAGTGACTCAGGTCAAGATGAAATGGAGGTTCTTCAGTTACTTGTTCATCAGTTTATTGGCAAAGTAAGGGTTGAAGCGGGGCTTTATCTATTCAACAGTAAGTTATCAGCTATTGAGAGAGTTCCTTGAGGATTTGTTCTTTATGGAGAGCTGAGCAGCTCACATAAATAGGATGACTGGATCCACCACAAAGAGATTGAGAGAAAGCCACATGCAAAGCCATGGGGGATATGACCTGTTAATCTAAATGAACACAGCAGGGATGAGGTGATTTATGTAAAAAGGGCCTCTGCTGTCCTTGAAATGTGTCTCCTCAAGTATGTATTGACAGCGTAACCCCCAATGGTCTGTGCTGAGTGGTGGTGGACATGAAGGGGAAGTACTGCGCTGGGTAGCTTTTGTGAGCCTAACACAAATTAGAGTCACTGGAGAAGAGGAAACCTCCACTAGGGAATGCCTCCATCAGGTAGACCTCTGTGCAGATCCGTGGACTACTGTCTTGATTGTTGGTTCATGGGGAAGGCCCAGCCCGCTGTGGGTGGTGCTCCTCCAGGTATGGCGGGCCTGGTTTATATGAGAAAGCACCATGAACAAGTGCAGAGGAGCAAGCCAGTAAGTTCTCTGTGGTCTCTGCTGTACTTCCTGCCTTGAGTTCCTGGCTTAGCTTCCCTTGATGGACCACAGCTGTAAGTCAAATAAACCCTGAACTTCCCTAAGTTGCTTTTGGTCAGTGTTGATCACAGCAACAGAATGAGACCAGAATGATGCTCAGCCCAAGTGGGCGCCCCCCCCCATGAGTTCACGAATGGGGGTTGCTGAACTACTTGAGACTCTGCCCTCTCCCGGGGTCTCCCACAGGATGCTTTTTGCCACATTATGCTGTAGCAAGAAACCCACAGTAGGTGTGGCCCCTGGATACCAGACTTGCCAGTCTCCTGTTCCACAAGCCAAATTAGTCCTATTGTGTGTGAACTTTAAAAGACCCCATTTGGGGCCAAATTGACTGACTTTTGCACATCATGGAAGGTTTACATGTTGAAGGAACAGATGTATTTTAAAGCATGCCCAGTGTAAACTGTATCAATAAACATGTTTCCCTTCCCCAAGAAGATATGGTCTAGTTCTCATCTTCTTTGGTAATATATTAATTTGGGAAGTAAGGAATTGATAGGGAAATTTTAGTTAAAAGTCACTCCTTCTTATGTCTCTACTCTCAAATTGCCTTTCTAGTTCCTCTTCTCTATTTAGATGAATATTCACTATATTTGACACCCAGAAGCATAAAATGTAAACTTTACGTTTTACTGTAAGTAAGCATATTTAAAAAATGTTATTAAAATCACTTATCAAAGTTTAGTATAAAGGACAGAAGTAGTGAACACTTTTGAATCTTTTTTTTTTTTTTTCTGTTGCTGAGGCCCAAACCCAGGGCCTTGCGCATGCTAGGTAAGTGCTCTACCACTGAGCTAAATCCCCAACCCACTTTTGAATCTTTTAATATTTGGGAGTTAGTGGTAAGCCCATGGAAATACATTAATTTTCTAAAAAATTGTGTGAATATTCAAGTGTATGCCATGTATGGGTCCCTGTGGAGGTCATAATATCCTGGACCTGATATGGTTGCTGGGAACTGAATAGTTCCTCTAGAAGAACAGCAAAGGCTCTTAATCACTGAGACCTCTCTCCAGGCCCCACATTTATTTGAGCTTTTTTTTTTTTTAAATTGTGTGTGTGTGTGTGTGTGTGTGTGTGTGTGTGTGTGTGTGTGTATGAACATGAATGAAGGTGCCTGTGGAGGCAGAGATATTGACCTTCCTTGGAGCTGGAGTTACAGGTGGTTGTGAGCCACCTGATGAGTGCTCAGAATCTGAGCCATCTCTCCAGCCTTGGAAATAACACCAGATTATTCACATCATGGAGTCTATCTATGCTGTTTATTCTTTATTAAAACAAGGATGTATCAATCGTTTCAATGCTGTAATGAACTAAGTCACAATGGAAGCCCCACAGAGTGTACCCACAATTTGTTCAGTAGACAAGCAAGGCAGCCCCCAAGTTGTCATTTAATTTCAGTAAGTTCATACTTAACCTCTTTTTCCTACCCTTTAGGAAGTAGCCCAAGGTAACTGACTAGGATAAGTGTGTCTGTCATTTAAAAGGACACCAGCATAGTTCTCCTGAGACACTCACTATACAGGAAACAGTGAACAGAGAAACAAAGAGGATGAAAGCAGGGCGTGCACTGCCACTCGGAGTGTGCCACATGTCACAGTTTCCCTAGGAATCTGTACTAAAGAAGGGGTGCCTGCTACCAGCCCAGTACTTAGGAGGCTAAGGCAGGGGTACCTTGACTTGAGGTTAGCTTGAGCTACAGTGGAAAGCGCTGCCTTAAAAAGGAAGGAAGAAAGGAAAACCAAACAAACAAAAACAAGCTGCACTTCAGTTTACCTCTGCTGAGGACCACAAAAGTTAACACTGTTAAAAGTGTAACTCATTAAATACACTGTTTCTAAAGAACTCAAAAGTAGGAAGTTCCTAGAGGGGTTCCTAAACTATTTTACATAGAGCAAATTGCTACATACTACGATTCACCATTGGACTTGTGTAGGTTGAGTCTGTCAGGAACCAGACCATCAAGCAACCGTGGTTCACAGAGTTTAGCAGACATCTGCTGTCATCTTCCAGGTGGAGCTGGGAGGAGTCTTCACTTTCAGCAGAATGCCATTTTGCAGGTGAATCACCAGGCATGACGTGACACAGTGCTTAAAGCCCCAGGTGCACTTCAGTGCTGCTCATCTGGTCTTCAGGGTTTCCCTCTAGCCTGGGGATCATCTACATTGGGAGTTCACAGGGGAAGGTACTGACTGTTACCTCCCAAATGTCTATCACCACACTCTCCACTTCCCACTTCCACATCATATTGTGGAGATTCAAGAACTTCTCTTCTTATTTTACACCATGTCCTGAAAGGTAAAGGGCCCAGGGAACTTCACACAATACTAAATCAAATTGCTGATCCCTTTGGCTTCAGGGTGAGAACAGAGGGCTAGATCCAGATGCAGGAAAACACTTGGGAAGTTATTTCTGATTGGCTTTGCCTTCCTGGATAGGCTTTGAGTTTTGGAAGGCTTGCCAGTTCTGCCGAGTGTATCTCCTTCACACTTGCAGTCTGCCTAGATGGTGGTGGGGTGAAGAAAGTCCTTGCGGGAGGGAGGCCGAGCGAACCTGCCATCAGTCTCCAGTGGCAGCATGCAGATACCTCGCAATATCACGGTGGCCCTGTTCTTCAGCCAGGTCCACCGGCAGGCGGCCCCAGGCGTCACACACATCCAGCCGCGCCCCCGCCCTGTGCAGCGCCACCAGCGTGTCCAGGAAGCCCTCCCGAGCCGCATCGTGCACGGGTCTGGTGAGAGTGGCCGGGTCAGCGCAGTTGGGTTCGGCTCCGTGGAGCAGCAGCAGCTCTGCCACCTGGGCGCTGCCCATCATCATGACCTGCGGGGGAAGGGAGAGAGAGAGCGCGCTCAGGGTGAGTCTGGAAAGTGGAGTCGGTGGGACGCGGCAGTGCCATTTCCTAGAACGCAGTTTCCATCCCGCCCCCTCCCCAAGGAGCTGACAAGCCTCGGGTGTCTGGTTTCTCGTTTGCCTGCGTAAATCCAGTCCCGACCTGAACTCAAAATAGATTCTATTTTATTCTCCATAGGTGAGGCGACAGAAAAGGGCAGACAGATTGCTTATTTGTAATATTGGACATCAGGGATTTATTTTAAGTGATTTCTTAGCGCAGTTTGAACCGGGCTTTTTATTTAATTTTTATTTTCCCCCTTTTATTGAAAATAGACTTTTTTCCTCACATAATTTATCCTGATTATGGTTTCCCTTGCCTTTGCTCCTCCCAGCTCCCCCAACCTCCCCTCATCCAGACTGACTCCCTTTCTGTCTCCTTAGAAAACAAATATCCAGGCTTCTAAGGGATATTAATAACAAAATAAAATAAAACCTAATACATTGGAATTGGACAAAATAAACAGAAGGGAAAGAGCCCAAGAGAAGACACAAGACTCAGAGACCTACTCGTTCACACAGGAATCCCTTAAAAACACTAAGCTGGAAGCCATAATATATCCACAGAGGACCTGGTGCAGACCCATGCAGGCCCTGAGCATGCTGCCTCAGTCTCTGTGAGTTCATATGAGCTTTGCTCATGTTGATTTAGAGGTCACTGATTTCTCGGTGTCCTCCATCTCCTCTGGCTCTTACACTCTTTCTGCCTCTTCTTCTGCAGGGTTCCCTGAGCCCTGAGGGGAGGGATTTGATGGAAACACTTTGTGTTTCAAGGTCTCTCACTCTGCATAATGTCTGTCTCTGTATGTGCTCTGTATGTCTGCTGCAGGAGGAAGTTTCTCTGATGATGGATGAGCACTGATTTATGAGTATAGTAGATGTCAGTATGAGTCATTTTATCCCCCCACTCCCACCCCCACAGTACTATTTGGTGTTCCCCTAGGACCCTGGGCTATTTAGTTCTGGTTCTTGGTCACCAAAGCTGTGTTGGGTATGGGTTCCATCTTGTGGAGTGGCCTTTAGTCAAATCAGGTATTGGATGGTTACACTCACAAGCTTTGTGCCAACACTGCCCTATCTTGAAGGCAGGACACCAGAGCCAGGCTTTACAAAGTTTTATATTGTTTTTTAGGCTGCTTCCTTTATCCCTCTAGGTCTAACCATATATGCTGATTGGTTTGTCAACGACACACACAAACTAGTCATTTGGGAAGAGGAACCCCAACTGAGAAAAGCCTCCATCAGATTGGCCTGTGTAGGCAAGTCTGTGGGACATTTTCTTGATTACTGATAGATGTGGAGGGCTCAGTCCACTCTAGGTGTGCCATCCCACAGGTGGTCCTGGAAGGTGTGGGAAAGGTGGCTAAACTTGAGTCTGAGAAGCAAGCCAGTGAGTTCCTCCATGATCTCTGCTTCGGTTCCAGCCTCCAGGTTCCAGCCTTGACTTCCGTCAGTGATGCACTCACTGTAGCATTTAAGTGTCAGCCAAATAACCCCCCTTCTCTCCAAGTTTCTTTAGGTCATGGTGTTTATCATGGCTATAGAAAGCAAAACTAAGACACCCTATAAACTAGGTACTCTACTGTTGCTTTTTTTTTTTTTTTAAGAAGTTAGTGGAGTGCTTTAGAGGAGAAAACAAAAAGCAAGTCAGATTTAAAAAAAGTTTTGTTCTTTCAATGTCATGTATGTCTGTGCTCACAAACTGAATATACTCTGATCATTTGCGTTACAAGTGGAGATCAGAGGGAAGTTCATATTCTAAGCTTCTTATACATTATGGAAACAAATTACTTGTAAATGTTTAGCATCTTCTAACATTTCAACCTAGTGTGGTATACAGTGGAAAGTTTAGAGCAATACATTGTAATATGAAATTAACAGTCATTTACACTGTATAAGAAACTTAATGGTAAGTAGTATTTTTCTATATCAAAAGTCTATAAAAAGCTTGGCTGGTAGCTGTTAAATCATAAAGATGCATAATTCAGGAAAACAAACCCTGATGTTTTGGAGATGTAATCCCATAGCAGTTATTTTTTACACTATGCAAATATTAAATTAGTAATAAAACAGCTTTTGGTGTCTAATTGTCCTGAGCAGTCACCGGTTCTTGTGGGCCTATGGCTTTGAAATTTACATGGAGTGAGAGGCAGTGGTCAAGTGTCAGTTTTTTATCAAGTGAGAGGCAGTGTTCATGTGCCAATTCTTATCACATGAACATTAGAAACATTCCTTCCTTCCTTCAAGAAATATAACAATCTTGTTATTTCTTTTAGTGGAGTAAAGGTTATTTTTGCAGCTGCAAAAGGAAGATTTAAAAGTTCTCAGTAAAGAAAATAAGATAGTAAATAAGAAAATCTGTTTTTTATAAGGTCTTTATAATCACTTGACAATATTTTTGTTGCTTGAAAAAATATTCTTTTGTTAAACATCTCCTTTTTCTGAAAATTCAAGAGGGATGAATATTTATTTTCTTAAAAATCCACATTATTAACAAGAGCCCTCGTTTCCTTAGTCCCAGAGAGGGACGGTGAGGTGAACAGCAAAGGCGACTGTAATAATCAACAGAACACAAAACCATTGTTAGATCTTCAAGAAATAAAGTCAGTACTAATTAAAGCAGGATTAGAAAACACTGAACAAATTAAGAGAACGTTTAGGGAACCTCCTCGTCATTCTGAAAGGACCCAACAGTTCTGTAGGGAGTGCTTGCCTGTTTGCATTAAACAGTGAAAAACTACACAGTTACTGCCCGCATACAAAGAATTAAGTGCTGGGTTTGAGAAATCCTTAGTCATGTGAATGCGATTTGGTTTATGAGGGGGAAAAAATAGAAAAGATTCATACCATTGTTCACAAGTTCACAGTGAACGCTCTCCCTTCACACGCTACAAGTTTGTGAAATTCCTTGAATCCAGGCCGTGTAACTGGTAATCCACTCCTCTTTATCATGTCGTCCTCTCTATCTGACCCTTCCTTCCCCACTTCGCTCCCCGAATGTCGGCCTTGTATCTATGATTGTAAGATAGCAGAATAAATATTGGTATTTTCCCACCATTACAAAGATCCGGAGGCGGGGATGTTGCTCAAGGGTATCGCACTGGCCCAGCACGTAGAGGGCCGTAGGTTCCTGACTCAGCATCTCAGAACAAAGAAAAAGCCAAGCAAGTGTAGTGGGTCTTTTCACTTTTTTTCCCCCCCAGAATTATTTTTGATCTTTCAAAACCTGCCTCTCGTTGGGCTGCACACGGGAGGCACAAGCCCGCGGCGGCCCAGGTGTGCCGGGACACAACTTGCAGCCGCGGAGGGCACCGCGCTCTTGCGCCCCCTGCCGGTGAGGCCCCGGGGTCCCCCGCTACCTGGATCGGGCGCCTTCCGAAGCGGTTGATGGCGTTGGGATCTGCGCCGGCTTCCAGGAGCTGCCGCACCGTCTCCACCTGCCCCCGCGCCGCGGCGGTGGCCAGGCCCGAGTCACTGCCGCCGCCCAGCATGTCCTTGTCCTCCTCTCGCAGCCCCGACGCGGAGCGGCAGGGATGGTCCTCCGCTGGCCGTGAGATTGCAGCAGCCTGGTCTATGAGCGGCTCCTGCGCTCCCCGGGGATCCAGCAGCTTCGGTGCTTGCCCTGGGAGCGCACCGGCTCGAGCGCTAGCGCCTGGGAATCGCACCGCTCGCACAGCCGACTTGGGCGCGGTGGGGAGCCCGCGGGCAATAAGCAGCGGCTGGCGTTCGGCACCGCCGCCGGCCCCCGCCCCCTCAGACCACGCCCCCAGATAGCACCGCCCACCACTTGTGACGTAGCGAGACGAATGTGGGGGCGGTGACCCAGCATCGGAAGATCTGAGAGGCATGCGCAGAAGGTCGAGCTCTGGAGTCCGGGACGCAACGCGGCCGGTTGGCTATTTTTGAAAAAGTTGAGCCTCTGCACCCAGCAGGCGGAGCAGAGGCCTTTATTTAGTCCAGGCCTGCGGGTTTCGCTCTGGAGACGTTAATCGCTCCCTTGCAATCGAGTAGTCGAAAGAAAGCCAGTAGGGGAAAAAAATTCCGACTTTTTGAATATGTCTGAAAGTGACAACATCTGTCATGCGAGGCTAGTTATCTCTACCTAGATGGTATTGAATTTAACGAGTTTTGCACCTTGCATCAGATACAGCTATTTTCTTTTGGCTATGTCTTCCTATTTAGTCAGCCATGATAAAATAGTAAAACGTTCCAAGAATCCTGTTTTGCGTGTGTTAAAAGTTTTTTTTCTCCCCCTTGAGCTGTGGTTGTAATTCTGAAGTTAAAAAATAATGTTTTAGAGACAGAGATAACATCACACACTCAAACGCAGATCTTAAGAATTTAAGATCCCTGGACGTGTGGTTGTACTTAGCTACTTGGGAAGCTGAGACAGGAGGGTCCCTGGAGTCTAGAAGTTCAAAGCCAAGCAGTGTGTAACTAGCCAGGCCTCCTTCCAAAACCCCGACGGTTCCACGTGTGCACTGTATAGCTTAGTTTGCCCTCTTACCTGTTTAAACCCACCCCAGCAAGTATTTGATTTTTAGTTATCATGTGTAATAAAGGGCATTTATGCAGGAATAATGAAACAATAAAACTCGGGCGTGGTGCTGGGCCTGTCATTAAACAGGCTGAACCTGTCATTAAGCCCTTCTCTGAAGATGGAAAGACCAAGAGCTGCATTTCTTCCTAATCTTCCTAGGGGAGTTTGAATGAAAATATGGTTTTACAAATTTAAAATGTTACAACTGTCACTACAGTGAAGTAGGAAGAGAGCCCCAAGTTGTATGTCTGTTGTCAAACAACTCTGGGGAGATGCTGCATGAGAATGGCTGGGCAGATCTTATTTACAAAATGTTCAGAGTGTGGAGGAAGGTAACTCTAACGGGAGGCCAAGTGTTTTATTTCTTACAAACCAAAGACTTCAGAGCACGTCTTCTGGCACCCGCTAGTCAGGTTCCCCACTTCTAACCACTTGTTGATGGCTGCTTCACTCTTAGTCTTTAGCGGAGGAATAGAGGTGTCCTTCTGGGTGAGATGTGCATAAACTGTCTATGTTTTCATCTTGGGAACCAGTCCCAAATGTATTTGCTGTCACAGGTGTGCACAGGTAGAATGGGAGAGAGGAAGAATGATGGGTTCTGAGCTTCCAGAGTGAATGACACTGGTGTTTGCTAGCAAGTGGGAAATACTAAACCAGCAGGTTGATATGAATGGAATGGATGCGAAGCAAACAGACTCAGTCTAGGATATTTTTACCAGTAAAACTTGGCTACTCTGCAATTTAACCCACAGTTAAGAGGAACACAGAAGGCTGTGTGTGTGTGTGTGTGTGTGTGTGTGTGTGTGTGTGTGCCCACGTGGAGGCCAAATGAGAACACTGAGCGTCATGTCTTATTGCTTTGAGCCTTGAGCTAGTCTGGTGACCAGCAAGCCCAGAAGATCCTCTGATTCTGTCTCTCTCCTTCTCCCAACACTGTGGTCACAGCTGTGTGACCTTTTTTGTGTGGATGCTGTGATCTGAGCTCAGAGTCTCATGTTTATGTAACAAGCTCTTTTACTCACGGAATCATCTTTCTAGCCCCAGAAGTCTGTCTTTTAAGAATGTTTTAGGGACCATATTTTCCTAATGGATACAGTAATTAAATTTAGTCCAATATACCTTTACTGACTATTGACTATGTTCTTTATTCTAACTTTTAAAATGGAAATGCATTTTAATAGGCTACTTTTACTGAGATATATTTACTGGGTATTGTGGGATTAAGGAAGAGTGGAGCTTAACTCTGGATGAAGGTTCAGAAAACGTTTTTAGAGGAGTTTTATTGAAGAGAGTCTTTATCTGTTTAATTATTTTAGTGCTGGTGACTGAACCCAGGGCCTTGTGCGTACTAGGCTGCATCTCCAGCATGTGCTGAAGCTGTTAAAATATTCACCACAATCACATTGCTTTATGTAATCTATGAGCTTTGGACTTGTTGAAACTTGCAAAGTAAAAGGGACTTTGCACCAATTTCTACATTTCTACCTACCTTCTGTATAGTTCATGTTTCTGGGGGATTAAAACATTTATAAATAAGAAAATAAAAAGTAATTGTTTTCCTTTGAAGGGAACACAAGAAAATCACAGTAATACAGAGAAAAAGCAGAATGACTGAGAATTTCCCATGAGGAAGAAGTGGGAGCTTTACTCCTCAAGCTGACAGGAAAGCATTTGGGGTAGGGGCAGTGCTTGCCGAGCGCGCTATTGCAGTTACCAGCACCAAGGACAGCGACAACTTTTCCCGCCGTCTGGGTGGTCCTTACCCGCAGCAAATACAATTCTTGGGACACGAATCTTGATGGTTTATTGCCCCCCCCCCGCACCCCCTGCAACCTGGAATCTCAGCATCCGAGAGGCTGTGGCAGGAGGATTGTGGTAAGTTTGACGCCAGTCTGGACTACAGGGCAAGACCTTGTTTTAAAAGCACAGACAAAATAAAAGGAAACACCTCATAAGGAAACTCAATGGGCTTTCCCCCTAAAAACCACGCTGCTCAACTTGTTTTCCAGATATTGTTGTGCTATCTACTACTATCTCTATGAAGAATAATATTCACTGATTTTAAAGAAGAAAAACAAACAAACAAACACTTGTTGTTTCCTGTTCCAAGTGCTTTCAATGTATTATTGCATTCTACTTCCATAAAGCTCACATGTAACATATACTGATATGGTAATTTTACAGGTAAGACAAACTAATCAGAGAAATAAGTAACTTGTGTGTTACCTAATCATTGGTGGTGGGCTCTAACCTGTATGGCTTCAGAGCCTCTGCCCTTTAAACTAGTGTATAGCAGCAGGCTATGATAGGCTCAACAGGAAAGAAGCAATAAAATGGCAAACAATTATTTTCTATACTATATTTTTCAGATAGCTCACACCGTAGCACACCCTTAATAGACTTGAACGATGGTATTTCATATGTAATACTGATATGGTAATACGCTTGTCATGGACAACAGAGTGAGATAATTAAGCATTTTATCTGTCCCTGGAGCCCAGTTGCCTTCAGAATGAAGGACAACCTGATGTTTGTGACTCAGACACAATGAGATATAATGCAGGGTTGGCACACAGCTTCAACAGAAGTATTTCAGCCATATCTTGGCCAAGTGGAGTACTCATAAGTGAAGAGAAAGACAAACCAGATGATAAACTGGCTTTAAGTTTGGAGATTGATAGGAGGGAATGAATAAAATTAGTTCCAGTATTGTAAATCATGCAGATCACTGGGGATATTTATGTTACAGTTAGTGACACTAGGTACTAACTCACTATAAAAATGTGAATAGAATTCGGTAAGTGACCAAGAGAAGAAGTGACATGACAGTGTCGTTTGTGTATTCTAGTATAGCACAAGTGAGGAGAGACGAAAGTACACAATCATTTCTGGAACTTTTCAAATTATATACAGCCCACCTCTTCTTCAGGAGGCTTGGTTTTCTCTATTGCATTAGTTGGTCATAATTATTACAGGGACCATTGTATATCTCATTTTGTATCTTACGTCATCATGTTCTTCTTCCCTCTTCCTCTCCCCTTCCTGTCCTGGGCTTTTGAGACAGGGTCTTACAGAGTTGCTCAGTCTGGCCTTAAACTTTGACCTCCTTTGACTTTGTCTCAGTCTCCTAAGTGCTGCAATTAAAGGCATGTACCCATCACTGGTTTCTGTCATATCTTTAGGGGGTTGAGGAGCAGTGGTATTTTGACTTTACTGTCTTCATTTTCCAGGGGGACTATCTCTAAAGAGGATGTGCTCTCTACTGCTATTTGCTCATCATCATACTTGTCTTGACAAGAAAGTCAAGACAAGCACTGAGGTATTTTCAAATTCACTTGTAAGTTTTCAAGATGATGAGTTATCTCTAGCATATTCTAAAAATGATTAATGATTTGAAGATTATTGTTATAGATTTAATTTGTGTGCTTCAGTCCTGTAGAATTCTTGTTGATGTGTAAAGCTCTATCTTTGATTGGTGGCCTTTATAAGTTGGTTCCTGAATTCTTTTTGACATGACCCCGGTGGTATTGCTCATAATCTTTGATTTGATGGTGTGATGGTATTTTCTAGTGTTATCTTGCACACTTCCCATTGTATACATATTACCAACAATTTTTCTGAAGAGCGCTGAGTCTTTTTAGTAGGAAATAATACTTAAAAAACACAATCTGGGTGTTGATGGAGCATTTTTGCCTGCAGGTTGGTCACTATATGTCTTGGGCCTTGTCTTTATATACAAAACTTAATTGGTTCTTTTTTTTTTTTTCTAAGACAGTGTTTCTCTGTGTAGTCCTGGCTATCCTGGAACTTACTCTGTAGACCAGGCTGGCTTTGAACTCACAGATGTCTCATTTGTCCAATGTTCTTCAGGTTCCTTAGACTTCATTATCCTGAAAGACAAAACCAAAAACCCTTCCCCAAGCCTAACTTTGGGGAGATTCCCTTTTGGCAAGTTATATCTGATTAAATGAAAAGCATTTGTTAGTAGTATAAGTTAATTTAAATTTAATGGTCATGCAGGTTGATGAACTGTCACCTCTTTCAGTTAAGAGGTTTCTCTTGTTCAAATTGAACCTTTATCAATTTTGATGGTATCCATAGCTTATCTTTTCTTGTAGAAACAAAAGCAAAACCTTGTCCCCAATATAATACATATCCTGGTTTCCATTCTGAGGTCAGCAGATCCTTAAAGTATATAGGCTGATTTAACTCTGTAGTTTTTTTTTTATTATTATCCAATGTTTCTTGTAGCTGTTGTTCCTTTCTCATTAGCATTGAGAAAATTCAAAGTTAATAGAACATTATGTAATCTATTTCTGTTTTTTTTTGTTATCCCTTTCTGTTTATTTAGCATATTCCTTAGAGTTCAATTTGATCTTTCTATGACTGCTTGGCCTGTAGGATTATGTGGTATACCTGTAATATGCTTTACATTGTAATAACCAAAAAACTGTTTCATTTTAACAGAGACATATGCTGGAGCATTGTCAGTTTTAATTTGTGCAGGTATGCTCATGATGAGCATAACTTCTGGCAAATATGTGATTACAGAATCAGCCTTTACAGAACTCAGAGCAGTTGCCCATTGAAATCCTGAATAGGTATCAATGGTGTGGTGTACATATTTCAATTTTTAAAATTCTGCAAAATGAAACACATCCTTCTGCCAGATTTCATTCCTCTGAGTACCCTTTGGGTTATATCCTTCTGGTAGTGGAGTCTGATTGTAAAAAGAACAAGTAGGGCATTTCCTTATAATTTCCTTGGCTTGTTGTCAGATTATGGAAAAAATCCTTTTTTAAACCCTTACTATTGACATGATGTTTTTTATGAAATTCTGAGGCCTCCAGCACATATTCTATCAATAGTTTGTCAATCTCATCATTACCTTGTACTAGAGGGCCTGGCAGAACCATATGGGATCAGATGTGCATTATATATAAGGGATGCTTTCTATTCCTGATTATATCTTGTAACTGGATAAATAACAAAGTTAATTCTGACACATCAGGGATAAATTCTGCAGTCTCAATATGTAAGACTACTCTTTCAGCATACTGAGAGTCAATAACTATGTTGAGAGGTTCCAAAAAATCCATTAATAACATCAGAATAGAATATAATTCTGATTTTTGAACTGAATTATAAGGACTTTGAACCACTTTACTTAAATTTTCTGATTTGTAATCTGCCTTTCCTTGTTTGTTTGCATGTGTATAAAATGTAGAGGCTCCAGATATTGGTGTTTCCTGTAGAATGTGAGGCAGGATCCAACCAGTCCTGTTTATAAGTTGAATTCTATTGCTTTTGGAATATTTGCTGTTAATCTCTCCAAAAAAATTACTGCAAGCTCTTTGCCAAGGTTCTCTTTCTGTCCATAATTTGTCAATGTCATCCTTAGTTAAAGGTGCAATTTCTGCTGAG
This sequence comes from Peromyscus eremicus, assembly GCF_949786415.1. Classification (NCBI taxonomy): domain Eukaryota; kingdom Metazoa; phylum Chordata; class Mammalia; order Rodentia; family Cricetidae; genus Peromyscus; species Peromyscus eremicus. The sequence continues at coordinate 104,533,355 of NC_081417.1, forward strand.
TGTATTCCTGCTAATTGAAAAGGTCTCAACTTTCCTTACATCAACTCAGATCTTTTCCACATAAGTTTTTAATTTTTTACTGTGTATTTGGTAGAAATATCCACTCCAATATAATATCTTTCCTCTGCATTAAAATTCCTGTAGGAGAATGCTTAGAGGGTAAAATAACCAAAATGCAATCAAGCTTTGGATCCACATGACCCACATGTCCATACTGTACTTTCTTTTCCACCAAGGGCAATTCTCTCTCAGCTTCAACTGATAATTCCCTTGGACTATTTAAGTCCTTGTCACCCTCTAAGGTTTTGAACAAATTCCTCAGTTCATCATTTTTTACCCCAACAATAGTCCATAGATGGGAAATGTCTCCGAATAATCTTTGAAAGTCATTAAGAGTCCATAATTGATCTTTGCTAGTTTCCACCTTTTGGGATCTAATTTTTTGTAAACCTATTTGATAATGTAAATAATTAATAGAGTCTCCTCTTTGTATCTTTTCAGGAGCAATTTGTAATCCCCAACAAGGCAAAATATTCTTTACTTCTTCAAACATTCTTTCTAAAGTATCTACATTTGGATCAACTAGTAAAATATCATCCATGTAATGATAAATTATAGATTTAGGAAATTGTTTACATATTACTTCCAATGGCTGTAATACAAAATATTGGCACAGGGTTGGGATATTTAACATTCCCTGTGGGAGAACCCTCCATTGCTGTGTCTTAACTGGCTGAGAACTGTTATAAGTTGGCACCATGAAGGTAAATCTTTCTCTATACCTTTTTTGTAAGGGTATTGAGAAGAATCAGTCTTTTAAATCAATAACTATAAGAGGCCATCCTTCAGGTAACAGAGTAGGCAAAGGAATTCCAGATTGTAGAGAACCCGTTGGCTGAATTACCTTGCTAATTGCTCTTAGGTCTGTTATCATTCTCCATTTACCAGATTTCTTTTTAATAACAAATACAGGAGAATGCCAAGGGCTGGTTGATTCTTCAATATGTTGAGCATTTAACTGCTCAAACCAGCTCTTGTAAGGCCTACAGTTTCTCTGTTGTTAAAGGCCATTGCTAAACACATACAGGCTTGTGTGTTAACCATTTTAAAGGTAGAGCTGTTGGTATCTTTGAAAGATCAGCAGTTGTTGTGCCCTGTTCTTATACAATCTGGATGGCCGTTGACTGTTCTTTATAATACCTCTTAATATTTCTCCCAGAAACATGGGTTAGTTTATGGTTTGTTTCTGAGGTTGGAGGAATGTTAATCTTGGTATTCCACTGTTGTAATAAATCATGGCCTCATAAATTCATAGCTCTATTAGCCACATATGGCTTTAATTTTCCTCTCTGTCTTTCTAGCCCTATACATTCAACCCATCTTGCACTCTGTTTCATTTGAGATAATGTTCCAATCCATAACAGCTGAACATATACATCCTGAAGAGGCCAATTTGGATGCCAAGATTTTGGTGCAATTATTGTGACATTCGGACTTGTGTCTACAAGACCCTCCAAGAGAATGTCATTTATTCATAGTTTTAATTTTGGTCTTTGTTCATTTATAGAAGTTTGCCAAAAAATTAGCTTTATGGTTTCTCCTGAATATTCTGTTCTTTCTGCTATAGGTGTTCTATCATCTGGAGCAGCCTGGTTTATTCCAATAGGCATTTGGTTATTTAATTGCTCTGAGAAGGGGTTTCTTCTACAATGTCAGGAAAGGACTGAACTGAATTTGCCATAGGGGCCTGCGAGAGGCCCCTCAAGGAGTTTCCCAATGGCAAAGGCAAAGTATTACCTTGTCTGTCCCTTATTGATCTACGTTGGTCTAATGTTTACCTTTATCACACCTTCTGCATAATTCTGAAGGGAGGGGCATTCTTTTGCCATTGTTACTTGAAGAAACATTGTTTCTAGGAATGCCCTGTTTACAATCCATTTTTAGGTAGCCTTGTTTACCTCAATTAAAGCATCTGACATTACTTTTCTTCAAAGCTCTTGAAATCACCTTTCCTATCCTCATATCATCATGGTCATGAGATTCAGTATTGATTGTATCCCAGATCCAATCCTTCAAGGGTGCTGATCTTGCCTTTAATGGCCTAATTATCCTTTTGCATGCTGCATTAGCATTCTCAAAAACCAAAGATTCAATTATTATCTGTCTAGCTTCTGAATTTGGTATCATTCTTTTTACTGCTGAAGACAGCCTTTGTAAGAAATCCATGAAGGATTCTTTCGGGCCTTGTATAAGTTTCGTAAATGACTCAATTTTCTTCCCTGCTTCTTCAATTCTGTCCCACACATTCATGGCTGCCATGCAGCATAGAATTAGGGTTTGGTTATCATATAAACATTGTCTTTGTATATCAGCGTAATCGCTTTCTCCAGGAAGTTGATCTTGGGAAATGTCCACATCTCTAGCCTTACATCTTTGTTCTATAGTTTTAGCCTCCTTTTTCCATCAGGTTCTCCACTGTAACTGTGGCCCATCCTGTAAGACTGCTTTAACCAAATCTTTCCAGTCCTGAGGGATAATTCTATTACAAGTTGACCATGAGTGTAACATCTACTTTATAAATGGAAAATGCATGCCATATGATGCTATAGCTTCTTCAAATCTCCTTAAATCTAACATTTCCACTGGAGTCAATTTATCTCATACACACCCTTGAGCATTTGGCAGTTCCTATAAGGTTACCAGGTAGATTAATGTTTGCTGTCTGGTAACCTTAGACTGTTTCTCTGTAACTGTATAATTCCATGCTGAGTTAGGTTCATCTTTAAATTCTTCTGTCTAGGTCTGAATTTCTCTATAATTCATTTTAACAAGTTTTTCTAAAGCTTTTATCTGGGCACTCAAATTAACCAACGTTTTTAATGCTAAAATAAAAATGATCAACAAATAATAATTCATAATTGATGTTATGTCCATCCTATCAACATTAATTATCCTCTCATTTAACTGTTCCATTTTCAGACTGCCTAATGTGTTATCAAACAGAGACCAAATTTCCTTCATTGTAAAAGTGTTTCCCATTTTTTAATGTGGGAAAAATCTCTTTTAACTAACTCTTCCCTTTAAGATATTTTAATTGACTCAACAAGTCTGCTGACTGTGTAGAACAGTAGAAGTCTGAAGGAATTTCCAAGTAGCTACCTAGTGGGGTAGCAGTTCAAGATGAGAATCCAGAGAGAGCCCACCACCCGCCTGGAGAGAAAAAAACCAAACAGACTCCGGCCCACGTGGGGTGGAGACTCTGCCCACGTGCAGCTCTGGCCTGAGCCAGGGGCCTGTAAGGCCACAAGCAGCTTTTTGGTGATTTCTTGTCGCAAATGTTAGGGTGCCAGATGTAAGAAAAATTGCTAAATGGTCTTATTAATAAAAACTTGGATCCAGATATTGGGGTGAAAAACTGAAAGATCAGAGGAATAGGACAAGCCACAGACAACCTCACCTTACCAACACCTTAGTCTCCAAAGAGACCTACTTCCTGTATACCTACGCCTATTTGCCTTTCTGTTCTGCCATCACATTTTCTCTCTCCACCCAGCTACATCACTTCCTCTTCCTGCCAAGCTTTGTCACTTCCTGTCTGTCTGTACATATCTCCAGACCTTCATGGTTAGTGCTGGGATTAAAAGTATATACTACCATGCCTGGCTCTGTCCCCAGTGTGGCCTTGAACTCACAGAGATCCAGACAGATCCCTGCCTCCCAAGTGATAGGATTAAAGGCATGTGCTACTCTTGCCTGACTTCTATGTTTAGTAGAGTGGCTGGCTTTTTCCTCTGATCTTCAGATAAACTCTATTGGGGTGAACAAATAAAATGTCACCACAAATTTCTGTTGTATAATTAATCACAACACAGAAATGTAAAGTCACCCTTGAAGAAAAAAGATTATTTGGCCTATGAGATGGCTCAGTGGGTAAGGGGATTACTGTCAAACCTCATGGACCTGAGTTAGATCTCTGGATCCACATGATGGGTTGAGAGAACTAACTCCTGCAAGTTGTCTTTTAATCACTACAGGTGTGCTGTGGCACATACCTCACTCGCTCCAAAATTAATAAATGTGAAAATTAAAAAAAAAAGTTTATTTATTATTTAACACTCTCCATGTTTTATACTTACAATAAAACAGGCTAAGACTGGCTTGTAAGAAATGAGCATCCAATCACATAAAGCCATTAAAGTATTTGTATTATATAAGTAAATAAGTAATAGAACCACTATCTTAATACTTTATTAAGTTGACTGCTAAATGATAGCTCATCTGAGAAAACCTTGGCAGGGTTAAAGCTTTCAACAGGCAGAACTTGGTATCAAAATAAAGGCAGCATTCCATTCTTTTGATTTTGTCGTTTGTAGATTAGACGAATACTCAAGCACTTAGTGGTGAGAAATCTAGATGTCATCACAAACCAAGACATAGTTGAAATGAAAGCTTCAGAGCACCCTAAGCCAGAGTTTAGTATCATTATGATGACAGCAGTTTTAGGATTTTAACCCCGACACTTTCTTCTCAGTCTTTGATGTGGTCGTCACCTAGACAATGCTAAAGTGAAAGTGTCAAACTAACTAAAATCAAGAGTTAACAAAAGAGTTAACTAAAGAAACAAATTTAGGATTTTTCATTTGCCAGACTCTTTTTTTTTTTTTTTTTTTTTAAAGGCAGGGTTTCTCTGTGTAGTTTTGGTGCCTGTCCTGAATCTCGCTCTGTAGACCAGGCTGGCCTCAAACTCATAGAGATCTGCCTGGTTCTGCCTCCCGAGTGCTGGAATTAAAGGTGTGTGCCACCACGACCACCACCCAGTGGCAGACTGTTTTTTAATTAGTACTTGAAAATTAGCAGTCCAGGGGGTGGTGGTGGCACGCACCTTTAATCCTAGCACTCAGGAGGCAGAGGCAGGCATATCTCTGTGAGTTCGAGGCCAGCCTGGTCTATAGAGCAAGTTCCAGGACAGCCAAGGCTCCACAGAAAAACCTGGTCTCAGAAAAAAAAAAGAAAGAAAGAAAATTATCAAAAAATATTAGTCAGCCACAATGCATACTTAAAATCCCAGAACTCAGGGGGCTGAGGCAGGAGGATTGCTTTGATTTAAGGCCTCCCTTGGGTTACATGGTAAATTTCAGGCCAGCCTAGGCTTCACAGTGAGGCCTCGTCTCAAAAACATGTATTAAGTATGCTTAGGAAACTGTCTTGCTGATTGTGATGAACTTCTCAACTGGCTTAATTTGGGACAATTTTAGCATAAAAATGATGACACAATTTAAGTTACATTGAATTTGAGAAAAGATCTGGGGTGGGGGATCTTTTAAAAGTGTGGGACCTAGTATAGAGTGAATCCTAGAATTAGAAAATCACCAGATTTTGTTCCCTCAATTCCCTATTGGAGTGGCAAAACCACTAATAGACTGTAGTTATGGAGAAGAATATTCTCATGATCTCCCCAGAAAGATGGAAGGGGAAAGAGGAGGAAGAGATAGAAATAGAGAGAGAGAGAGAGAGAGAGAGAGAGAGAGAGAGAGAGAGAGAGAGAGACAGAGAGAGAGAGACAGGAGAGAGAGACAGAGACAGAGACAGAGACAGAGAGAGACAGAGAGAGACAGAGAGAGACAGAGAAAGAGAGAGACAGAGAGAGAGAGAGAGAGAGAGAGAGAGAGAGAGAGAGAGAGAGAGAGAGAGAGAGAGAAAGAGAGAGAGAGAAGAGCAGGGAAGGAGTCTATGAATGAATAGACCACACAGTACAGAGGAAATCCTGACCTTATAATTTGAAGTCCATCTGTATCAGATTCTTAATGGACTGATCCAATCTAGCCAGAAAGGAACTGGTCTGAAATTCAGAGGTCTGGATTCTCTGCAATATTGTGATGCTTCAAAGGATGTAAGAGAATATTTGGTGGCCACAGTGTGACTTCCCCTCTGGTCTCTGATCTCCAGACCCCCACATGACTCTCTTTGTAGAAGTCACTGTGAACATGCCACTTAGACACACACCTGTTGTTGCCTGTGCCGTTTGGAAGCTGATCTTCTTCTAGGCTGGGTGAAAACAGAAGAACAATAGAAAAATAACCCTTTTATTTTAGTCTATACCCTGTCAGGAAATAGTTCAGGGACCTGCTTTCAAGTACTTTCAAATTTCCATTCTATTGTGTTACTGTATTAGTTTAGTTCAATTTCTATCCCCAAGGTTTGAATGTTGTAGTATTAATATCATACTGTTCAAATTCAAATTGTGATTCGTAATTCAAATTGCAGCATATTCTTTTATAAAATGGATTATGGTTAATCTGAATATAGAAAGTACTAATTTCTATGTAGGACCATTCCACTCATAAACCCTTTAAAATTCTATATTCAAAGACATTAACTCGAAGTTCTTCATGAAGGGGATTAGTGAATTTTAGTTATTTCTGCCATGTAGTGTACCTGCTTTCGGTCAAAACTACATTCATACAGAAAAGGAGGGAGGTGCAATCTGTTTTTGAGGTGAGACTTTGTAGTCCAAGAGGTCATCAAGTGTTTGGGGACCACAGTGCAGCACCTTGCCGGTAGGGAGGTCACACAGTGGCAACAGTGAGAAATGTAGCCAACATGTAACTTCATCTTTCAGTTACTTGTGAGGAATGAGGTGGAAGAGTGGAGCTATGAAACAATTGATTTCCTCAGTCTTCTTGGTTTACATATCATTTCTGAGCATTTGCAGCAAAATGATTCATTTTTTTGACCTGTTTTTAAGGCCTCAGTGTTGGGACTTGTCCATTAGAACTGCTTTGGGATTCTATGTCACTACAGTGAGAATGGAATTCTATCTCACTACAGTGAGAATGGTTGTCATCAAGAAAACAGTCAGTAAATGAGGATGTAGAGAAACTGAACTCTTACCCTATGCCTGTAAGAGTGTGGAGCAGTGCAGCCACTGTGGAAGTCAGTATGAAGGTTCCTCAAAAAACCTAAAAATAAGACAACCATATGATCCAGCTCTGCCACTCTTGGGTAAAGTTCTGAAGGATTCTATGTCAGTCAGCCACAGAGATGATTGCACATGTGTGCTCTGCTGTAGTATTTTCAATAGCCAAGATGATGGAACCATCCTAGGGGCCCATCAGTTGTTAAGTAAAGACAGTGTGGTACTTATATATGATGGAATTTTATTCAGCTGTAAAGAAGAACCAAGCTATGACCTTTACAGTTAATTAGATGCAACTGAAGATCATTATGTTGTATGAAATAAGTCACATGTGGAATCTAGATTTAAGTGTGTGTGTGGTGTGTGTGTGTGTGTGTGTGTGTGTGTGTGTGTGTGTGTGTGTGATATGAGGCAGAAAGAACACTATGAGACAGGAGGAAGAGGCCTGAGATTGTGGTAGTTGGGAACAACAAATGATAATGGATGATATGCAGCATGAAAACAGAAGAATGGGGGACTGTTGGTGGGGTAAGTGAACAGCAAAATGGGGGTGTGTAGTGTGGAAGGGCAGGTGGGTGGGTGAATAAGAACAAAGTGTAATGATATATATGTCTGAAGAGGTCACAATGAACTCATTTCTTTGTGAGCTAAGCAAAGCAAGTAATCATTTATTCATTCATTGGAGAGCATGTAGGCTGATTTCACAGCTTGTTTACAGAAGATGTGGGTGTGCAGGTATCTTTGTGGTCAACTGACTTTGATTCCTTTGGGTGTATACCAGGAATGGTATGTAGCGAGATCACATGGATGGCTTTGTTTTTAAGTTTCGGAGGAACCTTTGTACAGGTTTCAGAAGCGGCTGGACTAATTTCTCTTCCCCCTACAATGCGGAAGTGTTCATTTTGCTTAGCACGTTTGCCGGCACTTGTTGTTGTTTGTTTCTCGATCCTTATTATGACTTGGGTGAGAAGGAACCAGTGGAGTTTTTACTGCATTTCTTTTCCGGCTAAGAATATAATATTTTTTTTAAATGTACTTATTGGCCATTCATTTATCTTCTTTTGAGTGTTATCTGTTCAGTTCATCAAATAATCACTTTTTAAGCAAGCAAGTGCAGTTAGGCTTGCTCTATTAGTAACAAAACATGTCCAGATACTTTCTTAAACCACCATTATGAAGCACAAGCAATAAGTAATCAGTGTATTTATAGAGTGTATTTATATCTTACAAGTCATTGTGCATTGCTCCACCGTGTTTGTCAAATTCTCAGACCATTTTCTTCTCATTACTTTTAAAAAATTATTAAATTATTTTAAAATTGTGTGTGTGTGTGCGCGCGCGCGCATGCGCGCGCGCGCGCACACACACACACACACACACACGCACATGTGGGCATGCATGTGAATGCAGATGACTGTAGGCCAGAAGCATAAAATCCCCTTGGAAATACAGAGCTGCCTGACATGGGTGCTTGGAACTGAACTTGGGTCCTCTGCAAGACCAACCTGTGATCTCAAATACTGAACTTCGTGTTATTTTCTAAGTACTTTTCTTCATAGTGACTCACCTTCTTAAACCTCTCTTATCTCACTTTAAGCAACATTATCTGTAAGATCATGGGTTTGCTATGCATGTCATTTTCCTAGTGTGCTCCACAACACATACCTTAAGCAACTTGTAAGATGGGTGTGATGGTGGATAACTGTAACCAAGCACTTGGCAGGCTGAGGCAGAAATACTGCGAGTTCAAAGGCAACCTGGGTGAGAAGTTGCCCCCCCCCCCGCCCCTGCCCCGCACTCCCCCACCCCCAACGTTCTGCCTGTAGTCCATGCATCATTCAGGACTGGCTCAGGAACCTCCAGGGCTCTGCTATGATTTGGAAAATACTGACTTACCTTACTTTCCTTGTTTGCCTCTCGGAGGTCAGCAGGCACTACGTCACTACCTAACTTCACAAATGAGAAAATCAGGCTCATGGGTGAAATATTATGGTCAAGAAATGACCAGAATTGCCCATGTCATCATGCTTTCTCTATAAGGACCCAATGCTCCTCCTGTGCCACCAGCTCCATTAAGGAAAGAAAAGTCAGAACTAAAGTAAAATTTCATATAGTTAGACCTGAGAATTTTGGAGTTTTATAGTAATTTAAAGATAGACCAGACATAAAGACATGAGCAAGCCGTGACGCCCTGAGTAGACTTCCACACTGTAGCTGTCCCGCTTGTCAGCCTCCCCAACTCTTGGCCTCCTGTGATCACCCTCACTTGAGTAACTTTGGTTCCATGAATGGAACATGACAGCCTTGAGAACATGCCACTTCCCTGATGAGTTTACAAAAATGTTGTAGTTTCCACCTTATAAAGACTCTCTCTTTCAGGCTTTGATGAAGGAAGCTACCATGCGAGAGGCTTACCTGACATGAACAGGAGGGCCGTCTCTGGACAGCAACAGGAGGGCGTGTCTGGACAGCAGACAGCAGCACACAGGCCTTCAGCCCGACATCCCTCAAGGAAACAAATCCTGCCAGTGGTTCATCCCTAAGACAGTCCTCAGGTGAGACACCTTGACTATATAGCCTTGTGAGAGATCAACCATGACACAGTGGCCCCAGTGGAGATATTCTCAGAACCCTTTCAACAACTCACACATGTTTAATGACAGTAGTGGTTTTGTTTTTTGTTTTTTATTCTTGTGGAAGGGGCAATTTTTTATTTGGCAATATAATACTAACCCACCCTTGTCAGAAGTGTTCCAGTGGAAGTGGGAAGTGAGCAGCCCCAGGCCCCAGGCCCCAGGCCCCAGGCACATACAGTTCTAGTAAGTACAGCTGACACTGGACATCTCTGCTTCTCTTCTCTTCTCTTCTCTTCTCTTCTCTTCTCTTCTCTTCTCTTCTCTTCTCTTCTCTTCTCTTCTCTTCTCTTCTCTCCTCTCCTCTCCTCTCCTCTCCTCTCCTCTCCTCTCCTCTTCTCTTCTCTTTTTTCTCCTTCCCTCTTTCTTGTTAAGTGCTCTGTTCTTTCCTGTACCTTTAATTAATAGGACAGTCAGAACCTGAAGGGGAACTGACCCAGAGTAGATTCCTGCACTGATACATGTCATCTGCAGTTCGCATATATAGGCAGTGCTAGCGGGGGTTGGGCTGTTGAATCATCCTGAAGTTGCTTCATCACTGTCCCTGCCACCTTGAGTTTTCATTTTCCCACGGGAGTGGCTTTGTTCTTTAAAGAGCCCATGTCCTTATATTCTCTCTCTTTTCCTCTGCAGCACATGCTGACTTGGATGTGAATTCAGTTTTTCTTGCAGGTATTCCCCTTACAAAGATACTTAAGAGTGGCTGTGGGGGAATGTCTTCTGTGCTTTGTGTCATGTCCCCTCACCCGAGTTTTTCTAACCACTACACTCCCTAAACATATTTTACTTTTGCAGTATGTTCACTTTTCACCTGCACAAAGCTTTGATCAACGGAAGGATAGAGCAGGCTGTGGGGGAAACGTGTGTCAGAACAAACTGGACCACAAACGTAAGATGGCATGACAGCGGAATTTCATAACAGCACTTCTAAATGCACACATGCAAACGAGACACACTACAGAAGCTTTGGACAAGTGCTGACAAGTCAGAGGGCAGACTTACCCTGAAACCTGCCTCCCCAATAAAAACCTCAGAGTTCAAAACAAGTCTGTCCACAAAGCACCCCATATTAGAACAATTATTTGCAACTGGTATGAGACTTGATTAGAAACTTAGAAGCAAGCTTTCCCAGGTAAGAATGTTTTATCTCCACAATAGGCAATCATCGGGTTACCATGTATATTTATGGAGAGTAATCCATACCAGCTTCTTGCTCCAGTAATCAGTACCAGCTGATCAGTCTAACAGGAGCCTGAAGTGGTACAGTAGTGCCTATCTTGTTCACTGGGTATGAAGACAGCATATTATGTGCCAGGTGCTTTGTTAGGTAGTGAAGTGCTGTATCAGCACATCCTTTTTATATCCATTGAACAATCTTTTTTTGTTTTGTTTATATTGAGGCTTAAAGTGGTTTCTGCAATTTCCCAATCATTCAAGTAGGAAGTGGCAACTACCATCTGAGCCAGATCCCAGTCCCTTAGACCTGTTTCTTTTGTTTTGAAAGTTGACCACGTATTCTTATTTGTACAAAGAGAATAATAAAGCCTGCCTAAGAGTGACCTCTGTAACCCTACTGAACTGAATGGTACTTAGTAGGTGCATAATTAATGGTCACTATAGTAGCTATCACCCTTACTTTATTATCCTAATTTCTCTAAGAATTTTGGATAGTTGTTGCCTAAATAAGTCACTTACATTTACATGCAGCTAACAAATGCTATTGAGGGCACTTGGAACTGTTTTGCTGGTTCATAATTGAAGTTCTTTCATCTGCACCAGGAAAAATACTACAGATAATGTGAAGTGAATTCCATATGACTGAATTCCGTCATCTCTCACTTCTGTGTTCTCTCCTTCAAGATCTTGTCAAAAGAACTGTAGAGGCATGTTTGCAGTGTGAGTGGGAAAGTCTGAGAGCGTCAAGCGGGGTCTGTGGTGCCACAGGTTGGGGGTGCCTGTCCCTGGTAGTATGCTGGCACGAGCATAGTGGCTGTTTCTCTGTCTGTGTTTCTGTTTTTCTTGCGAAAGGCCACCAACTTATTGTGCTGTTGGGAGGAGCCCCACATCTTGCATAGGTCACACTGCCTTTCTGCTGTATCATTCCACCTCATTTCTAGAAGTGAGTTTGACTCCTAAGAGTGATTTTTTTTAAACATTTTTTTCATACAATGTATTTTGATTATGTTTTTCCCTTCCTCCAATAATTCCCCATCCCTCTATCCATCCAATTTATATTCTTTCTCTTCCAAGAACCACCCCCCAAAAACCATGAAAACTAAAATCAGAATAAACAAGCAAAAGACTATTAAGACAAATTTTATTAATAAATTTTCCTAGAATAATAAAATAAAATAGAATAAATTATTTATTTTATTAATAAATTTTCCTGTAGGTCATGACCCTTATAGACATGAACTTACTCAAACAGACACTTTTGGTCAAAAAGGAAAACTATACCAATCACTCCAACAAAGAAGCCACAGAACAAGGTCTGGGCTATTGATTTTTTTGTATATTTTTAATTAAATTTTTTAAAATTTATTTTATATACTGACCAAAGTTTCCCCTCCCTCTTCTCCTCTTATTTCCTCCCCCTTCCCATCTGCCCTCCTCTCCATCCACTCCTTCTCCATTCAGAAAGGGGCAGATCTCCCATGGGCCTGAACAAAGCATGGCATATCAAGTTGAGGCAGGACCAAGCTCCTCCCCCTGCATTAAAGCCAGACAAGGTAACAGGTTCCCAAAAGTCAGCTAAGCAGGGGATGGGGGTGGGTGGGGGCTAGGGACAGGTCATGATCTCACTGCCAGGAGCCTCACAAACAAAACAAGCTACACAACTGTCACACACATATAGAGGGCCTAGGTCGTTCCCATGGAGCCTCCCTAACTCGTGGTTCAGAGTCCATGAGCTCCCATGAGCTCCGGTCAGCTGTTTCTGTGGGTTCCGCTGTCATGACTTTGACCCTCTTGGCTCCTACAATCCTTCTTCCCTTTTTTCAGCAGGACTCCTGGAGCTCAGCCCAGTGCTTGGCTGTGAATCTCTGTACCTGCTTCCATCAGTTACTGGATGAAGGCTCTATGATGAAAGTTAGGGTATTCACCAATCTGATTACTGGGGTAGGCCAGTTCAGGCACCCTCTCCACTACCATTAGTAGTCTTAATCTGGGGTTGTCCTTGTGGATTCCTGGGAATTTGCTTGGCACCAGGTTTCTCCCTAATCCCTGAATGCTCCCACCTCATGACATCTATTTCGTTACTCTCCCCCTCCATCCTGCCTCCAACCCAACTTCCCTGCCCATCCCACCATCTCACTTCCTGCTCCTGCCCCCACTTTACCCAAGAGATCTCTTGTATTTCCTCTTCTCAGGGAAACCCATGCATCCCTCTTTGGGCCCTCCTTGTTATCTAGCCTCTCTGGGGCCATGGATTGTAGGTTGGTTAATCCTATACTTTACTCCTAATACCCACATATGAGTGAATACATACCATGTTTGTCTTTCTGGGTCTGGGTCACCTCACTCAGAATGCTTTTTTCTAGTTCCATCCATTTGCCTGCAAATTTCATAATGTCATTGTTTTTTACAGCAGAGCAATACTCCACTGTGTAAATGTACCACATTTTCTTTATTCATTCTTCAGTTGAGGGGCATCTAAGTTGTTTCCAGGTTCTGGCTATTACGAATAATGCTGCTATGAACATTGTTGAATGAGTGTCCTTGTGGTATGATTGATCATCTTTTGGATATATTGATTTAGCAACAATTGTAAATGCTTCGTTTTATATACAACTTTAATTCCTGCCAGTGGAAGAGGTGCTCAGTTCTTTCCCCATCTCTTTAAAACCCCTTCCTAGCTCTACTTTCTCTTCTTTCTCTCATGATGAAGACTTAACGACAAAGGAGAGCAGATCTACTGTGGGCTGATAGCAGGCAGGCAGCCCATTTAATCTCATAAGTTGGCTCCAAATTAGCTTTTCTGTTTTTCAGTTTAAAGTATACTGTGCATATGCTAATCAAATGAAAAACTTTCAATATGAAGGTAGTGCTTGTAAAAGTGGATACTGAGAAAGGATCTCAAACCACCAATAGCACGTAGGGCCAAAATTAAAAATCTTTACACATTGTACATTTGTATGTCATAAGAAGAAAATTAGTAGCTAAAATAAATAATCCAAATATCAACAAAAGAAAAAATTATAAAAAATTTAGTTTGGGTCAATATAATTCTGACAGTATAATGAGATAGTATTTCAGTTGCAACAGATGGCAGAGTTAGTCTGTATCCTAAATGGTTTTGTTTTGGCTACTGCTGCTATATGTGTGTAGATATTCCATTCTTTCAAAATTATAGTTCTTCTCTAATTTGTTTACATTCATTTGTTAATGATTATTTAGGTGCTATCTTAGTTTATTTAAAATGGCTTGTAGTTGATTCTTCATAACAGTAGTCATACATTCATTTGATAGATGGTGTTTCTTCTGGCTTCATCATAGATGTTCATATATACCTGGGGTCAGTTTCCATGGCCTAGTTGCTTAGAGACCTGATAAAGCAGGTTAAATTGAAATTTCAGAAGAAGGCAATACCATGTCTGGATTCTGCTTGGCCAAGTTATCATTAATCCACATGTGAGGGACTTGAAGGCCGGCAACCCTTAAACAAACTAAAAATTCAGTGCAGCAGTTTGGCACTCTCTCTCTCTCTCTCTCTCTCTCTCTCTCTCTCTCTCTCTCTCTCTGCTATTCTCATACAATTATCTGTGTACATATTTGGCTTCTTCATGGCTTTTAGTACAAGGGCTGGCCCCGAGTGAGCTCAACGTGTATTAGAGAAATCATTATAAATGCGCTAGAAGTTTTAATTAGATTCCTGTACCTGAACAATCCACTCGCAGCTTATTGGGTGGGATCATGAAGAAAGAAAGGGCTTAGATACATTCTATAAGGTGGACTAGCTGGTAAGACTGCAGTGCAGGTTCAGCACTTACCCCACCAGTCCTTTCCCATGCTAGGTGACTCTTGGCCTGGCATGTTTGGGCAGGACTCTTTACCTGCTTTGTATCATCTACATTGGCTTCTAGTTCCAACAAGAGCTATTTATACACACTTAATTTAACTGTCGGACTAGAATATGTCACCGTTCTTTTTACGTATTGCCCCCACTTTTAGAAACAGGATGGGCATCTTTAATTCATGCTGTTCTGTTCCATGTGCTTCTAGATTAATTTTAACTTGCTCGCTCTTTAGCTTTCATGACATTCAAGATATTTTTCAGCTTTCCTTCCTGTATAAGAAAATAGAGACTGTTTTACCACAAAGGGAAGCGGAGATTGGGGGATAGTATTTAAATCATGCAGAGAATCATATCCTGGTTTGGAAGGAAATAAAAACAAAGTATTGAATGAATTTTTATCTCACTGATTACTCTATATTGAACTTACAGGATAGCACATTAAGCTCTTATTCAGCTTTGCTCTTTGATTTCAGAGTGGGTCTGGAAAAAAGAAAACAATACGTATTTGGGGCTTGATTTAAAGTGCAGGCTTAGTAAAACTAATTTTTTCTACAGCCAGGAAGAAATGAATAGGTAGGGTGATAATAATGAACTTGGGGCAATGTTCTCAGAGCAGGGCCTGAAAATTGAAAGCACTAAAAAGAAAGTGCTTTAAAAAGTCCCTTCCCAATTTTCTCCTTTATGCTGCTAACACAATCATATTTCTTAACGGTTTTCTATTAACAGTGATTCGTCTTGACAGGTAGCTTAAAGATGTAAACAATAAGATCATGTCTGGGAACACTTCTACTGTTGCTTGCTTTGACACTGTCTTTCCAGTCTGGCTTCCATGTCACTTCTGGAGGGCACAGGAAACGCGGTGCTGTGTAGGAGGGCTGAGTTTGCCACCTAGAGGAGAGATATGAAATTCAAGGTTTCCCATCAATTCCCTAATGCTACTTTAAATCAAGCCCTCAAATTTCCACTCAATTCCCTAATGTTTCTTCATTTACTCACTTACTCATATAATTATTCAAAACATAAAGTATCTATGAGACTTAATAACAATATTTTTGCCAGGATAAACTTGATAAATTTATTCAAGGTAGAACTCTGTGACGTGTGTTTTACATTGTCTTTAAAATCTTATTTGGAAGACCGTGTAGCCTAACCCTTAGACATGTCTAAGCATCTCTGTTGGGGATGAATGTCACCTTCAGTTTAGGGGCTATAGTGAAACTATATATATTTTTGATAATACTGCTTCTTCCTTTTAAGTCTTTAACAAGTATGATACAGACAGACAAATATAATGGCTTCTTGTTTGATATGGATGAGATGTAATTTCTCCTTTAAAGAAATCAGAAGAACACGGGGCAGTGGTGGTGCATGCCTTTAATCACAGCACTCAGGAGGTAGAGGCAGGTGGACCTCGGTGAGTTCCAGGCCAGCCTGGTCTATAGAGTGAGTTCCAGGATAGCCAGGGCTAAGCAGAAAGATCCTGTCTCAAAACAAAAACAAAAACAAAAACAAAATAAACAACAACAACAAAATGACGAGAGTAGCCTAGTGATAAAGGCCAATAATTCTGATATACTTTATTTTTATTTTCTTTACCACGCTATATTCATTGTACATAGAGGTTCACAGGGACAATTTTTTTGCATATATATTTTAACCATATTCATGTTCTCTTATCCTCCCTCTCTCTTCCTCTTTCCTGCCTCCTACGAGTCTTTAGCATTCTCCTAGCCTCCCTTCTAGTTTCATGTTATATTGATTCAAGGGTGGTTTTATGATGGTATATTTTATTTATATATTTATTATTTGTTAGGGGGTAACCCCAGGGTCTTGCGCAGGCCAAGTAAGCATTCTAAGGTGGCCTACATCTAAAGCTCAATTCTAATATGTTTGAAATGACAGGGTGTTTAGAATAAATTCATCGTTTGGTAAAGTTAGTATATATGTATGCTTATGCCATTTATTGTATTTTAAGCACTTCTAGAGTTAATAAAAGATTCTTTTCCTCCCTTGGTACACAAGCACTGTTTGGCATAGTGAATGCATGTGAAGTACTCAAGAAATACTGATCTCATTGCTAACTTCGTTATTTTGGAATAGAACTTGATTTGGAAGAGATATAGATATTGATTTATCTGAGAAAATTTATAGGAAGAGCATGAATATCTTCCTTGTCAATATTTATTGTCAGTATAATTTATAATTCCTTAGCTTAATAATTCTAGGAAACAACATATTAAAATATTTTAAATAACAAAAACTTAAAATCACATCTAAATTGTAGAGGCCAATAATAAGGATTCAAAAGTAGATTCAAAGACTAGACCTTCTTGCTGATCACTAACAACTTGCCTAGAACAGAGCATTTTGTCTTAGCAGGTTACCTGAACACACCCTCCCAGCTGTCTGTCTGCCTGTTCTCTGTCTCTCTGTCTGCAAGGACCTGCTCAGTCCCCTTTAGTACAACTCTCTGTTTGTATCCATTTAGATTTTTTTCTCTCTGTCTTTACCCTACTCACCTTTATGTGGGAATAAGATTCACCTCTCCACTTACAAGCAGCAACCTGTCACTGTTTTAGCTGTGTTTCAACTGTAGAAAATCTTTTTTTTTTTTTGTCTGAACCCTAACATTTGTATGGGTAGCAGTGTTGTTATGAACTGTTGAGTGTAAGGATCTGAGAGACGGAGGCCAGCATTGTTTCCTGCACTTTTGGAATAAGGAAGTACAGGTAACTGAAATTAAAGCAGAATGGTAGAATACAATAGATATTTGGAGAACTCTTATACTCTCTTAAAAAATCAGCTTAGAAATGTGGCTGAGCAATTGAAGCATGGCCTGCTGTATGGTTTCTTTGAGGCCTTGGCACTTAAACGAATTTCATCAAAATTTTAGGCCCTCAAAGTTTTCTCACTCTAATTGTGGAGCTGAACTGTGATTCTTATTTCCCCTATTGGCATTTTGAATCTCTAGGTCCTCAGTCAGTACAGATGTAATTACTTAAGATGAGGTTATACTGCAGTAGCATAAGCCCTAATTCAATATGACCAGTGTCCTGCAAGAGGGGGAGTTTGGGCCATAGAGACACACAAGTAGAAAATACTACTTGAAGATTGAAGTTATGTCTCAAGCCAAGACATTACCACAAACTAGGAGGGTGGTCTGGAGGAGAGCCTGCCCGAGAACCTAGAGAGGGAGTTTGGGCTGCTGGCTCCTTGACTCTGATGTTTAGCTTTCAGAGCTGTGATACAATGAATCTCTCTTTCCTAAGCCACCCAGTTCGTTGCCCTTTGTTACTGTAACACTAGAAAAATTATGTTATTTTAACTGTGGTGACCAAGGTGGAATTGTATAACCATGTAATCATATTTTAATTCCTATGAGAATCTTTCAGTGTAGATAATAATGCCATATCTCTACAAATTAGTAAACTGAATCTTAGAATAATCAAATGACAAGTTTAAGGTATTGCCGCTGTTTCATGATGATGCCAAGTGACTCCAAACTGTCCATCTTCCCATTCCAGACTACAATTGGAGGTGTGGGTGGTACCTATGTGTTGAGAAGGAGCTCCTGAGCAAAATCAGACTGTCAAAGGAGTAGGGCAAGATAAACCGTACGAAGCCAAGCAACCACACAGGGTACACTAAATGGAGTACCATTGCTCATGTACGTGGATTCTCTGTACCCATGATTCCTAACTTTGCCTGTTAATCCATTTAGCCTCATTATGCAAGAGAAAGCAGGTGGTTGGAGATGGTGGCGTGTCTGTATGCTTCCTTGGACCTGGGTATTTAATATCTGCAAATCCACATTCACCTGAATGTAGAGATGTAAACTATAAATTATTATGACACAAAGCTCTCCTGTCATCTGGCTTGATTTTGATGATGTTTTTGTCAGACGGCCAGGAATAATATTAACACTTTAAGGCTGGAATGGTCAAGAGGTTCTCTGACCTCCCTGCCCACACAGTAGTCCTGGGTGCCAGTAGGGATTCCCCAGAATTTCCAGTTTTAAATCTTGTTAGTGCCAGTAGTGGCTGCTTAGCTTCCTCTGCCTTCTCTTGGCCACTTCTGTGTGTCTCCAGGACATGATTGTCTACTAAGGAAGAACCCAAGGTGAAAACAGAAAACAAATGGACCAGAGAGGATGGTGGTAGACAGGATAGAATACAGATCGTCCTTTTGTGTATTTGCGGAGAAGTCTTTGTCACACTGTTTTCAGAAAACTTCTTGACAACATCGCACAGGCATTGTAGCCCAGGACACTTTCTCTGTACAGGGAAACATTGCTTTGAAAGGGACAAAAATTTGTGCTTGGTTCTACTGCAGGGCCTGTGATAATGCACAGGGAAAATCTTTCTGATTCTGCTGCTGAAGGATGACAGATAATGCTTTCTCTGAACTTTGAATATCTTCAGTAGAAAAATGACTGTAAAAAGATACCAGATCCCAATCTTATTTATGTTGCATGTTTTCTACCCATAACGTGTGTGTGTGTGTGTGTGTGTGTGTGTGTGTGTGAGAGAGAGAGAGAGAGAGAGAGAGAGACAGAGAGAGAGAGAGAGAGAGAGAGAGAGAGAGAGAGAGAGAGAGAGAGAGAGAGAGATTAACAGATGGTACTTGATTTAGATTCCATTATTCAGTGCACTTTATTTTTTCTTTGGAAGGGAAAAAAGGTTTTTATGTTTTTATGAGAAGTAGAATTATAATGTAAACACCAAAATGTCACATGGGGCCACCAAAGACATTTTTTGCTTCTTTTCTTTTAGGAGAAGGCCGCTATACGGAATGGTTTTTCATCTCTTCCCACCCCCCTCCATTCTTCTATGCACAAAATTAAAGGCAGGTTATACTACTAGGCCTATCCCATGGTAACAGAAAAAGCGCTTGTACCCCTCTTCTTCCAGCCTTAGACACGAAGTCTCCTGTGTGGCATACTTGTACCCCTCTTCTTCCAGCCTTAGACACGAAGTCTCCTGTGTGGCATACTTGTACCCCTCTTCTTCCAGCCTTAGACACGAAGTCTCCTGTGTGGCAGGCATACTTGTACCCCTCTTCTTCCAGCCTTAGACACGAAGTCTCCTGTGTGGCATACTGTGATTCAGCACAGCAGCCTGCCATCACTGGGAGGAGCACGGGCCTTCAGGGCTGGACTCAGATGTGTGGTCTTTTTCGGCTGTCCTTTGAACCACATGGAAGAATGTGTTCACAGAGTAAGCTGCTACACAATCTGCTCTTTGCTTGGAAAAATGAAAAAACACTAAAAAAAAAAATACCACGATGAAACCCATTACTTTGTTTGCTAAGCTAAAAATAAAACAAATGTCAAATGTCTAAAGACTTGTAAAAAAAAAAAAAAAAGCAACAGCTTCCCCCTACAAGAGAATATCCCTATTTTTTAATCACCAAAGTGTGGATTTATATATGTAAAAGCACATAGGGAACTGTGATGGTTTGCTCATGTGTGAAATCAACACACTACATACATTGTTTTTGTGCTCCTGTGTCACATCAAAGGTTTAACTGAAAAACTGGAACTTTGTTCTCAGCAGTGAATCTGTGTCAGAGGGTGAGTCCGATCTTCAACAGTGGTGACATCTTAACATCTCTTCATGTAAAATGGTAACAAATGTTTGGAGTTTACTGTTTTAGTTTCAACTGTGCCTACCTTAATAGTGGCTGAGAAGGAAGACATTGGGGGAGGGGAGGAGCCCCCAAGTCGTTTAATCTTGCTAGTTAGTTATTCTCATTTATAACAGAGCAAAATAATTGGTAAATGCTGCAACCCAAGTAACTGTCTCAAATCCAACGTCATCCTTCACCTAAAAATGACTTCACTGTCATCAAGGAAACTGAAGCAGAAATCCCTGCCAGCCCTCTTTTTTCTTTGGGAGTCAGCAGGACAACTGCACCCCTGGGGTTTCTCTCTGTGTTTGGGCTGGGAAGGTGCAGAGGAAAAGTTGTCTTCCAAGTCTCAGGGCTAACATGCAGAAAGATGCCCACCTTTTAATAAGGAGAGGGGCTGGGTAAAAGAGGCCACTGGCTGTAGAAAATTCTCCCAAGTTCTGAATCAGGATTTTGTTGAGAGATGAATATAAAAGCACCTTGGTCAGGAAGTTGTCTATATTCTCACTCCAAGAAGATCAAAACATTTCAAAGAATGACATTTAATGACTGCTTGCTGTAAGAAAGCTGAATCCAGTTCGAGGCCACCCTGGGCTACCAAGTGAGTTCCAGGAGAGGCGCAAAGCTACACAGAGAAACCCTGTCTCGAAAAACCAAAAAAAAAAAAAAAAAAAAAAAAAGAAAGCTGAATCCATTTGACTTATGTTTTTCTCTATTTAAGAAAATTCACAGATTCAAAAGCAACTTTTTCATTTTAAGAGGGAAAAACAACAACAACAAAAAACGTCACCCAGAAGCAGTAGGAGTAGCCTTGCTCCTGCACTTTAATTTATGGGTGGCTGAAGTTCAACTTTCTCAGTATGCCATGATCTCAGTACAGCTGGCCAGACTCCACGGTGGGTAATCAGCTCTACCTTAGCAGGGCAGACCTGCTCTGTGAGCCTAGTTTGCTGTGTTGGACAGAAGTTGTCAGACCTGTCTGACTTGAGAAAAGACTTGTTGAGCAGGTTCTGTGGTGAGATCACTGCCAGCTCAGCTTTATTGGGCTTGGCTGGGAGAGGCCAAGAAATAAATGGTCTGACTTTGAGTATCTAAAGTTATTTTTCCGATTTTCTCTTCCAAATTCCATCTGCCATCTCTCTGGGGGATGAAGCCTTCATTAACTGTATATTGATTTGTTGACCAAATATTTGCTGGATACTGGTAATGCTTCAGGAACTGACCTGACGCTAGATGTAGAAGAGTGAACGATACACCTTTCTGCCTTGATGGGCATATAACCAATATTTATAATATTCACGAAAATGTTATAATTCACAGATATCAGCAGTTCACATCATTACTTCCTGTCTTTAAAAAGCAGAAAGTCTTGGAAGGGGCTGGCAGAGAATGGCCTTAGATCTGCCAGCATATCACATTAATGAACACATGACATCTGGTCCACACCTCACTGGGAATTCATCTCCCCCCTGTACCCAGGCTCCCTGTTACTCCCCTGGCCACCAATGCAGGGCTCCCGGAGCGTGAGTCCAGCAGGTCCCAATCCACAACAGACTCAGTGGTAAGGTGGCCATGATGTTAACCTTGGCCTTGTTCCATTGGAGAAAGTTTCGCAGACGTCTTTGAATCCTCTCCCCCAAAGTTGTGATGTTTCTGCAAGAGTGACCTGAATTTTGACTTCTTTTACATAAGCATACCAGAATGATAATGTTTAAACTCTCCTACTCAATTCTGTCCATAAAATACACGATTTGGTAACACATTGCCACAGCTATGTGCACATACCTTGGGCATCTGTTTACAGTGCGTTTTAGGATACTCCTCATACTATGCTGTCGTTTTGGTGCAATTGCAATACTTTTTATATAGGAATTGTAATTCTGTTTCTTTAATTAAGGCCTTTCTTTTTCTTCATTATAGTTATAAGGGACTATAAAAGCTCATATTTTGATTTTGAAACTTTAGATTACTTTTTTTTTTAGCATTTATAGCTTTATTTATATTGTGCAGGGTGATTGGCTAAACTTTGTTAACTTTTTTTTTTTCAATTGAGAATTTTCTATTCTCCGTGAATTTTAAGCACCAGGACAGGCTGTCTCTTATTCTTAGAACCCACACCCTCCAAACAATAAAGAAGCACTGATATTGATGAATGAAGTATGAATTACTTTAAGGCTTTCCCACATTTGCTGTCTTTATATATTTTTCTCTATCAAGAACTGTCTGAATAAGGGAACTGATTGGAGAATTATGTCTACTTGATTGTAGTGTAGTACTTGATTGTCTATAAATCTATCAGTGTTCAGATGTTGGGCACATATTAATTAAGGTACTGATCCAAATTAAGCCTGCATTTGCCTCCAAAAATCTATAGTCCAGTCAGTGAGAGATTTGCCCATTTTAAAACATGATCCTACTTCCCCTCCCCTTGGACTGTAAACACTGTTGTTTATGCTTTATTTCATTGTTTCCCAAACCTCAGTGATTCATGTCTCATACTCAGGACCTCTGTACCATTTGCAGCTGCCTATATTGTTATGCTTCTGGAAATGTGCTATTATTTTAAACTTAGCTGAGTCTGTTTGGTAATAGAAGCAATATTGTTGAATCTCTAGGTTGACAATACTTTCAAGTAAAAAAGACTTTAATATAAATATTTGACTGCTCAGTAAGTACTGCTGTTCATATCTATGTCCAGCCCCCCCCCCCCCCCCCCCCCCCGCCCTGCCACCAGTCATTCACACACCACAGGGAGACTCTACCTGTAACATCCCTTCTGGGAATGAGTCTGGCAGAAGAGAAATGTAGAACAGTGGGAGCCATAGCAGTGGGGACAAGAGCTGATGCTTATGGAGTGCATTTACACTTGCCATTTTACTTTATCTCATTCTTACAACTCCTTTCATGGGCACATTCGTTTCAGAGGCATGAAGCAGAGGGTAGGGGAGAGAGGACTGGGTAGCTGGAAGCCACATATGCTGTGATGTTTTCCGGTTAATTCTCTTTAGTCAGTTGATATTTCACACCTGATTAGCACATGTAAATTGTACCTGATGATGGAAGAATAAGGGTTCTCAACACTTGCTGTTTGTGAAGCAAAGTAATGATCCCAGAATGAAGATATTGGTGCCAGTGATACTGGACCGATAGCATAAAACATGTTTTCTTCCCCACTTTCAGCTGTGTTTATTTTTGTTGTTGTTTTTTGTTTTTTTTTTTTGTCTTCCTTGATGCTAGCCAGCAAGAATATTTTTTCATGCTGAACCCTGATG
This sequence comes from Peromyscus eremicus, assembly GCF_949786415.1. Classification (NCBI taxonomy): domain Eukaryota; kingdom Metazoa; phylum Chordata; class Mammalia; order Rodentia; family Cricetidae; genus Peromyscus; species Peromyscus eremicus. The sequence goes on from NC_081417.1 coordinate 104,556,818, forward strand.
GCATTGCTCGGAAGTCTTTGCAGTCAGAGGCAGTAATGCCAATTTATTATTGTTATTTTTGCTGTTCTTTTAGTGGTCTTACTCATGGCCCAGGCTTACCTGGAATTCGCTATGGCGTGCAGACTGACTTTGAATGTGAGGCGATCTTCCCATCTCAGCTTCCTAAGGATTGCAGGTGTGAGTCACCAAGCCCAGCGGCTACCTGCCTTGGTAGAATCCTCCAGGCTTTTTAGAGAATATAAAAATAAATACTTTAATGAACATTGTCGTAAGACATAGAGTAATTAACATTAAACTTCCTCATGTTACAAAGGAAAACTCAAGAAAATACATGGTGGCAACTTCCCTCTGGTTCTGTGGTTGATGTTGCCGTTTGAAGACTTGCACCAAATCGCTTCTGGGCCATTTGGCTAAGGCCATCTAGATAGTTGTCCGGTGGGTTTGTTTTTAGATATGTATCAGTTTTTCTTCCAGTGTACGGTGAATTGTAAGTGTAACTCATGCCTTAGATGTTTTCTGCTTTGCATTCTTTCTTAGCAGTGTGTCTTACATGTGGCTGATGGGGCCTGATTGCTTTTTACTTGCTAAATGATATAACAGACCCCATAAACTTGTTTAATCTTTTTTTTTTTTAATAAAGACAAAGTCACACAAGCTGTCAATGAATTTACTGTGTAATTGAAGATAGTCTTAAGCTCCAGATCCCCTAATTCATCCCCCAAGTGCTGGGATTACCAGCGTGCACCACCATATCCATATCTGGATCCCCAAACCCTGTTTTTCATTGTTCTTTGCCATGAGATTCCAGATATATGCCTTGTTTATTTTCCTGTTGCTGTGATGGAGTACTCTGGCAAGAGTAACTTAAGGGAAGCTGGGTGTGTTTAGCTTTTGACTCCAGGTACAATCAGTCCATCATAGCAGGGGAAGTCAAAATGGCAGGGACTTGAAGTGGGTAATCACATTACATCCACAGCAGAGCAAAGAACAATGATTGATGCATGCATGTCTGTGCTCAACCACCTGTAACTCTGGCTCCAGAGGATCTGACACCTCTGGCCCCCACCCATATAATTAAAAATAAAACAATTCTTTAAAAAAAGGGAAGATGAAAAAATCTAGAGTTGTATTGACTAGGTTGATTAAATATTTTAATTTTTGCATAATTTGCACAATTTGCATCTATGCATAATTGCATAAATGGTAGGAGTTACAGGACATAGTGATAACTATCCTCAGTAATTGTGAAACATTAGCTAGTATGGTAGTTTCAATGTAATTGGCCCCTATAAGCTCACAGGGAGTGGCACTAATAGGAGGTATGGCTTTTTTGGAGTGGGTATGGCCTTGTTAGAGGAAGTGTGTCATTTGTGGGGGCAGCTTTGAGGTTTCTTATGCTCAGGATACCACTCAGTGTCTCAGTCAACTTCCTGTTGCCTGCAAGATGCAGTAATCTCAGCTGCTTCTACAGCACCATGGGTCTGCAGCAGAGCTGAAAGGGAAAGTGGACACATGCTCCCATCCCTAACCCAGAAGCAATCTCTAATTGATAGTCACTTGCAAATGTAAATTGGTTTTCCCCAAGGGAGTCTTGTTGGGAAACAAACTACTCTTAAGTGTAGACTACATGCCTAGCAGTAGATGCTCAACAGGAAACAAACTCAAAGGCATCTTTGGAGGTTCCTTGTCTCACAATGTCATTTCAGAGCTCTTCCTCTTAAAAAAAAATTATCTTTTAATTTTTAATACACACACACAGAGAGAGAGAGAGAGAGAAAGAGAGAGAGAGAGAGAGAGAGAGAGAGAGAGAGAGAGAGAGAGAGAGAGAGAGAGGTGCTCACACCTGCCAAAGCTCCTGCTCACGTTTGCTACCTCTCTTGACCCTGCATTTCTCCACAAATTCCCCCTCCTGTCCAGTGCAATAATCTCTTCTTAGTTACAGTGTCTGTTTATGAGGCTGGTCTAGCAGTTAAAGCTCCTCATTGGGATGTCTAGAGTTTGCATTCAGTTTCATCATTTGAATATGTGTTTTTCTTAGAGTCATAGGTAATTTTCAAGTCCTTTGAGTTAAATCTCATTCACTGCTTCTTTTTTAGATCGTCCTTTTTTTCTCAGTGATTTCTTGGGATTTCACCAGTCATCAACCCCTGTTAGGCAGCCATGGAACAAATGAATGGAGTTTGTAAATGCCTTGAGTTGTAGAATTAGGATATGTGGCAGAGCATTCAGAAGAGAGGAGGTTGGGGAGGCATGGGCATGTAAGAATGTTCCATTACTCTAACCTCAAGTGTACCCTCTGTTGTCATTTTGCTGGCTATTTTGACAGTGACCTGAGTTGAAAATGGGAATGTTAACAGTCCTTGCTTCATAAAGATGCTATAAGGTTCTAGTGAAGTAATTCTGGCAAGAGGTATAGCAGTATGCTTGCTATTCTGTAATGGCTCAACAAATGTTGTCTATCCATCTACTATTATTAAAGTCTTAGTACTCCCATTCTGTTCTTTAAATCTCTCCCAATGGCATTTCTATATGATTTCTAATGTCTAGGCTAATGTGCTTTGTGCTTCTTTTCAGTCTCAAGCACTGTGGTTAAATAGATTAGAGGGCTTTTCCTGAGTCACAGCTTCTTCCTTAGGCACAATTGGGATTACTGTTTGACTTCTTGGAAATCACATGTGGTAGCTTGGGGAGACAGGAAACTACAACCTTGACTGAATGCTAGTTCTCACACAGTTTATTGCCACATATGAAATGTACTTGCATTCTCAGTGGAATGTCTGGAGACTTCAGGGAAAGTTCCTTTCTATTCCGTGTAAATACAAACCTCCCTGTGGCATTAACCAAAGAAACAGAGCCCTTCCAACTCAATGTATGGCCCAAAGGTGCTTTCAGCACGATGCTTCGATTGTCCTCTGCAATTAGGAGTCTTCCCTCATACCTCCTCCTGTAGGCCACCCTCCGGTCACCATCTGCTCTTACACAAGAGGCCACACAGAGACCAGCTCTCACAACAGCCAGAGCCATGGGCCAACTGTTGCTGATAAAGGCATGCTACAGCCTGGAGTAGGGGCAGAAGAGAAGCAGGAACCCTTATCTGTTAAAGAATACATACTCATATGGTTGTGAGGAAAGGGAGATAATGCCTGAGAGTGCTTTATAGATTGCACAGTATACATGGAACACTAACAACTAGCAGTGTGATATCATGTAACTAGTTACTAATTTTTCCTCAAAATACTTTCTTTTGACCTCACAGAAATTCAAAAGTCAGTCTTATATAGATTCCACAGCTAGGACTTGGGGAAGAAAAATCTGAATAACTCAGATACCATCTGCCTCCTCAAACTTTTTTTTTTTGCTTTAAAATACTCAGATTGGTTCTGGAGAGATGGCCCAGTGGTTAAGGGTGTTTGCTGCTCTTGCAGAGACCTGAGTTTGCTTCTAAACACCCATAGTCCCAAATACCCAGGTGGCTCACGGGGGTTCAGTGTTCCTCTTCTGGCCTCTGTGGGCACCCACATGCATGTAATATACACACGAGAGAGAGAGAGAGACAGAGACAGAGACAGACAGAGACAGACGAGGCAGGGAGAGACAGACAGAGACATACAACCACACACATAAAAGCAATTTTTTAAATGATACAATAGATTGTACGAAGCACTTAACTGGATGATTGCCAAGTCTGTGTCTTACTTTTATGCCATTCAAGAATGTATCTAAAATTGCACGTATAAACGCACTTACAATGCACACACATACACATTTAAGGATGTATGTATCTATAAGCCTTCTATAGCATTTTGCCTAGCTCTTCTCCTATGATTCCTTCTACAACCTTGTTACATTTTAGAGCATCCCATCTTACGGTTCAAAGGGAAAACAGAGAAGCAACCTGGTTAGCTAAAGGCCTGTGCCGTCCATTAGAGACAGAGCTGGGGCAGTCTGACCCTGTTCCGGTTTTCCTCCTTTCTACAATTCTCTGATAGGAAGGAGAGTGATGCACACTAGAACTTGGCTACCAAAGACATTCTGATTGGTGGATAACCAAAGAAGAGATGCAGCGTGGCTCAAATCCAGTTAAAAGTGAAAACCCTGTTGGGAAATTCCTCCTTAGCTGACAACAGGTGTTGCCCTCAGTCCCTGGTGTAGCCACTTAGCGAATGGCAGGCTGTCAGCGAGAGCCTCCTGGATGTTTCCTTAGGGAGCAGTGATTGCTCTGGCTGAATTCTGTTGCCACAGCGGTTTTTCTGGCAGTACAGAGTCTGTCGTCAGACAATCGGAGGAGGTAACCATCTTCTAATAACCACTCCGGGCTGTTGGCACCTAACTGCCTGGCACTGTCTGCTTCATGCAGCTTGTCAAGTCGATCTGCTTGTCTAATTTTGCTGGGGAACCTGGTACTGCCTGCCGAGTGCTTCACAACCGCTGGATCCAGGGTCTGCCCTGCAGGTGTTCAAGGAGGGAGGTCAGAGCGGCTCAGACAAGTGAAAATCAGAGAGAGCCTTGAAAGTTGTCTGCATTGTGCAGCTTTCCTCTCTGCGTTTCCACGGTGTCTGAAATCAGGATGTGGTCCTGAGTGAGTGACTCCAGGAAACACTTGGAAGTTCGTTCATTCTGTCTAATTGGGCTTCTTGAACCTCACATAGACCGGCCTCATCCTGTTTCGGAGTCTATAGCACCGAGTTTCACCCCCACCCCCTTCCTGTGCGCGCTCTCCTTCCTCTGGTTTGTGGGTTGTGCAATTGCTTCTTCTTCTTCCTCCTTTGAGAGGCAGGCTGAACTGAGGGGGAGAGGGACCATGTGCTTCTCTGCTCCGTATGCAGCGGCAGCTCCAGCAGCAGGGGCAGGTTTTCTTCGCCTGTTTTTGAAACCTGAGGGGGACTCTTCTCCAGTTTTTCTATAGCTCCCTCTTTTCACTCATCAAATGAAATGAGAGTTGGATCCTTTTCCAAACTTGAGCTTGTAATGTTTCCATTCCCAAAGAGTTATGCTTATAAAATGAACATAAATATTTTAAACGTGGGATTGAGTTGGTGACTTTTGTAAACCCCAGATAATTCCACTGTGTAGTTGTGAACTTTCTTCACAATCTATTAATTTGTCTGAACTCTCTCTAAAGACAATTATGTACAAAGCCTCTTAAAACTAAAGCTCTGAATTTGCAATTGGCAGCTTCCTACTAAGGCTCTGGAAGGCTCCTAAATCCTGGAGATTAGGTCTTCTTATAGCAAGCCTAGGTGTATATTATTTAAGGGACCCCTAATTCGTGAGAGCATATGTTTGATTCCCCAGCACAAGCAAACAACACCTCCCAAACCCCATCACCACATACATTTCAAGGAAGTTTTAGGGCAGCAGTTCTCAACTGGTGGGTCACGACAATGGAAAACACATATTTCTGATGGTCTTAGGAACTGAAACAACGCTAAGTAGCAAAATTACAGTTATGAAGTAGCACCAAAGATAGATTTATGGTTGGGGGATCCTAAGACCATTGGAAATATGTGTTTTAGGAGATTTTTAATATTTTAGGAGATTTTAGTGGAGAGCCTTAAAATGCTCCATTGCTGTCAGTGACCATAGTGAACTTATCCCATCTAGGACAGTTTATGATTATACTCACATTGAAACCTCCCAGGGATTTTATTTTTAGTTCATACATGCCATCTGTCATCACCAGCCTTACATATTAGAGTGCATCAGTCACTATCAGGAACCTTGTCTTGAGTTAAGATCCTACGGATAGCCGCTGACATTTCACTAGCTGTGTTTTGAAATAAGGTCTACTTGAGTCTGGGTTAAGGGATGACTATGGTCTCAAAGCAAGGCAGGCCTTCGTAGCCGGGTAAAGAGAATCCCCTTACTCTTACCTCTGACTTTCTAATAAATTTGTACTTGTGACCTTCATAGACTTACTGCTTCTTTCACTGAAACTTGAAGATTTTAACGGTTTCTCCCCCACAAAAAAAACTTCAGAGTTACCTCTTCTAGCACTCTTGAAATTACTAAGGCTACACTGTGGCTTCTTGAAGGCACAGACCATGTCTTACTTGCTGAGTCACTTCCTGTTTTATCTTCAGAGCCCTCCATGTTCCCTGGAGCAGAATATCCATTTAGTGAATGAAGTGAAGGAACGGAATTAGAGAAAGTTGCATTTTCATGGCAATATAAGGATGAACAAAAACTAGTGGTATATCTGGGAGGCTGAGGCAGGAGGACTGTGGGAGTTTAAGACCAGTCTTGGCTACATAATGAATTCCTGAGCAGCCTAGACTACAGTGTATGACCTTCGCTATTTTTTTTAAACCCTTAAAAACATATTTAACACTTCTTCACATTTTCTAGATTTTCAATTACAGAAGTATTGAGGACCCCCACCCCTACCTCCCACTGCTGTGGGTGATAGAGCTGAATTTTGCCGGCAAGCTGAAGGCCCAGGCAGCCTAGACATTAGTATTCCCATGGTGCGAACTGTATAAAGAAGGCTGTGGGTGTGAGCTTGCTGTCTTTTCGTCAGATCCCCTAGAATCTGGCCAACTTCCTGCTTTGTCTTTGGACAGTAGTCAGCCTGCAAATCCCTCATCTGTTTATTCAGTCCAGAGCAATACCGTGGAAACAATAACCGTTGCATTGGCCTGTGTTTGTGCTTATGACAAACAACTGATGTGCACTGGTTTCTTTCGTCATCCTCACAATGGTTCTGTGTGATAGGTATTACTGTTCTTTTTTTTTTTTTTCACAGATGAAGAGACTGGACTCAAGGAAATACATTCTCCCAGGTCACACAGCTGCTACATGGTGGGCCTGCAGAGTACGTGCCCTCCACCACATAGGTAGCAGGAGCTTCTTTGTGAATTTAGAGCACATGTGGCATCCAGGAGAGGCTTACTGAGTACTAAGTGAGACTGTAAATGATCAATAGGCAGTGCTAAACAGGCCACAGACAGTCTCGTAGAATTTTGGCTGCTCGTACTAATGGCTGCTTCTGATCATAAACCTACTTGATGCTGGAAATTTCTTTTTACGATAACTCATTGAGTTGTTCTAAAAGAGGTATTCTTGCCTTTGTTTTATATGAAAAACCAAAGTTAAAAAGGCTGAGATATTGGTTTAGGGTGGTATAAGTAGCACCCGACGCAGCTGAGGATGAAATCCAGGTTGGACCTTGCTGAAAGCACACACTCTTCCTGCTCCTTGACTTCTTGTTGTGATTAAACTCAGATTTGTTATTTATCAGATATTTCTGCCATTTTACTTTAAAAATATTGACTTATTTTTATTGAGCCATAGTTGACAAAAATTCTAAATGCTTATCATTCCCAGTATCATGTTTTGATACATGTATAACACCATGAATGGTTAAATCAGGGTAACTAACAGTCCATCATCACCTTACATATCAATTTTTTTTTGTCATAAGAACCTTCCCAATCCACTCTCTTCAGTCTTCTCTAGTTCTGCTAATCGACTCCTGGGATCTAAGGTTCAGACTGGTGCAGTTTCTGTATTACAGATTTATTATTTAAAGTTGTTTCATTATCACTGTTGTTGCTCCACTCACAAGCCTCTTGAAACTTGTCTTTTTCATACCCAAGATCTTGAGAAAAGATTAATTTAATGAGTCTTTAAATAGTTATTAGTACATGTTCAGCTAAGGCATGTGATGGCAAAGTTGCTCATATCTTCCTGATTTTTCTTTTTCTTCATCCCCCCCCCCCCCGTAGTTGTAAAATAAGAGGGGACTTGAAAAAACACTCTTTGAGGTCTCATATATGCTCAAGCCATGCCCAGTGTTTCAGACCACTTCCTGTTACCTGTGGGTCAAGATGTAGGACTCCTAGCTCCTTCTCCAGCACCATGTCTGTCTGCATGCCATCTTAACACACCATGATGACCATGGACTAAGCTTCTGAAAATGTAAGCCACCCAATTAAATGTTTTTCATTTATAAGAGTTGCAGACAAATATGGCATGTACTCACTCATAAGTGGATACTAGATGTAAAGCAAAGGATAACCAGACTGCAACTCACAACTCCAGGGAGGCTACCTAGTAAAGAGAACCCTGAGAAAGACACAGGGATCGCCCAAAGACAGAGAAATAGATGATGAGATCTACATGAGCAAACTGCGGGTGGGAGGGTAATGGAGGGCAAGGGTCGGGGGAAAGAGAGCTTAGGGGAGCGGGAGGTCCCAGCTGGATCAGGAGCAGAGTGGGAGAATGGAGAGGGAGATACCATGATGAATGAAGACCCTGGGGGAATAGGAAGAAGCAGAGCTAGAGAGGTCCCCAGAAATCCACAAAGATACCTCCATTGTAGACTACTGGCAATGGTCAAGAGAGTGCCTGAGCTGACCTGCTCTGGTGATCAGATGGCCGAACACCCTGCCTGTCATGATAGGACTCTTATTCAGTGTCTGATGGAAGCGGATGCAGAGATCCACAGCGGAGCCCCAGGTGGAGCTCTGGGAGCCCAATCGGCAAGAGAGAGGAGGGATTGTATGAGCGAGAGATATTGAGACCATGATTGGAAAAAGCACAGGGACAAATAGCCAAACTAGTGGAAACACATGAACTGTGAACCAATGGCTGAGGAGCCCCCATGGAACTGGACCAGGCCCTCTGGATAAGTGGGACAGTTGATTAGCTTGAACTGTTTGGGAGGCCCCCAGGCAGTGGAGCCAGGACCGGTCCTTGGTGCATGGACTGGCTTTTTGGATCCTGGGGCCTATGCTAGGACACTTTGCTCAGCCTTGGTGTAGGGAAGAGGGGACTGGACCTGCGTCAGCTGAGTCTACCAGGCTGGACTGACGCCCCAGGGGAGACCTTGCCTTGGAGGAGGTGGGAGTGGGGGGTTGAATTGGGGGGGAGGGCTGGGGTGGTGGGAGGAGGGAGGATGGGGGAATCCGTAGCTGATATGTGAAATCAAGTTAATTATAAAATTAAAAAAAAAGTTGCCGTGATTGTGATGTCTCTTCATAGCAATAGAAATCCTAAAACAGAAGCGAAACACATTATATTTTTATCTTATTTTATGTGTATGGGTGTTTTGCCTGCATTTATATCTGTACACCGCATATGTGCAGTGCTTGTAGAGGCCAGAGACTTGTGGGTGCTGAGAACTGAACCCAAGTCCTATAGAAGTTCAGTAAGTGTTTTTTAACTGCAGAGTAATCTCTCTAGCCCTTGAAACAAGTTTTCATATAACTGGTTAGTCAGAACTAGACACATCGCCCCAAACAAGGGTGAGTAAAACAGAAATACTTGGCAATCAGCACTAATGATGACCAGAGAGAGATTCAGGCTCTGAGTCTGGCATTCCCTCCCAGGCTCCCTATTTCTGGAACTCTGGCAAAAACAACACACTTATCAAAAGGGATTCTGTCCTTTACTGGCCACAAGGAAAATAAAGAATTGAATTCAGTTTTCTTTCATTTTATGCTTTAAGTTTGAAAAACAATTCTGTGTACAAGGAAGTGAAGGCTCATCACTGTGAGTACAAAAAATAAAGATCTTAGGACTGGAGAGATGGCTCCATAATTAAGAGCACTTTCTACTCTTGCAGAGGATCCAGGTTTTGTTCCCAGCATCCACATGGCAGCTCACAACCATCTATAACTCTAATTCCAGGGATCTGACACTTTCTTCTGACACAGGCACCAGGCATGCACATGGTGTACATACATACATGCAGGCAAAACATTTCTCATACACATATAATAAAATAAATGCATATGGGCAGGGGAGAGCTGGCCTTGAGGTCATAAGGGTGGGAGAACTGTCCCTGTCCCCCACCAGCTGTAACACTCAGGAGAGCAGGCCCTGCGTCTCACATGGGCAGGACAATAGAGCCAACGCCATTGGCGGAGGTGTGGGTGAGCCAGCCCTGAAGTTGTGAGCATGGGAGAGCTGTCCCTATTAGCCATCTCTTATGTGGTGGCATGGGTAGGGGAGAGATGTCCTCCACCCTGCTCATCAATACCTGAGACAGGTTGGAGAGCTGGCTCTGAGGTCACAAGAGCAAGAGAGCTGCCTTTGCCTCCCACCAGCTGCAGCACTCAGGAGAGTGGCCCCTACACCACTCCTGGGCAGCACAGTACGGCTGACGCCCAATGTGTAAGTGTAGGAGATTTGACCCTGAGGACATGAAAGCAGGAGAACTGGCCCTGCCCCTTGCTCACTCCTGCAAGAGGTGAACTAGCCAGGACAAAGCAGGAGACCTCACCCTGGTGGTGAGGACAAGGGAGAACAGGTGGGCCGACCAACTCTGCAACTACCCAGGCCCAGAACCAGGGTTATGTGTTGGTGCATCCCAACATATACCCCATCTGTGAGCATGTGAAGGAACTGGCCCTACAGACCCAAAGCTGCAGGATTTCCGTGCCACAGGACAACCGCAGGATAACCAAGAGGAGTCCCAGTGAGGGCCCAGCTTCGATAGTGTAGTAGAAACCAGAGGCCTCGACCCAAACCAATGACTCCTTATAATGAACACTTGCAAATGAAGATAAATGGATAAAAGGGTTCCCTGAGTGACTCACTGTGTCACACTACAGCTTCCATGATGAGAGTAACTTTTTTCCTTCTCTCTCTTTTTTTTTTTCTCTTAAATTTTTTTTTTTTATTTTGTTTGGGGGTGGGGCAGAGTTTGCAAGGGCAGAGGGTGGATGTGAAGGGTCCAGAAATGAATGGGATGAATGGGATGGAGATGCTTGATGTGAAAGACACAAAGAATAAATAAAAAGAAAAAACCAAAATTGAGACAGAGTCTTACATTGTCCAGGCTGAAAAAAAAATACATTTAAAAAATGAAGATCTTTAAAAAGTTTGTAGATGTTTTGGCCACAAACTTGGATTATTTTTTAGACACATCTGGAATTACATTTATAATGCTTAACCAAGCCTGTCAGTTACAAAGATTCATCTGTTTGCATCATTCTGTCACTGGGTAAAGAGCAGTCCTGCATTAAAAGGGTACTTTATTTGGAATCAAAAATTGTATAATGACATTTTTGTTGGCTTTTTTTTTTTTTAGGTTAGGTATGCCTATCCATTTAAATGTGCACAAGATGTATTACTATGGTCATTCCCTCTCATGTCTTAGTTTTCTCTGTAAAAATGGGAAATAGTGACACCCACTTTCACTGCTGTAAAGACTAAATTTGTTCAAGTATGAAAAACATTTAGTCCTGTGTAGATCTTTAGCAACTGTTCAAAAATGTTAGCTATTCTTATTGCATCATCCTCATTATTCTGATCCCTGAGATAGACTCAGCATTTCCAGCAAAGCTCTTTGTTATGATTTGAATGTGAAATGCCCCCCACAGACTCATGAATTTGAACACTTGGGCTCAGCCAACAGTGCTGTTTTGGGAGGTGGTAGCACTTTGTGGATAACTACTTATGCTCCCTGATATGCTAAGTTGTGAGAAGTGACCAATGTAAGTCCCCATTGCCACAGGCCAAGTTGTTCACTGTGCCTTCCCTGCCAGGATGGACTGTATTCCACGATAACTACTCCTCTCTTGAATTGCTTCTGTTAGGTTTTTTTTTTTTTTTTTTTTTTTTTGTCACAGTGATAACTAAAAAGTAATTAACATACCCTACAAAAAAGACTTTGAAATAAATGAAGATCAACTCTTTACTAGGGAATGAATTTCAGGGGAGGTCTTTGGGATCTTTATAAATTTATAATCATATTGATTGATTTTGTGTGTGTGCACGGTGCATGCATGTGGGTACACATTCGTGAAGGTCAGAGGACAGTTTCCAGGAGTCCATTTTCTCCCTCCACCATGAGGCTGCAGGAGTTAAACTCAGGCAGTCAGTCTTGGGAATGAGCACCTTTCCCCATTAAACACTCTCGCCAGCCCTTTTGGGAGTTTTCAGACACTTGCCCCATAGGTACTGAGTTAAGCAGGCCTATGAAGGAATGTCTCTGGAGTGGTTTTGTCTCCACTCTCTTGACTGCTAAAGCCAGTCAAGTCACTGTCTCTATCATTCTCAGACAATAAAGACACTGGATCTTTATTATCATAGAGGGTGAGTTTCTCTTTGTTTCTGGTGATTAAAAAGAAGGCTACTTAGGATGCCATTGAAGAAATGACATTCTTGAACATGTTCTCTGCTATCAGCAGGTAGGTGCCAGATCCCAACACCTCATTTCTGCTGCTCACAGTTCATGTGGAAGCTAGTTAGTGATCTATTTGATGGAAATTTAGGCTGGCATCACGCTTGGGTCTGGATGTGATGCCATCCTCTTCTGCTTTGTTTTTTTTTAAACTCCTGGGCTATGGGTTGTATCACGTGTGACTTGGCAATAGATGAGGACGACATTTCCTTACTTGGCTGTAGGGAACCTTCCTGCCCATTCTTCAGCTGCCATAGTTTCATTTGTGTTTCTTAGTAGTATCTTTGACCTAAAAGAATCTTCCCCCAATGAGCAAAATTCTTTAATTTTAAGTATAGGTTTTGGAGGCAGATGAGAGTCTAAATTTGTTTGGCTGCTTGCTAGTTGTATGATATTATGCAATCTCTTGGCCTCTCTCAGCTTTAATTTCCTTATTTGAACAGGTTGTTGTTCATTATTTGAACAGGGAAAAGGGATTGGACTTTAGAGAAGATTAGGAGATAATGTAGGTAGATATTGTTGATGGATTGGGTGAGGCAGAGGGAGGGGGCAAGGATGACTACCAGGTTTCTGTCTCAAGGACTTGAACTTGGGTGGTGTTTTAGTGCAGGGGAGATAAAAGAAGGTGTGTGTGTGTGTGTGTGTGTGTGTGTGTGTGTGTGTGTGTGTGTATGGAAGATACAGAGAGGCAGAGATAGTAAGGGCAAGACTAATTGTGGCTTGGGTTTAAAAAATATTGTATGTATATACATGTGTGTGTTTTTTATTTTCATATGGGTACGAGTGAGTCATGGCATGTATGTAGCCAGAGAACAACCTTGAATACTGGTCCTTGCCTTCTACCTTACTTGAGACAGAGCCTCGGTTTTCACTGTTGTGTAGACCAGGCTTTCTGGCTTGTGAGCTTTCAGGGATTTTTATGTATTTGCCTTCCATCTCACTGTGGGAACATTGAGATTACAGATGCCCTTTATCATGCCAGAGTTTTCATGGCTTCTGGGTATTTGAACTCAGGTCTTCATGGTTGTGTACCAAGCGCTCTTCTTAGCCAGCTATGTGATTTTGAGGTACTTTTTGGACAATGTGGAAATGATGACTTGATATTTTCACGAGAGATCTGGATTGGTACCTGAGCTTTCAAAGTCCTTGTATAAATAGAGTAATACAAATAAAGTGAACCTCTGCAACTAAGAGAACATTGGATGAGCCTTGGGAACATCTTTATTTACTGGTCTCAGGGGAATGGGGAAATCTGAAAAAAAAAAATCACTTTATGTTATCATAAGCTTCTGATTTTCCTCTTCTTGAAACATCAGCTTTTGAAATGAAGAAGAAATTATGTTGTCTATGTAAAACAAGGGGACAAACCTCAGTAGATACAGAAATGCATTTTTAGCCTATTGAAACCAACACTTACCTAGGGGAGTAGGGAACAGAGTTAGTCAAGTAAAAAGACTGAAGGGGAGTTCGTGAGGTCCCGAGATCAGACACTGTATGTTTGTTCTGACAATAATCTGAATGGTTAACACTGACTCTGCACTCACCCTTCTAGATTCCAAAATAGCATTGATTTTATGGTGAGAGTTTGTTGTGTAAATGCCACATTGAGAAACACTAGTGGATTTGAGGGTGCTGGGGAGTGACTAGATCAGCTATCCAATGGCTTGTTGCCTTGTATAGGAAAGGCTGATAGACTCAGGAAATGCAAACAGGAAGTTGAAGGACTCAATGCGTTTGGAGAGTGGTTGTGGCCATTGGCAGTCAAGAGAGCACTGGACAAAAGGGTCAGAAGGTGGATAATTTGTACTTGTGATTTTGGGTGTAGAGCCAGCCATCTTTGTAATTTTTTCAATAATCTTTTTTGAGATTCTAAGTACAATTACATCGTTTCTCTCTCCCCTTTCTCCCTCCCAATCTTCCCACACTTGCTGCCTTGCTTTCTTTGAAATTAATGGCCTCTTGTTTTTTTTTGTTTTTGTTTTTTAATTGTTGTTAGGCAACCATATTGGTGAGACATCATGGATATAGCTTTTGACATTTTTATAAGACAAAAATCTTACAGCAAACTTCCTATTCCTCTGGTTCTTACAACATTTCTGCTCCATCTTTTGAAATCATCCTCTGAGCTTTAGGTATAGTAGTTGGAGATGTGTCAGTTGGGATAGTGTGAAGCCATTCTTGGTAATGAAAAACCCTGAGCTCTCTCCTTGACAGTGTGAGGGCACATGAACACCAAAGGATCGAGCTGCTGGGCTAAGGTGTGGCTGTTTCAAGAGAGCAATCAAAGAGGAAGGATCGAGCTAAGGACAGGGGAAGTGAATTGGCTTTCTTCTGGTGAGTGAGCATTCCAGAAATGCGAGCTTTAACTGGATTAGGTGACCACAAATATTACAGGGATGGAATGAGTCATTTAGTGACAAAGATGTCTGAGGGTCTGAGGCAGGAACCTTCCCATGATGTCTGGATGGGCTCCTTGTGGATATGGACCTCTGTGTGCAGAGCCGAGGGGCTAGGTCAGTTCTCTCTGATGTGGAAGGATATTTTCATTAATATCTCATTTCTAGCCTCATAATAGGCCTGACAGTTGGGCACAGCAGTAATAATAGGATATCTACTTTTCTTCTACCTTTGGAGCTATGAAGATCCAACACAATCATTTGTGCTAAAATACTTTTAACAAACTTAACTCACTACATATACAGGTTTTATTGTTACTCACACCTTTGAAGCATTTCTCTTTGTGTTTTTCAGGGTATCATAACATGTTCCCTAAAGCAGTTAGGGCTTCCTTTTAACAAAGCCAAGACTGGCACCTGGGTAGATGCTCTGTTGATTTTGAAGTCTTGATGTGGACTGGCATTTTTCCCTGGAGTTTGGGCACCTCCTTTAGAAGCTTCTCACGGCCAAAACTTCATGTCTTTGTCTGCTACAGATTCCACACTCCCATCCAGGCCACCCACCAGGTTCCACTCTCCAGCCCCAAGGACACATTTACCTGCTGATTACTTTCTAGAATAACTGAGCTGAGTGACAGCCCTAAGCAGTTCACCAGTGTGGTCTAGTTTTCTAGATTTCCCTGGTGAGTTAACAGGGATGCATCCACTGGACTCTGGGAATTGCAATTCTACATTGCCTATGGTATTTTTAGATTGTCCTGAAGAGAGGCAAATACAACCCTATCCAAGCAGTATTCCTTTAGTGGTAGCCCCTTTGAAGTTTAGCATACCATGCTTGATTGTTAGCTGTTAAATTTTCTTAGAAAGAGAAAAGCTTCAGAGGGGTGTAAATGGTGACTCCTCTTCCTCCTTTGCACTTCTCAAGCAGTTTCACAAGCTTCATCACTTTCTCTGCTGTTGTCAGTTGCTTGTGTTTTCCTTTCAAGGCTTGGGACCTAGAGTCTGTTCTGCAGAAAACATACTCGTTGGAGTCATTGGGTATATACCATATGAATTGTTTAGTACAATACACCTCATCCACTGTTAAGGCAAGAACATTTTTATTTAATGGGGAGTTAAAAACCTATGTGGCATGCTCTCTTCACTCACTTGATTTATAACACTCCATGATGCATACACCTTCTACTCAGGGTTTTTACTCCCTGTGTCTTTATTCTGGTCATAAGGAACACTTTTTGGCCAGGTAGAAACTGCCTCAGGAGTATGCCATGGGCATAGAAGTTCTTTGACCTATCATTGACTTTGTTTGGAGGCTCTAAACTTCACCCTGGAAGACTGATTGTCCCCGCTACCATCTTTCTCCAGCAAGTCATCTAAATTTAGTGCAGCTCTTTGACTTCTTCCGTTTGGATACCCTTCAAGTTCCTTCACACACCTAGAGTTATTACCATGTGGAGAGGAAGAGCTGACACATACCATGGAAACATTAGCTGGTTTAGAATTCATGTTCTACTTACATTTACTTCTCTTAGTAATGCTACTTCTGCAGCCTCCCGAGAATTTCCCAAACTGCCTGCTTATCCTTTATCATGTCACTCTAGACTCCACAAGGCATCTTTATGAAAACATAGAGATGTGGAAGGGAGAGACTCCATTATGCTCCCCCTCCAGGACCAGCTTCTGTTGGAAGAACCCCTCTTAAATCTAGTACGTGGCACACACCTGTAATCTTAACACTTGATAGGTTGAGGCAGGATTTTGAGTTTTAGAGCATGAGTTTTAGAGAGTTTGTGGCTATATAGTAAGACCCTGTATCAAAAACAGAGAAATGACCGTTTGGTATTGGATAGCTAATTTATGTGATTTTTGCCAAGGAAAGACTATTTTTCCATTTTCTACCTTACTTAGGTGCCTGTAGTTTTTTATCTAGAAATGAGGCCTTGTGAGCATTCCTCTTTCCATGTTATCATGTTAAATGGTCAGCCCTGAAAACGTGTGTATATATATATATATATACACACACACATATATATACATACAATCTACACTATACAGACTGAGCAGACTGTTTATATATTTAGGAACACACACACACACACACACACACACACACACACACACTTGGTGTAGAAAAGGCCTTTGACAAAAATCCAACCTCCCTTCATGATAAAAGTCCTGGAGAGACCAGGGAAACAGGTACATACCTCAACAATTTACAGCAAGCCCACGGTCAACGCCGACCTAAACAGAGAGAAACTCAAAGCATTTCCACTAAAATCAGGAACAAGAAAAGGATGTCCACTCACTCTATATCTATTTAATATAGTACTTGAAGTCTTAGCTAGAAGAGTAAGATAACTGAAAGAGATCAAGGGGATACACATAGGAAAGGAAAAAGTCAAAGTATCTTAATCAGCAGACGATATGATATGGTAGTATACATGTATGACCCTAAAAACTCCACCAGGAAACTTTTATAACTGATAAACACTTTCAGAAAAATAGCAGGATACAAAATTAACATACAAAAATGAATAGCCTTCCTACATACAAGTGACAAACAGTCTGAGAAAGAAATCAGGGAAATAGTACGCTTCACAATAACCATGAAAAATATCCTAGGATAGCTCTAACCAAGCAAGTAAAAGACTTGTATAATAAAACCTTTAGAACATTGAGGAAAGAAATCGCAGAAGGCAAGCAGCTTTCTTTCTTTTTTTAAAAAAATATTTTATTTTATAATTAACTTAATTTCACGTATCAACCATGGATTCCCTGTCCTTCCTCCTCCCCCCAGCCCTCCCCCCTCAAGTC
This sequence comes from Peromyscus eremicus, assembly GCF_949786415.1. Classification (NCBI taxonomy): domain Eukaryota; kingdom Metazoa; phylum Chordata; class Mammalia; order Rodentia; family Cricetidae; genus Peromyscus; species Peromyscus eremicus. The sequence continues at coordinate 104,574,161 of NC_081417.1, forward strand.
CACCCCCCATTCCCACCTCCTCCAAGGCAAGGTCTCCCCTGGGGAGTCAGTCCAGCCTGGTAGACTCAGCCAATGCAGGTCCAGTCCCCTCTTCCCTACACCAAGGCTGAGCAAAGTGTCCTAGCATAGGCCCCAGGATCCAAAAAGCCAGCCCATGCACCAAGGACAGGTCCCGGCTCCACTGCCTATGGGCCTCCCAAACAGTTTAAGCTCATCAACTGTCCCACTTATCCAGAGGGCCTGGTCCAGTTCCATGGGGGCTTCTCAGGCATTGGTTCACAGTTCATGTGTTTCCACTAGTTTGGCTATTTGTCCCTGTGTAAATACTAGATGTAAAGCAAAGGATAACCAGACTGCAACTCACAGCTCCAGGGAGGCTAGCTAGTAAGGACGACCCTAAGAAAGACACAGGGATCGCCCAGTGATGGAGAAATGGATGAGATCTACATGAGCAAACTGGGGGTGGGGGGGGTAATGGAGGGCCAGGGTTGGGGGAAAGCGAGCTTAGGGGAGCGGGAGGTCCCAGCTGGATCAGGAGCAGAGTGGGAGAACAAGGAGAGACCGTGATAAGTGAAGGCACCATGGGAATAGGAAGAAGCAGAGCTAGAGAGGTCCCCAGAAATCCACAAAGATACCTCCACTGTAGACTACTGGCAATGGTTGAGAGAGTGCCTGAGCTGACCTGCTCTGGTGATCGGATGGCCAAACACCCTGGCTGTCATGATAGAACTCTCATCCAATGTCTGATGGAAGCAGATGCAGAGATCCACGGCTCCGGGAGTCCAATCGGCGATAGAGAGGAGGGATTGTATGAGCGAGAGATATTGAGACCATGATTGGAAAAAGCACAGCTTTCATTTTATTCAGTGGTGGAGAACCAGATGGAACTGGTTCTTACTTACCAGGCATCAGTTATTACTTTTTGCTTCCAAGGGGGAGGGGGAGGAGTCTCTATAAAGCTAATTTTTTGTTTTATTTTAACCTTTATTCTTCTTTCATAAATTATATCCCGACTACAGTTTCCCCTCCTTTCATTCCTCCCAGTACCTCCCTCCACTTCCCCTCTTCCTCAGATCACCTCCTCATCTGTTTCCCTTAAAAAAAAAAAAAAGGGAAGCCTTCCAGGATTATCCACTGAGCATACATGGCCTAACAATATACAATAAGACTGGGTACAAATCCTCCTATCATGGCTGGACAGATGGATGTGGCAGCCCAGTAGGAGGAAAAAGGGTTCCAAGCACAGCCAAAAGAATCAGGGACACTCCCCACTCCCACTGTTAGGAGTCCCACAAGAACACCAAGCTGCACAACCACACGGTATATGCAGAGGGCCTAGGTCAGACCCATACAGGCTCCGTGATTGCTGCTTCAGTCCCCGTGAGCCCCTATGATCTCTGGTTAGTTGATTGCGTGGGCTGTTCTTGTGGTATCCTCAACCCCCCTCTGGCTCCTACAAAGCTAGTTTTTGTATTAATGAGTTATGAACTGCAACATTTTGAGTGGTAAGAGTGGTAAGAATAAAAAATAAAATAAAATAATAAAAGACCATGAGTTTGAAAGAGACAATGGGGAATTATATGAAAGGGTTTGAGAGAGTGAAAGAAAAGGGAAGTTCATGTTGTAATTATATTTTAATCTCAAAAAATAAAAAATATTTTACAAAGTGCCGAAAGTGAACACGTTTTAAAAATGCTTTTATCTTGGTGTTATTTTCAGTTTACAAACCCTAGCAGTCAGGGACGAGCATTTTTTTTTTTAACCACAACAAATCTAGACTGTTTCATTTCTTATTAAGGAGCCTTAATCATTGTCATCTCAGGACTCAGTACTATGGCCAGGATGCTGTGGTTAGGAGGGTGGGATGTCAAACAGCAAAGCTTCAGAAAGTGTGAGCAAAAGTGAGTCATGGGAGCAACTACCTCGGTTTCCCCCTCTAAACTCAGCCAAAGTGTGTTACTGTCATTACTTTGAGGGCTGATTTAAAAGAAAAATTAAAAAGGTGTATTTATACAAGCAACTAAGTGTCTGTGACTTTTGGAGAGCTTGAGATGTGAAAGTACCATAGATGATCTCTGCTGATTTATGCAGCTCACAGCTAATGCAGCAGGTCCACCAGGACCTATTGATTGCATCCCTTTTGGAAGGAATAGAAAGAGGCCCAGTTATCTCAATATTTCCAAAAACTTAGTCTTTATATTCTCTCTTCAGGTATAAATCACATCTAGAAGCAGACTTTGCATTAGGGTCATGAACAAGGAACAAAAGTCAAGGAGATATATCAAATCTTTAAGGGTTTTTTTTTTGTCTCCAATTTGTCTTTCATTTTTTCTTTTCTGTTTTCAGAATTCAGATATGTTCTCGCTTTATCAACCATTTACATTTTGACTCAAATAAGATAATAACTGTAAGTTTTTAAACAAGAGCTGTGGCCTGCCACGATTTTCAATGCCAATCTTCTTAGCCTAGTGCCTGACACATGAATCACTTAATATATTAATTGAATCTTATTCTTGCATCTTCCCCCTAAGATCTCTCCCTTTCTCTCCACTTACATAAAATAAAGAAAATCAGACTATTCCATACTTGCTCTTCCTGCTCCAACAGTACACAGGACAGAAAGGACCCTGAACCTTATGGACTTGGTAATCGACCAGGGAAGGGAAGCATTGAACAAATAACTCCTGAAAGAATATGGAAAACGACATGATGCAAGGGGATGTAACTAATGATCATAAGATGTGTCTTTGGGGAGCTGTGATCTGATAGAAAAATAACATTTGACTAGGTACAGCTGTGGTATCAGCAAGGCAGTATTCACCATTTTCTCAAGTCATAAATAATTACCATTATTTATGGTATCCTAGGCAGATGAGACAATGTGTACTGTGATGGTTAATCTTGACTGCCAACTTGATTGGACTGAGAAAAGCCTGCCTAGGAGGTTATGAGAGCACACTTCTGGATGTGCCAGGAAAGGCATTTCTAGAGACAGCTGGCCTGAGGGACAGTAGCTAGGGTAGAGGGGAAGGCGGAACAGGACAAAAGCAAAAGGAAGAGGAAGCCAGCACGGATGTGGAGGCTTGATTTTTTCCTGAGAAGGCCTTTGATGCTGCTTTAATCCCCCCTGGACATCTGATACTAGTCTCCTAAGCTTTTCAACCTAGATCCATGATGATGACTTTGAAGGATTTCCAGGTCTCCTCTCTTGGTCAGCGGCTTTACCCCTTATCCCTTGTTCCTAAGGCTCCCATCTTGGAATGAACTACTGGATCCTTGGTATGCTAATGGCCATTGTAGGAGTATCCAGCCACGGACTATTGAAGCCAAGCTATTCAATCCTGTTTTGCATGTATATGTATATTCTCTCTAGAGAACTCTGAGTAATACATGTACAAAGCTTTGTTTTCAGAGAGCATGGTTCACTAAAGCGTGCTTTTTCCATAGATGGAAAGTAAAGGGATTGTTCTTTAGAGATCTGTGCTGAGCTTTCCTCTAGAGGCATAACCGCTGGTCTCTTTGTGGTTTTGCAATGGCAATAACAAGATTACAGTACTGGATGGGCTTTTGTAGTAAATAAGGACACAGTTTCTGATTTTTTTCTCAAATCATAAATAGTTGATCAAATAAAATATCATCAAGCTTGGAATTTTTATTACTTTAAATAACAAAATACCTATGAGTAGGTAGTATTATAATGAAAAGAGATTTACTTTGACTCAATTCTGAAGGTCCAAGATCAGGAGGCTTCCTTTAACAATGGCCTTCCTGCTGCAAGAATTCTAAGGTGGTTCATGACGTTGTTAAGAGTCAGGGAGTCTGTGTGTGTGTGTGTGTGTGTGTGTGTGTGTGTGTGTGTGTGTGTGTATGTATGTGTGTGATTGAGTATTTCCTCTGGTCTTTCTCCCTTTTATAAAGCTATCAGGTTTCAATCATGAAGGCTTTACCCTAATGACCTTATATAGTCTTGTCATGTTCCCAAAGGCCAAACCTCTAAACATCATAGCTGAATTAAGTTTCTACCCTCTAAATATGTCACATTGGTGATTAAGTTTTAATAATACATGCACCTTTGGGGACACATTCAAACCACATCCAAACCACAGTAGAAAGTATCATCGACTAAGATTGATGGTCTCAGTCAAGATTGGCAGGGACCTGGTGGGCAAGAGTGGCTTGTAAGATGGCCTCTGGTATGTAGTGGCCACAGCTAGGTTAGAAGAACAGTTGGTTAGGCTACAGTGACTTCATTCCAGGAACCAGTGTGTTAGGAGATCTTTCTTGTGGGTGGTAGATGTCATCAGATGCACACCACTGAACCCAAAGCAAGGGCAGTGCAAGGTTCTCTTTCCTCGTCATTCACTACTTTTCTTTTCTAGGCCTTTTAGGCTCTTTTAGATTCTGTTTTCCTTGTTTAAAGAGGAGGGAGGAGGGGGGGGGTCTGTGGATAGCATGTGGAGTGAGTAGAAAATTTCTTAATAAAGAAAAATGAAAAAAAAAAGATAATGAGGTAAGAGACATGTGGGACATATAAAGTGGCAAACCCCCGCGGAGCCCTTGTCCTGTAGCACTGTTTTCTTCCCCCTGTTCCCCCCGGCAGAACAGCCTCTGAGAAGTCTCTGGGTAGTGGAGGAATAGAAGGAATACTATAATTACATATCTAACTCTTGAAGCACATACCGTTTTCTTTTTGGCCAAATTGCCCCTTCCAGGTGGGAAATGTCTTTTAGTGGTACAAATTATGCACTCAAAAAAACCCCATTAACTGTATATAATCCACCCTGGTTTTCTCATCAGAGAACTCCTAGGGCAGTGATTGTCTGAGATGCACGTGGCTATGTGGATAATGGGAGGCACCACTCTAATGTTCTGGTGCCTCAGGTTCAATGCTGATGGGTTCTCATTTACTTTCTGTAAACCAAATAAACACTTTATTTTTTGAGAATTCCATATATGAGTACTGCATCGGCCTTATTTCTATTTCCCCTTTTTGCTCTAGCTCCTGCGTCCTCGCTCCTTCTTAACTTCATGGCCTCATATTACTTATTAATGGTACACACACGTATATATTTATAAATACAACTAGCTGAATACATTTAGTGTTGCTTGTATGTGTATGTGTTTAAGGCTGACCACTTTGGGACTGGATAACCTATCGGGGGCCTTGTCCCTTGGGAAAACTAATTCTCTCCCTTTAAGCAGCCATTGATTAATTGCTTGTAGCTCTTAATCTAGGAACGGGACCTTGTGAGATTTCCTGTATCACCACTGGTATTGTCATTTTTCAGGTTTTGTTTGGGCAGGCATGTTGTTTGAGATTTCATGGGTGCAGCTTCTCTGTCTTGTATAGAAGATACTATCTCACAGCAGATGTCCTGATATTCTGGCCCTCACAGTCTTTCCACCCCATCTTCCCCAGTGTTCCCTGAACCTTAGGTGTAAGGGATGTGCTGTAGATGTACCAGTTCGGGATGGGTACCCCACAGTCAGTTGTTCTTTGCATTTTGACCAGCTGTTGCTTTATGCCTGCTGCAAAAAGAAGCTTCTTTTGACGACGGGTGAGAAATACACTTATCTGTGGGTATAAGGATAAATGTTTCAAATGTGGTTAGAAATTATTCTGGTTGATGAAGGTGGCAGTAGTAGGTTTTTCTGTAGGCTCCATGGCCTCACCAGCCATACACAATTGGATAAGTTTATAGTACGAGGCATGAGGTCCCTTTTATAGAGCAGGCCTTAAGTCCAATTAGGTGGCTATTTGCTACCCACAGTATTTAGTGCCACTATTGCACCTTTTGGGATAGTTTGTCATTGTGGCCATTGTTGTGGTTTATAGCTGTTACAGCTGGATAGGACTATTGATTGCTTTTTGCCCCTTGGACTTTCATAGTACCTTCTGGTCCTATGAAAGCTAGTCTTTAGTGGGGGAGGCTTCCAGGTCAGGTCTGTCTCTGTTTCTCCAAGTCCTGTGTCTAAAGTGTGTGGTCTCTTCAGCAATAGGGTTTTACTTTTATTTTCTGGAATACACCCTAGGGAAATGGCAATAGCCTATATGGCTTTGGGAGTTAGAGGTGTTAGGCTCTTATACTTCCCTGACCAACAACTGTAAAGGAGGTTTCCCATGCCTAGTGCTGGTATTTTTGTTATGAAGTCTATAGTTTTTTTCGGGGAATGTCATCTCAACTGGTGTAACTTCAATTAAATTTTATATATGCATGTATACACATACACTCATATAAATTGTAGGTAATTTCCAGTACACATAAAGTAATATAATTCCATATGGCTTTAAAAAACATCCTTTGTGTTGTTTATCCTTGTTCCTTCTTCCCACCCTTCTCTAGAGTTTCTGCCCCTCCCCCAACACAGTCCCTTTTTATTTTCTTTGTATCTGTAGTTACTGTAGGTTGTATACTCACATCTAAATAGTGAGAACTAGAATTGACTTGTCCTGACAATGATTTAGAAAGCTTGATCATTCTGTTCTATGGAAATATAAGAAAGTAAATCTGTTCTTGTCAGGCACGTAGAGTAGGATATAAGAAGGAGATACATTATTTTTAGTTGTGCTTTAGGCTAAAAGATTAGAAGAATAATGTTCTTGTTAGGAGGAACTGGAATTCATGGGCTAGCTGATTGTTTGATTCATTTAAGTTTATTACATGGCTTCCATTCCAGATGCTGTATTTGGCCATGGAGACACAAAGATCCCAAGGTTCTTGCTCTGCAAATGCCAGTAGTCTCTGCGAGAAGGCACATAAGCAAATTAATGCCACATTATATGACAGGGCATCCAGCCAAGACAGGTGGGAAGGTCTAAATCAAATGAGCAATCATTTGATTAGAGAGGAAGACTGTAATCGAGGAGATTTCCAAGGGGTGCGATACTTGGGCCAATAGGCCAGCATTTTCTAAAGTGGAAAGGAAGGATATAGACCTCCTACACAAAGGCAAGAGACATGCGACACACAACATATAATGGAACTATAATCTGGCAGATCTGAGATACTGGGTTAGTGTCAAACTTCCAGCATGGGAGTCACGGAGTAACAACATTTGCCTCTGGTGAACAGGGAGGTGTTAGGCTTCCTCAGAACAGTTCATCTATTCTCCTTTGGAGACAACATCTTGTTAAGTAGTCCACGCTTGGCTTAAACACTTTATATGGGTCAGGCTGGCCTTCAGCTTACAACCTTCCTGCTTTTACCTCCCCGGTTCTGGAGTTTTATGTGTGCTCTATCACATCTAACAGCTCAGTAATCTTATAAACTAAGAGAGACATAGTAGGGGAGTACAGAATTGACTATTGAATATGTAACTGTCCTAAGAGGCATTCTGTCCCTCATAGTTATTGATTATGAAAGAGATTGTAAGCCTTTAATTTTTAATTAATTTTCATTAACAAGGTAATTCTCTGGTTGTGTGGAGAGCAGCTCTGGCCTGCTTCATATTCTATTGACCTTCAAGTTGTTCTGTTGCTTGAAAAGTCCTGAGAAAGTTTAGTTTAGATGTGAACTCTGCAGTTAGAGAGCCAAGGCTCAACTTCCTTTCTGGTCATTGTTATTTAGGGTAACACAGACAACTTTAGGTCTCCACAACTTAATTTTTTTTTTCTATTAGTAACATGAGAATAGTGGTATCTCCATCCAAGGATTGCCCCACTCAGGGATAACTTCTAGCACAACTTAAGTTAATATTATTAGACAACAGATGCTCTGTTGTAAAGTAAAATTCCCTTTGTACTGTGGTCACATGGCATGTTAGGTACAAAGAACCAAAGCGTCCAGATTGTAGGACATTCTAACTTGCAAAGTTGATAGGCAGCATGAAGAGGTACTATGGATTTATAATCTTTCTTGTACAGAAGGTGATGTGTCAGGTTTTGTCACTGGGTAACTAATATATTACTCTGTGTGATTGGAGACATCATTTAACTCTTTAGACTTGTATTTCCTTATGGTAAAGTTGGAGATAACATCATTATCTTAGTTTATAGGCAGTGATAGGATATATCAAGTGTGAAAATCTTCAGGAGAGTTAAAAACTTAAGTGTAAAAATCAATGCCAATATGATATAATTGGCATTGAAAGGTAGTGTTGTCACAGACCATTCTTTTTATATACAGTATAAATTATTTTGAATATCTCTCTTAAAACCCTGTTTTCTCTTTTTAATAAGTTTTATGAGGCTAAGCCTGTCTTTAAATTTTGTACAGGACATGAGGAAGCAGTATCTGTCTGATAGTCAGATAAGGGAATAAGAAAAAAAATAACTTCACTATTAAAAACAGAGAGTCAGCTTCAGTTATTTTTTCTTACCAAGGAAATGATCCTTTCCCTTTAGTTAATTTTTAAGACAATGTTCTTATAATTCAAAAAAGTTATATAAGACTTTATGGGTATGACTTTTGACATTCCTAGGAGACACACTCTTACAGCAAACTCCCTGTTCCTCAGGCTCTGAACAATCTTTCCACAATATTCCTCCAGCCTTAGGTACAGGAGTTGTACTATGCATTTATCCACTGGGACTGGGCTTCACAACCCTGCATTATGATTGGTTGTGTTTTTTTGTAATGGTCTATTGCAAACAGAAGTTTCCTTGATGAGGGGTGAGGACCACACTTATCTGTGAATATGAGGACAGATATTTAGAATGTAGTTAGCAATTATACTGGTTTAGTAAAGTAGTAGTTGTAGTTTCTCCTCCAAGATCCATGACTTCACTAGCCTAATGTAGCTGGCTAGGTTTCTAGTACCAACCATGGTTTTCCTCTTGTTGGGCATGTCTGAAGTCTTGTTAGAGAGCTGTTGGTTACTGCCAACATATGAGTTCCACTACTGCACCCTTAGGCTTATTGTGCCATGTTGGACATTGTGGTTCATAGGTGTCATAGCTGGGTAAGACGATTGGTTGCTTCCCTTCTTTAGAAGCTTGCATAGTGCCTTCTGATACCATGAAAGCTAGTCTTCAGGAAGCAGTTCAGCCCTGAAAACACGTATACAAGTAATACTCTAAGTAACATTATACAGACTGAGCAGGTTACACTTGCGTATTTAGGAAATATATATGTATACATATATGTATGTAACAACAACTAGTGAAAAAAGAAACCATGAATTTGGAAAAGAGTAAGGAGGACAAACGGGACAGTTTGGGAAGGAAAAGGAAGGAAGAGATGATATAATTTTATTATAATCTCAAAAAGTAAATAATTTATACAAAAATTATCTGGACATTGTAAACCCGTTACATACCTCTGCAAAAATATTTCTTTTTTTGTGAGAATTTGTGTGCCTTTTCTGGGAAACTATGTAGTTAGCAAAAATCCCCTCTCATTTCCACAGCAAGCCATGTGTATTTGATATGCACCACCTCAAAGAACACTGCTCCCTCCACCCCAGCACGGTGCAGTGAGGAAAGAACATAGTGATTCTAAGAATATACTGGTGTAATTTTCTGTTAACTGAAAGTGATTGGCAATTCTTAGAAAGCCTCCAGAATGACCTGTTTGTAACATCATTAGTTTTATTTGATGTGAAAAAACCGTTTGCCCATTTAACTGCCAGAAACTTTCTATTTACCATCTTAGATGCATAAACACCAATGGATATATTAAACAAAAGTCTATGTCTACTTTAAATTGTTTTGAAAACCCATGTTCATGTGGCTGTTCTGTTTACGAACTGGTTGAAATAAGACCATGCAAGTGAAAATGCAGTGTAGGACAGGACTACAGTCATTGCATACAGCTGGGGGGATTTTAATAGTGGAGTCTTAGAATTTTAAGATCATACTTATAAAGGAAGATGTTTTGTTTCATTTTGTGTGCATGGTCAATGAGCACCTATATCACACTGCTAAGTGGCAGTCCCAAATAAAACAAATTTAGAAGAAAAAGCCAAGCTGGATTTGTCTTATATGAAGAAACTGACTTCAAAGAAAATTTCAGAACTATTCCTAACCTAAGCCCTGAGGAGGAATATGTACAGCGGAACATCTCAGGGTCACATGGACACCCTGGGATTGTAGCACAGTTTGTTTCCTTTGACTTCCAGTTCACTGTGGCCTGCTTCTCCTTCTTTCTCTCCCTTTCTTTCCCCCCTCCACTCCCTCTTTTTTCTTTGTCTCTTTTTCCTCCTCCTCTCTTCCACCCCTCTCTTTTCAAGGTCTCCCTGTGTAGCCCAGGCTAACCTCCAACCTGAGATATTTCTGTCTTAGCTTCTCAGAGCTGGGATGACTGGTGTGCACCACCTGTTAAATATCTTTGTCCCTGCTAATGATTGATGTAGGTATGCTTTTATTACAGATGCCATTATGGTGAAGTGGAAGCTGGCAGAACACTGGAGAAGCGAATGAGTTTTTTGGACTATTCTGCTTTCCTGGAAATTTACTGGATAGGACAAGGGTAGAGAAAATAATCTTGAGGGTCAGCAGTGGGTCTTTTGGAAGGTTTCCTGTAAGGAGGAATTTTTAGCAGTGTTTGGGAGCATGAACAGAAGCTGGTCAGTGTTGACATGGTCCAAAAACCAGAAACCCACGCTGTGAGCTTTGGGTCTTCATTAGGTAGGGAGAGGGTGAGAAGAACCAGCTGTGATGTTGGTACTGAAATAGGCTTGCCAGTGCATGTAGCTTCTGGAAGGCAGGCAGGGAGGAACAGGCTGAGGGAGTTCTTCTATGACCTGCCTTTTTCACTGGCAGTCAGCAGCAGCAAAGGAGAAGGAACAGCTGAGGAACCTCTACTCACCTCAAGCAAAGGAGCAGAAAGAGATGGGAATTTCTCTTCGTAGAATACGTTCTTGAAACGCTCCCATTGTATAGTTGGGAAGTGTTAAAGAGCAGGGTATTTATGTGTTTATATGAATAGGGCTCTGCTCCACCTTTACAGTACCTGGGGAATGGGTAAGGTAGAGAGAAATAGCAGTCTTGCTGTTTTCTGAGAGTTTGTGTCTTTCTTAACCTAGGTATACTTGATAGAAAAGCTAAATACTAGTTACCCCCCCCCCATTGAAGGACTCTCTGTTCCTTTGTTTACCATAAGCAAAGAAATAAAATAATAGACTCTTTCAGAATAGCACAGAGCAGGACTGTCTAAAGGAAATATAACATAAGGCACCTGCATAATTAAAAATATAGACATGCTACAAAGTTAAGAAGAAATAGATAAGCTCATTTAATTAAAAATGTTATTGTGGCTGGGTGGTGGTGGCACATGCCTTTAATCCCAGCACTTGGGAGGCAGAGGCAGGCAGATCTCTGTGAGTTTGAGGCCAGTCTGGTCTACAAAGTGAGTTCCAGTACAGCCAGGGCTACACAAAGGAACCCTGTCTCGAAAAAACAAACAACAACAAAAAATGTTATTGTGGGCATGAAGGAATAGCTTACTTGGTACATACTTGTCTTGCAAGTGGTGTGACCTGAGTTTGGTCCGATCACCCACATAACAGCCATGTGTGGTGTATATTTATAGTTCCCACACTGGGGAGGCAAAGATAGGGGGGTCCTGAGGTTCACTGGCCAAGCAGTCTAGCCTACTTGATGAGTTCCAGGCCAATGAGAGACCCTGTCTCAATGAAGGTTGATGATGTTCCTGAAGATGATACCTAAGGTTGCTCCATGGCTTCCTTATGCACAGAAACACTCATGTTCATAAAAGTTATTGTGCATATTTAAGATATACGCCATGATATTATGAGATTCATGGATGTAGTAAAATGGGTAACAGTGTAAAACAAGTTAACATCTCACACAGCTACCCTTTTTTTTCTGCCAGTGGCAAGAACAATAATTAGCTTATTTAATAGAAACCCTGAATATGATACACTACTGATGGCAGTTGCCCTCATACTATATGTTAGACTTTAGAGTTGTTGTTTTTAGATATACTGATTTGTTTCTTTTGACCCACATTGCTCCATTTCTGTCTCTCACTTTGCCTATAACCATTTTCTCTATCTATAGAAATATTTCCACTTTTGTAGAGAGAGGTCGAAATAAAATTTTTATATTTTCCCATATAAATGAAATTATGTAATACCCCTTTTTGTCAGGCTGATTTAATTTAGTCTACTTTTAATATATTTCACTTATATCAATATTTTTAAATTACCAATTTAACACATAGTAGAGATAAAAATGTTGAAATGTTTTGCATTCTTTGCACATACATATTTAATATCTGGACTACACTGTCCACTTATAGTTCATGTCAAAACATCAGATTGCTATTAGAAATAGCAAATTCTTTTAGGGTTTTGTAACTTTTACAAAAAGTTACAAAAAAACTTAAAAAAAACCCTTTTACCTGAAAAAGGGGGTTCATGTATTCAAATTATTTTCAACATACCTAAAGTTTTTTCAGTAACTGAACCTCAGTTTAATATAAATAATTAGGTTAAATGAAAACAAAATTTCTATTTCTCACTTCTCTTAGCCGTGGTTCCAGTAGGATGCCTTCATTGCAACTGAATTTGTCTACGAAAATAGAGGAAAAGAGTCAAGATCATTTTTTCATCATTCTTAGCCCTTTTCCTCTGAGATGTTTATGAGGCGGGGATTTCATAGGGAGCTGGGTTGTGAAGCTCTGGGAATAGGTATAAAGCAGGTTTAACCTATTACATGCCCCACTACTAATTAGCTATCTGATGTTTTGTTTCTTGCCCTGTTGGGTCTTGTAGAAGATCCACTGGAACCTCTAAACAATGAATTTCTAGACCTTGAATGGGTCTCAAGCAACTTGTTCAATGAGACTTAAATGTTTGCCTACAAATCAATATTCTGGCCCCTCTATATGTGCCATGTTCTTATTTGTACGCGTTTCCCTTAATTGTGGCATCTTAGATTGCTATTAGATACAGCCCTTGACTGACCTGATGCTTCTCTTGATGTCATCACTAACTTAGGTAATTTTCTTGCTTTCAAGTTTTGTGTCTTTTTTTTCTTCCCAGTGTTTATTAGCTGTTAGTCATTTATTGGTGAAATTATTAAGGCCACTCCATGTAGTTAAAAGGGAGGTTTATTTTGCGGGGTAACCTACAAGTGAAGGGATAGTTTACAGGGTCTGGGAAAGGTGTAGCGCAGTTCGGTGGTGTTCTCTGGAGAATTCTGCTTGGTCTACCTCCAGCGTCCAGGGTCCAGGAACCAAGAGAGCCGATGCATCCAGATCTCGGGTCTCCAGGGTCCTCTCTTGGCCCTGCCTTGTAGTCGTGACAGTTACCGAAGCCTCAATGGGGGCTGGAACTTCCAGATCAAAGCGGGAATGGCTACCCACTACAGTCATTTTACTCATATCAAATCTATCAGTAACTGAAAATCCCCATTTCGCCTCTTCCTAGACATGTGTGAGTAGTTTCGCCTCACTTAAAAACAAAAAACAAACAAACAAAAAAAAACAAAAAAAACCAAAACCAAAACAAAACCATAATTTTGCCTCACTTAAAAAAAATAACATCAAAAAGCTCTTCCCCACTTGATACTATTTGAAGCCGTTAAGCCTGTCCTTAGCTGGTATGGCAGTTAAAGCTGTATCACATTCATTTGGGGCAGGGGAGATAAAGGGGTTTGAAGAATCTGGGGGTGTGTCTCAAAATCCAGCAAATAGCAGGTCTTGTGAAAACTCAGTCAGTTCGGAAGAAAGTCCAGGGCTTTCCATTTCTAGTAAGTCCTTGTAGATTATATATATATGTTTAAAAATTATTTTACTATTGTATTTTTTTTTTACATGTATGGATGTTTTGCCTATGTGTCTGTGTGTAGATCACATCTGTGCCTGGTGGCAGGAAAGGACACTGGACCTCCTGGAACTTGAGTTACAGACAACTGTGAACAGTCATGGAGGGGCTGGACATCAAACCCAGGTCCTCTAGAAGAGCAGCCAGTGCTTTTGACTGCTGAGTCATCTCTCCAGCCCTAGTAGATTATATATATTTTCCCCGTTCATTCCCCATCCCTTCGCATCCACCCTCCATCCCTGCATCCCACCCCCCCCCCAAATAAAACAATATTCAAAAGAAAAAATGAAGAAAATAAAATGAGAAAAATGAAAACAGGGAGGGGATGAAAAATCTCATCATGGAAGCTACAGTGCGATCCAACAAGTCATGTTGTATACCTCTTTGTTCATACATCCCTATTTACAAGTGTTCATTGCAAAGAGTCGTTGGTCTAGTTCGAGGCCCCTGGTCTCCACTACATGTTCAATGCTGGGCCCTTACTAGGACTCTTCTTGGACATCCCACTGGTGCCTTGTGTTGTAGAGATCCTGTATCTTTGGGTCTGTGGGTCAGATCTTTTCACGTGCTCCAGCAGATCATAGATGAGGTGGATGTTGGGGCATCTACCAGTCATAACCCTAGGTCTGGGCCTGGGCAGCTATAGCGTTGGTCCTCCAGATGGGAAATGGGAACAGCAGCTCTTCCATGGGCTGGCTCTCCCACACCTGCATTAACAGTGTTGGCTCAATTGTGTTGCCCTGGCAAGGTACAGGACCTGCTCTCCTGATTCTTGCAGCTGGTGGGGGTCAGGGGTGGCTCTCCTACACTTATGACCACAAGGCCAGCTCTCCCATCTGCCTCAGGCGTTGATGGGGCAGGGGGTAGGCAACTTTCCTCTGCCCATGCTGTCACAAGGCAGATGGTTAATGGGGACAGCTGTCCCATATTCACGATTTCGGGGCTGGCTTACCTACACATGCACTAATAGTCTTGGCTCAATTGTGATGCCCTGGCAGGGTGCAGGGCCTGCTCTCCTGAGTGTGGCAGCTGGTGGGGATTGGGGATAGCTCTCCCACTCTTAAGACCACAAGGCCAGCTCTCTCACCTGCCCCAGTCATTAATGGGGATGGGCTTCTTGCCCCTGCCTATGCCACCATAAGACAGATGAAAAATGGGGACAGCTCTCCCGTGCTCACGTCTTCGGGGCTGGCTCACCCACACTTGCACTAACAGGGTTGGCTCTACTGTGCCACTCTGTTGAGGTGCAGGGCATGCTCTCCCAAGTGTTGTAGCTGGTGGGGGTCAGAGACAGCTCTCCCATTTATATGACTCCATGGCCAGCTCTTTTGCCTGCTTCAGGTGTTGATGGGTGGGTGGGGATAGGAGGTGGGGAGTGGGGCGGGGATGGAGCACTTCTCCCCCACCCATGTTGCCATGAGACAGATGGGTAATAAGGACAGCTCTCCCATGGTCACAGTTTGGGGGCTGGTTCTCTCTCAGTTGTGCTGCCCTATATTTTAAGTTACCGATTCAGTGTATTCCACATACTTTCTTTCTTGTAATAAATTCTTCTTGCACAGTTTTCTTCCTGTGAGGTGAATGTGCATTCTCCTTCTCTGTAAGCCTGTCCTGAGAGCCTTTAAAATCTTAGCTGAGGCTTTCTTAGTCTGCTGTGGGATGGTCTGTATGTCAAGTGTGTTGCTGATTGGTCAGTAAATAAATCACTGATTGGCCATTGGGTAGGCAGGAAGTATAGGCGGGACAAGGAAAAGAATTCTGGGAAGTGGAAGGCGGAGGGGGAGACACTGCCAGCCGCCATCAGGACAAGGAAGATGTAAAGTACCGGTAAGCCACAAGCCACGTGGCAAAGTAAAGATTAATAGAAATGGGCTAAATATAAGCGTAAGAGCTAGACAATAACAGGCCTGAGCTAATGGCCAAGCAGTTTAAATAATGTAAGAGTCTGTGTGTTTATTTTATAAGTGGGCTCTGGGACTGGCGGGACTTGGTGGCGGGAGCTGGAGAGAAATTCTCAAGCAACAAATGGCGCCCAACGTGGGGCAAGAGTCTCCACCTAAAAACGGAGAAAAAAGATTCTAAAACGGAGCTAAAAACAGCTCCTAGTTGTCTCTTTTAAGCTAGCGGCAGCCTGCATGTTTGAGCTATTATGGCGGGTTCCTGGCGTGCATGCTCAACCTGCCGCCGTATGGCGGGAATGAGGCCCCTGCAAGTGGCACATTAAGCTGTGTGGTAGATTTAGCCTTTGCTAGTACAAAACAAAAAAAGAGGTTTCTGGGCTACACGCTACTTTGGTAAAAGTGTAGACCCACTATTTCTGAGAGTTACGGCTCCCAGAGCTGGCGGGAAGCGGACCACCGCCATGTTGGGAAGCTGAAGTGGGCGGAGCCAGCAGCCACTGCGCCGTTTCAGGCTTAGAATGCTGCAGTTTAAAAGGAATAGGCTCAAGCTAATATAAAAAAATAAGCCACGTAAAGATGACTACCACACAGAGAATCTGGATTATGTTCTCTTTGATATTCGTAACTGCAGAAAAACATTTGATTGTAAAAGCTGTTGAGTTATGCCAAAATGTATATTTTAAAGGTACCTTGACTTCAAAATTTGGATATAAGGATATGTTGCTTTGGAAAAGAGTCTCTGCTTTTGTTTCCACAGAAAGCCAGAGACTATGGATTTGTTCCAGATTAAGATACATCAGGTTTGACCAGCCAAGACCCCCTGAAAGGTCTCCAATGACACCATGGCCCAGATGATTCAACATCCAGAATGGTTTCAAGTCAACTGGCTCAGATATACAGCCTCACGGACTACTCCATGATCCTAAAATTTTCTTTCTGTCTCCAGAAGATACAGCGCCCCCCTCTAGCAGGAAGTAGTAAGAGAAGCTACGCCCAAATTCCCAAATATACCAAGCTGGCTTTAGAGATGGAATTGGCTCACTCCCCCTCTAAACCCAGACATATTGCTCAAAAAAAAAATGGTTAAGAGATTCTTATGTCCCAAATCAAAAGAGCCCTCTGATATGGGACAGAAAAAAAACAATATTTTTATTTAAAGCAGGTTGATTATAAATACAATCTCTTTCTAAAGAAAAAAAAGGGGATAGTTTAGATATGATAGGATGAAAGGGTAGATTAATGAACCTACTTTTAAAGAGTAACAACTTGTTTAAAATGTTTTACATTGCTATAGATTTTAGTTTATTGATACAAATTTAAACTTAATTTTGTTATACTGTATATATTTCTATTCTTGTTTGAGGTATTATGTTTATGTAACTCATTTAAAATTGTAATGGATAATTAAAAAATAGATTAATAGTTAGTCATCTATGATAATCATATTTGTAGCCATGTTAGTTAAGTCTTCTAGGTATACATAGTTATATTTCAGATAGATAGGTAGTCTTCAAACACTTCAAAGACCTACAGAATATGGCATTTAAAATGTTTAAAAAATTTAGACTTTCTGGACAGTGAGACATGTCTGCTCCTAACAGCACCGATTTACTTCAGAGAGGAGGATGGGCATCGAAGACACTCCATACGGAGTTTATCTTCACCTTGACAAAAATAGCCATTTGGGCAAGAAACTGTTCTTGCCTGGACTGCCTGATCAACTGGACACGCAGGAAGGACCCATACAAAGGTGACCACTGAACTTTGCTTGACAAAATGGTCCTTCAGGTTCCTGCTTTGCAGAGAAAACTGCCAGACATTCTACAGGACACAGAGAAAAGTGAATAAGAGACTCTAGGCCTGTGGGCTGAAGACAGATGCCCCAACTTTACAAGAGAACTTTGAATGACTGTCCAGGCTGCCAGCTGTCTCTGTCTACCCTACAAGACTCCTAAAAGTTGCTTATATCCTTCTCCATTTCTCAGGTAGTAGTATATCCTTCTGAGGTCTTTGATGTGGTTAAAGACTAGATACTTACAATTTTCCTTAGTTATAATAAAAGATAAGTTAGATATAAAACCTTAAACTTACAAGTAGAAGATAGATAGGATCTCTTCTTTAATATTGTAACTGTAATTCTTGCTTGATAATTGTTTTGTTATATATAATTTTACTATGTTAAAGTTAAAACCTTCCTTTTTAAGAAAAGAAAAGGGGAAGTGCTGTGGGATGGTCTGTATGTCAAGTGTGTTGCTGATTGGTCAGTAAATAAATCACTGATTGGCCATTGGGTAGGCAGGAAGTATAGGCGGGACAAGGAAAAGAATTCTGGGAAGTGGAAGGCGGAGGGGGAGACACTGCCAGCCGCCATCAGGACAAGGAAGATGTAAAGTACCGGTAAGCCACAAGCCACGTGGCAAAGTAAAGATTAATAGAAATGGGCTAAATATAAGCGTAAGAGCTAGACAATAACAGGCCTGAGCTAATGGCCAAGCAGTTTAAATAATGTAAGAGTCTGTGTGTTTATTTTATAAGTGGGCTCTGGGACTGGCGGGACTTGGTGGCGGGAGCTGGAGAGAAATTCTCAAGCAACATTAGTCCGTGTTTTAGGACTCCCATTTCCTTCAGGGAAGGAGTTATCTATGTTCTTGGGGTTTCCCCATGGTCTGGTAAAATGAAAAGTGTTAATGATTGGTGTAGATTTTTTTCCTAAGATTGTTTGGATCCTATGAGAGAGCTTGGGAAAACCACAGTGTGGAAGCCTTCTTGGAGAGGCAGCAACACAAATACCAAAGCCCTGGACAGTCACCAGAAAATCTTTCCAGTTGGCTTTCTATTGGATTTTTTTTTTGTAATTTTCTTTAGCACTGTTATATTCATTTTGCCAAAATTCAAAAGAAATCAGTGAATAACACAAATATTACAGGTCATTGAATTTCACGCAGGGAAGCTGGAAGAGAGTGGGATTGTCCCTGGTTTAGGCAAGGAAAGGATTTGTGGAACTTTTGTAAGGCTTGGGTCTCTTCCATACAATTTACATCTTCAGACACTGACCCAAAGTGAGGTCAAAATGCTTTTGTTTTTATAGAATAGAAATTTGCTCCAGATTCTCTTACTCTTTGCTTCCTCCAAAGCCCATGTCAACATTCCTCTTAGATACCCTTCTTCATTGTCACACCATTTATCTCTATCTATCTATCTATCTATCTATCTATCTATCTATCTATCTATCTATCTTGCTCCTTAATCTTGAGTTCATCTAGACTCACATTGCATTCGTCAGACTTCCTAGAAAAGTGTCAAAGTGTCTTTCTAGTATCCAGACACCCTTCACCCAGCATCTTTGATGGGGTTTCAGTACAGTCATCTAGGGCAGCATTGCTTTACAGAAATGAATGAGTGAATCTGCCTACTCAATTAAGGAAAGCAGACAGGCAGTAGAAGAGCCAGGTGCTCACATTACAGCTCTGAAAGGATCCGTTTGGGGTACCTTGTACTCTCAGTGTCTCAGAAGTGGTCCTGAGTGGCTAGGCAGAATGCATGAGATGCCGGAAATGTCTGTTTGCCTGGGTGTGTGAGGTCAGAGGCAGAGACCTGTTTGTGTGTGTAAGATGGGTTTTTCCCCTTTCCTGGTGCTAATGTTGCAAGAACAGACTTTCCCCTCCCTGGCTCCCTAGAGTAAAATGGCTGCCAAGGTATTTTGGAACAGAAACGTAAAAATGTTCTGGCCACTGCAAGACAGTAACAAGAGTCCTTTGATATTTTCTATGTTCTTTGTGATCAAGCTGGCATCTGTTTTCTTCTTAGGTTCTGAGATGTCATACGCTAATACTGGCTTGTGACCTGCTGTTTCTTTGAAGGATATGCTGTGGGAGTTGGCTCCTATTTGGATTGGAAGGCCTGAAGGAACAGCTCTTTATAGAGGAGTTCTCTCAGAGTCCACCAGGGAGAAGGAGGAAACCAAACACAACGGGAAACATTTAACAATTAAAACCAGCCCTTGCCTGTGTGGTCCTATGTTTTACCATATTACTTTGTGGAAATGGACAGCTGGGAAGAGCCTGAGAGCTGATAGAACCAAAGACCTGTTATAACCTTGTCTATAAGGTAGTCAAGAAGGTAACAAAATCTTCAGGATGTCAAGGAAGTTATTAAACAGCTATGATGACCACAGGCAACCATACTTCTGGGCCATAGCATTACAGTTACATGACCGAGAAAATAGGAGACTTGGCTAAGCCCAACCCAGAAACAGTTCCAAAATGTGCTATGATTTTCCAGGGAGCGAGCACTTTTTACTCATTTTAAGTAAAGTTTTCATTATCTGTAAATATAAAAATGTTTTTAATAAAGCCCACATTTGTACATTCAATATATGACTATAAAATAGAAAAAAATGTTGTTTTATATTTACCTAATCCTCTTTAAAATATAAAATGTAGGGGGGTGAGAGACAGTTCAGTGGTTAAGAGTATGTACTGCTCTTGGAGAGGACATGAGTTTTGTTCCCAGAACCCATGTTGGGTGGTTCACAACTGTTATAACTCCAGCTCCAGGGCATCCAAAAGCACCTACAAACACACACATACCAACAATAAAAATAATAATTGTTATTTTTTATATCTTAAAAAACATCTTATATATCTTAATATTATATAATAGAATTATATATTATAATAAATATATAATTACATACAACATAATTATATACAATTGCATACAATTAATATATTATAATTATAGCAATATAATTATATTATATAATAATATGTAATATACATATATCTTTATCTATATATATATCTTAGTAAATCTGAACAAAACAACAACAAATATATAAAATGTCAACAGAGAAATTACCTCTGTTCCCACCACTCAGAGTCAACCCCTGTTCATAGTGTGGTATATTCTTTTTCCTTTTAGCTTTCCCCTGGTATGTATGTATGTATGTATGTTTGTATGTATATATGACCTTCCCCCCCCCCCCCCCCATAGGGTCTCACTATGTATCCCTTGGATGGCTTGGAATGCACCATGTAGACTAGGCTGGTCTTGAATTCATAGAGATCCACCTGCCTCTGCCTCCCGAGTGTTGGGATTAAAGGCACATGCCATCATGTTTGGAATCTTCTATATTTCAATCAAAACCATATTTTTATTTCCTTTTTCTTTTTTTCTTTCTTAATTTCTTTTCTAAATTTCTTAAATTTTATATTATTATTATTATTATTATTATTATTTTGGTTTTTTGAGACAGGGTTTCTCTGTGTAGTTTTGATGCCTGTCCTGGATCTTGCTCTGTAGACCAGGCTGGCCTCGAACTCACAGAGATCCTCCTGCCTCTGCTTCCCCAGTGCTAGGATTAAAGGCATATACCACCACCACCTGGCCTTTCTTAATTTCTTTCATTCTTTCTTTTTCCCTCCTGCTCCCTCTCCGCCTCTTTTTCTTCCTCTTCCTCCTCCTTCTTTGTTTTGGATGCTTTGGCCTTCATTGCCTAAGGGCTGGAGTGACAGGTATTTGCCACCTCCCTGACCTCATGGAACTGCCATGTGAGCTGTCAGGTCCAGTTGTGTGGGCTGTGCCTGCATTTACTCACTCCTGTGTTATTATGTGTTGTTCCAGATCTTGGTTTTTTGTTTTGTTTTGTTTTGTTTTTTTAATCTTATAAAGAATGTGGCAATATGTCTTGGGGACTTTGGATTAATTATCCAGACCTGATTCTCTGGAAAGTTCTTCAAAATCTAGTGGATTTGTGGAAGAACTCCTGTGTGAGTTGAAAGGGTAGAGTTAAGTATCTGAAATGATGTAGCCAGCCTTTAGCTGACACTTGAGGCATCTAAGTTCTTCTTGGCTTTAGGTCCACACGTAACCTACAAGATCGGTCCTGATTTGGACTGAGGAAAAAGAATCGGGTTTAAAGATATAATTACAAGCAGGCCTGGGACACAGCTCAAGCCTAGCCAAGCTGACCTGGCATGGCCCAGAGCTTGCTCCGCAGTGCTGCGAGTGGAGGTGGGGGAAGAAATGTGTAACAGTTTCACTATGAGCGCACTATGCAAACTGATTCACCAAAGTCCCGAGAAAGGCCTATGTTCATTAAACTGCAGCTCCCACCCCACTCGGAGATCCACAGTCATGACCTTGCCTGGAGGCACACAACAACTTCATTGTTCTCTTTCTAACAGTAGCAAGGACAACTGTGGACTGAACACCTCTTTAGTGCCGGGCACACAAGTCTGCCAGGGCCCTCAGCCTCATGAAGGAATGTGATTTTCTTCTCCTATAGGCCGTCATGGTGTGGCTCATAGGTATCAAGTGACATGCCCAGGCTCACTTATGTGGGAAGTGGCAGAACCACAATGGAAGCTGAATCTCCAAGGACTGCACTACGGTGTATAACGTAAAAGTGGATGGCAAACGTTTTAATCTTTACTTATGCCTGATCTTAGATTAGATATTGGCTTAGTCAAGACTCAGAACTTCATTTTAGAAAGGAGGGTACCAAATATTAAACAACTGGTAAATTGGGCTCTGTATGAAACACAGAGATAGTACCAATTTTTTTGTGAAACATGGGGCACTTGACTATTTAATTGGCATTTGAGTAAATCCTAGTGGGGCAGAGGATAAGCCAAGTTAAAATAAAGATTCCCGTTTGGCTAAGGCATATGATCTTGGCAGATCTTAGGTGTGAGCCACGGAAAAGAACCTGAACTGAGAGGTGCAGTCTCTAGAGGTTGTCTCACCACTGGGATCCAGGCTGGAGAAAGGCAGTAGAATCCGTCGATGTGCTCTAACTGTGGGTCCTGCTTGCCCCAATTGAGGAAGAAAGAGGAATCATGTGATTGCATGCTAATATTTGTTAAGGTTTGGGTTCAGTTTAGTGCATCTACAAGTCCTTAGAAAATAGATGAATGAATATACTGGATGCAGGATGTGCATATAGAGAGCTGTTTCAATATTCACGTGAGATAGGAGGGCCTGGGGGTGAGGGTGCTGTAGCAGAGATGGTGGGTGGAGGGCAGGCATGTGAAGTACAATAAATAAAGAGGTACAGTAGCAGCTTTCAAATCTCAATTAGTATCAAATTCCCAAGAGATTTTGTTTAATTAATTGTGTGTGTGTGTGTGTGTGTGTGTGTGTGTAGTGTATACCACATGTGTGCCAGTGTAAATATCCATGTGTATGTGGAAGACACAGGAGGATATTAGATAGGCTGCTCTATTATTCTCCATCTTACTCACTTGAGATAAGGTCTCTATTTTATTTTTAACTCAGCTTCTCAAGGTATACTACAGGCTTTCTGAGTCTGGGGTGGGGTTTGGTGTTTTACAGGATATCCTAAGTGATACTGAAGTTCTGTCAGATAGAGGTGTACCATGACAGAGATGGAGAAGTTTAACACAGCAGCCAGCTTTCTGAATGTTGTGACTGAATGAAGGTTAGGCATCCTTCAATAAGCTAGGAAATAGAAATGGATTTAGAAGGTAAGATACTGAGTTCAGTTTTGGGATGTTGAGATGGACTGGTCCTGTTGGTGGTTGAATACGAATATTTAAAGCTTTTATTGAGTGTTGAGACTGCCAATATGGAGGAAATTGATGTTTTGGGGGATAGTTGCTCTATAGCTTATTTTATTATTTTAATTTTAATTTTTTGAAATTAAAATAAAATTATAGCATTTTCTCCCTTCCCCTGACTGCTCCCAGTTCCTCCCATGTACTCCCTGTCTCTCTCTTCTAAATTCATATCCTCTTTTTCTTAATTGTTGTTACATATATGTATATTCCTAAATATATAAGTACAGCCTACTGGTTTGTATAATGTTACTAGACATGGTAACATGGAAGGGGGAAATCTCAACCTTACACAAAGAATTACAGGAAGATAGAGAATGCTCAGACCAGGAGACATAGCCTTCCAATTGGTTGTCTGATACAAAATGGTCAGCCTTGAAATAACACACACAACATACAGATTGTACTCTATATTTTACAGAGCACTCAGAGAACCCAATTCTTCAAATTTCTCTCAATTATCAAATAATGACTCTTAAGTAACTATCTTTACAATCTTTTATTCAGTCCATTTCCTTTTAAAAATTAAGTTGTAGCTGGGTGTGGTAACATGTACCTTTAATCTCAACACCCAGGGGCAATGGCAGGAGGATATCTGTGAGTTCAAGGCCATCCTGGTCTGCATAGCAAGCTCCAGGACAGCCAGGACTATATAGAGAAACCCTATATTAAAAAAAAAATCAGCCAACTATCCAACAAACAAATTTGCATTTCTGTATAGTCCTTTAGATCCCAGAAATGTGAAAGGCATTGCTCTTGGTTACTCTCCAGAACCTGAAAGTAAGATGCTATTGCCAAAAAACACCATATGCTTGAGTCATAGAACATGGATAAATCAATCTGGCACCAACCTGGCTAACTTCCATAGTGCTAGAAGTTTCTCTTTATGTCACTGGGAGAAAAGCATTCATCAATTATACCTAGCTATGAACTCTGTGAGAGAAAATAATGACTGGCTGGCAAGGAATGCCCTCTTGTACATTAGTGGCACAGATGAGAGCCACCAAAAACTTCCTGGTTGGAATTAAAGCTCACTCTACAATGCAGAACTCATACCTGGTACTGGTTACTGGGCCAAATGTAACTGGCTAGGTCATAGGCCTAGGGGAGAATACAATACTATTATTCCACTAAACGAACATAGTATTAAATTACTGCTAAGGTTTTTTTCTTCATACTCAGATTAGTACTGTACTTGCAGCAGAAGAGCTTCTTTTTGTAGTAGATGACAATTAGTACAAAGACCCACAACAGGCCAATGGACAGAGAGTAAGAGACTATTCAGTGGCCAGTTCTAAATAAGAGGTCTATATTACAGCCTTTCCACCCCAAGGCTCAGGCATCATAGTAGGATGAATGGGAGCAGAAAGATCTTAAGAGCCAGAGCTAGTGGATGTTTGTGGTGAAACAATATTTGCTGGGCATGACAGGGCTGTTGCACATATAAACTCATAGTGGCTGTGACTGCAGGCATAAGAGCCACACAAGAGCAAGCCAGCAGAAAGCCCAGTATGGATTGGGAAGAGGCCTCATGAAATCCCCCCTCTAGATGAGATGCTAATGCCAAGTAATGGCTCCTGGGGGAGAGTAACTCTGTTTTTCATGCATGCAGCTGAGAGACCTCCAGTATTCCTATGCACATACTCTCATGCACATACTGGCAGATCTAAATGGGTTTAAAAAAACAGAACACATGAAGTTGAGAGGGAAAAGTGGAGGGGGTATAGGAGAGGATTTGGAAGGGAAGAAATGGGGAGGGCATTTGATCAAAGCATATTTATATGCATATATGAAATTCACAAATAATAAAAATGAGTCACATACTATTATCAATATTTATTTGGATCAGCTCATAGGTTTAAACAAGCAACCCTCTAAGGTGAAATTTATTACCTTCATGCTTTAGAATCTAAAGTTTTAGGTGAAGAGATTTAGGGAGGTTATATAAGTTGCCCAAGGTAGTACAGAATCAAAGCATTAAGCCACATTTTGTTTTTGTTTTTTCTTTTTGATCAAGTTACACATGCTCAGAAAAAAAGTCTATGACTAAACTACATTACCAGCCTTTGAGCTAAAATTGGATCCAAGTGTCTGACTCAGAGCTTTTGGACATTCATGGTAAGTGTCTCTTGGGTCAGACAGTGAACTTCTATATACTACTGTAAAGGAATCGGTATGACTTATGACTAATACATATTCTGCAGACAGAGTAATTCCAGATTTTGTCTAAACATAGAAAAATTAATTTCAAAAATGAGTTCAGGGACTTTTTGAGAAGTGAGCTACTTTCTTAATCTTACTCTTTAAGAAAGTGGGCTTAAGTGGCTTCCCAAGGATCAGTATGATTGGACTGATCAAAGTACCTAACCACCTTTGTCCAGCGCCATCTGCATTTTCTTGTACTCTCAAAACAGGTTGGAGAGGGATGTGACACTGTGTTCTGTCTCTGCATGCTTTGCCTCCAAATATTCTCTCCACCTCCCTCCCTCCCTCCCTCCCTCCCTCCCTCCCTCCCTCCCTCCCTCCCTCCCTCCTTCCCTCCCTCCCTCTCTCTCTCTTCCCCCCTCTCTCTGTGATGTGCATGTATATGTACACATTTATAAGTGTACACATAGGTGTGTGCAGGGTGCAGGCATGTGTGTGTATGTGTGTGTGTGTGTATGCATATGAAGAACAGAGGTCTAAGCTGGTTATCTCCCTCAACCACTCTTCAATAAGCTAGGAAATAATAATGGAGGTAGGGTCCCTGGCTGAACCAGAACTCACTGACTTAGTTAGGCTGGCTGGCTAGGGAGGTCTGGGGATCTCTGTCTTTGCTTCCTCAGTCCTGGGATTACAGATGAGTGCTACCAGATCAGCTTTTGAATGGGTGCTGGGGAGTCCAAATTCAGGTCCTCTTGGTTGTGCAGCAAGGCTCTACCAATGTAGTCGTCCCCCCAGTCCCTTCCAATATGCTCTGGAGGCATATTCATTCTGGCACTGATTATAACATGAGCTCTTGGTAGCCCAGATAGAAAAGACATTTCAATACCAATGCTGACTCTCTTTAGTTTGGATAAACATAGATGTCTATCTGTTATCTTTTCTTGGAAACACTGGCAAGCGTGGGATGCACTAGTAAGAAACACACAGGTCATGACAAAGCCTGGATGATTAAGTTGATGTGCTAAAAAAAAAATTGCATTCTTTTCCACATGATGAACCATGAAACTGAGTGGCACCATCTGGACCAACAACCCTGGCAATCATACTTGATCTCCGTAAGTGACAGATAGCTAAGATAACGCTGTGACAGCTCAGGCTACACTGCCTCAGCCTCCTGGTCTGAGGCCACAGACACACTGACACAGAGACGGCCTTTCCAAAGGGAACATGGTAAGTCTTTCTACCGGTGTTTAAAATATTTGGGCTATACTATATTCAAGCAGAAAGACGTGTATCAGTAAGAGTTGGGTGCCTGGCTTGGCTCCAGCGTATACAAGTGAGAGTAAGGGAACCTCACCTAACTGGGAAAAGGCAGTCTTACTGTAAAGGTGTTTCTCACCAGTCCAGCCCAGCCCTGGCCATTGTGTTTCTTGTTCCTCGGGTGTGCCTGTTTATCCCTACCACACCTACTCCTGTTCTGGCTCCACACCAAAGACCGCACGGACGGCCCTTCTCTTTAGATATCAGGATGTCTTGGAATTGCCAGCCATCCCTTGCCTCCTTCTCTTCCCTTGTGTGTCGAGATAGGTACACAGTCCCCTGTCTGTTTAATTCCTGGCACATAGTAGATGCTTAATGCCTACTTTTTTTGGATTTGAATTTGACTTCTCTTTTTCTGTTTATCCATACCTCTTAGCTCCATTCCTTGGATTCCACCCCATAACTTCTTGATTTTGTCCTTCAAAAGTGTCTGTGCAAACACCCAAGAAGCAGGATTGTCTAGTGGAGAGAGCCTGGATCTCGGGGTCAGAAAGACCTGAAGTCAAATTGCCACTTGACTACTAACAGCCATATAAACTCTAGTAAGTTACTCTTCTTTGGACCTTGTTCATACATATATACCTTCTTATTAAAAATGTTTAAGTTGCTGTACAAAATAAAGGGTTTCATCACATGATACCTTTATACATGCATACCATTGTACTTTCATCATAGTCTACATCTTTAAAATTGATATTAAAATGTTTCTATCAAGACATTGTTGCCCCGGGCAGTGGTGGCGCACGCCTTTAATCCCAGCACTTGGGAGGCAGAGCTAGGTGGATCTCTGTGAGTTTGAGGCCAGCCTGGACTACCCACTGAGTTCCAGAAAAGGCGCAAAGCTACACAGAGAAACCCTGTCTCGAAAAACAAAACAAACAAACAAACAAACAAACAAAAAAAGACATTGTTGCTAGGACAAAAACAAATCCAGAATAGATACAGAGGATATGGCACTGTCTAGCTGCCTAATCATTAACTGTTGGATGGTTACTCCTGTCACTCCAGACTTCAGAATAGATCCTTCTTAACCATTTCTTTGATTTTATTCATTGTGGAATGGAGCATACAGCCAAAAATTTAACCTTTGAAAGCATTTAAAACACAAATACCTGAGGAGCATGAGGTAGATTCTTATAGCCCATTTCAAATATTTTTTTTGGGAACTAAATTTACTCATCAGAGCCATATTGAGCATGTATAAGTGCTATACTCCAGGTAAGATACAGTACTCCATTTATCTCTTTTGTAAGTTAAAATCAAAATATGAAGATGTATACTGAATTTTGTGTTGTTTCTTAACTTCCCCCAAAGTGACTACTCTGAGTAAGTGTAAAAGATATCGATGCTGAAAACGGTAACGACAGCAACCCTTTCTTGTCTTCTCTGTTGTGTTTCTCTGGCTCACAGGATCTGAAAGTTTAAAATAAGGAACAATTATCAATCAGTGTTTGTAAACCCTGAGAGCACTTGTTTACCTATTTTGAGAGTTTACCCTGTCGGAAAACTTCAGTTAAAGTACTGTCTCCTGTGTGCATCTTCCCCATACCGTTTCTGGATTCTACTTATGTCATTTACCTACTGCTTTGTGATTTTATCATGTCCTTGAATCATCTGTAATAAAACTATTCCCTTTCCTTTTTATTTTACTAATATTAATTTTATCAAAATTTTGAAATGAATACTATCCCATAATAATAAAACAGAAAAATGAGCAAACCTCACATACATACATTTAAATTTTTATTTGATAATTACAAATCTTGATGCTTTCCAATAATAAAAATATCACTTATATTTGCATCATGTTTACAAAGATTTTAGCAATGTAGTTATAGTTTCTAAAATTTAGTTGTGTGCTTTTACATGTGAATTTTAGCTCATATATAAAGCTCCAAACTTAAGATATGAAAATGAGATGATACATTTGTTATTTTTCCTTTTGAATCTGTTATTTCAGTTAACATAATAATTTCTAGGTTCATCTATTTTCCTGCAAATGTCACTTTATTTTCATAAATTAAAAGAAATTTACTAAGTCTTTGAGGACTGCATACACTGTATTTTGATCATATTAACCCCCCTTCTCCTCCCAGACCTATTACCTCTTTCCATACCTAACCAACTTTATGACCTCATTAAAAAAAAACAAAAAACTCATCTAGTCCCAATAGTGCTACCTATTTACTGTTAGGTATGTGGCCATGCGAGACTGGAGCATGCTAGACCTCCCAAGGCCAGACGCTTAAAGAAAGCTAACTCTTCCTTTCCTGGCAGCTGCTAACTACCAACAGCTCCTATACTTTCAGGATCATTTCTATAATTTGTTATCCCCTTTCTTTTATACATTAGATCCATTTAGTTAAACAGGAACTTTCTATTTTACTATAAATTGAAAGCCAGTATCATTTGTCTTTAAAGGAAGATTATCATCAAAAGAAATGCAATGGACAAATTATTACTCTCTTGTCAGATACAATTATCAGTGAAGAGTGT
This sequence comes from Peromyscus eremicus, assembly GCF_949786415.1. Classification (NCBI taxonomy): domain Eukaryota; kingdom Metazoa; phylum Chordata; class Mammalia; order Rodentia; family Cricetidae; genus Peromyscus; species Peromyscus eremicus. Next base: position 104,603,334 of record NC_081417.1, read on the forward strand.
TGGAGGCTGTTCTTCCTATTGAAAAGAGTGTGATGGAAGTGGTAAAATTATTTCACGACCAATTAGGTCTATTTGTTTCCCATAATCCCAAGAACTACAAGGAACTGTCAAAATGGAGTCTTTTACTATTTGCATGTATCTAACATCACCTCTATGCCACCCAGTAGCCCAGCAGTGCTCCCCTGCTGTGGTACTAACTGCCTTATGCAGACTCCTCTGTATAGCCTCTTGTACCAAGCGGTACCTGCTAGAGTAAATTCAAAGGGACTCCCTCCCCCGCCAGGAGAAGAGGCAGCCTAGGAAGCAGCCCTCAATTGCTCAGATTATGGAAGATCATGGAAGCAGTATTGCAAAGTTTTACTTTATACATATACATATCCACACTATACATATACATCATGTATATACACGCAAAGAAAAAATAACCATTTCTGATTCCCTTCAGTAGTGTTGAACTCTGTGGGCTCATGTGATCCATTGAGAATTTCTGATAAGCTATAGCTCTTTTGCTCAGGCAAAAACATGATTGTACTCATATACATATGATCACACATGCACCATATACAGAGATATGATCATACGTGTGTACAACAGTGTTCTCACAGTTCAGAAGTTGAGGGCACTAAATAGCATTCTGTATATTTCACATGTGCCTTATTACACTCATACAGTTTGATTCAGTTCACTGAAAACCATGGTTGAATGTAAAACATGTTTTTTTTTTTTTTTTTTTTTTTTTTTAATATATCTGTCAATGACTAAGAGTGGCGTGTTAATTTAAATGTACTAAACTGGAGCTCTCCTTTCCCCTCCATGGCTGCTTTGAACAGATATAAGTTTCCCTGACACTGCCTTCCAAAGAGGCTCCAAGAATGAGGTCAAACCCTGTAAAAGAAAATTGACCAACCCTTAAAGCCATCCTTGTGAACTTTAAACACCACTGAATGTACCTAGTAAAATTGTCTCTGGGCACGCAGACTCCCAGGCTTGGGTGGAGTTCACATGGGTTGTTTTGCTAAAATAAACAAAAATGACTGAGAACACTGGATTGCTTTTGTCTGAACTTGAGTGTCTGGATGGATCAGCAACAGTAGTGCACAACATACCTGTTTGTCAAACCAAAGAGAAACTCAAATAGGCACTTACTTCTTACAAGTGAGCATATAAATATCACATGATTATAATTTGTGGTGGCCTATTTGTCCTTAAAAAACCACCCCACACATTTTCCAGTCAAATAATTCTTCCTTTAAAAGGCATGGGGTGAACCACGACATTAAGTAGACCATTTTAATCTCTAATTTCAAAAGATAATATTTTAAAATTCAGCTGTAGGAGACACACTCTAGTTTTTAGAACAAATTTAGAACAAATTTCAGTTAGCTTATAAAACTAAAAATCATAAACTTAATACATTTCTCAAGTTTTAATTTAACTTTATTATTATATTGAGACAGTAGTTAATTTCAAACAATTATAGATGGCGAAGTCAAACTTGAACATGTGAGTTAAAGGTATAGACAAACATACTATACGCATGCGTGAAATTCTCAAACAAGAAAAAAGTGGTTGAAAAAATAATATCAAAAACTGATTGTTTTAACAGGACATAAATTTTTACACAGCAAATTTTAGAGAAATACCAGAAAAACTGCACAGAAGGTCACAACGTTCATCGTCTTCAGTGAAGCCCCTTGTTTTATGTTGAGATCCACCCGCCACTTTTCTTCAGCTACATGTTTACTCATGATTTGGCCAAAGATATCTCAAAATTACCAAATGTCTCAAAAATGTTTTTTAATGCCAGTAAGAATGAAGTTATGTGCTTTACTGGATTTTGAGCTTCATTTTGTCTCTGGAAGGATTTTAGAGTTAATCTCTTAGTAATACCAGGAATTTGTAGTAGCCACAGATGAAATATGAAAATTTCATTATTTTTATCTTTGAAAGTTGCTTTTTCAAAAACAAATGAAAATCAACTAAATTTAGTCAATGATGGGTATGTTACAGTGATTTGAGCACTTAATTTAATTTGATGTTGATTAAATCATAATATTGCCTATAAAGATGTGAACTCTTTCAGCTGCTTAATTTAAGGAGTGGGTCATCTGTGTATACATTTTCTTTACTAATGTTGGAGATATTAGCTGAACTTTGTGAAATGCATTAAGGCATTCTTGATGAATGTGTGGGAATGTAATTTTAACAAAACAAGATGAGCTTCCTTTGGGTTATGGAAAACACAAAATCATTTTCTCTCATTTAATGATCAAAAATGTTTGATGTGACCATGCATACATAGTGTTGCAAGGGTTGGAGGTTAAGAATAAGCCACATGAAGTAATAAGGATAGACTGAAAGTTCTTTTTAAGAAAACTCCAAATCACTGAGATCAATACTCTTAAGGGTATATAATATATACACACATCTATGTATATATGTACATATGTAATTCAAAGGAATATCTTTTATTGTTGATTTTATTCTCAATGATTAAACTGTGTGCCATTTACACAAATGCTTTGAGTTGGTGAACAATGGCAAAAATTTCCTCATAAATAATGTCCTTAAAGCAAAAGCCAACCTTAAATTTCACTAATGATTCCATCTAGATTTTTAGAAATTCAGTAAACATAGTGTGTCTTAGTGTGGTCCTGGGGCTACCAACTTAAACTTACCCGAGAACCAGTTTAAGGTCTAGGCTGTTGGATCTCTGAGCTACATCCCTTTCACCGTCATTTGAAATTTCAATAAATCCCAGCTTGGCTCACACATTAGGAGACTGAAACCATTGTCCTAAAGGTAAAGTCTGGAGACTTAATCATCTATCTCACTCGAGGAAGTAGTGAATAGCTTTCCCAGATCTATGGTCCTGGAAAGCTGCTGTTTTTTCTTTTTCTTTTTTAATGGGGAAGGGAGAATTGCACTGAAATATTGTAATCCCTCTGTGACTCCATCTTCTTCTTTTTCATCAGCATTGTCACAGTTGCTGTCATTCACTGAGCATTCATCTTATGTCAGGCTCTGTGCTAATTGCCTTTCAAATGTGATCTCATTTAACACCAACAGTGGTTTTTAGGATTGATAGAAAACAGGCTCCAGTTCATACAGCTGCCACAGGACTGAGCTGGAAAGTAAACCTTATGGCTTCTAGGGATGACTCTTTCGTGGCTGTGATGACCTGAAAAGTCGAGGACTAGCTGGGTGGAGAGAGAGCCTTTGTTATGTGCTGTCAGTCAGCCAAGTACTTCCCATCCATGTCTGTATTGGCTTCATACAAGAAGCCATGCTTTTGTCTTCAGATTATAGCTGTTTAGTTCTGGGCTTCAGGAGCTTGAACATTCAAAGTCACACTGCTGTTGGTGGAAGAAGCTCTGAGTAGGGTAGGCTCCTAGCTCTAGCTAGGGTCACTTCGAAGGAGGTCGTCTTTCTCCCTTCTCCATTAAACCCAAGTTTTAGGCAGAGCTTTTAGTCATAAAACTTTATGACTTACGGCAAATTAATAAACTGCACTATGGCACTGTTGACTAATTTGTAAGATAAGAACAATGTAGTGTGGATGTCAAAGGGATTTTTTAGGATTATATGGCTATAAATAGTATAATTTACTTAAAACAGTTCTTCCAAGACTTAAACACTCTGCAAATATCATTAAGCTCCGAGGGTAGAAATTAGGTGCAAAACATTCAAGGATTAATTTTAGGGAGGATTGAAAGATAAGTTTCTAGTTTTAATATCATTCTTAGTGTAAGCAGTGAATTGTGTACTGTCTTATAATACGGGATGCTGGTAGCCAGGGTTGGAAGAAACCCTTGTAGATAAGGGAGAGGGCTCATAATCACACGCAAGGGGGGAAGAAAACCTGAAGAAGAAGAGGGAATTGCACTGCCATTGAGCTCTTGTTTACCAAAAGAAGGCCAAGAGGTCACTGTAGAGACTATGACTTAAAACAATTACTTTAAATTAAAATGTAAATCATGATCATCACTAGAAGATATGTTACCTTTTATTTGCACAATAATAGGAACTGTATATGTGTATGATTTTGACCTCTGCAAGAGTCCTACAAGATAGTTTGGGTAAAGATCTGAAGGCAGTTAAAGGAAAAAGACTTAGAAGCTACCTTGTTAGACTCAGGACTGTTCAGTCATATACACAGAAGTGAAGGGAACAGAAGAGAAACCACAAAGGCAATTGGTTCTATAAACACAGATTTATCCACCATCTTTTGGGGTACATGCTAAAAGTAGCCTGAAGTGACTAGAATACAGAAGGAAAAACTGCTTAGAGGAAATCATAGAATGAAGTAACTCCAGAGGTGATTAAAATATAAGTACTTTCAAGAAATAGACTTTGCAAGGATATTTGAGTTCCCCTTGTTAGTTAGGCCTGGGCTAGGTGTTTAAGGAAGCAAGATGGGACAGTCTCTGCTTGAGAAACTCAAAGTCCAGAATCACACACCCGTCCTCCTTCTGACGTATGTGTGCATGGCAAATTGAGTTGGGGTGACAGTAATTTTCTCAGTGTGAGATGGTGAATCTGTTGCTTCTGCTTGGCCAGTCCATTGGATTTCTCCTTAGACTCTAGTTCCTGGCTCATGTGGAGATCTTTAATAAAAGCAATGGCAGAGATTTGTGAGTGGAGAGTGGCAATTAACTGAAGTTACACACTCAAAGGTTCAAGGGTTTCAAGTAACTGACTCAGGTCTGTCTGAGGAAAAACAATCAAAGCCAAGGAGAGAGGATAAAAGCAACCTGGGCCACAGTCACACTTGCCCACAAAATACATGCCTGTTATTCCAATGTCCACATATTGCCAAACTTTTAATAACTTGGTGCTTGTAACTTTATCACTTACTGTTACAGACAAACTTGCTGTGGCTATTGCTCTGTATAAATAAAATGCTGATTGGCCAGTAGCCAGGCAGGAAGTATAGGCGGGACAAGTAGAGAAGAGAATTCTGGGAACAGGAAGGCTGAGTCAGGAGACGCTGCCAGCGACCGTGATGAGAAGCAACATGTTAAGATACCAGTAAGCCACGAGCTATGTGGCAACTTATAGATTAATAGAAATGGGTTAATTTGAGATATAAGAACTAGATAACAAGAAGCCTGCTGCGGCCATACACTTTGTAAGCAATATAAGTTTCTGTGTTTACTCAGTTGGGTCTAAGCGGCTGTGGGACTGGCGGGTGAGAGAGATTTGTCCTGACTGTGGGCCAGGCAGGAATGGAGAAAACTTCAGCTACACAAACTAAAAAAATAACTATTTACTAAGCCCAAATGAACTCATTATGATACCAATTCTGGATTTCCATGTAGACTGACTAGAAATGAATGAATGAGGGGCATTAATGAAATGCAGCCCTCAAATGGAACTTGACGACAATTCTAAGCATCGTTCTTTTAGAGCTGAAGGTTCCTCAGGAACATGCTATTCTTAAGATGAAAACCAGCTAGGGAAGCAGTAGTGCTGAGCACTCCCTGCTCATGCGCTGGTGTCCAGGGCAGCATTCTGATCTCAGTCAAGGAAACTGACCTCTTCACGTGCTTGCCGTTTGGTTGACTGTGGCCTGCAGTGACGACGTTCAGACTGTCTTTCACCATTTCAGTCACGTAGGCTCTTTGTGGTTCCTCTTTAGAAAGAGCTGAGGCTGTGAGTCAAGCTTCACCTCTCACTCACAGTTCAGAGCTGAGATGTGAAGCAGAGAATAACGCCTCCTTTCCCACGCACTGGTGTCCTTGATCAAAATCCTTCACAAATTTAGAAGGTTCCAGTCTATTTAAATATTATGATAAGACAATAACAACCACACTCTCAACAATATAGACATAGCGGTGTGCATTTTATGTTACACGAGAGTACAAGATAATGTCTTTATAACTGTTACTATTTAAAACTAAAACATTGGAAGGAGGGAAAGAATCTTCTTGAAGGAGATTACCTACAGAGGTTGGGGAAGGCTAAGGTTGTAAGAACTAGGCGAAGCACCTTTTGTTACCTGATTTTTTTGAAACACAGTGTATAATTCCTTTTGAAAAATAAGGTAAAAATGGAAAAACAAACTCCACTTGATGTCGCAACACGGCCAGCAGTGTGTTTGCTTTCGGGAACCTACAATCCCTTCTTCAGGAGATGTTCCAGACACAGAAAGCTGCCATGCTTCCAGTGCCAACCTTCACAAGGACTTTAGATGCTCTCTTCATTTTAGTCCCTTCGGCAGCCCTTCCACATGGGCAACAGCGAACAGCTTTTTACAAGAGAAAAACCAAGTATTGGAAAACTGCCTGATCTAAGATCCGAGAGGCAGTGGTGTCAGAGCCCACGACTGGCATCTTCTCACGACTGGCATCTTCTCACCTCTGAGCCAGTGTCCTTTCTCCCGTACTGTGCTGACCACACCTTCCATACCAGGATGTGGTAATTACACCCAGAGACCAAAGGACACGGTGATTTGCTTTGCAGAGTCGAGCGCTTACCGTGCTGCAGGCACTGTGACAGTGCTTTCTCATGGGAGAAAAGCAACAGTAGTGAGGACAGGCAAGAAGGCAAAGAGGCCAAATATTAGCGAGAAGCACTTTTGATAGAGTTAAGCACAGACAGCCTGGCATTCGGAAAGGACGTTTCTTTAAACTGGGGAAGTTTGTGGCAGCTTTCCCAGAGATGGGTCTTTGAGGACAAATGGTGTTTAGCCAGCAGAAGAGGGGTTTAAGTGCATTCCTAGCAGTGGGAACAGCATGTACAAAAGCGCAAAGTTCTAAGAGAGCCCTCCATTTCTGAGGACTAGCCAGGAGTTTGGCATGCTTAGAGCCCAGAGTAGTGGAGAGAAATGAGGCAAGAAACGGGAAAGGGGCTTGTGAAATTGAGTTAGACTTTACCCTGAAGCAATGGAAGACTGCGAAGGAGTTTAAGTAGATGAAGAAAAGGGAACGAAAATCGAGAACTCTGGGAAATTGCCAGGATAGGTGGCTAGGGATAAAAGGGTCCGTGTTTGATGCTGGGAGATTGTTTGAAAGAGTGTTATATCACATTTTTTTTATTTGTTTGTGTTTGTTTTTCGAGATAGGTTCTCTATTACATAGCTCTAGCTGTCCTAGAACTTGCTAGTCTGCCCTGGAACTCACGTTACAATTCATAACAGTAGTGAAATTACAGTTATGGAGTAGCAGTGAAGATAATTTTGTGGTCCCCACAACATGAGAAACTGTATTAAAAGGTCATAGCACTAGGAAGGTTGAGAAGCACTGCTCTCAGAGCACAGTGCAGTGAGTTTCAGTATATATATCTAGCATCACAGAAATTTGGGGACAGTTTCACCGTCCTAATGCTCTTCATGCCTGTTTTTATCCCCAGCCTCAAGGAACCACTGACATGTGTTTTGTAAATGGCTTTACATTTTTATATTTTATATAGAAGGAATTTTATATGGAATATCTTATACAGAAGGAGTTATCATTCCTCTAGTATGTTTTTCAGACCTATAAATGGTATCAGCTTTAGTCTCTCTGCAGATAATGAGTGGTGTGTGGAAAAGCCATATGGCATATTTTGTTTTTCCATTCAGTGGTTGAAGGACATTTCAGCTTTCCCTCCCACTTGCCTGTGATGAGTAATTCCTGTTAAACATTCCTGCTTACGTCTTTTCGTGAATGTATTTTTCCCTTCTTAGGTGTACCTCATAGAGTAGTAGACTGTTATATGGATAACCACTATTTGACTATTCATGGAACTGTCAACTTGATTTTCAAAGTGTCTATGTCATTTTATACTCTAGTGAAAAATGTCCGAGGGTCCCCACTTCTCATTCTTGTGTCTAGTTTTTTTGCTTTTGACAGACTTAAGTCTAGTGGTTTCATTGGCATTTTTCTGACGAATATGGATGTCTAGTATGTTTTCAGTGTTTATGAGCCATTCATCATCATCTTTGGTGAAACGTCTACTTAAATCTTTTGCCCGTTAAAAAATTTGGTTTGCCTGTCATTTTGTTATTGATTAGAATTTTGGATATTCTTAATTTTCATTTGAGGATTAGAGTACATTAGTAAGAGGACACAATTCTGCCTATATTCCTGAAATTATTTTAAATCTCTCTAACTTTCAGAGGGAGCCTTCAGGGTATCTCTTTTTGAAGACTATTTCCACGACAAAAAATTCTGTTATGAAAATGTATGTGTTCCCTCCTCATTGTGGTCTTCCCTAACAGCTGCCGTATGAATCTTGGCTTTTGTAGCATCTTCATTGTCCTGCATATTCTTCCTAGCCACCTTCATAAATAGATAGGAAAAGTCATTTCATTGAGTTAGACCTTACTTTAAAATCACCACAAGACACTTAAACTGACATTGGAAGCTGGAGGAGGCAGTGCCAGTTTTAAAGTTTTTTCTCAGTTTATAGCTTATATTTTACCTGAAATACCTGCCCTTTTGAGTAAATGTGTGTTAATGCTTATGATGAATGGTTAGAAAAAAAATGACTTTGGATTTTCAGTTCTCCCTGATTAAAAAAAATCTGCCACTGTCTCTGTATCTGTCTGTCTGTCTTGTCTGTCTGTCTGCCTCTCTCTCTCTCTCTCTCTCTCTCTCTCTCTCTGTCTCTCTCTCTCTCTCTCCTGGATATTTTTAAATAGATAGAGTACAAATTAAACCATCACAGAAAAAGAAAGAGAAAATCCCAATAAAGATGCAGCAGATCACTATTTCAGGCTTCAACAGAGCCCTTCTGTCTGCCCACAGGGTAAGTGATGATGACTGTAAGGAACTGGGGAAGGGGAGAAGAGGAAAGCAGGCCTTGATTCTTGGCTGTCATGCACATCTTCAGTATTTTCTAAAGGGTCAGTTGGTTCATGAACCACAGCTGGCCACTGTGGTCACATCTCAGAACTTAGAAATGTTTGGTCATGCCCGCAGAGTGCCCTTTGCCTGTTTGGATTTTGAACCAACACTTAAAATGCAGGAAATTTAAAATAACAATTCAGTAAAACAGGCAAGATTTGTCCTGACTGAGCCATGTCGTCAACAGTATCAGTGAGATGAACAGGAATGACAGGCACTCCCTTCTGATAGGACGTAGCGTCTCTCTTTTGTGAAGTGCTAGTATTTTCTGGTATTTATTTGCCTTTCAAGCTGTCAGTTGTCATATTGAATATTAATTATTTAATTAGTTTTTTTTTTTGATAGAGAGATATAAGGACTTGCTATGTCGCTCAGGATGGCCAGAACTTACTAGTCAGTTCAGACTGGCCTTGTAATTCATGGTTATCCTGCCTCAGTCTCCTGGATGCTGGGATTGAAGGCATGAAGTACCATGCCTAGCTGACTCATGAACATTCATAAAGGACATTAAAACTAGGATTTTCCCACCCAGACCTGCATTGAGTGCATTATTCCTCATATGACATAGAATTTGTAACTGATTATGTTTCTATCTATCTTCCAGTTGCTACAAACTCCATGGCTTTCAAACAACAGAAATCAATGTACAGTTCTATGGGTGAGAAATTCAGTCAGGACATCAGCAGGACCTTGCCCCTCCCAGAAGCTCTATGGGAAGATTTGCTGAACTCCCAGTGTCTACAAAAAGTTTTTGTCTGGAAGTTACCTTTACAGTGTCTGCCATCTCCTCTTGTTCCTTAGCCTCTCCACTGGGTGCTTCTACAAGGACACTTATTACTGGGTTTCTTGCCTACCTGGCGCAACGAGTTAATTCATATTGAGCTAATCCTTAAGGTTTTTTCTTTCTTTCTTTTGTTCATAAAGGTCACATTTTCAAGCTTGGAGGATTAGGAGGAATATTCGAGGGGAGGGATTTACCCACTGCATTAGCCCAACTGGATAATCTTGGAGGGCACGGAGACAGAACGAGGAGTTGAAGTTGTAGCCATTCATCAGGCTAAAGAAATAAAAGGAAGACAGGATCCAAGAGGGCAGTTTTATCTCAATCCTGGTTTGCTAAGGGAATCAAATGACCTTAGTCTCTGGACCTCCGCACATTTTAGGGAATACTTAGTTCCTCCAAGTCACCAATTCTGCCTTGGTTTCCTGTATCATATGATTGATTGCTTGACCTTGGCCATGGATCTACCTGGATCCATGGATCTCTTAATACGTTTACTGCTTTCACTTGCCTAAAACCACAACAACCATGGTAAAGACTCTGTGAACACTGGCACTTTAATGAACACAGACACATGACTCTTTTCTGTTAAATGAAGGATGATACTAAGGTCAGGGGATTGGAAACCAGGTAGTGTTCAAAAGTAGACACTCACAGAGCTGGGCTGCAATTTGTCTGGCAGCTCTGTCATGCCACATGAGCACCAGGAAGCCACTCCCCTTTAAAAAAGTCCCCAGTTCTTTCAGATCATGGGATTGTAAAACACCTCAGCAACAGTCCTAAGTCCAATTGAATGCTTCAGTTGGAGTAGTCAGAGCTATGGGGAATTTGGCAAATCAAATAACCAGGAGTACAGTAGCATATAATGCCTCCATAATTTAGAAATCTTGCTTATTCCTGCTGACAGATTACATCCTGCATTCTAGTGTTTCCTATTGAAAAAAAAAGTGTGGGTGCGTGTGTGTGTGTGTGTGTGTGTGTGTGTGTGTGTGTGTGTGTGACATATATCCCCATCACAAGCAGAGTTTAGTGTTGCCAACAACATCTGGATCTTTTGTTTGTCCCTTTGATTTTGTTTCTGTTTTGCTGGAGCATGATAACCAGGGCAGTGAAAAACCCAGGCCGGAGGCTGGCCAGAGTGTAAACCTAGGCAGCCTTGCTGAGCTTTGGGTTGAGCAAGGAGTTGAGGGGGGCAGGAGGGTGGTTGCCAGAGAGAGCAGCCTGACATTCTTACATGCTGACATCAAGCTTCCAAGTTGCTGCCCTCTGGTGAGTCAACAGCAACAGGCCTACATGGTCTGAGAGCGGCTGCCCAATCAGAAGCTGTGGTGGCATACCTCAGAAATGTGTCCAAACCTCAGCATTCTGCAGGCTTCAAACAGCTCCTTCTGAGAAAGAATGTAGACATGATTAAAGCTATAATAAACACACAACCTGTAATCACAGCAACAATGAGATAACTTCCACATTTCCCTCTCAGGTCAACCTGCAGCATTTTAATCAGCCGAAGCGAGACAGCACACTGAAGGACTGATGAGTGTCCTGGGATTTTCTGTATGTTGAGATCAAGAGGTCCTCGAATGATGCTGCTGTCCTGCAATAGCAGTGAGTTCTAGAGATGGTTATTGGCAACTCCTCAGGAACACCCAGAGACTGTCAGCTCTTAGCATAAGAATTCATGCATACATGTGCACATGTCTACATTTCTACATTGAAGTGAAAATTAATTGGAGAGCTTCTTTTCTCATCTCCTTAGTAGATGTGATATGGCTGTTCAGTAATTTCTTTGGAAGTGTTTTCCCTTGAGCAGAAATCACTGGGGAAATATAATAGGTGATGCAAGAGGCAAGTTATTTGCTTAGTGCAACACAAACCTGCTCATCAGGTAAGAGCAGAGTCCTTTCAATAGTACTTTCACCATATGGCACTGCCATATCATATAGTCCATAAAGGGGAACGACACCGTAAAGATTAACTAGATTTTGCTTGGCAAGGTCAGACATCTAGATGACATGCTGTAAAATGGTTAGAAGGAGAAAAGGGATCTGTATGAGAGTTGTAGCAGTGGCCTTCCTTACAGTCCTGCCATCTGATTTGGACTGTCATTTGCCCAAGTGAAGCTTGGGCTGTGTGGCTTTGTGGATGAAGCAGCTTCGAAACTATGCTACTGTGGTATGGCAGCAACATTAAGAAGGAGACAAGAATTGGATAGGATGTGGACAACAGCATACAGCCAACGCCAAGTTCCTCATGAACCTGAGATCTCTTCCATCTGATGTCTCCTACAAGTATGAATTGTTTAATCAGCACCCCTCATCTATTTGTTTATTTATTCAAAACAATGTTTCTTCACATTGAAAGCATGAAGTGTTATGGGTCTATTGCTATTCTTCTTCAAACAGGCTAATAGTTCCCATGAGGAAACAGAAATAAATATTTGCTATGCGATATAAGTAGTCTTCCAATATATACCACAACATAACCAAAAACTTCTGTTAAATCCTCTTATAATTTGAATCTGAAATGTATCCACAGGCTAATGTTTTGAACTCCAACTGGTGGCATTATTTTGGGAGTTTCTGTAGGCTTTGGGAGATTCTCCGTGGTGGTCTTCTGTTGCTCTGTCTGTCTGCTGAGACATGAGCTGAGTGGCTGCCATGATGGACTAAATTCTCTGAAACCATTGAGCTGAAACAAATTCTTCTCCTTCATGTTACTCCTACTATTTCATCACATTAATGTGAAAGCAATTAGTACAAAAACTAAGGGCTTTGATAGGATTTGTATGTAAATGTCTGCATTGTGGTTGAAATGGAAGTTTCACTGTAACTCCTGTTTGGAGGAAACAGAGGTCTAGTCAGACACAGTAGCAGAACTTAATAGGAAACAAAGAATAAACCTAGAAAATCAGATTTCATATCTGAGTGAGCTTTTAAGTACCCAGTTACAGATTTAAGGTAAAATGATTGACTCTGGGACATCTCCAGTAATTTAGGTCAGCTCATAGCTCTTTAAGTGAGGGTCTGAATATGCTAGCTGGTGATGGCTGTACATGTGAAGACTATGGCACATCTGTCTCAGGGGAAATGAAAGGATTCATTGATATTAGAGGTTTCTACAGCCTTTCTGGGTTTTGCTACTGAGAAACAAAACAGTCTAACATTTCCCGACTTAAGTAACAAGGATTGTATACATACCTCATGAATTTCGCAGTGTGGGCAGGATTTGATTGAGATAGTGCCTCTCTTCCAAGAAGTGCCTGTTGGGATTGCATAAAGGACACCTGAGCAGCTGGGCCTCTTCGTGCATCCCTATCTTGATGTGATCTCTTTACTGGCCCCCCCAAGCATGGCAATTTTAGGTTGCGTTGCTTATTATATGGCAATGTAGGCCACCGAGTGAGCCAGACAGAGCTGTATTACCACTTATGACCTAGATCTGGAAGTTGTATAACCTTGCTTGTGCTAGAATTAGTTAGCTGAGGTGGTTGTAAAGTCATTTCTAGGTTTACGAGGGGCGTAGATTCTAAATGTAGAGGTTCCAAGGTCCAGAAAAAGCATGTGTGACTAAAAATGCTTTAATGAAAATATTTAGGAAATTGGCTAGCATAAAGGTAACATATTGTTGTGAGAATATATTTGTAGTATTGGGCACTGATTTCAGCTCTGTACTCTGTCACTTACAAGCTCAGCTCCTTACACCAGGTTGCTACACTTTTTTGAGTCTCAGTTTCCCCATCTAGAAAACGAGGATGTCAGGACTGATATTTTAGAGTTGTTAAAGATTAAGTAAAGTATAAGAATCTCTTGGTATATGGGGCTGGCACAAATCTAAACTCATATATAAGAATTCAGGTTACTGATGGGCCAGAAGCGAGATAAACAGTTGGAGAAGGTGAAGGGTAGACTGTGGTATTCTTTTGTAGCTAATGATAACAAATTGGTCAAACAATAATACCCCAAAGTTACTGTGACCTAGCCATAGTTCTCAATTATTTAAAGAGTGCCACAGAATCTTAACAGTAAACTCATGAAGGATTATTGTTATTCTTTTTGTTAGATGAGCAATTTCAGGGTCAAAGAGGTTAAGAACATTTCCCAAGTTGATAGGTAGCAAAGGCAGGGTACTTTAAAAATGCATGCAAGATCTATGTTCTACATAGGAGAGAAAATGTGATACTTGTTTTCCTGGGTCTGGATGATTTCAGTAATATGATGATTTCCAATTCTGCCTATTTCCCTGTAAATTACATGATTTGTTCTTCAAAGGCAGGATCTGAATCAAGATAATGATTTTAAAAAGTCAGAACCCATACAAGAAAGAGCCTGGATTTAAACTGAACATTTATCAGAAGCCGCTAAAAAATTTCAACAGCGTAAGCCTGTGGTCACACTTGCTCTCCAGAAAGTGACACTGGATATAGCTCAGAGACTGCGAGCAGCTGAGCAGCAACCGTGCTGGTGTAAACAATAGACATCTAAAGAGCGAGAAATCAGTAGAGTGGGGCATGAGGAGGACATTCCCGGAAAGTAGTGGCAATCACCTAGACTGCTGATTGGACATAGAGAGCATGAGAGGCACCAACATTGGCACAGGTAAACTCTTTTTTTTTTCATTTCTAAACATTTAATATCCAAAGTATTATATTTTTAAACCATACATGCTTTTAAATACATATTTAAAAATTTCCCCTGAATTTAACAGATTTTATCATTTGTTCTTTTTCTCCCTTTTTTAAAACTTATTTTGTAATTTAATTTAATTTTACATATCAGCCACGGATTCCCTTGTTCTCCCGCCTCCTGCCCCTCTTCTCCCCAGCACCCCCCCCCCCATTCCCACCTCCTCTAGGGCAAAGACTCCCCTGAGGATTGAGTTCAGCCTGGTAGATTCAGTCCAGGCAGGTCCAGTCCCCTCCTCCCAGGCTGAGCCAAGTGTCCCTGTATAAGCCCCAGGTTTCAAAGGGCCAACTCATGCACTGAGCACAGGACCCGGTCCCACTGCCTGGATGTCTCCCAAACAGATCAAGCTAATCAACTGTCTCACTTATCCAGAGGGCCTGATCCGGTTGGGGGCTCCTCAGCTATTGGTTCATAGTTCATGTGTTTCCATTCATTTGGCTATTTGTCCCTGTGCTTTATCCAACCTTGGTCTCAACAATTCTCGCTCATACAAACCCTCCTCTTTCTCGCCAATTGGACTCCTGGAGCTCCACCTGGGGCCTGGCCGTGGATCTCTGCATCTGGTTCCCTCAGTCATTGGATGGGGTTTCTAGCACGACAGTTAGGGTGTTTGGCCATCCTATCACCAGAGTAGGTCAGTTCAGGCTGTCTCTCGACCATTGCCAGCAGTCTGTTGTGGGGGTATCTTTGTGGATTTCTGTGGACCTCTCTAGCACTTTGCTTCTTCCTATTCTCATGTGTTCTTCATTTACCATGGTCTCCTATTCCTTGTTCTCCCTCTCTGTTCTTGATCCAGCTGGGATCTCCCGCTCCCTTAAGCTCTCTTTCCCTCGACCCTTGCCCTTCATTACCCCCACTCACATCCATGATATTCATGTAGATCTCTTCCATTTCTCTGTCACTGGGCCATCCCTGTGTCTTTCTTGGGGTCCTGTTTTCTAGGTAGCCTCCCTGGAGTTGTGAGTAGCAGTCTAGTCATCTTTGTTTTACATCTAGTATCCTCCTATGAGTGAGTACGTACCACAGGTAAACTCTTGAGTATAGGCACTG